>NC_067132.1:29517756-30200256 GCF_021347895.1 Acanthochromis polyacanthus | reverse complement strand
GGAGAGGTTTGAATTTATACCTTCAATTACATGCTAATCACATTTTTGTCAGCAGTATTTGACACAGTACGTACAGTTTTTTATGTCAAATAAATGTTGGTTGATGACTGAATCGATGAACTTAAACGACAAAAATGTTTGTTTCATTTCTATTTCTCTGCATTTTTCATCTGTCTACCACATTCACAGATTACTGCCAGCTCAAAGTGCAACTATAGCGATTATATTCAACAGTTTAACTTTCTTAAACATGACAATGAGTTCATTTTTACGAGCTAGGCTGCTACTTTAGCCTAAAAAAAGACAACTTGAGTCAGTACTTCAGGCTAACCAGGACAATGATGCCAATAAACAATAAAAATGGAACTTTAAAAGCTGAGAATTAAACCAATGCTTACGTCTCTCCGTCAAGTCCGTCCTCTTTCTCAGTAATGGTGACCGTCTGGTTGAACACGGCATCCTGGAAGACGTTTCCCTGCAGGTGGAAAGATTGAAGACAGCGACAGGAAGTGAGACAAAAACAGAAGCAACCGGTACCTCTATCGTCTTTATTCAGGGGTAAGTGCTCCTAAATGTTCCTCCTCACGTTGCTGTCTTTGTAGTTGAGGTTGATGACGAGTCCAAACGGCCGCCCTCCCATCGGCTCGGCGGGGATGAAGGAATACTCGAAGGTGGCCTGTCTGCTGGCGGGAACCACGATGCCGAGCTGCAGAGCGGTGAAGTTCTGGATGTAGAACTGGTAATCCTGACCGACGGGAAGGAGAACCAGTCAGGAGAGCGCTCAGCAGGAAAGGAGGTTTAAACATCTAAGCTTCTGTTTATTTTACCTGTGGGTAACGGAAAGAAGCATCCAGAGACTCCACGATGAAGTTCTCCGATCCCTTGTTGGTGAAGCCGAGCAGGAACTTGACGATGTTGTTGGCTGGGAAGTCTGAAGAGAAACAACGACGTGGGTTAGACGGGGTTTTTACTGCAGCTCTGAGGTCGCTGCATCAGAAAACTGGACTTTCACCTTCTCCTTTGACGAACAGGATGGTGGTGTCGGCGTTGGGGGAAGCCTTCACCTCTCCAACTGATGCCTCCTCCTCTTCTTCATCTTTATCCTCCGTCTACACAAACACACACAGTTTAAGATCAGTTCAACCAGATCTATCCACATGAAAACAACTCCAGCTCACAAAGACACTGGAGACACGATTTTTTAACCTTTGAGCTTCTTCAGTTCTGCTGCAGAAACACCCGAAACTTCAGAACTACTATACGTGCAGCAACAATTCATGTATGCGACAAAAAGCAACAAAAAGATTTAAAAGGACAAAAAAACAACAAAAAGAGATTGAAAACGACAAAAAATTTTGACAAAAAAACAACAAAAGAAGTTGAACAGTACAAAAAGAAGTCACATTATACAAGCTAGAATGAGATGTTAACGAATGGTTTGAATGTTACATTAAGTCTTAAAACAAGAGAGTAGAATAAATGTCTCACAACAGCTGAATTGTAACCCTCTGAACAGTGGATAAACGTAACCAGACTAAAAACGACCACATCGATTCATAATATTCGACTGTATAGATTACTTTGTCAGGGTTCCCACTGAAAATTGAAAACTAAATTCCAGGACTTTTCCAGGATATTCCAGGATAAAAATCATCCCATTTCCAGGACTTTGAACGGAATTTCTGAAACAATTTTCTCATACAAACTAATCTTTCTGGCCTCCTCCACCCCTTACAGCCAGCCGATTCCACCCACTTTATTATACCATACAGTCTACCTGTGTTAGATAACAACATTAAAGTGTCAGGTAAAATACCAACTACAAAAATTCAGCTTATATACTTAAATCATGATATTTGCATGTATCACGATATCACGATAATATAAAAATGCCACGATACGATTATCGAGGGACACTTTTATCGCGATATACGATAATATCGTGTATCGTCCCAACCCTAACAGTGGGCTGACAAGCAGCCACTGTATTGCCTATAGATGTGTGAAAATTAGCTCTGGAGGCAAGGGACGCCAAACCCTTTCAGCATTCCAGCTTTTCTAAACTACAAACAGTTACTACACTAAACCAAAGACCCAAACAAGGTTACATGTACAGGTATGGAAAGAAGTGCACTACATAGGAGAGTCCACTGCATAATGTAATACAAAGATTAGAAACTGGAAGGCTGCCAATGCCATGTGATAGGTGCAGACATGACACACTGTAGAATATTGAGCACAACCAACATCCATGCAACACTGAATTCCAGAACTTTCAATGACTTTTTTAGCGGATAATCCTAATTCCAGGACCACCTGATTTGTGGCAGTATTTCAAGACTTTTCCATGACTTTCCAGGATCACTTTTTTCCCAGGACTTTCCAGAATTTTCAAGGACCGTGGGAACCCTGTTTGTGTGTTTAACGCTGCTGTCGACTGAGAGTCACTCACCAGTTCTGTGTTGTCGTCGTCTTCCACTTCAGCTTCGTCATCCTCATCCTCAGCCGTCACATCGTCCACGACGTCTTCATCCACAGCCTCAGCCTCCTCATCCTCAGTCAGATCCTGGGCGCTCACCACCGGCCCTGAAGGAAGGTTACAACATCAGTTTTCATTTCATTTAAAGGAATAAGTTTTAAGTCGGTATTTTAAAAAATTATCTGTGCAATATTGTTATTAATCTGTCAAAACTTCTCACAGCATTTCAATTCATGAAAGAATCTCCAATACCACTGACATGTGTAATACTATTTTTTAACAACTAATACTTATGTATATTTTGGTGTATTTTTAAAATTTCTGTGCTGATATTCCTTAAATGTTTGCTGGACTGATAAACTAGCGGTATAATTTTAAGTTTTTAAACACCTCTAGAAGCTAATGTTTGTACAAAAATCATCAAAATCAATCTAGAATTATTTATTCTTCCAAAAATAGAGCTGTTTGAGTGATCTGGTTATAGACTGATAGAACAAGCAGAAAAACTGAATATCATAACATCGTTTTTCACCAACATTTTCATATAAAAGCTCAAGAAGAGCAGCAAGCAGAGGTTAAAAATCACAGCAAACATGATTCAATCAGTTCACAAAACCAGCTTCCTTTAAGCCGCACAAACTACAGACTCAGAGAAAATTAATTAAAACGATAAAAGTCACGATGCTTCACTGTTGACAGCAGCAGACATTTAAAATCACAGCGTCCTCTGTTGCCATGTATGCTTGAACTAAGTGAGCTAACTGAACAAAACCCACATTAATGAAGCTTTATTAAAGGCACAACGCTTAATGATGGTGTTACAGGTATTTATTGAGCAGTTTAGGCCTCATTTATAAGAGCTTAACTTGTTGTGTGTCCAGGAAGGCTACTTAGCCTTAAAGCTAACAGTAAGGACACGTCAGTCTAAGCAGGCGGATAACCTGCTTTTATCTCAGCTAGCTAGCACTGAATCCCATTTAAACTCAGACAATCACGGCCTACAAAAGCTCCGATGAGACAGTTCCAGTTTATGCTGCTTTAATAATCCTGGTTTTCATCTAGAAGGCTACTTTGAGCTCGCACATGTCGACAGGAGGACGATGGCCTTCCTCCTCTTTAGCAGCTCTAGCAGCTAGTTAGCTCTGCTGCTAACACTTAGCATGCTAGAGCCGCTAAAACAGCCGTTACTTTTCCTCACAGGCTCACCTTTGACGAGCAGGGTCGCCGGGAAGGCCAGCAGTAGCAGCAGCAGCAGTTTGGGCAGAAACTTCAACATTTTCGGGTTCAAATCAGTGCGTTCTCATTCACAGCGGCTCAGACGACCGGGCTGTGCCACTTCCGTTACGATTACTACTGCGCATGCGCAAAAACAAGTAATTGGTGTTGCGGCAAAGTGGGTTCGACCTGAAACTAAGACCCGCACACATATTTCCATACTTTTACATTTATTAATTTATTGAAACGAGAAATAGGTTTCATTATTTTACACATTTTGTTGTTACTTTAATGAAAAAATATGTACAGTATGGTTTAAAAAATAGCAAATTATTTTCTCCCTTATTTTACAGATTTTTTTTAAGAAAAATCGTTACATGTTAATAACAAAGAAAGAATTAGTTCTTTATTTAATAGTGGCCTCAGTACAAGAGAGATATTTTTAAAATAACATTTTTTGCCAGTTTACAGAGTGAAATGTTTTTGTTTTTTTTTAAAACAGATTTATTTCTAAATAAAGGATACTGATAATAACTACACAAAGACTCTGTATATAAACAATTATTAAATATTTGAATCCTTCCTAACTTACAGAACGTAAGGTATTAATGAGAGTACTGATGCATGTTTTGTGCAAATAAAACAAGAAGTTTCTGTTTACAGTTGATTTGTTTTTATTTGTCTCACATGTAACACACTGCAATTATAATATGGCAAAGTAACAGAACTGATTGATATAATTTCAAATAATGTGTAAATAAATTTAGTATAACCTGTGAAAACATACAGACTAAATATGAAAAAACAAAAAACTTTACAGGGGTGACATTAGAAGCAAAAAAAGAAAAATAATCCTCAATGCGTGAACAAAAAAAGGATTTATAAATTTTCCAAAATCAACACGTGAATATTGAGTAAATAAATTCTATTGCATCTAGTATTCATGAAATCAAACATACAAAATACAAAACGATCTGCGGCTAAACGACAAATCATGGCTGAGTGAAGGTTTTATTCGGTACAGGACCGGGATGCAATGCACACGGCAAGACGACAAACCCTAAAAACACAGCTTACTGGGTGCAGACGAGCAAAAGAGTAAAATATATCTTCCCCAAAAAACACAGACGGGAGCCCGAGTATCAAAACAGTCTCACAGAAATCTCACGTACTCACACAGTCTGTTCAGGATTCTGCCCACGCTCTGCTCACTGTGGAGATGAAGCTTAACCCTCCTGTTGTCCTTTTAAGAGCACCAAAAAAAAGAAGAAAAAAACTGAAAAAAAGTCCAAAAATTCAGCAAAAAAATTGAAAAGAATCCAAAAATTCAGCAAAAAAACGGAAAAAATCCAAAAATTCAGAGAAAAAATGAAAAAGAATAAAAAAATTCAGCAAAAAAAAGAAAAATCCAAAAATTCAGCAAAAAAACGGAAAAAATCCAAAAATTCAGGGAAAAAATGAAAAAGAATAAAAAAATTCAGCAAAAAAAAGAAAAAATCCAAAAATTCAGTAAAAAAAATGACAAAAAATCCAAAAATCCAGAAAAAAAAATCTCCAAATTTCTGAAAATTTGCAAAACCTTCAGGGAGAAAATTCCAATAATTTCTTAAAAGATTTATTTAAAAAATCCCCTAAATTTGGCAAGAAAATTCTTGTAAATATTTTCAAAAAATTACTAAAAATCCTACAAAAAATCCTAAAAATGTCTAAGGTGATTCTATATATATCAGTAAAACTTCTATTTTCTTTAAGAACATTCACATAAAAAATTTTTTTATGTGAATGTTCTTAAGAAACATTTTAAATATTTCTTTTTTCCCACCAAAATGTTCAAAAATTCCCCCAAAAATGTTGAAAATGTGGACATCAGAAGCTTCACTGTGAAAATATGTTTTTTTTTTTCCACATTTTCAAACTTTAAACCGGGTCAATTTTCACCCCCAGGACGACAGGAGGATTAAGTTTTCTGGACGACACACGACTCTTTTATTCATAGCTTAAAAAAAAATCAAAAATAAAGGAAACATTTGATAGGAGAAACAGAAAGACACAGTGTGTTAGTAGAAGTCCTTCACAAACACGGAGGTTAGTGCTGCCGTTTAAAACTGAAGCTGTGACTCTTCCTGTCCTTCAGAAAACTAAACTGCACTCAACCCGAACACGAAGTAAAACTCAGGATGAATAAACCACTAGAGATCTGTTAGCTCGTTATCGTCTTTTGTTCCTCCGCTCGTCCTTCCTTTGGTTGCATCGGTTCCTAGAAGAAACTGAACTTTCCTATTCCAGCGTATCCTCCTCCTCCTGCAGCTCTTCTCCAGGAGGCAGAAAGCACGTCAAAATGCTCTGTAGGTTTCTTATTGTCAACAGATCCCATGAAGAAAGACCAAATTCAAATCACCTCCCAAGTGCATCATCTCTACATTAACAATCAAAAAAAACATTTCACAAAGATTATATTAACCCTCCTTTTGTCTTCACATATAAACACCCAAAAAATATTGTTTCCTCGTCTGAAAAAAATCCAAAAATTCTGCAAAAAAAATCTTCAAATTTCTGAAAATTTGTAAAACCTTCAGGAAGAAAAGTCCAATAATTCCTTAAAAGTTTTATTTAAAAAAAAATCCTCCAAATTTGGCAAGAAAATCCTTGATTTTGGTTGATTTTTATGTGAATGTTCTTAAGAAACACTTTAAACATTTATTTTTTTCCACCAAAAATGTTCAAAAATTTCCCAAAAATGTTGAAAATGTGGACACCAGAAGCTTTACTGTGAAAATCTGTTTTTTTTTTTTCACATTTTCAAACTTTAAACCGGGTCAGTTTTCACCCGCAGGACGACATGAGGGTTAAGTTTTCTGGACGGCACACGACTCTTTTATTCATCGCTAAAAATCAAAAATAAAGGAAAAAATCTTGCAAAAAGATTTCTCAAATTTCTGAAAATTTGCAAAACCTCCAGGCAGAAAATTCCAATAATTCCTTAAAGGGTTTATTTTAAAAAAAATCCCCCAAATTTAGCAAGAAAATTCCTGTAAGTATTTTCAAAAAAATACTAAAAATCTTCTAAAAAATATTGCTTCCTTGTCTGAAAAAAATCCCAAAATCCAGCAAAAAAATCTCCAAATTTCTGAAAGTTTTCAAAACCTTCAGGAAGAAGATTCCAATAATTCCTTAAAAGTTTTATTTTAAAAAAATCCCCCAAATTTGGCAAGAAAATTCTTATAAATATTTTCAAAAAATTACTAAAAATCCTCCAAAAAAATCCTAAAAATATCTAAAAGGATTCCATATGTATCAGTAAAATTTGATATTTTATTTAAGAACATTCACATAAAAACCAACCAAAATCCAGCGAATTTCGCTGGATTTTGGTTGATTTTTATGTAAATGTTCTTCAGAAACATTTTTTCCTTTCCACCAAAAAACGTTCAAAAATTTCCCAAAAATGTTGAAAATGTGGACATCAGAAGCTTCACTGTGAAAACATTTTTTTCCCACATTTTCAAACTTTAAAACGGGTCAATCCAACCTGCAGGACGACACCAGGGTTAAACTTTCTGGAGCTCAGAGGACAAAACATACATGAACAATACCTGTTAAATGGTGTTTTTTCATGGGAGCTGTTGTTTGCTTTCACTTTACTGTAAGTTCAGTTCATATTTTTCATGAATTCCTTCTTTCTTCATGCACCAGTCCCTCCTCTAGCTGTAAATTTTGTTACAAGTTATCGACAGCATGCTTGTTTTCTCTCCTTCACATCCACCGTTAGGTCAGAAAATCTCCCTCAGATCAGTCATGGCCTGTGATGTTCAGTGCATTCCAGCTCTTATTTTGTGGTGCAGAATTACACAGAAAAACGCCTTCCAGTGTCGCCAGAAGAAGCAGAAACGAGCCTCTAATCAAACCACAACCTTTCCTCTACATGCTTTTCTCTCTGCTTTTCTGCGTGGGATTGTTGCCAGAAATAAATATGAACTGTTAAAACGTTTGACATCATTTTCTGCTTTTAAAGAGCCCGTATTCTGCTTTTTGTGTGGGGATTTTTCAACTTTCCTTCGTCTAGCTGCTTTTCTGTGCATGTAGAAGGTCTGAACGCTTAAGAAGTCCTACAAAGGAGCTCCTTAGATGAATGAAATACTTCATTTTAAGTCCAGGTTTATCGTCCATGACGTATCGATGTCATCATGTAACATACTTGTGTCACTCTGTGGTAATTTTGAGTCTCTTTGTGGTAATTTTGAGTCTCTTTGTGGTAATTTTTTGTCATTTTGTGGTCATTTTGCGTCTCTTTGTGGTCATTTTTTGTCATTTTGTGGTAATTTTGGGTCTCTGTGATCATTTTGTAACTCTTTGTGGTAATTTTGTGTCTCTCTGTGGTCATTTTGTGGTCATTTTGTGTCTCTTTGTGGTCATTTTGTGTCTCTTTGTGGTCATTTTGTGTCTCTTTGTGGTCATTTTGTGTCTCTCTGTGATCATTTTGTAACTCTTTGTGGTAATTTTGTGTCTCTCTGTGGTCATTTTGTGGTCATTTTGTGTCTCTTTGTGGTCATTTTGTGTCTCTCTGTGGTCATTTTGTGTCTCTTTGTGGTCATTTTGTGTCTCTCTGTGGTCATTTTGCGTCTCTTTGTGGTCATTTTGTGTCTCTCTGTGGTCATTTTGTGTCTCTTTGTGGTCATTTTGTGTCTCTCTGTGGTCATTTTGTGTCTCTTTGTGGTCATTTTGTGTCTCTCTGTGGTCATTTTGCGTCTCTTTGTGCTTGGTCTAACCAACATTTACAACCTCTTTATGCAGCTGACCAATCAGAGAAGAACGGAAACTAAAACAGAGCATTTCACACACAGTTGTGCTTCATCAATGTACAGAATGAGGGGAAAATGTGTGCTTTTTAACATTAAAGCACATAAAGATATTGTCACTGATCCCAAAAATCCGACCATAAACCTGTAACTGCAGAACATGAGCTCTTTAAAATTCACCACTAAAACTTCTGGTGCCACTGAATCTGATCTGAATATTTGGCCAGTTTTCCAGTGGCAGAGAAAACCTCAAATACCTCAATGAACCCTGAAATGCAAAGAACATCACCAACATCTGCTGTTGTAACACTGCGGGGGGATGCTATCCTGTGTATTTCTTCGTCTCTCTCTCGCTGCTTTAGTTGCAACACTCCACGTAGTTTGCCGGCAGCATCCCGGACTTGCCGGTCCTCTGCACGGTGCCGTACATCCAGCCCTCGTCGATCGGCTGAGCGTTGATGATGACGTCACCGTCCCTGAATGAGACTTCGTCGTGATCCTGAGCCGCGTAGTCGTACAGCGCCCGGTAAACCCGCTGCACAAAGAGACACAAAGAGACCAAAATTAATAGACACAAAGAGACAAGAAAATACACAAAGAGACACGAAGAGACAGGAAGAAACCAAACTTAATAGACACAAAGAGACATGAAAATACACAGACACGAAGTGACACAAAGAGACAGGAAGAGATATGAAGAGACAGGAAGAGACATGCAGAGACAGGAAGAGATACAAAGAGACAGGAAGAGACAGGAAGGAACCAAAATAAAAGAGATAAACAGACACAAAGAGACAAGAAAATACACAGAGACATGAGGAGACACAAAGGCACATGAAGAAACCAAAATGTAAAGAGACAAAGAGACAAGAAAATACACAAAGAGACAGGAAAAGATGCAAAGAGACAGGAAGAGACAGGAAGAAATCAAAATAAAAACACACAAAGAGACAAAAAAATATGCAAAGAGACATGAAAAGACACAGAGACACAAAGAGACGTGAAGAAATCAAAATAAGAAGACACAAAGAGACAGGAAGAGATATGAAGAAACCAAAATGATAAGGCACAAAAACACATGACGAGACAAGAAAAGACACAAAGAGACATGAAAAGACAATAAGAGACACAAAGAGACTTGAAGAAACCAAAATAAGAAGACACAAAGAGACGTAAAGAAACCAAAATAAGAAGACACAAAGAGACAAGAAGAGACAAGAAGAAACATGAAGCGACACAAAGAGTCGTGAAGGGAGCAGCAGAGCGTACCATGGAGGCTGAGTGTGGCGGTGAGGTGACTGATCTGACGGAGGACATGCTGGTCTGGTGCATGTAGCCGTGATACTGCTGCTGCTGCTGCATCTGGACGCCCTGATGGTAAGCTCCAGGGAGGACAGGAGCTGGACAGCAGGACAAAGACAGCATCAGTAAAGCCCGCTGCAACACTCTGACTCTCCTCTGCTGTGAATTTAAAGCAAGACTTCAGACGTGAGCCGTTAAACACGAGAAAACACCGTGAGCTTCATGCACAAACCTGCAGGGAGACAGGGAGTTAGTCTGATTTGATCTGTGGATTCTAGACAGGAAAGAAGCAGCACGTGTCCGTCCAACGCTGTGGAGAACAAAGATTAGTGGGTAAAGGTACCGGGGGTTTCTGCGCTGCTGCGATCCCAGAGGTCAGAGGTCAGCGAGCTGATGGACTGCTGCGACTGCTGTGACTGCTGCCTGCTCAGCCTGCGGTCAGCTCGCTCTGACAGCCGGCCGCCACCAGGGGGCAGCACAGGACGGAAATAATCACAAGACAGGGGGAACAAGAAGAAGAAGAAGAGACGAGAAATCACAAGAGGACAGTGAGGAGTCCATCGAATGAAAACAGAGACAGAAACGCTGACTTTATCTTCTATTTCAGCTGTTTTCAGACAACATTTATGACACACATGCCAAGTTTAAAATACAGCACGTGTTAAAATTCACACATCAGGTAATAAACATCTTCACATACGTGTCAGACTGGAATGCGTGTGAGTTTGTCTTCCTTTTTTCTGTTTAGGTCTGGTGATACTCTGTCGTTTTCAAGTCTACAAATTCCATTTAAAAGTAAAAAATAAAAATAAAACAGCACAAAATAGACCCAATTACCTCGTCTTATGTTTGCATCCTAAAGCTAAGCTCTGAATTATTCACAGCTCTGCCAAAGTTATATTTGTCGTGACTTTTTATTGGACCAGATGGTTTTTCTGGCTGGAAGTGACATTATATAACAGTCTGTCACGGTTTGAGGACAGTATGAGATAGATGCAGTTAATAAATCCGTGCTAATCTTTGAGAAGATGCAGCTTCTATCTATTGGGGATGGTCCTGGTAAATCCACCACATTCTAGAGCGTTTTAACACCTTAGAAACTGAGAACAGCTCGTGCACATGTTCTTCAGCTTGTTGCTAATGAAAGCTCAGTGAGCTGCTGTTGGTCCATCAACAAAATCCCAGACACACAGAAAGACAATAATTAAAACAAGCAAAAAAATGGCACTAATCTAACAGTCAGAGAGGGTTCAGATGGACTACCGGACATCCTGCGGAGACTCTTGGACTGAATGTTGTCCTCAAGAGGGTCAAAGTCAAAGATGGAGCCTGGATCCGTCCTCCACACCTTCAGGTCTTCAGAGAGGACGCAAAAACGCTGGTTATATTTACACAGACTGAGAATAAAACAACCTTGATGTGAACAGACTGAGTAGATACAAACCAATCAGACACAACATTATGACCACCTGTCTAATGTTGTGTTGGTTTCTGACCCATCTAATGGACTCCACGAGACCCTGAAGGTGGTATCTGGGCTCGACTAGATCCTGACGGTGGTATCTGAACTCTACGAGACCCTGAAGGTGGTATCTGAACTCTACGAGACCCTGAAGGTGGTATCTGGACTCTACGAGACCCTGAAGGTGGTATCTGGACTCCACTAGACCCTGAAGGTGGTATCTGAACTCTACGAGACCCTGTAAGTCACAATGTGGGGCCTCTGGAGATGTTCTGAATTGGCTTAAATCCTTACGTTTGCCCATTTTTCCTGCTTCAAACATCAACTTTGAGGACAAAAGGTTTCCTTACTGCCAACCAACCAACCAACCAACCAACCAACCAAGAGGAGCCATGATAAAGACATAATCCGTGTTATTTACTTCACTTGTTCGTGGTCATAATGTTACGCCTGATGGGTGTAAATTAGACTAGAACAGTGAATTCAAGTAAAAGATTAAATATAGAAACCAAAACAGGGCAGATAAAAGCAGTCAAAGCTGGAACCCGGATCTGCTGAAAACATTAAAAACTTCACATCTACACGGTCAGAATAAACCAGTGAATGAAAAAGACTGAAATCTGCTTTTTTTATGAGCTGCAGAAAATACTTCAGTACGTCTTTACCAACATTACACCATTGATGAGAGACAGAAACTGTAAAAACAGAAACAATCGTCAGATTTTCCACAAAACAAACAAACAAACAAAACAACTCTGGATATGAAGTAGTTCAGACCCAGAGTTACTGCTGCAGGTCACATCTGGATAGAACACTAACACCTTCTTTCATCTTTGATTTTTGATGAAACATTTAAAGTTTAGAGAGAAAAATTCGTATTCGGTGAATCTGTTAACAACTCATAGACATCTGAAACGTAAACCAGCTGCCAGAAAGAAGCCAGAAAGGTTGGAGAGTTGAATCTGTTGTATTTTAAAAGCATCTTTTGAAATCTGTTGTGTCAGTCTACATCTTAGAAAGCCGTCAGGTGAACATAGTGGAGCATGAAGTACAAGACTTCTGAAAAAGGAGGGATGTCTGACCTACGATGATGCCTCCTGGCCGCCGGTCCATCTCCATGGCCTGGGGGTGGATCCCTTTGCTGTAGGCCGCCTCCCCCATCATCTGATTGGCCCTCTGGTAGCGCTCCATGCTGGGGTCGTCCAATCCCGGCGTAAAGCCTCGGCCGCGAGCTCGCTCAAAGTCCTCGTGGTACTTCGCCTGTAGAAAGTCACGACAAAGAGGTCGGTCGATTTTCCACCAAAGACGAGGAGAGTTTTAAAGCAACAGTCACTCAGCTCAGGGTGCATCTGGTCAGCGAGAAAAGAAAACACACACAGGAAGTGATTGAAAAGTCTTTATTCGTTAACGCACTCGCATTCCCACGGTGAGGTTAGGGGAATGTAGGACACGATGCAGTCCAGCAGGTGGCGCCTTTGAGCTGCTTTTGGCAATTTTTTAATGAGTCAAAAAGTGTTTTTGACTAAATAGAACTATTTTAAACTAAGATGTAGTTAATTTAAAAAAAAATCTCTTAGTCCCACATGGTTCACTCTAGGACCACTGGAAAGGGAAAAATACGGGGATTTATTGTGATTTTATCGTGTCTGACGCAGATAATGTTGGACAATTTCACCTAATTTTTGACACATTTTAGAAATTTTGGGACATTCAGAAAAGTATTTTTTGGCCAGATTTATGTCATTTTAAGCTCATTTTGAGTCATTTTGAGAACGCTGTATTCATTAAGGACACAATTTGACTTTACTTTGGACACATGTGAGCCATTTTAGACTTTATTCTGTCAATTTGGATCAATTTGGGATAAACTTTAGTCATTTTGGACAGATTTCATCGAATTTCAGACACAATTTAGACAAATTTAAGGAACGTTAGAAGAATGAAAAATGTTGTAATTTTGGTGATTTTTTAAAAAGTTGATACATTTTTCAAACATGCTGCTGGATTCTGGGAATCTGGGAGTTAATTATGTTGTGTATTTGACACGTTTACAGTCCAGCAGGTGGCGCCTTTGAGCTTCTGTTGGCAAATTATTTAAATAGGACATGAAGTGTTTTGACGAAATATCATGATTTTAAGCTCAGATTTAGTTAATTAAAAAAACTCTTGGTCACACATGGTTCATTCAAGTTCTGTTGGAAAGAAGAACATCTGTGGATTTTTTCTGCTTGTCTGACTGTAATAAATGGTGTAATTTTGGTGATTTAAAAAAAGATAAATCTTTAAAACCTGCAGATGGGTTCTGGGAATCAGGGAGTTAATAAAGTTGAATATTTGACATGTTTACAGTCCAGCAGGTGGCGCCTTTGAGCTGCTTTTCTCAAATTATTTAAATAAGACATGAAGTGTTGTGAGTAAATATCATGATTTTAAGCTAAGATTTAGTTAATTTAGTTAAAAAACCTCTTGATCACACATGGTGCATTCAAGGACCGTTAGAAAGGTGAAAGTCTGGGGATTTTTTCTGTTTTTATAGCATCTGATTAGAATAAATGGTGTAATTTCTGTGATTTCTTTAAAAGTTAAGTAAAATATTTAAATGTTAAGATAAGTTACAGGTGCAAAGTAGAAAAACTGTGAAAATTAACACACACACACCCACACCCACACACACACACACACACACACACACACACACACACACACACACACACACACACACAGCTCCATCCTCCACGTTGCCCCGGTGACGGTGGTTAGTCACTCGTGTTAGCTCCTCCACGGCAACCAGCAGGCGGCCGCTACCATGGAGACCGAGTCCTGCGACTTCCTGACACGCCTGTACTCAGGTGTGTCCAGCTCGGTGCAGCTCCGCCCCCTCAGCTCCTGCAGGCCGCGCCGGTACTTCACCTGTTACCACGGCGACGGGTCGACAAGATCAAAGAAAAAAACATGGGAAAGATTAAATCAACCGAGCATCGCCGTGACGACACTGAAGACAGACGTAAACACTCTGAGAAACAACTATCACTACTACCACAGCTACTACGACACTACAACTACTACTATTACAACTCCTACTACCAGCACTACTACTGCTACTGCTATGACTCCATTAACACTTTCTATTGTGGTACTTGTATTACATTCAGATACACATACTTGAAGTGTGTTTTGTGGCAGAGATAGTAGTAAAAGTATTTGTGTGTGTATCTTGCCGAGCTGATGTTGTCCTGGTTTTGTCGAACTCTCTCCAGTTCTGGAGTCACTCCCAGGCTGCTGGACTTCACAGAACTCTGCTTATACTTGATCTGTTGGAAAACAGGAAGCGTCTGTGTGACCAAGTACTTCATACTATGAGGGGTTATTTATGAGCAATGAACACACCGAGACCCAAAGAGGAAGAGGCTACCTGGTTGATCCTGCCAGTAGCATATGCTTGTCTCAAAGATTAAGCCATGCAAGTCTAAGTACACACGGCCGGTACAGTGAAACTGCGAATGGGTCATTAAATCAGTTACTATGAAGTACTCTGTGTGTTCAAACAGCAAAAATACCTGCTGTAAGTGGGTCAATGGGCAGTTTTTAACATTTATCTCTGAACGTATGTGATGTTTGAACTACTCTACTACTGTGGTGTTCTAATCTTGTACTTTTACTGCACTCACTGCACTGATGTTCTCCTGGTTCCGTCGGACTCGTTCCAGCTCTGGTGTGTCCATGACGGCAGTGCCTCGACCCACTTCCTCCCTGTACTGGACCTGACCAGAACCAGGATCAGAATCAGAACCAGAACCAGAACCAGGATCAGAACCAGGATCAGGATCAGGATCAGAACCAGAACCAGGATCACAATCAGAATCAGGACCAGAACCAGGATCAGAATCAGGACCAGAACCAGAAACAGGATCAGAATCAGAATCAGGACCAGAACCAGAATCAGGACCAGAACCAGAGCCAGGATCAGAACCAGACTTTATTTGCTTATTGAACATTTCTGCAGATAAAAACACTTTTTAGAAAAACACATTCTATCGTTCTACTACTCAAAGTGGTAGAAATATTATTGAAATTAAACAGAAGAAGCCACTGGGTGCATCTTCACACTTTTCTGTGAGTTTACCACTCCTACTACTACTACTACTCCTTCTAATACTCCTACTTCTACTACATGAAAGTCTCAGAGATGTAAACGTACGTCGCTGATCTTCTTGGCGTTCTCTCGGGCGAGGACGATCTCCGGCGTCTCCGTGACCGAAGACATGAGTCCCTTCATCAGCTTGGAGTCCCAGCAGTAGCGCAGCTAGGGGGCGACAGAGGGCTACTTTAACAGTACTTTATTAACAATACTTTAACCGTATTTTACTAGCACTGAAAATGGACTTGGAACTCACAGAGCTGATGTGTCTCTGGTTGGCTCGGACTCTCTCCATCTCTGGAGTCTCTGAAACCAGATGGTAGTTTCCCTTCAGACGCTCTGCCTCGTCCTTGTACTTCTTCTACGGACACAAACAGGAAGTAGTACAGACTCAACTACTACTACTTGTTTTATGGTCTGTTTTCAGGATTTACAGTCTGTTTTCCATAACTTAGTCTATTTTTGTAGGTCAGCCTGTAGTACCCTGTGTACATCTGTAGTACTTTAGCAGTATATTACACACACCTGGCTGTAGACGTCTTTGAGGTAGGAGGCGTGCAGCAGCTCTGGAGTGTCGGTCAGCGTCCCGTACGAGTTTTCTCTCAGCTGCTCCGTCTGCCTGTAGGACCTCTGAGATACACAAACATTCAGCCTGATGGATGCTAGGTGATGTACGGTGTGTGTTACTATGGAAACCAGGGCAGGTGTTGTTTTCATAGTTACCAAGAAAATAACCAAGACTAATACAGATTTTACTGCTTTTGTGCCTCAAGATTGTGACCAGTGACTTAAAACTGTCCACAAATGAGACCAAACATGTCCAACAATGATTCAAGAACTGACCAGAACGACTGAAAATCTGTTAAAAGAGACTAGAAACTTGTCCAAAATGACACATTTTGTATAAAATTGATTAAAAATGTCCAAAATGATTCCAAATTTTTGGAAAATAATTCAAAACAAGTCCAACACGACTAAATTGGTCTAGAATCAATCAATGAACTTAATAAAAACACAGAAATTTTGTCCAAAATGACTCAGATTTTGTTTAAAAAGACAGAAAATTGTCTAAAATGTCGCAAAATTGTCCAGTTGATTCAAAAATTGTGCAAAATGACTGAAAGCATATCCAACATGATTAAAAATCTGTTTAAAATGACTAAAAAAATGTGTCTAAAATGTCTCAAGAAGTGTCCAAAATGAATACAAAATCACCCAAAACAATTAACAAACTGTGCACAATGATTAAAATTTTGCCCAAAACAAATAAAGCATTTTCCAAAATAACGCAACATGTCCAATATGACTAAACTCTATCCAGAATGATTCCGAATTTGCCCAAAATTACTCAAAATTGTCAAGAATGGCTCAAAATCTGTTTAAAAAAAGACTTAAAAATGTGTCCAAAATGACTAAAGAAGAGTCTAAAATTACTCAAACTCTGTCCAAAATGACCTAAAATCTGACCAAAAACACTAAAAAACTTGTTCAAAATGACTCAAAAGATGTCAAACCTGAATAATATCAGTCCAGTTTGATTCTGGATTTGTTCAGAATTATGGAAAGTTTTGTCCAAAACGACTCAAAATCTGTTTAAAAAGACCAAAAAATTGTTCTAAATGACTCAAGAGATGTCCAAAATGAATAAGACATTGTCCAGAATAACTCAAAACATGTCCAACACGACTAATATCTGTCCAGACAACTTGAAACGTGTTCAAATTGAAATAAAACGGCCTGAAATTTGTCACAATTTGTCCCAAAAGCCTGAGAAACGGTGCTGACTGCCGGTACCTGGCTCTGGATCTCCGAGGCTCTCTTGGCTCTCTGGATCTCCAGGACGTCGGCGCTCAGCTCCATCCCTTTTCCAACGACGTCCCTCTCCAGGTCGCGGCGGTATTCCTTCTGCACACACAAACACACACTGCGTCCGGCCGCCTGCGCTCTCTAAACGTGTGTGCGGTGTGAGTTTTACCTGGTTAAGGATCTGATTGGCTTTTCTGACCCTCAGCAGCTCAGGCGTGTCCTCCAGACCCACGCCAGATAAGCCCCGCCCCTTCACCTGCTCCTCCAGGTCCTTCCTGTACTGCTTCTGCAGAGACACATGGAGACCACAGCTGTGCAATGAGGCAAGAGCAGCTCAAATTTAACTCACCTTTAGTTTATAATGACTCCAAATTAGTTTAAAATGACTAACAAACTTGAGTAAAATGACTCAAAACATGTCCAACACGACTAAAATCTGTCCAGAATGATTCAGAATGTATTCAAAGAGACTCAAATTCAGCCCTAAATGACTCAAAATGTGCTTAAACATGACTAAAATCTGTCCAGAATGATTCAGAATTGGTTCAAAATGACTCCCATTCGTCCAGACTCTTTAAAGTAACAGTCACAGTTTAACATCCATTAAACTGTGACGGTTACTTTAAAGAACCCCAGCTCAGATCCAGTAAGTGAAGTGGATAATTTGTCACCTCGCTGATCAGGCTGCCGGCGTGTCGAGCCGTTAGATATCCGGGAGTTTGGTCGACGTCCAGCAGAGCTTTTCCCTTCATCTGCTGCTCAAAGTCCCTCCGATACTCCTTCTGAAGAACCGGCAGCAGAAAGAAGAAAATCACATCCGATATTTCAGTAAAACACCAGAACAGCAAAGCAAAAAGCTGTACTTCATGCAGCACTATTTTACTTTTACGTCCTTAAAATGAGGAAAATATTGACATTTTCACATCTTCTGGCCTTTAAAAATCACCAGAATTTAAAATTCCATAGGACGCTTCGAGACCAGAAGATGTAAAAATCGACATTATTTTATATTTTAAGGATGATATGAAGCATGAAGAGGAAAGTATTTCAATTTTGAAATAATTTTTATAGGGTAAAGGAAGTAAAAATCAACAGAATTTTAAGTTTTAAGAGGCCTGAAGAGGTGAAAGTGTCAATAATTTAATGAGTGTCCAGAAAAATGTTTTGTTTTGTGATTTATAAGGAACAGAAGATGTAAAAATCACCACAATTTTAGTTTTTAAGAATGTTTAGAGAACAGAAGATGTGAATGTGTCCAGTATTTTTATTGTTTCAAGACTTTTACAGGACAGAAGATGTAAAAATCATCAGAATTTTATTTTTTAAAGGATGTTTGGAGGCCAGAGGTGGTGAAAATATCCATTATTTTAATATTTTATGAATTTGAAGAGGCCAAAAGAGATGAAAGTATATATATTTTATGAACCTGAAGGATTTTCAGAGGTCAGAAGATGTTAAAGTGTGAACACTTTACTAATTTCAAAGGTGTTTAGTTACCAGAAGATGTGAAAATCTCCATTATTTTGTATTTTAAGGATTTTTAGAGGCCTGGAGAGATGAAAGTGTCAATATTTTACTGATTTCAAAGGTGTTTAGAGGCCAGAAGATGTGAGAATCTTCACTATTTTGAAATTTAAAGATGTTAAAAGGCCAGAAGATGTAAAAAATCTCCACTGCTTTGGCATTTTAAGGATGTTTAGAGGCCAGAAGATGTGAGAATCTTCACTATTTTGGCATTTTAAGGATGTTTAGAGGCCAGAAGATGTGAAAATGTCAGCATTTAGAGCAGATATTGTAACACTGAACGGACACAAACAGCATCGTACCTCACTCTGCATCTTCTGAGCTTCTTTAGAAACTTTGTACGTCTGAGTGTCGGCAAACTCCATCTGAGAGCGACCCTTGTTCCTCTCGTACTCCTCCCTGTACTTCACCTGAAACGACCACATCATCAGCCGTCACACCGCCAACAGACCAAATAAAACGCTGTCGTAGTGAGGTTACCTGGCTATGCAGCACTGCGTTCTCCCTGTGGTGGAGCTGTTCGGCCGTGTCCAGAGCGATGTGGTACTGAGCCTTGGTCTGCTCGTACTTCTTCTTATACTCCACCTGAATAAAAACAGCACTGATTTAAATGAACACTATCACAGAACATCTCAGGTATGTCAGAAGAAGCATTCTGAAACTCCAGAACTTTTGTTTTTGTGGTACAACTTGTCAAATCTGCTCAATTTGTTTTCAAAATTCTGCAAAAGTAACTTTATTTTCATGCTTGTAAACAAAGCTTTTCACATTAAAAGTATTCTTTTTCAGGTTCAGAAAATATCATGAGCATTTATTTGTTAATGTGAGCTTTAAAATGGGATTTTTCATGATGGCTTTTGTTCTGTTTGCATATTTCAACTCACCCATATTAACAAAATATTTGATCGTTTTTCCAAATGTTGCAGATTCTGATTCAATGACATGAGAAAGAAAAGTGAAAATATCAAGTTCTTACAATAATGTTCAAACATAGATTCAATTTTCAATTTGTGATAAAATCTACTGGAAGTGAATCAATTGGAGTCATTTGAAGAATCAGTATTTGATATATGAAGCTGAAACTTCAGAAATATCTTAATAAATAGCCACATTTTATGCTTTAAGAAAATCAGGCAAATCAGAGATGGCTGAGCAGAAATTTGCTGATTTCAGATGGAATGATCCTAGAAAAGACGTTTATTTTGAAGGGTACAAAGAAAATATCTTGGAACGTGTTGAATATATTAGGTCAAATTTTCAGGAATATCTTTATAAATATTCATAGTTTTCTGCTGCAAAAAATTCAAAATGCAAATCAGAGATGGTTGACCAGAAGCTATTCTAAAAATGTAATTAGTTCAGAGGAAACTATCCTGTTTACAATTTGTACGATTTCATTTAGCAGACATTTTTATCCAACATGACATACATCTGGGAGTAGTATTTAAGATTTTTATTTTGTAGGCTGCATGAAATCATATCTCATAAACAGTAATGTTATGTGCTTTAAGAAGCAACTTGCAGGTTTTTACCTTTAATACTTCCTGAGATACTGTTGTTGAAAAAATATTTAAAATTCAATGTGCGAATAAACCTGCTGAAAAAGGGTCAACGGGCCATTTTTAAAAAGAAATATCTTAGAATGTATTTAATATATCAAGCTAAAATTATGGAATTACCATTATAAATGTCCATATTTTCTGCTCTAAAATGTTCAGGTAAATCAGTGTGAAGTTGTTCTAAAAATGTGATGATCTGAGATAAGATGAACCGCCTGTAAAATCCTGTTTGAGACTTTTATTTTGAAGGCTGCAGCTTTATGCTGTATTAAACAGCAACGTTACGAGCTGCTTTTATTTTCTCATTCTGCGATGAGTGTGTGGCTGAATCCGTGTTTATTGCGTGACATGTGAAGCTGGTGGACGTACGTTGCTCTGGAGCTTGCTGGCGTGTAGAACGTGTTCCAGCTGCAGCAGGTTGGGCAGGTCCGTAGAACCTTCTGGTTTCTGGTTCTGGTTGGTTTTATACTTCACCTGCAGGACGGAAAAATGTTGGGAAACCTTTTGTGTTTTTCAAGAAATAATTACAATCTGTAAAAAAAATTTTTTTTCGCAAGGACTGTTCTGCATCGTGGAGACTCTTCTGTATTATGGGACATTTCTGTATTGTGGGTACATTTCTGTATTGTGGGGACATTTCTGTATTGTGAGGACATTTCTGTATTGTGAGGACATTTCTATATTGTGAGGACATTTCTGTATTGTGAAGACATTTCTGTATTGTGGGTACATTTCTGTATTGTGAGGACATTTCTGTATTGTGAGGACATTTCTATATTGTGAAGAGATTTCTGTATTGTGGGTACATTTCTGTATTGTGGGGACATTTCTGTATTGTGGGACATTTCTGTAGTGTGAGGACATTTCTATAGTGAGAGGACATTTCTGTATTGTGAGGACATTTCTGTATTGTGAGGACATTTCTGTATTGTGGGGACATTTCTGTATTGTGAGGACATTTCTATATTGTGGGGACATTTCTGTATTGTGAGGACATTTCTGTATTGTGGGGACATTTCTGTATTGTGGGGACATTTCTGTATTGTGAGGACATTTCTGTATTGTGGGGACATTTCTGTATTGTGGGGACATTTCTGTATTGTGGGGACATTTCTGTATTGTGAGGACATTTCTGTATTGTGAGGACATTTCTGTATTGTGGGGACATTTCTGTATTGTGAGGACATTTCTGTATTGTGGGGACATTTCTGTATTGTGGGGACATTTCTGTATTGTAAGGACATTTCTATATTGTGGGGACATTTCTGTATTATCCTGAACTGTGGGGACTGTTTTGTGTTATGGGGAGTGTTCTGTATATTAGGGGAACCTTTCTGCATTTGAAGATTGGACTCTATTTACAGTTTTAGCCTGTTCTTTATTTATTTATTGCATTTTTTTAAACAATCAATGTGCAAATTAATGCTCTTTTCAAAAAATGTTGATTTTTTCCAGTGCAGTTTGAGCCAAACTCTTCTGGTAAAGTCCTGCTTTCAGGCATCAGTGTGTTCTCGATCGGGATGCTGGAGGACAAGCTTTTGTGGAAAGCAGCTCTGGCTGAACGTGCAGCGTTCCTGAACACCGGGCAGCGTTCAACACAACGAGCCGTTACATAACGCTGTCAAGTGGAGACGCTCTTTTCTCAGGCTGTGTGGGCAGCAGCCGGACTAAAACTGAACCGTGGTGCGTTCGTGTGCATCTGCATGTATTTGTGAGAACATTTGGGAATTCATTTGTGAGGCCACGTGCACTTGTGTGTGCATGTGAGTATGTATGAGAGAGAGAGAGAGAGAGGGAGAGAGAAAGAGTGTAACCTCTTCAACTTCTCCAGCTTTCATCCCACAATCCCTCTCCATTTGCCTTAGAAAGGTTGTCATGGTTACGCCCACACAACAGACTGAATTTTAGAGTGTGTGTGTCAAAGTGAACAACACACACACACACACACACAGTTTGTTCCTGTTGTTTTTATCTCATCCACTGAGCAGAAAACAAAAATGCCTCCAGGTGAACTGCAGGAATAATAATAAATCTGGTAATGCTGATAAATGTTGCTGAATAAATAAACGCATCAGGAGGGTTGATCAGGATGTTCACATACAATCATAACAAAATCTTTTAGATGTATTTCTACATCAATGCGCCGCTATTTTACAATTTTTCCCTGTTTGGTTAAAACAAACGGATCAAAATTAGACGTGTAAACCATGAAAAAAACAACACAAAAACCTGCCAAAACTATGAATAATATCCACATCACATTCTTCTACAAAGTTTGATCGCAACATTTTTTCTTTTTTTAAATCGGCAACAATATCATTTTTAAACTGCTGTTTGCTGTAACCCGCAAGAAAAATGATGTGTATTAAAGATTAAAAACTTGTAAAGGTTTTAAACTACTATTTTCCAGATTTCAACTCTTTTGTTAAATTGCTGATAATGTGCTGCAAAATCATAGAAAAACTGTGATAACTTACATGTTAAAATTAAAGAAACAAAATCATAAATCCATAACTTCCCCATCAAAAAACAGTATTTTGTAAATGAATATTTACTCTTTTACAATGTTTGACAGAGCTGCTTTTATTTGAAAAAGGAATTATGTGAAATAAGGATTTAAAAGTGGTGAATAATTTATTAAACTGTTATTTTACAGATTTTCAAAGTTTTGTTAAATTACAGACAATATCTAAGAACTGTTTTACACTGAGAGCACTGTCCTGTATTACGGGGACATTTCTGTATTACGGGGACATTTCTGCATTACAGGGACATTTCTGTTTTACGGGAACATTTCTGCATTATGGGACATTTCTGCATTACGGGACATTTCTGCATTACGGGGACATTTCTGCATTATGGGACATTTCTGCATTATGGGGACATTTCTGTATTATGGGGACATTTCTGCATTACGGGGATATTTCAGCATTATGGGACATTTCTGCATTATGGGGACATTTATGCATTATGGGGACATTTATGCATTATGGGGACATTTCAGCATTACGGGGACATTTCAGCATTATGGGACATTTCTGCATTACGGGGACATTTCTGTATTATGGGGACATTTCTGTATTATGGGGACATTTCTGCATTACGGGGACATTTCAGCATTATGGGACATTTCTGCATTACGGGGACATTTCTGCATTATAGGAAAATCCAATCATGAATATATAAGATGGACTGACATTAAGCCTTTGAGAGATGGATCACATGACCACAGGATTCTCTCACCTGACTGGCCAGAGCTGCAGCAGCTTGGGTGTGTTTGAAGGAAAGGCAGTCCATGGGGTTGTAGACAGGTTTCTGACCCTTCAGATTTCTGTCGAAGCTCTCTTTATACTTCACCTGCAGAGAAAGAGCGGTAAGCATTACTGACTCTTCAGTGTTTTCCACATAAATCAGCTGATCTGGTGTGTACAGTTTGCTGTGCGTTACCTGGCTGGCCAGTTTGGAAACCTCTTTGGCGTGCTGGATGTCGGTTCTGTCCAGAAGAGATCCGTCACTGTAAACAGGCTGCTTGTTGTTGCTCTTATAGGCCACCTGTGGAAGTGCGGACAGAGTTTTAGTCATTTTTGAAAAGTTTTGCTAATCTCCATGAATTTTTGATCATTTTAAAGAAGTTTTGAGCAACTTTGGAAACAATTCAGTTATCTTGGAAACGTTTTGACTCATTTTGGACAATTTTTTAGTGATTTTGAACAGGAATTGGTCATTTTGGAGTACTTTTTTTCAGTATTTTTAGACAAGTTTTGGTAATTTTGGACAAATTATATTAATTATTGGGGAAGTATTTGTCATTTTGGAAAAAATGTAGTCATTTTGGAGAAATCACAGAGTCACTGGAGACAGATTTTAATTCCTTTTAGACAAGTTTTTAACGATTTTAGAAAAGTTTTGGTAATTTTGGACAAATTTTAAGTCATTTTGTACAAGTAAATAGTAACTCTGGACAGTTTTTGACTTATTTTGGACATGTTTTAAGTCACTTTAGACAAATTATATTCATTATTGGAGAGGTTTTGGCTATTTTGGACACATTTCTAGTCATTCTGGATGAGTTTTGGTCATTTTGGACAAGTCAATGAGTCACTGGGGACATTTTTTAACTTATTTTGGACAAATTTTAGTCATTTTAGAAAAGCTTTGGTCATTTTGGACACATTTTGAGTCATATTGGACAAGGTTCAGTCATTTCGAACAAGTTGTGGCTATTTTTCACAAACTGCAGTTGTTTTTTGACAATTTTAGAGTAATTTTTGAACAAATTTTGGACAAGTATCAAGTCAGTATGGATAGTCTTTTAATTGCTTTGGAGAAATTTTACACATTTTAAACAAACTTTAGTGATTTTGGACGTTGTCATTTTTATTGCTGTAAATCAACTGGGACTGACCCGCTTTGGAGGATCAAGGAGGACATTCGAGAAGCTGTTTTTCATTTCACTTTACTGCTGGCTTTATTTGTCAGATTGGTCCTCACAAAGACAGACACACTGCTGTACATCAAACACTTTGCATGAAGCTGAACGTTGCAGAACACTCTTACATAACAGCAGAAGGTTGTCTATAATTAATCAGCGTCTCTGCTCACAGAACAGCTGCTGAACACGACTGTTGTCATGGAAATCAGCGTTGGACGTGACGTGTTGACGTGTTCACACACAAAAAACACACACAGACTCACGTCACTGGCCAGTTTGGCAGCGTTGGTGGCGTTCACGATGTCAGGTCGGTCCGGTGCCGTGTTGTAGTGATGAAGCTCCTCTTTAGCTTTTCTGTAGCTGACCTGGGACCAGCAGAGACAGATAGAAACAGAAAAAACACAACAGGGCAAGGAAATCCAAGAACAGAATAAGACAAAACTGATCTGATAAAACAGATTCAACTAGAGCTAGATTATCAGACTATCGGGTTATGTAAAGAGAAGTATGGATGTAGCAGATCAGTCACTACTGGAGCTGCTTGGAGTCAGAGTAACACTAAACCAAAACCAGTCTGCACATGTACATCGTCTTTCAACACAAAATTAGCCCAACCTCTCTGCAGAATGACTGAAAATCACTCAGGATTTGTTTTAAAGTCAGTCAAAAATTGTCCAAAATGACTCAAAATTATTCAAAGATTGTTCACAAGTACCTAAAATTGCAGGAAAATGATTTAGTATTGGTCCAAAATGACTAAAATGACTCAAAGAAATGGTACAAAACATTTGCAGAGTAACTAAGAACTTCTCGCAAATTGTTGAGAATTTCACCAGAATGACTCGGTTTGTCCAAAATGAGTCAAAAATTATACTAAACCTCGACAAAGTGATTCAGAATGAGTGGAAAATGACTATAAATTTGTCCACAATAACTCAAAATGTGTCCAAAATTACTTAAAATTCGTCCACAAACAACTTCAAGTTGTCTAAAGTGAGTCATAATAACTCAAATTTACCCAAAATGATTCAAAAACTGTATTTAATGAATTAAAATTGGGCCAAAATGACTCTTGTCTGTATTTTCTGTAAGCATGAATGACTCTTAGTAGTTAATGACTGAAAATGTGTCAGAAATCAAATTAAAAACGTCCCAAATGACTCAAAAATTGTCCCAAGTCACTCTAAATTGGTACAAATGACTAAAGACTGTCCAGAATGATTTAAAACTGTTCACAGTGACCTAAAATTGGTCCAAAATGACTCAAAAATGGTACAAAACATCCATAGAGTGACTCAGAATTCGTCCAAAATGACTTAAAGCCTGTCCAAGACTACTTTAATGTTATTTAAATTGTTTCAAAAATGACTCAAACTTATCCAAGATTCTTTAAAAACGCTCCACGATGACTCAAAAATGTCTCAGAACAACTGAGCAGCTTGGTTTAGTGTTTTTTCTTTGACCTCATGCTGCTCCACTACTGACCTGAAGCTTTGTTCTCCACGTTTAAATCAGTTAGTACTCGGTGATAAAGCAGTAAACCGGTACGTTTCATGTGTTTACGTACCTCGCTCTGGTTCCTGGTGACCTCCATGGCATGTTCCACCTCCGGCAGCGTCTTCATGTTGGTGTAGCTCGACTTCCCCTTCTCCTGGTTGAACTTCTCCTTGTAGAACTTCTAAAGGGAACAAAGAAGAAGACGAGCCTGAGGGCAAAGAGGTGGGAATACAAAACATGGTCTGGTCTGGAGGAAGCCCTTCATCAAGGAAAGCCCGGTTACTCTTTGTTGGGATCACAAGGATTGGACTGTTGATGATTGTTCTAAGGTTCTCTTCAGGGATGGATCCAGTTAGGAGGAAGCCTGGAGAAGCTACAAACCAAACTGTCTGCCCCTACAGTAAAACATGGGAGTGGATCAGTGACCGTCTGGGGTAGTTTCAGTATGGGGGGAACAGAGCAAATGTAGTTGTGTGAAACAACAAAAACAAGACACAAAACGACAAAAATGAGACCAAAAAATGACAAAAATGAGACACAAAATGAAAAAAACACGCCAAAATGACAAAAATGAGACACAAAATGACAGAAATGAGACACAAAATGACAAATATGAGACAAAATGACAAATATAAGACACAAAATGACAAAAATGAGACATAAAATGACAAAAACACGCCAAAATGACAAAAATGAGACACAAAATGACAAAAACACGCCAAAATGACAAAAATGAGACACAAAATGACAGAAATAAGATAAAATGACAAAAACGAGACAGAAAATGAAAATATGGGATACAAAATGACAAAAACGAGACCAACAAATGACAAAAACACGACAAAATGACAAATATGAGACAGAAAATGACAAAAATGAGACAAAATGACAAATATAAGACACAAAATGACAAAAATGAGACAAAATGACAAAAACGAGACAGAAAATGACAAATATGAGATACAAAATAACAAAAATGAGACCAAAAAATGACAAAAACACGACAAAATGACAAATATGAGACACAAAATGACAAAAATGAGACACAAAATGACAAAAACAATACATAAAATGACAAAAAATGAGACAAAATGACAAAAACGAGACACAAAATGACAAAAACAAGACAAAATGACAAAAATAAGACACAAAACAACAAATATGAGACACAAAACGACAAAAACGAGACCAAAAAATGACAAAAATGAGACCAAATGGCAATTATAAGACACAAAATGACAAAAATGACACAAAATGACAAAAACGAGACACAAAACGACAAATATGAGACACAAACTGACAAAAATGAGAAAATGACAAATATAAGACACAAAATGACAAAAATGACACATAAAATGACAAAAATGAGAAAATGACAAATATAAGACACAAAATGACAAAAATGACACATAAAATGACAAAAATGAGACAAAATGACAAAAATGGCACACAAAATGACAAAAATGAGACAAAATGACAAAAATGAGACCCAAAACATCAAAATGTCTTAAATTTAGCTTTTTAAAAACCATTTTCAGCCGTTAATATGCATAATTCTTCTTTGAAATGCTTCAGAAGTTTCACTGAAATAATGATATTTTTGCCGATAAAAATGCTGTAATTTTACTGTTAAATCTCTGTTTAAAGAGCCAGTTTGCTTTTTGGTTCTCTGTCCTGCAGGTAAGACTCGTGTTTAACAGTCTGCTGGACGGTATTGTTCCTGGGTAGTCGCTGCTCTCGTTCTTCGGCGTGCTGCAGACGGCCGGTTGTGTCGCTGGTTATACGCTCCAGTTAGCGTAGCATCGCTAGGTCAACAGACACGAAGCCAGAAAAGCATCGCTGTCCCACTTTACCCCCGGCTCTGGTTTCCTGCCTCCAGGGCGACTCACACCAGACTATCAGCCTCATCTGTGACCCACAGAGTCTCAGGGAAACACTTCTTCAGATTTATAGACAGACGGCTTTAAATTCAGAATCCAGCAGACTCGTTTAATTCAGCCGTTTGCTCATCAGTCTGGATTTAGTGTTTTTCAATAATTAAACACTTGAGATGCATGTTCTTAATATTCTGAACTGTGAACCCAAGAAAAAGTAAATCTAAAGATGATACGTAAAGTTATTAAGTTTTGTTTTCTTCTCAACAGTTGTGATAAAACCTCGGCTGAACTGCAGGCAGTGTCACACAGAGCAGACAGGTATAAAAACCAGTCTAAGTAGTAAAATATCTGCAGTATGGAGTCATTTTTTCTAGTGTTGCTGATTAATTTTAAATTTAATGGAAATACTTCATAACATCATACACTTTTTCACCTCTTTGTGTCATTTCTGCAACTTTTAATGTCAATTTTGTGTCATTTATGGCAAGATCATGTCATTTTTGAGTCAGTTTTGTTTAATTTTTGCAAATTTTAATGTCATTTTTGTAAATTTTCATGTCATTTATTGAGCCATTTTTACAAGATTGTCATTCTGTAAGTTTTCATGCTATTTTTGCAACTTTTAACGTCGTCTTATTGTGATTTTTGCTACTTTTTATGTCATTTTTCAACTTTTGTGCCATTTATGTTATGGTTTGTGTAATTTCTATGTAATTTCTGCAACTTTTTAAGTTATTTTTGCAATTTCTTTGTCATTTTTTGGAATTTCCTTATGTCACTTTTGTACCATCGTTGCAAGATTTTGTCATTTTTTTCAAGTTTTTGTGTCATCTTTGCATTGTTTAGTGTCCGTTTTTGTTGTTTTCCGTTAAGGTTTGAATCACTTTGTGTCCCTTTCAAACACTTTTGTCTCGTTTTTGCTGCGTTGCGTCTTTTTATTTTTGTTTACCGTCAAGTTTGAGTCGCTGTGTGCCTCTTTGGTTCAGTTTTGTCTTATTTTTGTTCTTTTTTCTGCTCATTTGTTGTCACTTTGTGTCTCTTTGGAACAGTCCGTCTTGTTTTATTGTTTTGTGTCTTGTTTCAATGATTCTGCATCTTTATGGAAACGTTTTTTTTTCATTTTTCTTCTTTTCTGTCTTGTTTTTGTCATTTTATGTTGCATCTTTGCTGTTTCCTGTCAGGTTTTGAATCATTTCTGTCTGTTTGGAACACTTTTGCTGCTTTTGTTTCAGTTTCTGAGCCTTGCTGCATTCATTTCATCCATCCAGTCTGCTTTATTTTGCTCTCAGTCTCTCTGCAGAAGCACTGCCTGCATTAAACTCTCGATCACAGTTCAGTCACTGATGTTTCTCAGTCACACCGAGTGGTGCAAAATTCTCTTTGTACAGATTAATTGAGATATTTTGGTTCATATAATTTGACTATTCTTCCTGATAAATGGTGTCATTACGACGGTTTATAAAGTACACCCCCTGTCAAAAGTTTTAGGACACTTTCTTATTCAAACGAATGAGAAAGCGTCCTAAAACTTTTGACAGGCCGTGCTTTTCCATCCTGCTGGGTCAAACAGACGATAGAAAAGAGTTCCGTCTCAGATCAAACTCACGTCGCTCTGCGTCTTGCTCAGCTCCTTAGCGAAGACGGTCTCGATGGTTTGGGGCATCTGAGCGTACAAACTGCAGCCGGCCTCCTTCCTGCCCTCCTCCCTGTACGATTTCTGCAACACAAAACAACTCTTCTGTTTCCTAACATCACTGCTCAGGGCTTTCCGGTCATCAGTCAGTCTTTCAGGTTGAAGCAGGACGTTACCTCGCTGCACAGCTGGGTTTGCTCTCTGGCATGTTGGGTCTCTTTGGTCTCCGGCAGCACAGAATACAGACTTTTAACCAGATCCTTCTTACCGGCCTCCTTGTATTTACTCTGCAGACACAAAACAACCACCACAGGTCAGAAACACAACAGGCGGTTTCTTTGACAAAATATCATGAAAAAACAATTATGATGTTGTTTTTTAGCTCTTTTGTTCAGTTTTTTGTAATTTTCTGTCTTGTTTTTGTTGTTTTTGCATCAAGTTTTGAATCATTTTCTGCCTTTTCGGTTCAGTTTTCTTTAATTTTCGTTATTTTCTGTCTCATTTTTTGTCATTTTCTGTCTCTTTAGAGGAGTTTTGTCTCCTTTTTGTTGTCGTATGTATCGTTTTTCTTATTTTCAGTCTCATTTTTCCATCAAGTTTGTGTCACTTTGTGTCTCTCTGGTTCAGGTGTGTCTTGTTTCGGTTGTTTTGTGTGTCATTTTTGTTCTTTTCTCTCAGGTTTTGAATCATTTTGTGTCTCGTTGGAACAGTTTTGACTCGTTTTTGTCATTTTCTGCCTTGTTTTTGTTGTTTTTCACCAAGTTTGAGCTATTTTGTGTTTCTTTGGAAGAGTTTTGAAAAACTTTCTCTGGAGCACTTTTGTCTAATTTTTCTTGTTTTCTGGCTCGTTTTTGTAATTTTGTGTTTCTTTCATTCAGTTTTTGTTGTTTTGCATCAAGTTCTGAATTGTTTTCTGTCTCTTTGGAAAAGATTTTTCTATTTTTTCTTTTTTTCTGTCTCATTTTTGTCATTTTGTGTCTTGGTTGTGTGATTTTATGTCATTAGAAGTTGTGTTCAGGGTGGGAAAATAAAGACATCAACCTGAACCACTAACAGTTTTGCTGTAATTAAGTTTTTATATTTCAATGTTTACATATACAAACACAAAAGCATGATTTTATTTAATTTGATGTACACCCCCTGTCAAAAGTTTTGAGACAGGTTCTAATTCATTTGAATGAGAAAGTGTCTCAAAACTTTTGACAGGGGGTGTAATTTAAAATTCAACACCAATGACTACAAATTTAGATCAGGAAAACTCCTGTAACCGTCTGCAGACTGTGTGTAAAAACTCTGAACACTGATAAAGTTCTATTTCATCGAAACAAAAAACTTCATTTGGAGGAATTTTCCTGCAAACTTGTCACTGAATCTCTTGATCAAATACTAAACTGTAACGTCTAAAAAGAAAACAAATCAAAGCTCGAGCTCATTCTGAAACACTCTGACTGAGTCTCTGATAAACAGACCAGAATAGACTCCATGGTATCAGTCATCATGTCTGACATACCAGCAGCCTCAGTGGTTTTACCTCCAAATTAATCTGCTCTGTTGGTTTCTCCTGTGATTGTCACATAGCAGCTTTGTCCAGAAATGTGTGAAATCTGTCCAAAATGACCTAAAAGTGGTTCGAATTACCCCAAAATTGCCCAAAATGACCTAAAAGTGGTTCAACATGACCCTAAAACTGCCCAAAATGACCTAAAAGTGGTTCAACATGACCCTAAAACTGCCCAAAATGACCAAAAAGTGGTTTAAAATGACCCCAAATTACCCAAAATGACCAAAAAGTGGTTCAAAATGACACCAAATTACCCAAAATGACCTAAAAGTGGTTTAAATTACCCCAAAATCGCCCAAAATGACCTAAAAGTGGTTCAAAATAACCCCAAAATTGCCCAAAATGACCTAAAAGTGGTTCAATTTTCCCCAAAATTACCCATAATGACCCAAAAGTGGTTCAAAATTACTCCCAAATTGCTCAAAATCACTCAAAAATGGTTCAAAATTCCCAAAATGACCAAAAGTGGTTCAAAATGACCCAAAAAATTCTGAAATGACTCAAACTTGTGTGAAACCATTCAAAAACCATCCAATATGACCCCAAACTAGTCCAAATTTAATAAAAAATGGTTCAAAATGACCCAAAATGTGTCCAAAATGAATAAAATTTGCCTGAAAGCATTCAAAAATTGTCCAAAATGACTCAAAAATAATCCAAAATAACCTAAAAGTGGTTCAAAATTACCCATAAATAGTTGAAAATGACTTTAAAATGCTTCAGAATGATCCAAACATTCTCCAAAATAACTTCAAATTGATCCAAAAAAGAATAAAATGATTCTAAAACCATTAAAAAAGTGCCAGAAATAATAATCTGTTAAAAATTGTCCAAAATGACCCAGAATTTGTCTAAAATTCATCTAAAACCCAACCTCATCCTTCACTACGATCAATAAAAGTCAGAATAAAAGTCACAGATACTCCTCACCTCGCTGTGGGTCTCGGCCATTTCTTTGACAAACTGAGTCTCCAGAGTTTCAGGCAGCAGCGAGTACAGAGAGTTGGAAAGATCCTCTTTGTCCTTCTTGTACTTTGACTGGAAAAACACAGATCGACGTTTTTATCAGGAACAAGGATGGAAATAGTTGATCATCTTTGACATAAACAGAACAGTGGGATGGAGAAAACAAACGCGTGGTCAGAAACATCCAGAAAGTCTCCGTCTCACCTCACTGTGCAGCTCTGAGATCTGCTTCATGAACTCCGTCTCGTTGGTTTCCTTCATCTGGTGGAAGACGCTGCTGCTCATCTCCAGTCGGCCTTTCTGCTTGTATTTATTCTGCAAAACACAAAACACTTTCATTGTTTTATGTCAGTTTGTGCCGTTTTGTCCGTCGTTGGTTCAGCTGTGTCTCATTTTTGTCATTTTGTGTCTCATTTTGTCATTTGGTCTCATTTTGTCATTTTGTGTCTCATTTTGTCATTTTGTGTCTCATTTTTGTCATTTTATGTCTCATTTTGTTATTTTGTGTCTCATTTTTGTCATTTTACGTCTCATTTTGTCATTTTGTGTCTCATTTTGTCATTTTATGCCTCATTTTTGTCATTTTGTGTCTCGTTTTTGTCATTTTACGTCTCATTTTGTCATTTTATGCCTCATTTTTGTCATTTTGTGTCTCATTTTTGTCATTTTGTGTCTCATTTTTGTCATTGCATGTCTCATTTTTGTCATTTCGTGTCTCATTTTTGTCATTTCGTGTCTCATTTTTGTCATTTCGTGTCTTGTTTTCTGTCAAAACTGTGTTATTTTGTGTCTCTTTGGTGCAGTTTTGTCTCATTTCAGTCATTTTCTGTCTCATATTTCTTGTTTTTCTGGTCAAGTTTGTGTCATTTTCTGTCTCTTTGGTTCAGTTTTGTCTCATTTTTGTGGTCGTCCATCGAGTTTATGTCCATGTGAGTCTTGTTTTTGAAGCTGAACTTCCTCTGAAGCGTCTGCCCACCTCGCTCTGGAGCTCCATGACGGCTTTAGCCAGCTTGGTCTCCTCGGTCTCGGGCAGCAGAGAGTACAGGTTGCTGCTCAGGTCCTTCTTACCTTCCTGGTACTTCACCTGGAAACCAAAGACACCGAACTGATGAGACAGAGATGAAGCCTTGGACTGTTTTCCCTGCTTTCAGAAGGTTTTAACCCTTTCATCTTGAGGGTAATGCTACGTCTGTTTGTACCTGACTTTGGAGCTCTGAAGCCTCTTTAGCATGCTGAGTCTCCAGAGTTTCAGGCAGCTGATGGTACAAACTGCTGCTGGCCTCCTTCCTGCTCGCCTCCTTGTACTTGGCCTAAAGAAAACACCGGACACGAAGATTGAAGGAAGAGCATAAAACACGTTGATGGACACAGGAAGTCCAAAATGACTCCAACACTAATTAAAATAACTCAAAATGTGTCCAAAATTAGTAAAACATGCCTGAAATCATTCAGTAACTGAATCCAAAATGAGTTAAAATTACTCACATTGTCAAAAAAATGCACTAAAATTTACACAAAATCCATTAAACTTACCTGAAATAATTGAGAAATTATCCAAAAGTACTTAAAAAACTGTCCAAGGCGATGTAAAACCTGTCCAAAATGACTCACAATGTGCCCAGAACGACTTCATACTGCTGCAAAATAACCTAAAATCTGTGCAAAATTACTCCAGAATCACTAAAAAACTGTCCAAGATGATGTAAAACTTGTCCAAAATGTCTCAGAGCATATCCAAGATTAATAAAATTGGTCTGAAATCATTGAGAAACTGTTCAAAATTGTTCAGTAATTGTACAAAATGGCTCAGAAAATGTCCAAAATGACTTAAAAACTCCCTAAGATGATGTAAAACCTGTCCACAACGGTCCAAAATGTTCCTTTATACTGGTCCCACATAGGATAAAATAACCTAAAATTTGAGCAAAATTAAGCAAACTTTCTGAAGTAATTGAGAAACTGAACAAAATTACTTTAAAAACTGATCAAGATGACGTGAAACCTGCCCAAAATGACAAAAAAAAAACAGTCAAAATGACTCATAACAGCCAAAATGAATAAAATTTGTGTGAAATCATTGATAAACTGTTCAAAAAAATGATTCAAAATCTGCCTAAAATGACCACAAACTCAAAATTACTCAGTAATTGTTCAAAATTACAATAAAAGATGCCAAAAATGACTCGAAAATTTTAAGAAAAAACTTTAAAAATACTGTTAAAAAATGACAAAAAAATTTTAAGAAAAAACTTTAATAAAAATACTGTTAAAAAATGACTCGAAAATTTTAAGAAAAAACTTTAACAAAAATACTGTTAAAAAATGACTCGAAAATTTTAAGAAAACACTTTAATAAAAATATTGTTAAAAATGACTCGAAAATTTTAAGAAAAAAATTAAATAAAAATACTGTTAAAAAATGACTTGAAAATTTTAAGAAAAAACTTAAATAAAAATACTGTTACAAAAATGACTCGAAAATTGTCCAAAATGACAAAAAAGTCTAAAATCACTCACATGTCCAAAATGATTCAGAAAATGTACAAAATTACTTTAAAAAAATTCTGTAAGATGATGTAAAACACGTCAAAAATGACTGAAAATGTTCCAAAGTGACCTTTAATTTGTCTAAAATGATGTGAAACTCACTTTATGAGTCATTTATTCCAGTTTATACATTTTATACACAAAGTCAACCCAAAGCGTCTCATGGTGAGCATTAAAATGTGCAAGAGAAAAAGAAAAACTGCGTAAAAAGTCAAACTGAAAGTAAAAGAACAACAAAAAACAGAGATTTAAAGGTAACGTGTCAGATAAAGGAGCGTACAGACAAGCTGTCAGGAGGACAGACGGAGCATTAAAACAAACATTAAATGAATTTATCACCTCGCTCTGCAGCTCAGAGACGTTTCTGATGAACTGAGTCTCTGGGGTTTCAGCGAGTTGAGAGTAGAAGCTCTGGCTGAGGCTGCGGATGCCGTCCTCCTTGTATTTGCTCTGCAGAGACACATTCAGACGTCAGCTTTCCTCCCTTCACCTGCAGCGCCTGTGATCTAACGCCGTCTCTGACCTCGCTCTGCAGCTCCGACATCTTGGCGGCGAGCTGCGTGTCGGCCGTCTGCGGCAGCCGAGCGTACAGACTGGACGACATCGACCGCTTCCCGCTCTGCTTGTACTTGTTCTGCAGGAAGAGAGAAATCAGACTGATTCTTTTCTCACAAAACAGAAAGACCGCATCCATCTGGAAAAAGGGATGAATCCGAACTAACAGCTCGTCTAGAATCACAAAAAATAGAATAAAATGACTGAAAAATGTGTCCAAAATAACCAAAAACCTGTCCAAAAGGTTCCAAACTGACTCAAAATGTGTCTAAACTCTTCAGTAAACTGTCTGGAATTCTGCAAAATCTTCACTAAATGACTGAAAATGAATAAAAATCTGGGAAAAATTACTCAAAAACTGCCAAAAATGACTCAAAATGTGTCCAAGCAATTCAAAATCTGTCCAAAATGACATGAAATCTGTCAAAAAAAAAAAGGCTGAAAATGAACAAAAAATTTCATTTATTTATTTTTAAAATGGGACAGTTCGTATTAATGTACATTTTCATGTCAATAGGAGAGATTATAGCCAAAAATGGTCTGAAATCATTTGAAAATTGTCCACAGTGACTCAGAAACTGTCCAAAATTACTCAGAAACTGTTCAAAATTAATCAAAAACTGTCCAAAATTACTCAAAAACTGTCCAAAATTACTCAAAAACTGTCCAAAATCACTCAAAAACTGTCCAAAATTAATCAGAAACTGTCCAAAACCACTCAAAAACTGTCCAAAATTACTCAGAAACTGTCCAAAACCACTCAAAAACTGTCCAAAATTAATCAGAAACTGTCCAAAACCACTCAAAAACTGTCCAAAATCACTCAAAAACTGTCCAAAATTAATCAGAAACTGTCCAAAATTACTCAAAACTGTCCAAAATCACTCAAAAACTGTCCAAAATTAATCAGAAACTGTCCAAAACCACTCAAAAACTGTCCAAAATTACTCAGAAACTGTCCAAAATTACTCAAAAACTGTCCAAAATTAATCAGAAACTGTCCAAAATCACTCAAAAACTGTCCAAAATTACTCAAAAACTGTCCAAAATTACTCAGAAAGTGTCCAAAATTACTCAAAAACTGTCCAAAACCACTCAGAAACTGTCCAAAATTACTCAGAAACTGTCCAAAATCACTCAAAAACTGTCCAAAATTACTCAGAAACTGTCCAAAATTACTCAAAAACTGTCCAAAATTACTCAAAAACTGTCCAAAATCACTCAAAAACTGTCCAAAATTAATCAGAAACTGTCCAAAACCACTCAAAAACTGTCCAAAATTAATCAGAAACTGTCCAAAACCACTCAAAAACTGTCCAAAATCACTCAAAAACTGTCCAAAATTAATCAGAAACTGTCCAAAATTACTCAAAACTGTCCAAAATCACTCAAAAACTGTCCAAAATTAATCAGAAACTGTCCAAAACCACTCAAAAACTGTCCAAAATTACTCAGAAACTGTCCAAAACCACTCAAAAACTGTCCAAAATTAATCAGAAACTGTTCAAAATTAATCAGAAACTGTCCAAAACCACTCAAAAACTGTCCAAAATCACTCAAAAACTGTCCAAAATTAATCAGAAAGTGTCCAAAATCACTCAAAAACTGTCCAAAATTAATCAGAAACTGTCCAAAACCACTCAAAAACTGTCCAAAATCACTCAAAAACTGTCCAAAATTAATCAGAAACTGTCCAAAATTACTCAAAACTGTCCAAAATCACTCAAAAACTGTCCAAAATTAATCAGAAACTGTCCAAAACCACTCAAAAACTGTCCAAAATTACTCAGAAACTGTCCAAAATTACTCAAAAACTGTCCAAAATTAATCAGAAACTGTCCAAAATCACTCAAAAACTGTCCAAAATTACTCAAAAACTGTCCAAAATTACTCAGAAAGTGTCCAAAATTACTCAAAAACTGTCCAAAACCACTCAGAAACTGTCCAAAATTACTCAGAAACTGTCCAAAATCACTCAAAAACTGTCCAAAATTACTCAGAAACTGTCCAAAATTACTCAAAAACTGTCCAAAATTAATCAGAAACTGTCCAAAATCACTCAAAAACTGTCCAAAATTACTCAAAAACTGTCCAAAATTACTCAGAAAGTGTCCAAAATTACTCAAAAACTGTCCAAAACCACTCAGAAACTGTCCAAAATTACTCAGAAACTGTCCAAAATTACTCAAAAACTGTCCAAAATTACTCAAAAACTGTCCAAAATTACTCAGAAACTGTCCAAAATTACTCAAAAACTGTCCAAAATTACTCAAAAACTGTCCAAAATTAATCAGAAACTGTCCAAAATTACTCAGAAACTGTCCAAAATTACTTGATATCAGTCCAAAATGAATTTTAACCGAGAATTTCTCCAAAATGACAAAAATATTTCAGAGATGACTCAGAATTTGTCCAAAATAAATAAACCTAAATTGTCCAAAATGAATAAAATTGGTCCAAAATGACTGACTGTCTTTCAGCAGTTTTCCAAACGTGCTAAAACTGTTCTAAATGACGTTAAATCTGTAAATAAATGACTCAAACTGGTCTAAAAGAACTAAAACTTGTCTGAAGTCTTTAGAAACTGTTTGGTTCTCGGTTTATTTCTGCAGTTTTTCCTCCTGAATATTCACGCTTCATTACGAAAACACTTGATCAAATTCTACAAACAGCATCTCAAACGTCTCCAAACCACGACTCATTTATTAACTCTGAGTTTGATTCAAACTGCTGTAGAGGATCCTGGTGTTTTTAATCAAACTAAAGCTAAACATTGGATCCTAAATGAGCGTTTAAACATTAAACGTGATGAAACGTGGCTGTGTGGACGTGAATAACAGATGTTTGCACCTCGCTCTGCAGCTCAGAAACCTCTTTAACTCGCTGCGTGTCCAGAGTGTGGGGCAGACGGTGGTACAAAGAGCTGCTGGCCTCTTTCTTCCCCGCCTCCTTGTACTTCAGCTGTAGGGAAAAAACTGTTAAAAGCCGTCCACAGTGACTCAGAAATCACTCAGAATGTGCCAGAAATGACTAAAACTGGTCAGGAATGACTAAATAATGCCCACCATAACTGATAAGTATTTAAAAAATCATCCAACATGACTAAAGCTTGTTCAAAACTGATCAAAATGAGTCCAAAATGACTGAAAAATGTTGAAAAGCATTCAATAATCGTCCAAAACAACCTCAAAGCTGTCTAAAAATACGTGAAATCTGTCCAAAATACATGAAACGTGTTTAAAAACCATTCAACAACTGTCCAAAATGACCCAAAAACTGTCCGTAACGACTTCCTAATTGTTCTAAGAGGTCATTGAGGAATCAGCAGCTCTGACTGATAAACAGACCAGAATAGACTCCATGGTATCAGTCATCATGTCTGACATACCAGCAGCCTCAGTGGTTTTACCTCCAAATTAATCTGCTCTGTTGGTTTCTCCTGTGATTGTCACATAGCAGCTTTGTCCAGAAATGTGTGAAATCTGTCCAAAATGACCTAAAAGTGGCTCGAATTACCCCAAAATTGCCCAAAATGACCTAAAAGTGGTTCAACATGACCCTAAAACTGCCCAAAATGACCTGAAAGTGGTTTGAATTACCCCAAAATGACCCAAAATGACCTAAAAGTGGTTTGAATTACCCCAAAATGACCCAAAATGACCTAAAAGTGGTTCAAAATGACCCCAAAATTGCCCAAAATGACCTAAAAGTGGTTCAAAATGACCCCAAAATTACCCAAAATGACCTAAAAGTGGTTCAATTTACCCCAAAATTACCCAAAATGACCTAAAAGTGGTTCAAATTGACCCCAAAATTGCCCAAAATGACCCAAAAGTGGTTCAAAATTACTCCCAAATTGCTCAAAATCACTTAAAAATGGTTCAAAATCCCCAAAATGACCTAAAAGTGGTTCATAATTACCCCCAAAATTCTGAAATGACTCAAACTTGTGTGAAACCATTCAAAAACCATCCAATATGACCCCAAACTAGTCCAAATTTAATTTAAAAAATGGTTAAAAATGACCCAAAATGTGTCCAAAATGAATAAAATTTGCCTGAAACCATTCAAAAAATGTCCAAAATGACTCAAAAATAATCCAAAATAACCTAAAAGTGGTTCAAAATTACCCATAAATAGTTGAAAATGACTTAAAAATGCTTCAGAATGATCCAAACATTCTCCAAAATAACTTCAAATTGATCCAAAAAGAATAAAATGATTCTAAAACCGTTAAAGAAGTGCCAGGAATTATAATCTGTTAAAAATTGTCCAAAATGACTCAGAATTTGTCTAAAACTCGTCTAAAACCAATCAAAAACCCAACCTCATCCTTCGCTACGATCAATAAAAGTCAGAATAAAAGTCACAGATACTCCTCACCTCGCTGTGGGTCTCGGCCATTTCTTTAACAAACTGAGTCTCCAGAGTTTCAGGCAGCAGCGAGTACAGAGAGTTGGAAAGATCCTCTTTGTCCTTCTTGTACTTTGACTGGAAAGGAAATAAAAAACAAAAAACATGTGAGCAACAGAAAATGACTCACATGTGTCCAAAACTACAGAAAATGACTCAAACACTGAAGAAATGAATAAAAAGTGTAAGAAGACACTGAAAAATGTTCCAAAACAACTTAAAAATGTTTAAAAATGATTTAAAAAGGGTTAAAAAATAATGTCAAATCCGATTTCTGCAGCGTTTACGTTTTCAGGAACTCCCCCTCAGAGTACGGCTTTGATGCTAACGCTGTTTAGCTAGCAGTGAGCTAGCTGGCTGTACCGCTAACCTCACGGTGAAAACAGACTGCCGTTTCCTCCAACCCGCCAACAGTTCATTTATCTTCTGTCTTCTCAGCTGTGAAGTTCTAATGTTTTAATGTATATTTTACATTTTATACATAAACAAGGCAGGTGACAGCTTCACTTTACCTGTCTGTATAAAACAGCTGCTGCTTCAGATTTAAAGGTGAGCAGAGTTCATTTAGGGGTTCACAGTTACTTTACAGATGTGGAAAACGGACTTCAAAGCATTTCTGTATCTTCATAAGTTTGATTTTTGTTTTTAATTCCAGGCCTGTGTTTTTAAGTTCCACATAAATGTGACTAAACATGCCGTTGTACAATCACTGATTAGCTGTAATGCACACAAATAAATGTTAAACTGAGTCATAGTGTTGTTGAAACTGGACTTACTTTAATCTCTGCTTGTTTCTAATAGAATCTTTAAAGGACAGTTCATTACATATAAAGATTTTTCTAATATACTCGTTCTCCTTTGCACTAAAACATCAGAAAAACTCAGACTTATTGTAACTTCTCTGTAATTCTGCCATAAGTTTGCTGGTCCGTATGCGGAACCTGGACCAACATGAGTTTGACACTCCTGCTCTAAAACTCCCCAAAGCAGACTGAAGCTGGTCCTAAATGACTTTAAAAATGTTACCCAATGATTGACTTTAATAATGTAAATAAACGTGGTGCGTTCAGGGTCCTCACCTCACTCTGGATTTCCGACATCTGCTTGGCAAACTGAGTTTCTGCCGTCTCTGGAAGCAGCGAGTACAAGTTCCTGCTGCTCTCCTTCTTACCGTCCTCTTTATACTTCACCTGTAGATGGAGCACAAGTTAGAGGACCTGGAGGACGTCCAGATGGTCCACATGTGTCCAGATGGCCCACACGTGTCCAGATGGTCCACATGTGTCCAGATGGCCCACACGTGTCCAGATGTGTCGGTCAGTTGGCCCTCACCTCGCTGCAGATGTTCCTCAGCTCTTTAGCCAGCTGTGTCTCCGTGGTAACAGGAAGCTGATGGTACAAGGAGCCGCTGGTCTCCTGTTTGTATTTCACCTGAAGGACCGTAAAATATAAAGTTAGCTCCTTGTTTAAATAAATAAAACTCAAAAATATAAAATATACCAGTGTGTCCAGAACAACTCAGAAACGGGACGACATTAAAAGAAGTTCCAGCTGGTCCAAAATGAAGAAACCTCGTCTAAAACCAATCAAATCACGTTCAAAAAACGTTCAAAATAACTCAAAAAATGTACAAAATGACTGATAAACTGTCCATGATGGATAAAACTAGCCTAAAACTGATCAGAAACTGTTCAAAATGACCAACAATGTGGAACAAATGCATCTTTTCATGGCATTTATGTGACATTTGGTGTCATAACTGTGTCTTTTTGTGTCATTTTGGGTAATTTGTGAATGTTTTCATGCTACATTTGTGTCATGTATGTGCCATTTTGTGTATTTCTAGATGTGTTTGTGTCTTTTGTGTCATGTTTGTGTAACGTGGGGTCACTGCATACTGTTTTGTGTTATCTGTGCATCTTTTCCTGCTGTTCCTGTGTCTTTTTGGGTAATTTCTGCATGCTTTGCTGCTGCTTGTCTCTTCTAACGGTGATTTTTCTGACCTGACTCTGCAGCTCTGAGGCCTCTTTCGCTCGCTGAGTCTCCAGAGTCTCCGGCAGCTTGGAGTACAACGAGCTGGACGCTTCCTTTCTGCTCGCCTCTTTGTATTTGTGCTGCAAAACCAGAGGAAACGTCGTTTATTAGGAGGAAACAAACGGAGGAAGATTGTTGTTGGTCTTTACCTCGCTCTGGATTTCAGACAGAGCTCTGGAGAACTCCGTCTGGTTGGTCTGAGGCAGCTGAGAGTAAACGCTGACCGTCTGGAGCTTCTTCCCTCCTTCTTTATATCTGGTCTGAGGAGGAAAAACTCGATTTATTCATCAGCTTGGTGTACATTTACCAATAAAAGCAGAGAGGAGGAGACAACAGGAACTCTTCCTACTTGATTTCCATCGTCTCTTCTTGGACATAATTAATTTTTGTGTCATTTTGTGTCATTTGTGCATCTTTTCATGCTATATTTGTACAATTTTGTGCTATTTTTGTGTCATTTTGCGTCATTTGTGCATCTTTTCATGCTATATTTGTGCAATTGTGTGCAATTTTGTGCTATTTTTGTGTCATTTGTGCATCTTTTCATGCTATATTTGTGCAATTTTGTGCTATTTTTGTGTCATTTTGCGTCATTTGTGCATCTTTTCATGCTATATTTGTGCAATTGTGTGCTATTTTTGTGTCATTTGTGCATCTTTTCATGCTGTATTTGTGCAATTGTGTGCTATTTTTGTGTCATTTTGCATCATTTGTGCATCTTTTCATGCTGTATTTTTGCAATTTTGTTTTATTTTTGTGTCACTTTGCGTCATTTGTGCATCTTTTCATGCTATATTTGTGCAATTGTGTGCTATTTTTGTGTCATTTGTGCATCTTTTCATGCTATATTTGTACAATTGCATGCTATTTTTGTGTCATTTTGTGTCATTTGTGCATCTTTTCATGCTATATTTGTACAATTGCATGCTATTTTTGTGTCATTTTGTGTCATTTGTGCATCTTTTCATGCTATATTTGTGCAATTGTGTGCTATTTTTGTGTCATTTTGCGTCATTTGTGCATCTTTTCATGCTATATTTGTGCAATTTTGTTTTATTTTTGTGTCATTTTGCATCATTGTGCATGTTTCTCTGCTAGGAAATGATTTAAAAATCCCAGAATAAAATTAATTTACCAAAACTACAAATAATCTTTACATCTGCAGATAAATAATCATTTGTTCTTTTACAATATTTTAATTTTGTTTTAATTAAATCATAGTTTTTATTGTACTTAAATAAGAAAAAAAATATCACTGCTTTACAGATATTTGCTGATATTTGGAAGAAAAATTATGAGCATTAAGGATTGAAAAACGGTAATTTTTTTTAATTTTTTTTTACATAAATTACAGATCAAATTAATTTTAAATCAAAGGAAAAATTTAATTTACTGCAAAATTCTAAAAATATTGTTTTTACTATTTTTAAATCAGCTAAAAATCTAATTATCTAAAAAAATATTTGCAATCATTTTTGCTCGTTTCACAGTTTTTTTTAAATTTTCCACTGGTATTTAATGTATTTTTTCTGGTGCCCTCATTGTCAGATTTTCACATTTTTCAATATTATTATTGATATTATTATATTTGTGTTCTTTCATACATTCAGGGCTTCATTCTGATGCTGCAGCTCTGATATGAGAGGAAAGCTGCAGCTGTAAAGTGTAAAATGATCTTTAATATCAGGTTTATTTGTCTTTTATCTGTAAAGTGTAAATTGGATCTTATTTGTCTTGTATAACAGGAAACATTAAAAAAAGCACCTCGCTCTGGATTTCTGTTAGCTCTCGAGCAAACTGGGTTTCTGCAGTTTCAGGAAGCTGAGAGTACAAAGACGACATCATCTCCTTCCTCCCTTCATCGCTGTACTGTTTCTGTCCAAACAAGAAAAGTACAGTGAGTTCTACCTGGTTTCTGAAAAGAAAAACACAGCCTGAGCTCCTAAAACCTGAAATAAAAGCCCAAACTACATTTATCTGAACAGCACGACCACCAATCCTCACCTAAAACCTCACATAAAAACTTCAAATCAGGAAGAAGTTGAAATTTTGACACAAAAATTCTAAATTTAGAGATTAGACAGTTCAGAGAATTCATTTCAAAGTGTCCAAAAGGGCTCAAAACATGTTCAAAGTGACTTTAAAATGGTCTAAAATGACTTCAAACTATACAAAATTGGCTAAAAAGTTGTCCATAAAGATTTTAAACTGTCCAGAAAAACAAAATAATCCAAAATGACTCCAAAAAATGTCCCTAAATGACTTGAAACTTGTCCAAAATTAGTTTATAATGTCTAAAAGACCTTAAAATTTGTTTAAAATGACTTTAAACGTGTAGAAAATGACTTGAAATCTGTCAGGATACTTAAAAATGTCCAAAATTAATTAAAAACTCTCCGACTAGAGTTTCAAAATGTCCAATAGGACTGAAAAATTGTCCAAAATTCTTTTAAAATGGCCTAAAATGATTTCAAACTATATAAAACTGGCTAAAAATTTGTCCATAAAGATTTTAAACTTGTCCAGATAATCAAAAGAATCCAAAATTACTCCAAAAAATGCCCCTGAATGACTTGAAACTTCTCCAGAATTAGTTTATAATGTCTAAAAGACCTTAAAATTTGTTTAAAATGATGAAAAACTAAATTACTTGAAACCTGTGTGTACTTAAAAATGTCCAAAATGAATTAAAAATGCTCCAACTCGAGTTTCAAAGTGTCCAATAGGACTGAAAAACTGTCCAAAATTCTTTTAAAATGGCCTAAAATTACTTGAAACTGGCCAAGATTAGCTAAAATATTGTCCAAAATGACTTGAAACTTGTCCAGATAAAAATAATCCAAAAATGATTTGAAACTCGTCCAAAACAAGTTGACCTCAGCTGGACCTAACAGAGGCACTACAGAGGGACGGGAGGAAACCGATGCTGGTGGTTTTGTAAAGAAATTTTAAACTAAAAACAATTCCTAAGGGATGAACAAACACTCACTTCACTCTGCAGTCTGGTGGCTTCTTTGGCGTGTTTGGTCTCCAGAGTTTCCGGAAGCTTCGAGTAGAGAGACGGCGCCGTCTGCTGCTTATATTTCACCTGAAACACACAAACCAACGTCACTGAAGCTCCTGAAATAAACTTTTATCTACTCCGACCGCAGCTATCAGCTCACAGCCCTATTGGTGGTCGATATAGCGACCAGTCTGTGATGTCACCGACTGTTAGCCAATCAGATCCCAGCTTCCTCTGATACTTCCACTCCTTACTGATGATGCAAAAAGGGATAAAAGCTGGAACAACCATGTGCAATATTTGTTGTTAACTACAAATGTCTGCTAAAGAACGGGATTCTGAAATATAGAAAGCAAGAAGCTTGAGATGATAACTCAAAATAAAGAGATGAAAAGTCAAAAATATTGAGATAAAAACTTGGAATTTAGGGATAAGAAGTCAAAATTTTGAGATAAAAATGTGAAATTCAGACATAAAGTCAAAATATTGAGATAAAAACTAGAAATAGAAATTCAGACATAAAAAGTCAAAAATCAGAGATCAAAATTTCCAAATTTAGAGATATAAAGTCAAAATTTTGAGATAAAATGTTGACATTCAGAGACAAATACAAGGAATTTTGAGACAACTTGAAATTTAAGAAAAATAAGTCAAAATGTAAAAAAAATCATCAAAATGTAAACAAAGTCAAAATACTGAGATAAAGTCTGAACTTAATAGACAGGAAGTACAAAGTTTGACATAAAAATTTGAAATTTAAGTATAAGAAGTGGAATTTTGAGATACAAATTCTAAATTCAGAGTAAAAAGTCTAAATATTGAAATACAATGTTAAAATTCAGAGAAAAAAACTAAAATTTTTTAGATAAAACCTGAGATAAAACTTGAAATTCAGACAAAAAAGTCAGAAATGTGAGATAAAAATTTCATATTTTAAGATATAAAGTGAGATTCTTGAAATAAAATCTTGAAATTCAGAGATAAAAAGCCAGGATTTTTAGATAAAAACTTGAAATTCGGAGATAAAATCCAGAATTTTCAGATAAAATCTCTAAATCCACAAATTACAAAGTCTAAATATTGAAATAAAATCTTAAAATTCAGAAATTAAAAACTATTAATTTTGAGATAAAACTGAGATAAAACTTAAAATTCAGAGATAAAAAGTCAAAAATGTGAGATAAAAATTTTAAATTTTGAGATATAAAGTGAGATTCTTGAGATAAAATCTTGAAATTCAGAGATAAAAAGCCAGGATTTTCAGATAAACACTTGAAATTCAAGTATAAGAAGTCAAAATTTTGAGGAAAAACTCAAAATTTAAACATAAAATAAAGATAGTGGGATAAAAAATTTTAAATTCAGAGATGAAATCCAGAATTTTCAGATCAAATCTCTAAATCCACAGAATAAAAAGTCTAAATATTGAAATGAAAGCTTGAAATAAATTTTGACAGAAAAACTAGAAATGAAGACACAAAAAGCCAAAAATCTGAGATAAAAAGTTGAAATTCAGAGATATAAAGTCAAAATTTTTAGATACAATCTTAAAATTCAGAGATAAGAAGTTGATATTTTGACATTAAAACTTGGAATTTAAGTATAAGAGGTTTGAGATAAAGACTCTAAATTCAGAGATTAGAAAGCCTAAATCTTGAGATTTAAATTGAAATTCACAGATACTCCTCACCTCGCTGTGGGTCTCGGCCATTTCTTTGACAAACTGAGTCTCCAGAGTTTCAGGCAGCAGCGAGTACAGAGAGTTGGAAAGATCCTCTTTGTCCTTCTTGTACTTTGACTGGAAAGGAAATAAAAAACGGTGAAGAGACGAACCTGGAGGTGAAGTTTCCAGCGAGAATCAGAAAAAGAAGTGGCTGCACCTCGCTCTGGATCTCCGACATCTGTTTGGCAAAATGCATCTCTGCTGTTTCAGGCAGGAGGCGGTAAAGAGGCGCCTCCTTCTTACCGGCCTCCTTATACTTGACCTGCAACACAACAACACAACACCACCACGATTACGACAGACAGCGAGCAGCACAATCACACTGAGCACAGCATGGACTCAAAGTGAAGGAGACGCAAAAAAAGAGGCATGAATGACACAAAGAGAGACAAAAGTACACAAAAGCAACACAAAAAGATTTTAAAATGACACAAGAAGAGACAAAAGTACACAAAAGCAACACAAAAAGATTTTAAAATGACACAAAAAGAGACAAAAGTACACAAAAGCAAAACAAAAAGATTTTAAAATGACACAAAAAAGAGACAAAAGTACACAAAAGCAACACAAAAAGATTTTAAAATGACACAAAAAAGACAAAAGTACACAAAAGCAACACAAAAAGATTTTAAAATGACACAAAAATAGACAAAAGTACACAAAAGCAACACAAAAAGATTTTAAAATGACACAAAAAGAGACAAAAGTACACAAAAGCAACACAAAAAGATTTTAAAATGACACAAAAAAGACAAAAGTACACAAAAGCAACACAAAAAGATTTTAAAATGACACAAAAAGAGTCAAAAGTACACAAAAACATTTTAAAATGACACAAAAAAGTGGTAGACATGACAGGAAAATGGCAAAATAAAAAAGCAAAAATGACACAAAAAATGCAAAAATAACACAAAACGTAAAATTTACACGACACAAAGACAGTAATATGACAAAAACAATGTCAAACTCCAAAAAAATGCATTTTGAGTGCTGCAGGAGCACTGGGAGCAGAGTACCACTGCACAAAGACAAAAAACTGCAAAATAAAACTTGTAAAGCCACAAAAATAACAAATAATGACACAAAATGATGTAAAAATTACACAACAATTACACAAAAAGACAAAGACACAAAAATGACAAACAAGATGTAAAATTGCACCAAAATTACTCAAAAGATGTGACAAAAAAATGCGTTACAAATGCTGCAGGAGCACTGGCAGCAGGGTATCACTGCACAATGATGGGAAGAAGGACCAAGAATGATACAGAAAGGTTCAAAAGGACACGAAAACAACATAAAAAGACAGAAAAGACACAAAACAAAACACAAGATGCAAAAGATAGAGAGAAAAAATACACAAAATACACAAAAATGTGTTCAACATGTTGCAGGAACACTGGCAGCAGAGCATCACTGCACCGCAAAATGACTCAACAAGACGTTACAATTACACAAAAAATGACACAAAAAGATGTGTTGCAGGTGCTGCAGGAGCACTGGGAGCAGAGCAGCACTGCACTACTGTGTGGGCCAAATTTAAAACTGTTTTTTGACTTTTCCGGGCTCTTGAACTTTCTCTGACTCGCTGCAGCACCTGAACAACCAATCAGCAGCCGGAGGAGGCGTCACCTGACTCTGGAGCTCCGTCACCTCTTTGGCCAGTTCTGTCTGCAGAGTCTGAGGAAGGCTGGAGAACAACGTGGACGAAAGCTCCTTCTGGACGTCCTCCTTGTACTTCACCTGTAGAGACGCTGTTTTCATTTCTATGCTTTTATTTTCTCCTCAAAGGTCAAAATAAACGATGCAGCGTTGTGAGCATGCTCAGTACCTGGCTCTGGATGTGTGACGCCTGCTTGGCATGTTGAGTTTCCAGAGTTTCGGCCATCACGGAGTACAAACAGCTGCCGGCCTCCTGCCTCCTGGACTTCTTATAGTTGGTCTGGAAACGGGTTTTAGATTTGTTTACCTTCTCCTGCTGCGTACGGATTCTTAGATGCTGTCGTGTTTGCTTCATCTCACCTCACTCTGCAGCTCAGACACACTTTTAGCAAACTTGGTTTCAGCCGTTTCTGGCAGCTGAGAGTAGAAACTCTGAGAGAGGCTCTTCATGCCGTCCTCCTTGTACTTATTCTACAGACGGAGGACAGAAACAAACAGGTTGAGCCATTTCACATCAATAGAAATGATTATTTTAGCATCCTGAAAGTAAGACAAGTCAGCATTTAGCTAGTGCATCTTACACTAGAAAAATGTCCCTCTCAAAACAAGGAAAAAAAACTTATTTCAAGGAACTTTTACTCTGAAATAAGTGGAAAAATCTGCCAATAGAACAAGTGAAAAATGGCTTGGTAAGACTTCTTGAAATAACATATAATGTTTAGATCTTAAAATTAGCTCTGAAAACATATTCTAAGCTGTATTTTACCAGGATTGTCAAGCTTAGATGTCTTAACCCTCTTGTTTCCTCATTTACGGGCACCAAAAAATATTGTTGCCTTGTCTGAAAAAAATCCAAAAATTCAGCAAAAAAATTCTCCAAATTTATTAAAAAAATTGCAAAACCTTCAGGAAGAAAATTCTTAAAAGTTTCCCTTAAAATATTTTTTTTAAAGAAAAAACTACTTTGGCAAGAAATAAATATTTTAAAATATATAAAAATTGTAAATATTTTCAAAAAAATGAAAAAAATCTGACAAAAACCTCCTAAAAATATCTAAAGTGATTACATATATCAGTAAAACCTCGAATATTTTCTTTAAGAACATGTTCTGTAAATAAATATCTGAATGAATAAAGAAAACAGATTCTTCATAAATCGTGCTGTATTTGCAGAACAAACTTACTTGACTCTGCATGTCGCCGACCTCTCGAGCGAACTGGGTTTCCAGCGTTTCTGGCAGCTGGTGGTAAACCGGACACGGCAAATCCTTCTTCACCGCCTCTTTGTACAAAATCTGCAAGACAACATCTGGACTTTTACAGCCAGGAGAAAACAGCTGCTGACAGCCAGTGTTTTAGCTTCCAGATGTGTACCTGACTCTGCAGCTGTGAAGCCTCTTTAGCATGTTGAGTCTCCAGAGTCTCAGGCAGTCGGTGATACAAAGACGAGGATTTCTGCTTCTGACTGGCCTCTTTGTATTTGGCCTGTAAAACACAAAGAAAGTTTAGAATTCATGAACAAAACTCGTGTTTATTAGAACCGTTTGATTCTCACTTTTGGTGACTCATCAACCAATTTTTAAATCACAACCAAAACTTTTGGATTCTCAAAAAGTTTAGATTTGCAAACAAAACTTTTTAACTCGTAAACAAAATTTCTGGATTCACAAGAAAAATTGTTTTGAATTTAAAAACAAAACTTCTGGATTTGCAAAGAAACCGTGTGGATTTAGAAACTAACATTTTGGATTTGCAAACAAATTTTTTTCATTTCCAAAACATAACTTTGTGTTTGAAAAATAATGTTTCAGATTGTCAAACAAAAATGTGGGATTCTCAAAGAAAACAAAACCTTTGGCTTCATCGACAACATTTTTGGATTCATGAACAAAACTTTTGCATTAGTTCAACCTTTTTGTTTCTCAAATAAAATGTTTAAACTTTTGGATTCCCAATAAAACTTTCCATATGAAAAATGATATTTGTGAATTCAGAAACAAAAGTTTTGGATTTGTGAACAAAAAAATTGCGTTTGAATGACTTAAAATGGAATAAAACGCTGGTGGCTGCTTATCTCTTTCTGTATATATTTACATTCCCAAAAATACTGCAATAAACCCAGATTTTATCCACCGTCTGCAGGTTTTTGAATGCAGAGATTACTAGGGCTGGACCCGAATATCCGAATATCATTTTCTACGGCGGTATCCGGATATTAATGTTGGTATCCGAATAATCCGGATATTCGTGTTTAATAGGGCCTGAATATCCGGAGGCCAGAAACCACTCTTCGGGCCACCCTAGAGATTACGACGTTCTAATTCGTCATGATTAACTTCTACAGTCAAAGAGCAGAGCCAGACAGAAGCGTGGGAAGACGGGATAATTTCATCTCCCAACAGACTGAATGTTAGACCTCATTCATGCGTGAAGATAATCTAGTTTTCCTGTAACTCTGACGGTTGGTTGAGCGCTCGGCCGCCCACCTCGCTCTGCATCTCCGTCAGCTCTTTAGCGTGTTGGGTGTCCGGGGTGTCAGCCAGAACCGAGTACAGGTTCACGCTCAGCTCCTTCCTGCCGTCTTCTTTGTACTTGACCTAGTGATGAAAGCAGACGGAGGTTCATGAAGCCTCACAGTGCAGATACTGAGATGTAAACAGAGATGAAGACGGTTCCTGCGTTTCCCCTGCAGGCTGAGCATCGTACCTCGCTGAGCATCTCCGTCTGCTGTCGGGCAAACCGGGTGTCGATGGTTTCTGGCATCAGGTGGTAAAAACTGGAGGCGTCGCTCTTCGGACTCCTGTACTTGAGCTGGAGGAGAAAAGATTAAAGCAGCAGAAAATGAAACAATCGGTTCAGTTTGTTTAGTTTAAGAATCTGTTAAGTGAGAGTTTTTACAGTCATGAGCTCAAAGAAAAGGATCAAGGGAATCTGTCAGCAAAAATTTGGGATTTGCAAAGAAAACTTGCAGATTTGCACACAGAAAACTTTGCAGTTTGCAAATATAACTTTGATTTTGCAGAAATAATGTTGACTAGTAAAAACTTAACCTGTTTAGATTCTCAAATAAAACTTTTGGATTCTGAAACAAAAACATTAGATATGCAAAAAAAAAAAAACTTTTTCATTTCCAAATAAACCTTTGAAATAAACTTTGGGATTAGCATCAAAATGTTGGGTTAAAAAACAAAATGTGTGATTTGTCAACATTACTTTTGGCTTCAGAAACAAAACTTTTGAAATCACGACTCGAACGTTTAGATTCACAAAGAAAACACAAAGTGCTTGTGCCTTTGTCACTAATGCAAACTTGTAAATAAAGTGAAATAAAGCAGTGAGCAGGTTTTTCTTTTACCTGACTCTGCAGCTCTGAAGCCTCTTTAGCGTGTCGAGTCTCCAGAGTCTCAGGAAGAGTCGAGTACAGAGAGCTCATCGCTGCTTTCTTTCCTGCTTCTTTGTACTTCATCTGAACACAAAAACACAGACTTCTTGTTTTCAGCTGCTTTGGGTCGTTCAGTGCCAACTCATGTCTGGGATTTTCTTTAAAAATACTGTAAAAGCTTTTTTTTTAAAATTATATATTTTTAAAACTATTTTATTTCTAATTATGTATCTATTTTTTAATTATTTATCTATCTCTCTATTTATTTATTTATTTATTTTGTTGTTACTATTATTACAATTATTATTATTATTATATTATCTACTTAGCTTTTTTATTATTTATTTATGTATTTATTTATTATTATTATTATTAATTTTTTGATGATAAGACAGCAATATGTATATAAATTATGTACACAAAAGTAAACGATACATGTATGTGTTGTGTATTAAAATAAAAAAAAAATAATTTAAAAAATACAGTGAAAGCTGAAAATTAATCCTAAAGCTGTAGTAGAATTCAGTAAAACCCTCAGAGATGAAACCAAAAACTGTTAGAATCACAAATAAAATGTTTGGATCTGCAAATTAAACCCTAGAATGAGCAAAAAAAAATGTAAAAAGGATCTGCACAAACCAAACTTTTGCAATCACAAATAAAACTTTCAGATACATAAACAACAACAAACGACACTTTTGGATTAGCAGCATAAAATTCTGGATTGGAAACAAAACTTTATTTAATTTTAAGGTTCCAAAACAAAAATTTGGGATTTTCAAATTAAAACCTTTTGGATTAATTTCAGGTAGTTTTTAATAACAATGTTGAACAAATTTTAAATCTCTTTGAAATACTTGTGAGTCATTTTATCAATTTTAATGCTGCATGAAAATGCCCAATAATTTTGGACATTTTCATGCAGCAAGTTGAGAAAACTGAAGATCTAGAGGACTTAGTCCTGGATTTCAGCAGGTAAACTTTACTAAATTCTTTGAGGACGTCCGGCTGTCTTTCTCCCTTTGTCCTTTAAATAGGGTCTCTGCTGCTGGTTACTGCTCTAGTTTCTCCTGTAACCATGCTGTGTCCACAGGTAAAGGTGAGTTAGCTCCACTGCTCACCTCACTCTGCAGCTCAGAAACTGTCTTAGCAAACTGAGTCTCGGTGGTTTGTGGCAGCTGAGAGTAAAAACTCTGCGACAGATTCCTCCTGCTGTCCTCCTTGTACTTGTTCTGGAAGAGACGGACACAGGAAGGATTCATAAACAGTTCAAAAGAAACCTTTGGATCCGCAAACAACACTTTGCAATTTACAACCAAAAAATTTAGGTGTTCACAAACAAACTTTCTGGATTCTCAAATTACACTTCGGGATTCACAAAAAATTTTGGACTCGCAAACAAAACTTGAGAGTTTTTTTAAGAAGCTTTGAGTCTTTTAGGGCAGGTTTTAGATGTTTATACAACTTTTTAAGCTTTTTGGGCAAATTCTGGGGCAAATTTTGCATCATTTATGACCATTTTTAAGAATTTCAGGCTGAAACAGCTCGGCTTTTAAGCTTTTGGGCAAATTCTCATTTCTGGGCAAATTGTGAATCATTTTAGACTAATTTAGAGTAATTTTGGTCCAGTTTTAGTAATTTTAGACAACTTTGGAGTCATTCTGGGGCAAATTTTCAAGAATTTATGACAATTTCAGGTGGAAACAGCGCAGTTAGGAGAGCTACTTTGGGTTTCTCTTGGTACTGATAAAATCAATCGTCAGGGACATATTGTTGTTTTATTTACCTCGCTCTGCATGTCGGTCATCTCTCTGGCGAAGCTGGTTTCTGAAGTGTCGGGCAGAGCGGCGTACAGCGAGCTGGACATCTCCTTCTTACCGTCCTCCTTGTACTTGATCTGTGGAAAACATTCACCTTATTGTTCGTGATGCAGCAGGACGTTGTTCTGGTAAATAAACAGGAAGTAAACATAAGATGACCTGACTGAGCAGCTCTGCAGCTTCTTTAGCGTGTTGCGTCTCCATGGTTTGAGGCATGACGGAGTAAAGGCAGCTGCTCACGTCTTTCTTACCCCCCTCCTTGTACTTGGTCTGAAATTTAAACAGAAAACATCTAATATCGGTCTAATATCAGTCTAATATTGGTCTAATATCAGTTTAATATCAGTCTGATATTGGTCTAATATCAGTTTAATATCGGTCAAATATCTGTCTAATATCAGTTTCATATCAGTCTAATATAGGTCTAATATCAGTTTAATATCGGTCTAATATAGGTCTAATATCAGTTTAATATCGGTCTATTATCGGTCTAATATCAGTCTAATATTGGTCTAATATTGGTCTAATATCGGTTTAATATCAGTTTAATATCGGTTTAATATCAGTCTAATATCGGTTTAATATCGGTCTAATATTGGTCTAATATCGGTGTAATATCAGTTTAATATCGGTCTACTATCGGTCAAATATCAGTCTAATATCAGTCTAATATCGGTCTAATATCGGTCTAATATCAGTTTATTATCAGCGGTGCAGAGCCGACTTCCTGTCTGATGGACTAAATTCTGCTGTTTTTACACCTTTTTGCCCTGGTTTCGGCTGTTAGTTTGGCCAGTTTTAAACGGCTTCTGAATCATTCTGTAAAATCTGTGAGTTACATTCTTAATTTAGGAGAACATTAGACTGAAGATCTCACTTTTGAGCCATTTTGGACAAATTTTACATCTTGCTCGTAGGTTTCAAACATTTTAAATGAGTTCTGAAGCTTTTTGGACAAATTTTGAGTCCTTTGGGGCATATTTTGAGTTATGAAAGACTAATTTAGAGTCATTTTGGTGAGGTTTTAGACATTCTAAATATGTTCTAAGCTTTTAAGACAACTTTTGAATCATTTGGGTCAGGTTTAATTCATTTTAGACACGTTTTGAACAAATCTGGAGTCATTTTTGACTACTTTAGGGAATTGGGAGAAATTTTGCCTCATTCAAGACAACTTTTGAGTCATTTTGGCCAGGTTCTGGTGATTTTAGACAACTTTTAAACCTTTTTTGGACAATTCTGAGTGATTTTGGACATTTTTTGACTGTTTATGAGTAGTTTTTAAATATCTTTGGACAACTTTTAAGTAATTTCAGACTAATTTTAAGTAATTTTGGTCAGTTATTGAATGTCTTGGGATGATTTTTAACCCTAACCCTGGACAATTCTCAGTAATTTTGGACAAATTTTGAGTCATTTCAGACTAATTTAGAGTCGTTATTGTCAGGTTTTAGCAATTTAGGATAACTTTGCAGTCATGTTGGTCAAGTTTTAATAATTTTAGACAAGTTTTGAAGCTTTTCGGACAAATTTGACGTAATTCTGGGGCATATGTTGAGTCATTTTAGACAGTTTTTGAGTCAGTTTGGTCACATGTTAGCAGTTTAAGACAACATTTTGAGTGATTTCGGTCAGGTTTTAGTCATTTTAGACAAGTTGTGAAGCTTTCTGAACAAATCTGAGTGACTTTAGACAACTTTTCATTATTTATGGATGATTTTTAAGTAATTTCAGACTAATTTTAAGTCACTCTGGGCATTCACTGAATCCTTTGGGGTGAATTTTAAGTCGCTTTGAGATGTTTTAGACAAACTGAGGGTCATTTTGTGGACTGAGAGGCTGAAACATCTCAGTAAGCAGAGCATTAGACTGAAAACAGTGGTGTTTGCTATATGACTGCATCTGTCTGCTTATTGTGAGGAGTTTTATTCTTGTTTTCAGGCTCTGATGAGGAGAAAGACTTTACTGTGTGAGGACGAGCGGAGGACTCTGTAGAATAAAATAACGTCTTAGTCCTGATAACAAAGCGGAGGAAAACGCTTCTCCTGTACCTCGCTCTGCAGCTCTGACAGCTGTTTGGCCAGCTGTGTCTCTGTGGTTTCTGCCAGCTGATGGAACAAACTGCTGTGGATCTTCTGCTTCAGACCTTCTTTATACTTCACCTGCAGGACAGAAGAGGAGGTTTTTCTTTATTAAATCAGTTTTAGTGTATTTCTGGATGTTTTAAAGCAGATTTAGATCAGATTTAGTGTATTTCTGGATGTTTTAGAGCAGTTTTAGTGTATTTCTGGATGTTTTAAAGCAGATTTAGATCAGATTTAGTGTATTTCTGGATGTTTTAAAGCAGACTAATGTATTTCTGGGCGTTTTAAAGCAGATTTAGATCAGATTTAGTGTATTTCTGGGTGTTTTAAAGCAGATTTAGATCAGATTTAGTGTATTTCTGGACGTTTTAAAGCAGATTTAGATCAGATTTAGTGTATTTCTGGATGTTTTAGAGCAGATTTAGATCAGATTTAGTGTATTTCTGGATGTTTTAGAGCAGATTTAGTGTATTTCTGGGCATTTTAAAGCAGATTTAGATCAGATTTAGTGTATTTCTGGGTGTTTTAAAGCAGATTTAGATCAGATTTAGTGTATTTCTGGACGTTTTAAAGCAGATTTAGATCAGTTTTAGTGTATTTCTGGATGTTTTAGAGCAGATTTAGTGTATTTCTGGATGTTTTAGATCAGATTTAGTGTATTTCTGGATGTTTTAGATCAGTTTTAATGTATTTCTGGGCATCTTAAAGCAGCAGGAAGCGATGAATTCTGACTCCACCTCACTCTGCAGGTCTGAAGCTTCTCTGGCGTGTCGAGTGTCGAAGGTTTCCGGCAGCAGAGAGTAAAGGTTGACGTTCATCTCCTTCTTGCCGTCTTCTTTATATTTAACCTGCAAACAAAGCGACTTTAAGCAACCAGCAGCTGAACTTCTTCCCCTCACAGTCGTCATTTTATTTGCTCTTCTGACCTCGCTGAGCAGCTCAGAGACTTCCTTGGCGTGGACGGTGTCGATGGTTTCCGGCAGCCGGTGGAACAAACAGGAGGAAAGTCCAGACTTCAGGGCCGAGCGGTACTTCAGCTGAACACCAGCAAAGATCAGTTATTAAAAAAAAACAACAGGAAAGAAAAGGTCTGACACATTTTAGACATGTTTTACAGAGATTTTTGGTCATTTAAGGCAAATTTTGAGTCGCCTTGGTCAGATTTTAGACATTTAGAGAAGTTTTGAAATCTTTTTGGCAAAGTTTTAATTCATTTTGGTGAAATTTTTGTCATTTAAAACAACTTGTGAATAATTTTTGGCAAATTTGGAGTCATTCTGGTGAGGATCTACACATTTTAGATAAGTTTTGAAACTTTTTGGACAAATTTGGAGTGAAATGTTGAGTATTTGAGCCAATTTTGAGTCATTTACACAAATTTTGAATCATTTTGGGCAAATTCTGAATAAGTTTAGACTGATTTAGAGTCGTTTTGGTCATGTTTTTGTCCTTCTAGACAAATTTTGAGTGATTTAAGGTAACGTTTGGGTAATTTTGGTCAAGTTTTAGCCATTTCAGAGAGGTTCTGAAGCTTTTTAGACAAGTTTTAAGTCTTTCCGGGCAAATTTTGACTGATTTAAGACAAACTTTGTGTCATTTTGGTCAAGTTGCTGTCATTTAAGACAACATTTTCAGCAAATTTTGAGATATTATAATTAGTTATAGTTAAATATTCAAATTTAAGTTTTTGTAACTGTGTTTAAAATCATTTTTTGTGAATACAATGAGTATCCGAGCTGATTTTGACTCTTTTAAGACAATCTTTGAGTCCTTTTGGTCAGTTTTTGTAATTTTTGACAACTTTGGAGTAATTTTAGTGTGCATTTTTAGATCTTAAAGCTTTGAAGCTGTTTTGAATTAGTTTTGGGAAAATTTTGAGTCATTTCAGGCTAAATCTCAGTTATTTTGGATATTTTTAGACATTTTAGACACATTTTGAAGCTTTTTGGACAAATTTTGCGTAATTTTAGGCCGATTTTGAATCATTTAACACAAATTTTGTGTCATTTTGCTTAAGTTGTAGACATCTGTAGACAATTTTTGATCTTTTTGGTCACATTTTTGTCATTTTAGACAACTTTTGAGTCATTTTTAGATATTTTGTGAAGCTTTTTGGATGCATGCTGAGTCATTCTGGGCAAAATTGAGTTATGTTAGAAAACTTTGGAGACAGTTTAGACAAGTGTTGAAACTTTTTGATCAACTTTTGAGTCATTTTTGTCGAGACACTTTTCACACAATAGCATGAAAAAGTTCTTGTTATTCACGTTATTACGACTTATAAACTCAACGTTCCGACATTAAAACATGGAATGCTGCGTGTTTTAATGTAACTTTTAAAATCTCCCATGTCTGCAGTAGCTCTGTATTAAACAGTCTGTGTGAGAGGTTCTGCAGGTATTTTTCTTTCGGTTTTTACCTCGCTCTGCAGCTCAGAAGCCTCTTTAGCGTGCAGCGTCTCCAGAGTTTCAGGCAGAGTGGAGTACAGAGAGCTGGACACGTCCTTCTTCCCCTTTTTGTACTTCATCTAAAATTAATGCAGCCAAACGTTACGTCGAGTTTTCAGGCCAAGAACGAGGAAAGAGGCAAAAAGTCCAGCCGGGAGGAAACAGTAATCTGTGGCGTGTTTTCTGCAAAAATATGACAATTTATAAAGACTCTAAACTGAGAATACCGAGATTATTAAGATGATTCGTCATTGTATTCAACCTGTAATCCAGTAATAGTGTTTTTAACTGCAGCTGAAAGAGTCCCAGCGCTCACAACAAAGTAAAAACGCTCCATTTAAAAGCAAAAGCACTGCATGAAAAACCCTACTGCAGCCAAGACCAGATCCAGAGAAAATCAATCCAAAACCAACTCTAAATCACATCCAAACCCAGGAGAACCAAGACTGAAACCAAACATGAACCAGTCCCAAGAAAGTCCAGAACCAGTCCAACATCCAGTCTGAAACCAGTCCAGAAAACATCTGAAACCAGGACCAGAAAACATCTGAAACCAGGACCTAAAAACATCTGAAACCAGGACCTAAAAACATCTGAAACCAGGATCAAAAAACATCTGAAACCAGGACCAAAAAACATCTGAAACCAGTCCAGAAAACATCTGAAACCAGACCAGAAAACATCTGAAACCAGGACCAAAAAACATCTGAAACCAGGACCAAAAAACATCTGAAACCAGGACCTAAAAACATCTGAAACCAGGACCAAAAAACATCTGAAACCAGGATCAAAAAACATCTGAAACCAGGACCAAAAAACATCTGAAACCAGACCAGAAAACATCTGAAACCAGACCAGAAAACATCTGAAACCAGGACCAAAAAACATCTGAAACCAGGACCAAAAAACATCTGAAACCAGACCAAAAAACATCTGAAACCAGACCAGAAAACATCTGAAACCAGACCAGAAAACATCTGAAACCAGACCAGAAAACATCTGAAACCAGGACCAAAAAACATCTGAAACCAGGACCAAAAAACATCTGAAACCAGGACCAAAAAACATCTGAAACCAGTCCAGAAAACATCTGAAACCAGACCAGAAAACATCTGAAACCAGGACCAAAAAACATCTGAAACCAGGACCAAAAAACATCTGAAACCAGGACCTAAAAACATCTGAAACCAGGACCAAAAAACATCTGAAACCAGGATCAAAAAACATCTGAAACCAGGACCAAAAAACATCTGAAACCAGTCCAGAAAACATCTGAAACCAGGACCAAAAAACATCTGAAACCAGGACCAAAAAACATCTGAAACCAGACCAAAAAACATCTGAAACCAGACCAGAAAACATCTGAAACCAGACCAGAAAACATCTGAAACCAGACCAGAAAACATCTGAAACCAGGACCAAAAAACATCTGAAACCAGGACCAAAAAACATCTGAAACCAGACCAGAAAACATCTGAAACCAGGACCAAAAAACATCTGAAACCAGACCAAAAAACATCTGAAACCAGACCAGAAAACATCTGAAACCAGACCAGAAAACATCTGAAACCAGGACCTAAAAACATCTGAAACCAGGACCTAAAAACATCTGAAACCAGGACCAAAAAACATCTGAAACCAGTCCAGAAAACATCTGAAACCAGACCAGAAAACATTTGAAACCAGGACCTAAAAACATCTGAAACCAGGACCAAAAAACATCTGAAACCAGGACCAAAAAACATCTGAAACCAGGACCAAAAAACATCTGAAACCAGTCCAGAAAACATCTGAAACCAGACCAGAAAACATCTGAAACCAGTCCAGAAAACATCTGAAACCAGGACCAAAAAACATCTGAAACCAGGACCTAAAAACATCTGAAACCAGACCAGAAAACATCTGAAACCAGGACCTAAAAACATCTGAAACCAGGACCAAAAAACATCTGAAACCAGTCCAGAAAACATCTGAAACCAGGACCAAAAAACATCTGAAACCAGGACCTAAAAACATCTGAAACCAGGACCAAAAAACATCTGAAACCAGTCCAGAAAACATCTGAAACCAGACCAGAAAACATCTGAAACCAGGACCAAAAAACATCTGAAACCAGTCCAAAAAACATCTGAAACCAGACCAGAAAACATCTGAAACCAGGACCTAAAAACATCTGAAACCAGGACCAAAAAACATCTGAAACCAGTCCAGAAAACATCTGAAACCAGACCAGAAAACATCTGAAACCAGGACCTAAAAACATCTGAAACCAGGACCAAAAAACATCTGAAACCAGTCCAGAAAACATCTGAAACCAGACCAGAAAACATCTGAAACCAGTCCAGAAAACATCTGAAACCAGACCAGAAAACATCTGAAACCAGGACCAAAAAACATCTGAAACCAGGACCAAAAAACATCTGAAACCAGGACCAAAAACATCTGAAACCAGGACCAAAAAACATCTGAAACCAGGACCAAAAAACATCTGAAACCAGACCAGAAAACATCTGAAACCAGGACCAAAATCAGGACCAAAACCAAACCTAAGCTACTAAAGTTAAAGACCTGCTCAGTACAGTCTGAATCCAGTCCAGAAGCACTTGCAGAAAGCCCCAGAGCATGATACCGCCTCCACCATGCCTGATGGTACACACGTGGACAAAATTGTTGGTACCCCTCAGTTAAAGAAGGAAAAACCCACAATTCTCACTGAAATCACTTGAAACTCACAAAAGTAACAATAAATAAAAATGTATTGAAAATTAAATCATCAAAATCAGCCATCACTTTTGAATTGTTGATTAACATAATTATTTAAAAAAAACAAACTAATGAAACAGGCCTGGACAAAAATGATGGTACCCATAACTTAATATTTTGTCGCACAACCTTTTGAGGCAATCACTGCAATTAAACGATTTCTGTATTTGTCAATGAGCGTTCTGCAGCTGTCAACAGGTATTTTGGCCCACTCCTCATGAGCAAACAGCTCCAGTTGTCTCAGGTTTGATGGGTGTCTTCTCCAAATGGCATGTTTCAGCTCCTTCCACATATGTTCAATGGGATTCAGATCTGGGCTCATAGAAGGCCACTTTAGAATAGTCCAACGCTTTTCTCTCAGCCATTCTTGGGTGTTTTTGGCTGTGTGTTTTGGATCGTTGTCCTGTTGGAAGACCCATGACCTGCGACTGAGACCAAGCTTTCTGACACCAGGCAGCACATTTCTCTCCAGAATGCCTTGATAGTCTTCAGATTTCATCGTACCTTGCACACTTTCAAGACACCCTGTGCCAGATGCAGCAAAGCAGCCCCAAAACATTACTGAGCCTCCTCCATGTTTCACCGTAGGGACAGTGTTCTTTTCTTCGTATGCTTGGTTTTTGAGTCTATGAACATAGAGTTGATGTGCCTTACCAAAAAGCTCCAGTTTGGTCTCATCTGTCCAAAGGACATTCTCCCAGAAGCTTTGTGGCTTGTCAACATGCATTTTTGCAAATTCCAGTCTGGCTTTTTTATGAGTTTTTTTCAGCAGTGGTGTCCTCCTTGGTCGTCTCCCATGAAGTCCACTTTGGCTCAAACAATGACGAATGGTGCGATCTGACACTGATGTACCTTGGCCTTGGAGTTCACCTTTAATTTCTTTGGAGGTTGCTCTGGGCTCTTTGGATACAATTCCAACGATCCGTCTCTTCAATTTGTCATCAATTTTCCTCTTGCGGCCACGTCCAGGGAGGTTGGCTACTGTCCCGTGGGTCTTGAACTTCTGAATAATATGAGCCACTGTTGTCACAGGAACTTCAAGCTGTTTAGAGATGGTCTTATAGCCTTTACCTTTAAGATGTTTGTCTATCATTTTTTTCGGATGTCCTGGGACAATTCTCTCCTTCGCTTTCTGTTGTCCATGTTCAGTGTGGTACACACCTTTTCACCAAACAGCAGGGTGACTACTTGTCTCCCTTTAAATAGGCAGACTGACTGATTATGAGTTTGGAAACACCTGTGATGTCAATTAAATGACACACCTGAGTTAATCATGTCACTCTGGTCAAATAGTTTTCAATCTTTTATAGAGGTACCATCATTTTTGTCCAGGCCTGTTTCATTAGTTTGTTTTTTTAAATAATTATGTTAATCAACAATTCAAAAGTGATGGCTGATTTTGATTATTTAATTTTCAATAAATTTTTATTTATTGTTACTTTTGTGAGTTTCAAGTGATTTCAGTGAGAATTGTGGGTTTTTCCTTCTTTAACTGAGGGGTACCAACAATTTTGTCCACGTGTGTAGTTTGGTGTTCTTGGGGTTAAAGGAGAACTTTCTCTCTTCCTGTCTGAGTCTAATGAGTGGATCTAACAGGTTCTATTTAAACTGGTTCAGAGCAGTCAGCAGCTGTAATCACCCACAAGAACCAAAATGTGATGGTGGACGTCATAAATTATCAGCTTTGTTTATTACCTCCGCCAGGAGGATATGTAATCACCGGAGTTTGTTTGTCTGTCCGTCTGTGTGTGTCTGTTTGTCTGTTAACAGCATAACTCAAAAAGCCATGGACGGATTTTCACCAAATTTTTACAGGATGTCCGGAAGAGCACGAGTAAGAATCGATTAGATTTTGGAGGTGATCCGAATTACCGTCTGGATCCAAGAATTTTTTGAAGGTCGAAGGACAATTGAGAGATGGCCACCAGGCGGCCACCGGCCATCTCTCAATTGTACCGACAGAGGTCGCTGCAACGATCCCGGGCGATGGCCGAATCCCCCGCGGCAGGTTCGGGCTTCCCGGGCGAGTCGGGACCGACGAAACGAAGCGGCGGCGATGCGTACGGTACCGTCACACGCGCGCAACGGTACGTGCGTGCAGCGGCGCCGCGTGCAAAACACTGTGCTGTTACACTGTACATGCATGTTATGCTTTCTGCACAAACTGTTGAAACTCAATACAATCCGTCCATGACTTTTTGAGTTATGCTGTTAACAGACAGACGGACAGACAGATGGCCTGGCGGAGGTAGGCGCTCTCCGAGTGCTTTTCTAGTTGTATCTGAACTCATTTTACAATTAAAGATCCCAGTTAGTCTGAACTGAGGCACTTCTGGTGTCATGGAGGGATAGAGAATTCTTAGTTTTTTATTGAATCTGGTGCATTTTTGTCAAATTCTACATAAAAACAAAGTGATTTTGATGAAATATGACAATTTTCAGCTTAGATTTGGTTCATTTTCACTTGTGAGTAGTTTAAGGACAGTTGGAAAGTTGGAAATGTGAAGTTTCTCTTGGTTTCTTCCAGTTTCTGGCTCTGATTAATGGACCGACCACTGACTGATGTCCTGTCATTTTTTCTCGTGGTCAGGTGGACACAACACATCAAATGAAAGCAGTTCTTCCTTCCTCACCTCACTCTGAAGCTCGGCGACGTTTTTAACAAACTGCATCTCAGCGGTTTCCGGCAGCTGACTGTAGATGCTCTGAGAGAGACTCTTCATCCCGTTTTCTTTGTATTTATTCTGTGAAAAGACAAATAAAACACATTGGTTGTTTACTGGTTGTTTCTGGGTGTTTCCAGGTGTGTGTTGTATTTACCTCACTCTGCATGTCGCTCATCTCTCTGACGAAGCTGGTTTCTGTGGTGTTGGGCAGAGTGGAGTACAGTGAGCTGGACATCTCCTTCCTGCCGCCCTCCTTGTACTTGACCTGGTGGAGAGTTTACATTTAATCTTCTCATTTCAGCTGAAGGTGATGCAGCAGAGCTGAAGGTAAAGACGTCACCTCACTGAGCAGCTCGCCGGTTTCTTTGGCGTGTTGCGTCTCCAGAGTTTCCGGCAGCAGAGCGTAAAGGCAGCTGTTCACCTCCTTCCTCCCAGCTTTTTTGTACTTGGTCTGCAGACGTCAACACGACACAAACACTTGTTCGTTACATAAATACGATAAAAATGACATGAAAAGACATTAAAATGATAAGAAAAGACATTAAAATGATAAGAAAAGACATTAAAATGGCGATAAAATGACACAAAGACACAAAAACTACACAAAAAAGATACTAAAAAGACACAAAAAAGACAAAACTAACACAAAAAACGCTATAAGGACACAAAAAGACAAAGATGACAGATCTATAGTAAAATGATCGACTCGAAAACACAAAGACACTAAAATGACACAAAAGACAAAAAAAATAACACAAAAAGACCCTATAATGACACAAAGATAACACAAAATGACACAAACAGACTCAAAATTGACAAAAAAAAGACAAAAATTAGACAAAAATACATTAAAAGGACACAAAACGACACAAAAAATAGACAAATAAGATTCAAAGTTAACACAAAAAGACTCAAAAAACACAAAAAGATTCTAAAATGACACAAAATGACACAGAAATGATGCAAAAAGACAAAACTACACAAAATGATGCTAAAAGTATGCATAAACACACAAAAGTAACACAAAAACATGCTAAAATGACACAAAAAACTCAAAAAGACACAAAACGATGCTAAAATGACAGAACTTTCTGAGTCATTTTAACAACATTTTACGAAATTTCTGTCTTTTTGTCATTTTAGCAAATTTTCCTTTAATTTTCAAGTCTTTTCCTGTCATTTTAGTGTAATTTTACCATCTTTTTGTGTTATAAAGGTTTTTAAAATGACAAAAATGACCCAAAAATCTGCTAAAATGACTACAAAAGACAAAAAATCAGGAAGTCACCAGGATTCTGACTGGCAAACTATCACTATAACACAGTGAAACACTATTTTTAAAGCATGAAAACCTTCTGTTTTCATTCTTTGCTGCCATTATTAAACGTGCTGTTCAGCCTGTTGGAGAAACTGTGGCATCATGTCCTGTACCTCGCTCTGCAGCTCTGACAGCTGTTTGGCCAGCTGTGTCTCTGTGGTTTCTGCCAGCTGATGGAACAAACTGCTCTGGATCTTCTGCTTCAGACCTTCTTTATATTTCAACTGCAAGAGACGAAAGAGAGGATCAATTCCCATGAAAATGCACAGCTTTATCTAGAGCATGTTTTACTCATTAAGACGCTAAAAGGACACAAAGAGACAGTAAAATGCCTCAAAATAATGGTGAAATTACACAAAAAGGCATAAAAATAGCACAAAAGCTCGTTAGAATGACACAAAAATGACAAAAAAGACCCAACATGGTGCTAAAACGACACAAAATAACATAAAAATGACACAAAAGATGACAAATGACGCGAAAAGACAAAAGCGACATAAAAAATGCTAATTTGACACAAAAATACACAAAAAGAAGCTAAAATGCAACAAAACATGCTAAAATGCCATAAAAATCACACGAAAAGATGCTAAAGTGACACAAATGACGCTAAAATGACATAAAAAGATGCTAATATGACACAAAAAATACCCAAAAAGAAGCTAAAATGCAACAAAACCGTGCTAAAATGCCACAAAAATCACATGAAAAGATGCTACAGTGACACAAATGACGCTAAAATGACATAAAAAGATGCTAATATTACACAAAAAATACACAAAAAGAAGCTAAAATGCAACAAAAACGTGCTAAAATGCCACAAAAATCACACAAAAAGATGCTAAAGTGACACAAATGACGCTAAAATGACATAAAAAGATGCTACTATGACACAAAAAATAAAGAGAAGCTAAAATGCAACAAAACCGTGCTAAAATGCCACAAAAATCACATGAAAAGATGCTAAAGTGACACAAATGACGCTAAAATGACATAAAAAGATGCTAAAATGACATTTAAGCTGAGCAAGCCGGCTCTTCACCTCACTCTGCAGATTGGACACCTCTTTAGCGTGTTGGGTGTGGATGGTTTCTGGCAGCAGAGAGTAAAGGTTGATGTTCATCTCCTTCTTCCCGTCTTCTTTATACTTCACCTGCAAACGTCAGCAAACAAATAAAGCATGCATTCAAATGGACAAACGAAGACATTCTTGTAAAAAGGTCAGTCTGAGAGGACCAAACTAATCCTGTCCATGGGTTCGAACCTCGCTGAGAAGCTCTGAGACCTCCTTGGCGTGAGCCGTCTCCAAGGTTTCCGGGAGCAGAGAGTACAGGCAGGAGTTCACGCCTTTCTTACCCGACTCTTTGTACCGCATCTGGAAACAAGGAAGCACGTTCAAGAGGCAGAAAAACCCTAAAGACCTGGACTGTGTGGAGATGGTTCTGGACCTCTCACCTCGCTCTGCAGCTCGGCCACGCTTTTAGCAAACTGGGTCTGGGCGGTTTCTGGGAGCTGAGAGTAGAAGCTCTGAGAGAGGCTCTTCCTGCCCTCCTTGTATTTACTCTGAGAGGAGAAAAGAATGAGTCAGCAGCTCACAGACGACCAGCAGGAAGTAACGATGCTAACAATGCTAACGATGCTAACAATGCTAACGATGCTAACAATGCTAACGATGCAACGGTTTATCTGGATGTATCAAGCCTCTAAAAATCTAAAAAGTAACACAAACAGTTGCTAAAACAAAACTAAAACAACACTAAAACGATGCAAAAAGACAGAAAACGAACATAAAAAGACCCTATAATGACACAAAAAGACAAAAAAACTACACTAAAATGACACAAAACGATGCTAAGATGATGCAAAAAGACACAAAACGGACCAAAAAGACTCAAACATGACACAAAAAGACACAAAAGTTACCAAAAAGACTCAAGTATGACACAAAATGATGCTAAAATGACACAGAAATTAGACAAAAACACACAAAACTAACACAAAAATGCTCAAAAACAACACAAAAAGATGCTAAAATGACACAAACAGATTTTAAAATAACACAAACAGATGCTAAAACGACACAAACAGATTTTAAAATGGCACAAAAACATGCTACAATGACACAAACAGATTTTAAAATGGCACAAAAACATGTTAAAATGACACAAACAGATGCTAATATGACACAAAAAGACACACAATTGCAAAAATTACCCAACCACGACACAAAAAGTTGCTAAAATGACACAAACATGACACAAGCGTTACAGGAGCACTGAAAGCAGAACATCGCTACACGAGGAAACCAGTTCAAACTGACGACTTTGGGATCTGAACATTACACAGCCTGAATCCTGAAATGAGGGGTTTTGATCAAACTTTCTAAATAAACAGATCAAAAACCACATGATGTTTATTTTCTATGGGTTGTGTAGATTTGAACTCGTGCACCTCACTGTGCAGCTCGGTCATCTCTCTGGCAAACTGGATCTCGGTGGTGTCGGGAAGCTGAGAGTAGAGAGACGTCGGAGCGCCTTTAACCAGCATCTTTGGCCGATAATTCACCTGCAAGAGGACAGAAAAGAAAAACACGCCCTGACTTACAACACTCAAGTTGGATTTTGTGGATAGAACAGGTTTGGGTCAGTTAATAAAACAGAATGAATCAATAAAATGAATTCAGCATGGCTCAGGAACAGTGAACAGAGGAGCAAGTTGTTGGAGATACATTCAGTATGGTGGAACATCTTTATTTGAATTAGAGTTAAAAAATGCAGAGGTTGTGGAGTATATTCAAAATGACTTAAAACGTGTATTTAGGAAATGATTCTAAATGACTCCAAACACGTTCAAAATGGTCGTATGAAGAAAACAAAAAGATGCTAAAATGACACAAAAACATTCAAAAAATGAGACAAAAAGACAAAATTGACACAAAACGATGCTAAAATGACACCAACAAGGCACAACAATGGCACAAAAAGATGCTAAACTGAAACAAAAAGTTGTTGAAGTGACACAAAAAGAGGCTAAAATGACACCAAAAGACACAACAGTGACACAAAAAGTTGCTAAAGTGACACAAAAACATGCTAAAATGGCAGAAGATGCTAAACTAACACAAAAAGATGCTAAAGTAACGCAAAAACATGGTAAAATGACATAAAAACATGCTAAAGGGACACAAAAAGACGCTAAAATTACATAAAAACATGCTAAAGTGACACAAAAAGATGCTAAAATGACATAAAAACATGCTGAAGGGACACAAAAAGACGCTAAAATTACATAAAAACATGCTAAAGTGACACAAAAAGATGCTAAAATTACATAAAAACATGCTGAAGGGACACAAAAAGATGCTAAAGTGACACAAAAACTTGCTGAAGTGACAAAAACATGCTACAATGACAGAAGATGCTAAACAAACACATGAAGTTGCTGAAGTGACACAAAAACATGCTAAAGTGACGCAAAAACATGCTAAAATGACATAAAAACATGCTAAAGGGACACAAAAAGATGCTAAAGTGACAAAAAGTTGCTAAAGTGACACAAAAACATGCTAAATGACAGAAGATGCTAAACTAACACAAAAAGATGCTAAACTAACAAAAAAGATGCTAAAATGACATAAAAGCATGCTAAACTAAAATGAAAAGATGCTAAAGTGACACAAAAAGATACTAAAGTGACACAAAAACATGCTCAAATGACATAAAAACATGCTAAACTAACACAAAAACATGCTAAAGTGACACAAAAACATGCTAAAATGACCTAAAAACATGCTAAAGTGACACAAAAAGACACCCCACAGCCTCCTTCTGTGCACACATGGATCATGAGACCTGAAATAATCCAGATTTACGGCGTGTGTTTGTGTTTCTACCTCGCTCTGCAGCTGCGACACCTCCAGAGCATGTTGTATTTCTGGAGTGTCTGGAAGCTGCGAGTACAGCGAGATGGACGCTTTTCTCTTCCCGTCTTCTTTGTACTTTTTCTGAAACAAAACAATTAAAAGAAACAGATCAGCTCCTCACTTTTAGCTCAAATATTAAACTCCAGTAGGTCTGACCGACGGATTCTACTGCAGTAAACTAACAATGGTTAGTTAGTTCGGCACAACAATACAACAAAAAGTTGTTAAATGACACAAAAAGACGTAAGTCCTGGTGGAGCACCTCGCTCTGGAACTCGTGGACGCTCTTGGCCAGCTGCATCTCAGAGGTTTCAGGAAGTGTAGAGTACAAACTGCTGCTCATCTCCTTCTTTCCTTCCTCCTTGTACTTGTTCTGAGGAGCACAGAGAGTTTCAGTGAGACCAGAGATGTCTAGAACACCTTAACAAGGTCTGAAGAACCCTGGACAGGAACCTCGAGGAGAGTTAAAATGCAACTGATAGTCTTCAAGTCTTCAGCCAGAAAATCTGAACAAATATTAATATTTATAATAGTATCAGTGAACAGTTTTTCCCATCCACTGTCCAAAAATCATCCATTCATCCATCCATCCATCCATCCATCCATCCGTCCGTCCGTCCATCCATCATTTAAAAATCATCCATCCATCCATCATCTATCCATCATCCACCCACCCATCCATCCATCCATCCATCCATCCATCATCCATCCATCCATTCATTCATCCATCCTTACCTCACTCAGTATCTCCGTCAGCTCTTTAACAAACTGTGTCTCGGTGGTTTCAGGCAGCAGAGAATAAAGTGAGGATGAAATCTCCGTCTTCACGTTTCCTTTATATTTAACCTGGAATACAAACAAACTCTGTCAGAGCCAGAAAACTCATAAAGACAAGAAAACCTCCACAGGGACAGACTTTAGAGGCTAACACCAACCATTCTCCTCAACCTCTTCTTGCTAAATCTTTGTGTTTTTACTCTCTGGTCTTCACACTTTCAACCATATTTCCTGAGATGCTATAAATTGATGATCTACTGTTCAGATGTTTCTGAGGTTCTACTAACATCACTCTGCAGCTCTGAAGCCTCTCTGGCCCGTTGAGTCTCCGGAGTCTCAGGCAGGATGGAGTACAAAGAAATCGACGCCTCCTTCTTCCCGTCCTCCTTGTACTTGGACTGAAACAGTAGCACAAAATTACTATTTGGTCTTCAAACAGCCACTTAGGTTTATTATCTCAGCCCCAGAACAGCCCAAAATACACGTTTAGTTAGAGAAGGATCTACTGTAAAATCCTGCAGGATGGATGGATGGATGGACGGACGGACGGACGGACGGACGGACGGACGGACGGATAGACTTATACATCCATGGAGGTATCATTCCATGGATGGATGGAATAATATGTTCTATTTTAATGATACAGAAAGTATCAGAACTTTCCAACAGTCCTTAAACCACTCATCGGTATCCACCTCCATCCACCCATCCATCCATTCATCATCCATCCATCCATCATCCATCCATCCATCCAGTCATCATCCACCCATCCATCCATTCATCATCCATCCATCATCCATCCATCATCCATCCATCCATCCATCAATACATCATCAATACATCCATTCATCATCCATCCATCCATCCATCCATCCATCCATTAATCATCTATCCATCCATCCATAATCCATCCATCCATCCAGTCATCATCCACCAATCCATCCATCCATCCATCCATCCATCATCCATCCATCCATCCAGTCATCATCCACCCATCCATCCATTCATCCATCCATCCATCCATCCATCCATCATCCATCCATCCATCAATCCATCATCAATACATCCATTCATCATCCATCCATCAATCCATCATCAATACATCCATTCATCATCCATCCATCCATCCATCCATCCATCCATTAATCATCTATCCATCCATCCATCCATCCATCCATCCATTTTCATGTCATTTTAGAAACTTTTTTTGGCATTTTAGCATCTTTTGTATCAGTTCTGTGCATTTTTGTGTTACTTTAATGTCAGTTTAGTCACTTTATTTGTCATTTTTTTCACATTTGGATCATTCTAACAGTGTCATACTGCAAACACTGCATTTTTGTCTCTACCAGTTTCGAGTCTCTTTTTGTGAATTTAGCAATTTATTGTTCCATTTTTGTGTCATTTTAGCATCGTTTCGTGGCCTTTTTGTGTCATTTTTCTCCCCTGGAATCACGTGCAATAAGAAAATGAGCCCACAGTGAGTAAAACTGTACAGAAACTGCTTGAGGCTCGGAAGGTTAACAACATATTATGTAAACATAAATGTGTTCAGACCTCAGATATGACGGCGCTGATGTTCTTAGAGTGGATGAGTTCAGCTCCAGGAACAAACAGACTCTGACCCCTCATCTTCTCAAAGTCCTCCTTATATTTGACCTGCAGGGAGGAGAACACATGACAGTTAGCATGTACATTAGCGTGTTTTTTTCTACTGTTGCTCCCATTCAAACTCCAACAATCAGTATAGAAATATAAGACATACAAATGAGTAGAAGAGTATTAATTTTCTGGTAAACTGAACATGAAATTCTCTTCCATTGAATCTAACGCTGAACGTATTGTGATGATGGACTGAACTCCATCCTGAGACCAGCAGAGCATAAGATTTTCTGCAGAGACCCAGGAGGAAAGTGGAAATAACCTGCAGACGACAGGCTGTGGCAGCAAAAATCTGGGAGTAGGAAAACCAAAGGTGCTTAATGGCACCAAGTAGTTTTGTGCTTTTTTTGTGTAACCCTAACCCTTGATCGGTTTAGCATCTTTTGTGTGATTTTTGTGCCTTTTTAGCCTCTTTTGCATCAGTTTTGTGTATTTTTGTGTCATTTTGGGTCTTTCTGTGATATTTTAGCATCTTTTGTATCAGTTTTCTGTCGTTTTGTGTCATTTTAGCAACTTTTGTGTAATTTTTCTGTCTTTTTGTGCCATTTCCATATCATTTCAGCACCTTTTTTGAATCAGTTTTGTGTCTTTCAGGATAATTTCTGCAATTTTTTGTGCCATTTTTGCATCTTCTTTATCAGTTTTGGACTTTTTTGTGTAATATTTGCTTCATTTTAGAATTCTTTATGTCAGCTGCATGTATTTTTGTGTAATTTTGCATCTTTTTGTGACATTATAGGATCTTTTGTTGTCATTTGCCTGTCTTTTCTGTCATTTTCATGTCATTTTAGCAACTTTTTGTGTCAATTTAGTGCCTTTTTGTCATTTTAGCATCTTTTGCATCAGTTTTGTGTATTTTTTTTTAAAATTTTTGGGTCTTTTTATGGCAGTTTTCTGTGTTTTGTGTCTTTTTCATGTCATTTTAGCAACTTGTGTCAATTTAATATCATTTTGTGTAATTTTTGGCATTTTTTGTGTCATTTTAACATCTTTTCATTTCATTTTTGTGTCTTTTTAGCATCTTGTGTGTCGGTTTCAAAGCAGCTCTCTAAATTAAAGATAACACTGCGTTGTGTAACTTCTTGTTTTATGCACTAAAGCTGGCTCCTCCGCTCGGGCTGCCGTGAACTTTAAAGTGGTGAACGTCTCCATGGTAACAGCAGCATCTCTTGCTTGATCCGCCTTCGGGATTGTAGTGAGTTCAGAGCTCCCACAGAAATTTTTTGGAATGACAACAAAAGAAAAAAATCCCCCCGCCTACTGTCTCGAAGGTTTCTGAAGACTTCGACTCGCAGAAGTCTGGTCCGGTATCTGACGATGATGGCAGGTGTTGTCAGAGCGACGGCAGCTGGAGGTACAAGCGAAGACGGTTTTATAAAGTGGGTTGACTCGCTTCCACTTTAGCTGATGAGTCATTCTGCTGCCAGAGCTGCCAAGTTTGACTCACACTAGGGAATCGATATCTCACCCTCCCACATCCTACAACAACACTCGCCCTCATTCAGCGTTTCACCGACAGATATTCGCTCCAAAAGCCAGTTGCAGAAGTCAAAAAAAGCCCCTTTTATTTTTTTTCTGTGACTCTGTTGAATAAAAGGGTGTTACCAACGGCAACGCTGCGTTCGGCTCGTATCGGAAGAATAACATGATGATTGCACCTTGCATGTTGCAGAAACTGACGTTCTGTTTCTGACTTGCCGCCATTTTGGCTCATGGATTTAGCCGAGCTAGCATCTGTTTGGTCCTGATCTTTGGTTTAATGTGGAGAAACGTGTCCACAACTATCAGATCAGCGGCCGTGAAACATCATGTAAATTTCACTTTGGATAAGTTTAAAATTATTTTGGACCATTTGAGACTGAGAGGAAAATAAAACCGACGGATCAGTAAAATAAATGCAGCAGAAACAGCGAACAGAGGAGCAAGTTGTTGGAGATACATCCAGCATGGTGGAACATCTTTCTACTGATGATGAGCAGAATTTGGTGGAAAACGACAAGTTTGCGGAGTGTGTAAAGTGTAAATAGTTAAATATTTGTATGATTTAGAGTTACAGTTTGTTTTTGAAACAACCTGTGGACATTTGGAGAAATGTGTTTATGTTGGTTCCAGGTTTAAAAAATTTTCAAACACAAGCAATAGAAGAAATTTAAAATGGCTGTTTCTGTAGAGATGCAGGACTTTATAATGCAGAGAACAATTAATGCACAGTGAGTGAAAATGTGACACGAGCAAATCATTTTTGATCATCTTTCCTTCAAATATCTGCAAAACTACTAATATTACCACTTATCTGAGCTGGGCTAGCGTATATTAGCATGCTATCGTGCTAATATTAAAAGAATGACAATATTATACCTCCTAAACTTCATATTTTTTTAGCATGCAGCTCATATTACAGCGTCGTGGAGCTGCTCGTATCTCTGTAGACACAAACCAGAGTGAAAATGATTCGAATAAAGAAGTGAATTGAGTGAACTCACATCGCTGGCGAGCAAACTGCATCTCCTGTTAAACGCTGGGTCTGGTAGTGGAGGCTTTGCATCAGAAGAGGTCTGAAAACACAGAAGTGCAAATGAGAGTTAGAGGACTTTTATAGCCAGTAAATATACTGATGTTATTCAGACAGAGGGAAGCTAAGACAGCTGTTACTGATTCCCTCATTTATTGCTTTTTTTAAACTGAAGCATTGTCGTGACTCGGCCGCTACAGGACTTTCACTCTGTTGTCTTAATCATTTTACTTTATAGTTTTGGACGTTCTTCTCCAATTCTTATAAGCCTTTCAGGACCTGCTGCTGAGAAACATCATGATGCGGTCACCATCATACTTCACGGTGGAGATGTTTGTGATGATGATGATAGTTTCTACTCTGATGGACATAAAGCTCCATCCTGGTCTCCTCAGACCAAACAACCTTCTTCCAGGTGTCTTCAGAGTCTCCACATGTCTTCTGGTGAACTCTAGTCCACATTTAATTGGAGCTTTTTCCATCAGAGTCTTTCTCTTTGTCTCCATGAAGCTTTGACTGATGAAGAACAGACAACAGTTGTTGGATGAACAGTCTGAAGCTGGAACTCCTTCAGAGGAGTCATAGAGTCTTGGTGGCCTCCCTCTCTAGTCTCTTTCTTCTCGGTCTCTCAGGTCTTGAGGACGTCCTGCTCGAGTCAGATTTATTCATGTTCCATCTTCCTTCCATTTCTCAATGATGGATTTAACTGGACACCAGGAGATCTTCAGGAACTTTAAAAGTTCTTGTATCGTCCTGACTGATTCTTGTCAACAAGCTTTTCTCAGAGTTTCTTGGAGTGTTCTTTGGTCTTCATGCTGTAGTTCTATCCAGGAGTTCTGATCCACCAGAGACTGGACCTTCCAGATCCAGGAGTCTTTATACTATAATTCTGAAATCTTCTTACAGGCTTTGTATGTGTTGGTATTCTGAATATTTATACTAAGTTATTATACTTCATGCCATAAAGGTGAGCATCCAGTATTCCCAAAAGATCTTAGCCTGGGTATTGTCCATTTAATCACATGAGATCTTCTACCTGCATGTTTCTGTGGTTCTCAAGCTAACAGCAGAAATTAAACGGCAGCATCAAGAATCCTCCATCAGACGTTTCTAACAACACTGAGACAGAGAAAGCTGTGAGTCATCAGGGGGAACTTCCCTAATTCATGCGCTGCTAATCCCTCGCCTCTCTTTACAGGCCGGATTCAGTCCTTAAAAATCCCACTATCAAAGGCTAATAATGGCACGTTTTCATTTGTACTTTCACTAATCCTCTCTAAGCCCTTACAAAAACCTGCGGTGCCAGGCGATGCCCCACGCCAAGGTCAGTAGAAAGACGTCTTTCAGCAGCCTTCATCAACAAAACCACCAAATCCTCAAAGACATTTAGCAGAACACAGTTAACAATAAAATAACCAATACTCACTGGCTTCCTGGTGTCTGCTAAAGAGCCCATAGCCAGCTTCCAGCTCCTTTGCCTCAGTAAGCTGTTTTTTGTGGATGTAAAAGGTCTGCAAACTTACAAAGCCCCAAATCCAAAGCCAGGAGAGTTATTAGGCGGCTTTCCACTGCAGGAAGTCGGTTCAGATGCTTGATCAGCTCCACAATTTCCGCCTTTTTGTTTCCATTGCGGTGTATGACTTAAAATCCTCAACCATGACGTTAACGCTTGGTTTGCCAAAACAACAACAGGTACTATTATGGATGTTTTTTTATTACCTCCAATCTGAATAATTTAATATTTAGTATCTACATAACCGATGAAATATCATTTTTCTGGATGATACATACGTGAAGCGATGTCGATTAGCTGTAGTACATGGTCGCACCACCAGGTGGAGCCTCTTACTATTTACTACTTTAGCGTAGTGATACTGTAGTAAAGTGTTAAAGGAGGGGATCACTTGGATTACAGGCAGTTCCATGTTTGCAAACAAAGAGCACTGAGGAGGTTTATCTAACAAAGGGGCACCATGACAAAGACTCATGTGATGCTTTATGACCTCCATCCAGAACTAATATATTTAAGAGGAACCGGACATCGTTCTGACTTATGAAGTGTCCACTGAAGTATCTGCACATTACAGATGACCACTGTGTTCAATCTGTGTTATAAATTACTTAAGTATTACCTGAAAATGCTGCATAATTTAAAAAATGTATTCAAATTATCAACAATTGCGTGGCAGTGGATGTAAACATAGGATCAGGCATAGGTTTGTGCTGACACCGAGCAGTTAAAATATGCTTTTACTGGCCATGACCCCAGTCTTTGAGATCAGTTTGGGCCAAAGATTATATTTTGTGCCTCCAGTAAATGAATAAAAGTAAGAAGTAACAGTGATGAAAGTAATTGCGATTATTGTTTAGGATTATAATAGTGCAGCTCTTTTAGCAAGTTGATGTTTTTGTACTCTGATCTTTTTCCTCTTTTGTTTATGTTAGCATGTAGCTGCAAAACTACTAGCATCATCTGCAGCCTGAGCTGGACTAGCAAATGTTAGCATGCTAACATGCTAAGATGCTAAAGCAACATCCTTCCTACTACACTTGGAGATCTGGAGTTGGGAGGTGAGAGGAGCTAAAACTGAGACAGGAAAGGAGAAGAGGAGCTGTAGCAAGCAAGAAAAATCATGTCTTTTTAGACATTAATACATGTAAACATACTCTAAACCCCCCAAAAATAGAATTACTAACCTGTAACTGTGCAGAAAATGGGCTCTTAGAGACCATTAATGCAGAAAAAGGAGGAGATCTGACTCATCACCAAGGACATTTGACAATGAAGGATGTTGAGAAATAAAAGGTCTTCAAATGGTTAAAAAGAGCAGAGACGAGGATCTTTGAATTTCTAAAACTCGTCTCTTTTGATTCCAAAAAGTACGATGAAAACACAACAATCAAGTCTAATCTAACAGACGGCGAAATAATTACCTGGTTCTTTATAGAACAAGGGTAGTTCCATGGTTTAATTAAGATCTCACGTCGTGATATTTCTTTTGTTTAGCTCGTTATATGTGACAGTTCTGAATATTTAACTGATGAAGTTGCGTCTCACCTCCGACTCCCAGGCTTCCAGCAGCCTCTTAGCTTTGGTCTCCTCATCCCCATCACCCTCTACATCTCCTCCCTCCGTCTCTTCATCATCATCTTTCTCCGTTTTTATCTCCTCATCTTCCTCTGTCGGTTCAGCTTCCTCCTCCACGTCTGTCCGTCTTGTAGTCGAATAAACAGTCGTGGTCACGATCGTCTCCTCCAAAGTTTCTTCTTTCTTTAATTCCACCGTCACAACTTTTTCCATCTCTTCATCCAACACCGGAGCAGCTGAGGCCTCCTCTTCCACCACGCCGCTCATCTCTGAGGAAAAAACAACACAGAAGTTACCATTAATCCAACATCTCAGCAAAAATCAAAGATTACAGATTAAAAACCACCATAAATTTGTAAAAATTAAAGTTGTAGAACAGTTTCAAGTGTAAAATTTAACTGTTGTTTTGCTGATTTTCCCAGTTTGGTTAAATTACACATAATATGTAGTACAATCAGAGCAAAAAAAACATAAAATTCCATGTTGAACGGTCAGGGCAGTATAAGGTCCGTTCAAGGTTACAGAAATAGCGGCTTTCCTGCTTCAGTCCTCCATCTTGCCTTTAATTAGCGGCTAACGGCTTCCTCGAAGGTCGCCGTATCACCAAGGTCACCTTTTCAGCTTCACCCATCAAAGTTTTCCAGGTTCTTCGAGGTATCAGTGGTTGCCTCTAAATGTTTCGTCAGCGCTGTTAGTAGATTCGTCAACTTTTCTCCAAAGACCTCCGATCATCTCTAAACTCACCTTCGATCTGTGGTTCTCTCTCCATGTCCTGGTCTGACTCTCAGTTCTAAGAACCGTGTTTCCCCGTATCTTTCTGAATGTCCTCACTACTTATTCTACTCTTCGTCAGCTTTTTTGCCTCTTGGACAGTTTCTTGGACGTCTTCTAACTCAGATCATAAACCTGCAAATGATTCGACCGCCTCGTCTGGTCTTCGGCTGTCTGCTGTTCCATCGGGCTCCTCTTATCACATTGAACTTCTACATTTAGCCCTCTACTCGAGACCTTATCGCCACTGCGCCCTTCATCTGGGTACAGTGTGTCCGTAACACTGTTGTCTATGAGTGTGTGTAGCGTGAACGGTTGAAGGTGAGTTCAGAAGGAGTGATGTCACTTGGAAAGCTCACCTGCACTAACTGATTCGGCCACTAGGGGGCGACAAAAACAAGCCAAGAACACAACTTTAACATATCCACTGCTAATTTTAGGCATGTTATTTTTGAAAAAAAATCAGCAAAATCATTCATTCAAACTGTCAAAGCAGAAAAAAAAATCTTTGGACGTTCTTCTTTCCAACAGTACTCAAACTATTCACATGTGAGATTTGATCCCAAAGAGAAAAATGAACAAATCAGCCAAGTTAAACTGCAGGGCAGAAAGCAGCATTTTGGGTGGAATTGATCTTTAAAATCATAACCTGTTGTAAGAAAATACTTTTTTTGAGGAATTAACCTTTAATACTATGAGAACTTGGACAGAAGTACCATTTGGGTCAGTTTAGTCAAACCTCTCATGAATGCCTTCATGCAAACGCCGCACATTTTCCTGCGTTTATCACAGTTTGATCTTGATTCTGATCAGCGTCATTCTGTGCAGCTGTCCCATGACTAGGAGAATAAAATAAGTTGGTACAGGACTTATTTACATCGGCCTGCGTGCTGGTGTGTTCGGGTGGAAGTAACGTCCTGTCATGTTGACGGTGTAGCTTTGTGACACGCTGAACGACCGCTGACATGTTTACATGACGCAACCAGCTGCTGGGTCAAACACAGAACACACAGTCCTTCACTGGTTCCTGCAGATGTCTTACATCAGTTTAAGATTAAGTCGTTTAGAACATTTTACTGCAGCTGCACCAGTGTGGAAAAACAGCCAGAATAATTCGGTTTAAAGTTGATATACTGCAAAATAAAAGAGATTTCCCCAGAGCCTGAAGTCAAAATAAAAAGTAAAAAAAGTAAAAATAATCAATTAACATTTTGACTCTAAAAAAACAAAACAAGCAAAAGCTGTCAATAATGTAAAAGAATTTGTATTTTTCCTACAAATACCTTAAAATGACTGTTTTAATGTTTTCAAATCAGCTACAATCATTATTATTTCACCGATATTTGCTGTTATTTTCGTCAACTTCACACTTTCTGAATGTTTAAGTATTTGGTTCTTTCTTGAACATATATTTTCTGTCACTCTTGCTTCCAGATTTCACAGTTTTTTGTTTCTTTTTGCTGCATATTTTTTTGCAGTGCACAACAGAAGCCCAATGTTATCAATGGGCTCTCTTCAAAATACCAGCTTAGACCGTAAAATGTAGGTATTTTGATGACTTCCTCATCATATGTTGAATATAGTTAATTATAAAGAATGTCAGAATGATGATGTAAGGATAAAGATCAACATTTATGATTTACATGTATTTGTATTTGTTGACTTCACTGAAATCGTCCGTCAGTGTGAACATGAATGACTGGAGGATGGAAGGCAGCAGGTATTCTGGCACTGAGATCTGGGCGTCAGATGGCTGTTGAGGTAAACAGGACGCTGACCCGATAAAGAGCAGATCTGACGGAGCCAAAGGACCATCTGCTGCTGACAAATCACAGCCCAACGCAGAAACAAAGACTCTCCTTACAACAAATAACGCTGCATCGTCTGCATAACGTAGCATTCAGACACAAATAAAGTCAGACATGCACAGAAATAACATAAATAATGAAAAAGTGTAGCTAGGGCTGGGCCAAAAAATAAAATTAAAATTTCTTAGTCATCTTGGACGATTACGATTTTAATGGATTTTTGTTGCTTCTTTGCGGTCTGTTTGCTATGGCTAGTGCTAGCCATGCTGCACTCCCGTAGCTGCAGCACTCTTCCCATTCTTTAGGATGCCTCTGCTGGAGGTGCTGAAAGAGGTTAGTTGTGCTGCTACTCTTCGTTTTCACAGTACTTTTGCAAACCTTGCACATGACTGTAGTTTGCTCTGTGTCAGTCTTGTCAAAGCCGAACCACTTCCATATCATCGATGTAACATGAGGCCCTTTTCTCGTGACCAACTCTTCGTCTGCTGTTCTGTCCGCCATGACGGGGATGTGAGTGTTTTGGTGGAAGGAGATGAGAGGCAGAAGCAAACACCAGTGCACAAGTCATGAAAGGCAGAAGAAGAATCTGTATTGTTATATACTGAAGCTCACCTCGATTTTATTTGGCAAATTTTCAAATCGTCAGGTTTTAAAAAGGCGAATTAATCGAATTAATTCAATTTATCGCCCAGCCCTAAGTGTAGATAAACAAATTATTGTGACAGAAAACAATGGAAAACAGAAATGGAAATGGAGCCATCATGTTGGCGACAACTGGAGAAACAGCGTTCAACATCTTCCAATAATCGCCTCCAAAATGATCATAAAGCTGAATCAAAGTTTCTACAACAGATTTAAAACAAACTGATCATTAAAACCTGAATTAGTTTTAGGTACTGAGTCTGGCAAACGTATAAAAATCGAGTTCCACGCCGTCAAAACCAGCCAACATCACAGCCAAGCTCAGTGCATTTGTCTTGTCCAGCTGCAACAACAACACAACGTTTTCCTCCCACAGTAAGCTTCACATTTATAAACGTACAGATGCATCAGTTACCATGACGACTATCACGTGACTGGACAAGGTTGGCGAGCAGATGCACTGCTGATGTGTGCCTGTGTTGTAGGCCGGCGTGCCTTCTTAACGTTAGCTGGAGGGCATTTTCTCAGCCGAGTGCAGAAACTCTCCCACAATATTTTGCGCACCAGTTCTCACTGATAAGTAATCGGGTCTTTAAACACATCGTCGGTGGGTTTAGAGTCCTGGATCCTCATCTAGACCCACAATCACAGTAAACAAGACTCTCAGGGGAGGAACTGCTTTGATAAAACTCTGCCTCTCCTTGACGCTTAAGTGGGAGACACAGTTTTTATAGGTGCTAAAAAAAAAGAAGGAAAAAAGAAAGAAAGCCGGCTCACTGACCGGGAGCTCTCGCTTTCTCTCCCCTCAGATCTTGTTAATGAATTCTGAAACACAAAGCTTTTCCTGGGAGAAATCCCTGTGATCTCGTCCTGATGTGAACCAGCTTTACTGCCGGCTACAGCTCGGCAGAATAACACACTTTTTCTTCGTGGACCTCAGATTTTTACCGAAAAATTGAGCTTCACTGCAGGTAAATCCAAATCTAGATCTCACACCAGGACTGTTTGAAATCGTATTAAACGTATTAAATGATTATCATCATCGCAGGTCATTCACAAACTACTGCTGTCTTTATTTTCTTTTCAACAGCAACAACCTCCAAACAGCAACATACAAGCTGAAAAGGCTGCAGGGAATTTTTTGTTCTGATGTTTTCCCGGTGAATTATTCATTTTAACCGTCATGTCGTCCTGCAGGTCAAATTGACCCATTTAAAGTTTGAAAATGTGGAAAAAAAACCTCCATTTTCACAGTGAAACTTCTGATGTCCACATTTTCAACATTTTGGGGAAATCTTTGAACATTTGAACAAAAAAAATCAACCAGAATCCAGTGAATTTTGCTGGATTTTGGTTGATTTTTATGTGAATGTTCTTAAAGAAAATATCAGAAGTTTTAGTGATATATGTAATAGTTTTAGATATTTTTAGGATTTTTTTGGAAGATTTTTACTCATTTTTTGAAAATATTTACTGGAATTTTCTTGCCAAAATTGTGTGATTTTTTTTAAATAAAATTTTTAAGGGAAACTTTTAAAGAATTTTTGGGATTTTATTCCTGAAGGTTTTGCAAATTTTCTGAAATCTGGGGATTTTTTTTGCTGAATTTTTGGATTTTTTTTCAGACAAGGAAACAATATTTTTTGGTCAATCAAGATTTATTTATAGAGCACTTTACAACACTCAAAGGTGACCAAAATGAGGAAAACAGGAGGGTTAAACCTGCATGAAGGGAGGATTTAGTGTAGAATCTTTCAAACAGACTGAATCAGAAACAAAACAAATAACGCTGCATCGTCTGCATCATGTAGCATCCAGACCTCATGTACAGAAATGAGATAAACAATGAGAAAGTGTAGCTGATAAACTATTGGGACAGAAAATAACAGAAAACAGAAGTGGAAAACCCAACAAAACCAAAGATTCCTTTTGATCCCTCATGTTAGTAACGACTGGAGAATCAGCATTTAAACATCTTCCAATAATCACCTCCAAAACCACCCTAAAGCAGAATCATTTCGACAGCAGCAGCACATTTTATTCAGCCCAAATCAAACAGAAGTCCCTCCCACTATTGTCTCCCTGAGTCCTCCTCCTCCTCCTCACATCTTCCTCCTACTGCCCTCCTCTTCCTCGCAGCAGCAGGTCAACCGTGAAAAGTGAGTAATAAAGTAAAAGCGTGTGGGCTGCTGAATGTCACACCATTTGAGAGGGAGGCGATGTGCGGGTCTTAATTAAAGCGGAGCAAACGAGCGGAGAGAATTTGTGGTGTATCAACACGGCGGAATAATGCGATTACTCGGTCAGGTAAACAGACGGGAAAACGAGAGCCGGCGAGCAGGGAAAGACGAAACACGGAAAACACCAAGAGAAACAATTCACTGCTGCATTTTAGCTCAATGTGGACCTAATTTCCATCAAGTTTATTTCAAAATGCTCGAGTTTCATTGAAGACAGTCTAAAAAACAACAGAGCCAGATCAGAACTGCATGGAGAAGGAAAACAGATACAGGTGAACACTCTACCTTGGCATCATCTGCTGAAGGTCACTGGGTCACCAGAGCATCTGTACGCATTCACACACGCTCAAACACACACAACACAAAACCACAACGAATAAGGTTAATGACATGGTGCACTGCAAAAACTCAAAGTCTGTTTGTCTTATTTTTAGTCAAAATGTCTCATCTCACTTAATTTAAGATAAATTCCCTTAACCAGAGACATTTAAGCAGATGGAGGGACTTGTTTTAACATTCTTGAAATAATCTTGTTTTAACCCTCCTGTCATCTTCTGGGTCAAATTGACCCATTTTAAAGTTTAAAAATGTGGAAAAAAATATAATTTTTGGGAAATTCTTGAACATTATTTGATGGAAAAAAAGATATGTAAAAAAAATGCTTCTTTAAGAACATTCAGGGGAAAAAAATCAACCAAAATCCAGAGAATTAGCAGGATTTTGGTTGATTTTTTTCTGAATGTTCTTAAAGAAAATATTAGAAGTTTTACTGATATATATGTAATCACTTTAGATATTTTAAGGATTTTACAAAAGATTTTACTCATTTATTTTGAAAATATTTACTAGAATTTCTTGACAAATTTGGGGGATTTTTTTAAAAAATGAAAGTTTTAAGGAATTATTGGAATTTTCTTCCTGAAGATTTTGCAAATTTTCAGAAATTTGTGGATTTTTTTTTGCTGAATTTTTGGATTTTTTTAGACAAGGAAACAATATTTTTGGTGCCCGTAAATGAAAACAACAGGAGGGTTAAGGGGATCTTGACCTCCATCTTTTTCATTATTTACTTGTCTAGAGACTTGTCAGGTTTTATTGCTCAGTGAAATGAGAAAAACATTTCTTCTCTCTGTTTTCCTTCTAAAATGAGCATCCTTTGTAATCAGATTACCTGCTTTGCCTCAAATAAATAAAAAGTGTTGGTCACTTACACTCATGGATGGAGAAGCTGCTCCTCTTCAAAGCGCCGTGGTCATCAACGCTGGAGGCTCCATGAAGCAGACATATGGTGTGTTTGTGTGCGTTTGTTTGTGTTTGTGTGTTTGTTTGTGTGTGTGCTCGCTGACCAAAGTGCACCCTCACATACATCACTTTCATACTTCACGTCACATGTCCTGGTCTACGTACGTTGCTGATCTGCTCCTGAGTCTTTCTGAGTCTTTGCATCTCCGGAGTGTCGGAGACGATGCTGAACCCTCGACCTTTGCTCTCCTCAAAGTCCTTCTTGTACTTCACCTGCAGGACACCGACAGGGAGAGAAATGTGTGACATTAAAAGAACATTCACCCTTAAAGTCACCCATTAGAGACGGCATTAGTCGGTATAATCCATCAGTGTCTTAAGCCGATACACGTTTTAAACAGTTTTTCTAAAATGTTTCAGTTCACTATAAGAAATGTTTCAGTGCTGGATGGATGATGGATGGATGGATGGATGGATGGATGGATGGATGGATGGATGGATGAATGGATGGATGGATGGATGAATGGATGGATGGATGGATGGGATGGATGGATGGATGGATGGATGGTGAATGAATGGATGGATGGATGGATGGATGGATGAGGAATGGATGGATGGATGGATGGATGGATAGATGGATGGAGGTGGATACAGATGAGTAGTTCAAGGACTGTTGGAAAGTTCTGATACTTTCTGTATCATTAAAATAGAAAATATTATTCCATCCATCCATGGAATGATACCTCCATGGATGTATACGTCTATCCATCCATCCATCCATCTACCCATATCTACACGCTAAAGTTTAATAAACCTGGATATTAACAAGAAAAGTGTTAAAACTGTGGATAGTAATCCATCAAAGTGTAATAAAATTGGTATTAGCAGACAAAAGTCTCCAAACCTGGATATGAATGCTCTAAAGTGTCAAAGACATGGATATGAAAGCACTAAAACACTTAAAAACCTGAATATTAACAAACCAAAGTGTAATAACATGGATATTTAACATCTGAAGATATCAAACCCTTGAAATTAACACCAAAAGTGTCAACAACCTGGATATCAATGCATTAAACTGTCAGAAACCTGGACAATAATGCACTAGAAGGTCAAAAACCTGGACATTAACGCTCCAAAGTGACAAAAATCTTGATATGAATGCACCAAAATGAGAAAAACTTTGATATTAATGCGTGAAACTGTCAACAACATGGATATAAACCAACCAAAATGCAATAACATGGATACTAACACCCCTATGTGTCACAACCCTTGATATTAATGCACAAAAGTGCCAAAAACCTCAGTGTTAACAGGAAAACTGTGAAAAATCTGGAAATGAACGCACCAAAGTGAAATAAAATAGGACAAAAAAGTCTACAAAACCTGGATAATAACGCTCTAAAGAGTCAAAAACTTGGACATGAATGCACCAAAACGTCAAAGACATTGATATTAACACACAAAACTGTCAACAACCTGGATACAAACAAACCAAATTGTAATAAACTGGATATTTAGGCTAATAAGGGTGCAGGTTGAGTAAACTACAGGTAATGTTGAGTTTATTTTCCTTGCCAGCAATCAGCTGGCTGAACCTCCACAGCTACACTCAGAGTGACTCCTTCTATATTTGGCGTGTTTACTAAAGAGCTGAACTCCAGATTTTAGTTTCATTGCTTCAAAATCAAAGCACAAGCTTCTCTCTGGAGCCACAGTTTGTGGAACAGATTCCACCCAGAGGAAGAGAGGACGGACCAGAATGCATTGCAGCACATAAAGAGGTTAGAGGCTGCATTCATGAACTCATTAACTGGATAACTCAGCTACCGGCTGGTGGAACGTGACGGCGTCTAAAGATATCTGAAGGTTTATTTTACCTTTGAATGTGGAAATAATTACAGCACTCAGCTACAATCAGCGCCCCACCGTGTGAAACCCCCGTTAAACATGCTGTAATTACTCCATGCAGTGTGAGCAGCGATCTGCAGGATAGTTCTGCTGTAGAATTGGATGTCTGCCTCTTTTATTCCAGTGTCCCACAGAGATGTGATTGGAAAAGGTTGTTTCAAACCTCAGGTGGACTTATAATAGAACCTATCACACTGATTAATGGTTATTTGCTCATTGTAAGAGTAGCTGTGAATTCAACAGTACGTCCTGTCTACTGACACAAGTACTGAGTTTAATCCATTTTACTAAACCTATCAGCAGATATTATCACAGAAAACTGTCAAGAACCTGGAGATTGACCTACAAACATGCTAAAAACCTGTAAGCATTCAAAAGCATCGAAACCCTGAAAATTAACATACAGAGGAGTCAAAAACCTGGATGATAACATAAAAAGCTGTCAGTAAGCTGGATGTTGACACACAAGTGTCAGAAACCAAAAAAATCAAGACCCCAAAGGACAATGACTTGGATATCAACACACCAAAGTGTCAAAAACCTGGATATTAAGATGCGGATGTCTCAAAAACATGGACATTAACATACAAAAGCCTTCAAACGCTGGATATCAACACACCAAAGGGTCAAAAATAAGGACTTTGAGATACAAAAGTCTCAAAAATCTGGATACTAATGCACAAAATTGTTTAAAAAAATTGGAAATTAAGATACAAAAGTCTCAAAAACTCAGATATTAACACACTAAAATGTCAATAACCTGGATATTGAGATGCGAAAGTCTCAAAAATCTGGATACTAATGCACAAAAGTGTCAAAAACCTGGATATTCACACACCAAAGTGTCCAAAAGTTGGATATTAACACAGAGAAGTGTTGAAAAGTTGGATATTCAGATACGAAAGCCTCAAAAGTCTAGAAATTAATACACAAATGCACAAGAACATAGATATTACCACAAAAAATGTCATAAAGTTAGATATTAACACCCACATAAAATCAGAAACCTTCATACGAATGAACTAAGCAAGATATTGGACCACAGTGAGGCAGGATTTCCTCATCGTTGTTGCATCACTTCCACCCAGCTGGCAGAATCAACACCTCACAGCCTCCAGATGACAACAACAACAAAAACATCAACATCAACAACATCAAAAACATCAACAACAACAACAACAGTGAAGCAGCGGTTACTTCCAGCTGTGATCCTGCTGCCTTGGATGGAGCTCGACCTTCACTGCAGGTCTGGAGCTGCTGCCGTCCTGCTGGCAGCTATCAGTCATCAGAACTCGATTATATAAGTGTGAAGCGGCAGAAAAATGACTCATCCACTGACTCTCCATCCTCAGCTCCAAGCAGATTAAAGCCTCGCTCATCGGTGGTCGGCTAACGAGCTAATCCTCGCTCACACCAACACGTATGAAGGCCGGACAAAGGTTTGGTGTTTTCATAGCTCTGGTGGAGGATGGGGGATGGAAGGATGTATTTGGGTTGTCTGACTGATAATGTTTGAAACCATACGGGTCCACACGTTTCAACTCTCTCCTCAGTGTTCACCTCAAGGTTTTGACTCTCCTGTACAATAATGTTCCAGGTTTTGTGCCTCAGTATCTGCTATTGGCAGTTTTATGTGTTGACAGTCGTATCTTTGGCACTTTTGTATGTTAACATCCACTTTATTGACATTTGGAATGTTAATTTTCTAGCTTTAATATCTGTGTTTTTACGCTTTGTGCATTTAAACCTAGGTTATTGGCCTTTTTTACGTCATTATCCAGAATTTTGACACTTATGTGGTTTACTATCCAGGTTATATTATTCAAAACCTAGATATTAACATAGAAAATCTTAAATACCTGGATATTAATGCTCTAAAGTGTCAAAAATGTGTATAAAAATGCATTAAAGTATCAAAAAAAATGGATATTTATGCTCTAAAGTCTCAAAAATCTGCATATTAACCAACTAAAGTGTCAAAAACCTGGATATTAATGCACCAAAGTGTTAAAAAAATGGATTTTAACGCACTAAAGTGTAATAAAAAGGGATTCAGCCAAACCAAGGGACTTCGGTTTGGCTGTGAGGCCGATGCTAGCTAAATATCTAGCTTTGGTTTGACTGTGAGGCTGATGTTAGCTAAATATCTAGCTTTGGTTTGGCTGTGAGGCTGATGCTAGCTAAATATCTAGCTTTGGTTTGACTGTGAGGCTGTTAGCTAAATATCTAGCTTTGGTTTGGCTGTGAGGCTGATGCTAGCTAAATATCTAGCTTTGATTTGACTGTGAGGCCGATGTTAGCTGAATATCCGGCTTTGGTTTGGCTGTGAGGCCGATGCTAGCTAAATATCCGGCTTTGGTTTGGCTGTGAGGCCGATGCTAGCTAAATATCCGGCTTTGGTTTGGCTGTGAGGCCGATGCTAGCTAAATATCCGGCTTTGGTTTGGCTGTGAGGCCGATGCTAGCTAAATATCCGGCTTTGGTTTGGCTGTGAGGCCGATGCTAGCTAAATATCCGGCTTTGGTTTGGCTGTGAGGCCGATGCTAGCTAAATATCCGGCTTTGGTTTGGCTGTGAGGCCGATGCTAGCTAAATATCCGGCTTTGGTTTGGCTGTGAGGCCGATGCTAGCTAAATATCTAGCTTTGGTTTGGCTGTGAGGCCGATGCTAGCTAAATATCTGGCTTTGGTTTGGCTGTGAGGCCGATGCTAGCTAAATATCTGGCTTTGGTTTGGCTGTGAGGCTGATGCTAGCTAAATATCTGGCTTTGGTTTGGCTGTGAGGCTGATGCTAGCTAAATATCTAGCTTTGGTTTGGCTGTGAGGCCGATGCTAGCTAAATATCTGGCTTTGGTTTGGCTGTGAGGCCGATGCTAGCTAAATATCTGGCTTTGGTTTGGCTGTGAGGCTGATGCTAGCTAAATATCTGGTTTTGGTTTGGCTGTGAGGCCGATGCTAGCTAAATATCTGACTATGGTTTGGCTGTGAGGCAGATGCTAGCTAAATATCCGGCTTTGGTTTGGCTGTGAGGCTGATGCTAGCTAACATGGTCACATCCACCATGGACACATCTAGGTCAGCACTAACATATGGGGCTTTTCCCACACTGTGTAGCGGATGTCCACTCGCTCTGTCATTGTGTTCTAATCAGCTAACACAAAGAGACGTCAGAGGACTGGATGCCAGGAGGTTCGCCTCAGATCTCAGAATGACAACAAATCAAGAATGAAAGAGAGAAAACCTCCCAAAGTGATCAGAAAATCTACATATTTTCATGTGTACTGATGTAGTCATGAGTATTTAAGGGAGGAAAATTAGCCTTCCTGGTAGATTAACCCAGTTTCTGGATGTTTTTCCTCAGTGTTAGCTCATTTTCACTGCAGTTTAAAGTCCTGCAAGTCTATGGAAACAGAACAATGACTGAAATGACTTCTGTTAGTATGACACAGAAAGACACAAAGGGACAAAAACGACACAAAAAGATGCTAAAATGACAAAAATGACACAAAAAAGCCGAATAAATGATCTTAGATGTTTATATTTTTATTATAGTCTTATTTGTATCTTGCATGCTCTCATGGTTTTTTTTTCTTCTTACCTTTCATCCTTTCATGCTGCTGGAACTGTGAATTTCTCTTTGGAGATTAATAAAGTATCTATCTATCTATCTTAAAAAATAATATCATGGGTCTTAATATTTAAATTAGTCTAAAAATTTAGACAATAAATAATATTGGCTGTTAACTCGTGTCATGAAACACATTATTTTACTTTTGGTGAATTTATGACTGCAGAACAAAATCATTTTTCATCAAATATCCTCATTTTCAGCTTATTTCGGGGTATTTTTTCCTGACAAAACCACACATGATGCATTCAAGGATAACCAGAAAACTGAAAATCTGATGTTTTATTCTTTTCTATAGTTTTGCGCTCTGATAAATGGTGATCATTAGGACACTGGAAGTTCAGATATTCCAGGAGAAGACGGACTGGATGAAGGTGTGAACGTGGTGGGACGCCGCTGAGTGGACATCTGTGGTTCTGATGAGGACATATGGCAGCAGGAGGAGCGCTTGTTTTCATCACCACGAGCTGCCACAGGGGCGGAGACAGGACAGCCACATCTTATTGTGGTGGTTTGGTGTCTTTGTGTAAAAATATTATATTAAATATTAAAATTAAAATATATTGTTGTGTTTTTTGGCATCTTATAGCGGTGGTTCGGTGCCTTTGTGTAGTTTATTTTTAAATATTTTTGTGATTTTTACATCTTTTGATAGTTGCTTTTTGCTTGCTTTGGCAACTTTTTTGGTGGTTTTTGTATATTTTGCAACATTTTTGTGTAATTTTGCGTTTTTTTTGCATCTTGTGGAGGTTAGATGTCTTTTTTTAAGGTTTTTATTTTTATATTTTAGTGGTTTTTGCATCTTTTTGTCTTCTATCTTACTGTGGTTTTGCATGCTCATAAATTTTTAAAAAATATTTTTGTGTTTTTTCCATCTTGTTCGGTTTCTTGCATCTTTTGTGGTGATTTTGTACATTTTTGTCACATTTTTTGTTTAATTGTTTTTTTTTGTATCAATATTTTGTGACTTTTTGCATCTTACTGTGGCTTTGTTTGGAGTTTTGTGTAGCTTTTGTTTAGATTTTGTACATTTTTATGGTATTTTTACATCTTACTGTGGTGATTTTGTTTATTTTTGAAGTGTTTTAAAAATCCTTCTGTGCTGGTTTTGCATCTTATTGTAATTTATTGCATCTTTTGTGGTGATTTTGGAATTTTTTTGGTGACATTTTAGCATCATTTTAGCATCTTTTCATAATTTTCTCGCTAAATATTTTTGTAGGTTTTTTGTGTCTTATTGTGGCGGTTTGTCATGATGATGTCACAGATGATGTCATCTCCCTGGTGTGTGTCTGGGTCTCACCTGGCTCTGCAGCTCGCTCTGCTGCCTCAGTCTCAGGTTCTCAGGAGTGTCGGCCACGATGGTGAACGACGTCTTCGGGTAATGTCTGCAGAGAAATCACAGATTAGAACTTTAGAACCTGTGTGGCTTCAGGGAAGAGTTCCAGGTTTAAAGGTGGAATGAGGATGAAAGTTTTAAATCAACATTCAGTCCTTTCTGACAGCGAGGGCTGAGAAATGTCTGAGTGTTTTCTGAAACAATGAACCATTGAAAAGCTTTAAATAAACGTTAACTCTCCTGATCTTAGTCGACCTTTCGTCTCTAAAGGTGAACGTAGATCTATTCAGCTCCACTTCCCTTTTGGTTCACTTCTATTTTTATTACACATGAGAAGAAAAAACTCTCTGAGGTCTGCAGGGATTGTTGCTGAAAGTTCACTAATCTGTTTGTGGTGCTTTTATATCTTGTGTGGGTTCTTTCTCTGGATATTTTGGTGTGCTTAAGCTGTGGTATTTTTTTGTTTACATATTTTGTGCTGGTCTTATATCCTTTTGTAGTTTTTTTGCGTCTTACTGTGGTCTTTCTATATGTTTGTGGTAGATTAGATATATCCATCCATTAATCCTCATTAGTGTCTTTGGGGGGTGGAGTCTATCCCAGCTGAAGGGTGAAGGCAGGTTCACCTGGACAGGTAAAAGTCTATCACAGGACTACACATAGAGACAAACAAGCACATTCACACCTACGGATTTAGAGTTACCAATTAACTTCACCATGTTTTTAGACTGTGGAAGGAAGCCGGAGAAAACCCACACATGTACAGGAGAACATGCAAACTCCAAGCAGAAAGATCCTGGGAATGTCGGGACGTCAACCAGGGATCTTCCACATTTTGATTAATTAATTACAGAAAAAATAACGCATTTAATCGCACTTTTCTCAGTTCCCTCATTTCTGTCACACCGGTAACACTGATGAACACTCCAGTCCAGTAGGTGGTGCTAATGAACCTAAAGTCTGTTTGCTAGACCTGAGGAAGATAAATAGGACGCACTCAGTGATGCTAAGAAAGTTTGGTGAACAATGAAGGAAGACGAGAACGTGTGGAGCTTGATGGGCGTGAAGTTTTCTTTTAAACCTTTCTGATGTCAGCTTGGACAGAAGCGTGGTTGTTCGCAAATTGTGCAACAAACAGTTTCTGATCACCTCAATGCAAAACATGTTGCTGTTAGCATCAGAGCTAAAGCTACGTGTCCACAGTATTTGTTTTCTCGCAGGGCTCTTCCATGGGAAGGTTGGGATTCGGTCATCAGTGGTTAAACGGAAACACAGCGGTCCGTTAGAGAAACCAAGCAGTCGCCGTCCTTCAGTTTTGTTTCTCACAAACACAAACTCAGAAACTAATTTGGGCCCAAAGTTTCAGTTCACCTGCTGCCATCGCCAACGGCAACCAGCGATGCTTTGTTCATTTGCTGCAACTCGATCCTCAGAGACAAAGAGCTGCTCTGTGGGACGTTTAACACACACACACACACACACACACACACACACACACACACACACACACACTACAGTTCTCACCATGAACTTGCATAAACCTGAAACTTCTGTTAATTCTATTAATTCACTGGAAGACAAAGGATTTTGTTTTCCTATTTTTGTGAAACTGCAGGAAACAAGTAAAATTACAGAAAAAAATGTAAAAAAAAACAAAAAACAAAACTGTAAATAAAGCTCACATTAAATATTTGAATTATTATGAACGGTAATTTGTTCTTCTATTCTGTTTGTCTGTAAAATTAGACTGTTAACTGCATTTAAATCTAATTCTGTGTTATTTAAAAGAAAAATGATGTTTATGAAGGTGTGAAAAACAGTCAATAATGTTTTGATTTTTAGTGTTTGTTTTTCTTTTTTTATAATTTCTTAATGTACAGTTACACAGATTTACTGCATTTACATCAGTTGAAAATAAATCAATTAATAAAAAAGCAATCATCAAAAAATAATATTAATATTATTTATTATTATTATTTTATAAATTATTTCACAGACAGCTGCAGTTATTTTCACCATTTTTGCCTTTAAAATTACACTATTTAATTGGATATAATCTACAAAAAATGTAGTTATTCTACAGATATTTGCAGTTATTTAACTGTTATTGTTAAATTACAGATAATATCAGTATAATCGCACACAAAAAAATTACATATTTACATTTAAAAAAAACTAAATAAATAATTTTTAAAAACTGAAAAAACTCCAAACAATGTCCACATCAAAAATCTGTATTATTATTAATTATAATTAGTTTTTTATAATGTTGGAACTGCAAGAATTTGAATTATAAAAATAATTTAAAAACTGTAAATAATGTTTACAAATCTGTTTTATTACAAATAATTAGTTCTTTATATTGCGTGGCTGTAAAATTGGACTTTTTAATTGATTCTAAACATTTTAATTCTACAGATATTTGCTCTTATTTTCATAATTCCTGCAGTTTTTGAAGTGACGACATTCCAGCATTCATAGAACGTGTTTTTGGCTCCTTTCCTGCCAGATTTTCACGGGTTTTTTTAAGGCTTTTCTAAGTCGCCACAGAAGATCAGGTTCATTTAAATCCAAATCTGTCAGACAAACACTAATTAAAGCGGCTGTTTAACGAACTGAACAGCTAAATATAACCTCAAACACACAGCACAGGAACACACGGAGCACAAAGCAGCGTCCTTTAAAGCGCTGCCAGTGAAAGCCAAACACACTTCCTGCTTTTCTCTGATTCACGCATTTGCGGCGCGATGCATTCAGGGGCGGAACGTGGAGACGGATTTAGACTTACTATTGTCTGGAACGCCGCCGTGGCATTTGTGACGCACAATCAGCGTCCAGACACACAAAGAGCGGCTGCGTCATCTCTGCACCTCAGCGACAAAAACCCAGCCGTTATTCGAGGCTCGTTCTGGATCTAATCTCTAATTCCAGCGTCACCGGACTAAAAGAGCTTTATTAAAGTCCAGCTTTAGTTTAAACTTTCCCACCAGGATGGAAATGTTTAAATTCAGGTCATCACAGATAAAAAAGTGTAAAACTTTCAGCAGCATGTTGCTCATCGAGGCGTCAGAATAATGTTTACCGTCTTTACAAAATTCACCCTGAAGCCGATAAATGTCATCTTAGAAAAAAACAGACAAAACTACACCATTAATCAGAGTCAGAAACTGTTAAAACTGAATGAATCATCAGATTTTCAACTTTCAGACAGTCCTACAAACTAATATGTGTCATGTGTGGTTCAGAAAATTAACCAGAATGAAGCTTAACATTATAATTTTTTATCAGATTCGCTTTATTCTACAGAAAAAAAATCTCTAAAAATAAACCGTTTGCACTAAAAAGATTCTGTGAAAAAATAAAAATTCTTCTCTAAATGATGGAACTGTGAAGTTATGATTATTTTAATTGTGACCAACAGGCATGTGACTAAAACTCGGGGACTTTTCAGGTGAATTGGAGGCAGAGTTTAAACACAGAGGAGACAAGCTTTATTCTAAGTGTTTACTGAAAAAATTGCAAAAGAAATAAATAATTTGCCCTGACCAGATTCTGTAAAAAGCAAAAAAATCTGCATTAATCAGCTGATCTGTGAATCCAATCATGACTCAGCTGTGACCAACAGTCATGTGACTAAAATTCAGACTCTTCAGATGAACTGCAGACCGTGTTTACACAGAGAGGATCGACGAGAACACGGAAAAAAATCAATAATACTCTGTGTCTCATTTAAGAATTTGTCAAAAATACACAGTTTGGATTAAAGAGATTCTGTAAAAAGCAAAATATTTTTCATTTATCAGCAGAACTTTGAAGCCATTAATGACTCAGCTGTAAGTGACAGTCATGGGGCTAAAATTCATAGTGTTTGAACAGAAGGAGACAAGTATGGAACCAAATGAAAATGTAAATAATAACATATCTACAGTATGTAGAGTCACCATGTTTCCCCCCAGTATTTTTAACATTTGTTGGTTCAGTTCACTCCGTTTTACTGACATCTTGAGGATGAGTAAATTGTCCCCCATCCTCAAGACGTCAGTCAAACCTTTTGTAAAGAAAGGTGTCGTCCGCAAAGAAATGACATCAAACATCTGAGTTTTTCTGTTATAAGGCCAAAAACTTTTAACTTTTTCATGCCCTGCTAGCAGGTAGGGCTGGGCCATACGACCAAAATTTTATATCCCGATATGATACACATCACGATATAGCATATTTTTGGTAAATTCAATGAATGAATGGGACGGGGCAGCGGCATACCTTACAAAGTACGGTAGTCTGATCCTTGTTGGTCTTTTTAAATCCAAACCACCGCCATATGACAGAAGGTTCCCCTCTTTTAGGAACAAGATCGTCGGTTTGAGCTGGTTGTTCGTCATCTTGTTTTTTAGATTGTTCTGAGTTGAGTCCACTGTCTTCCTCCATAGCTGTTTATGACGTAAAATACTGACGTAAAGCGTGCTTTGCAACACTGCGATGTAAACTATAGGATCTTCACATAAAACAATAGACATTTTCTATCGTCCAGACCATATCTATCGTCATATGGCCCAGCCCTACTAGCACGTATCATGTCACAGTAACGAAAGGGTGTCATCGGCAAAGAAATTGCGTCAAATACTTGAGTTCTTCTGATATAAGGCAGCATAGGACACAGATCTTGTTTCCAGTTGAAGCCAAAAACTTTTTAAATGACTCTCATACATCCATGTTTCATGCCCTTCTAGCAGGTATCGTGTCACGATAATGAAAGGGCATCATCTGCAAAGAAATGACGTCAAACATTTCAGTTTTTGTAATGTAAGGCTTCGTAGGACACAGCGCTTGTTTCCAGGTGAGAACAAGAGCTTTTGAAATGACTCTCATACGGCCACGTTTCAGGCCCTGCTAGCATCATGCCACAGTAACTACAGGGCGTCATCTGCAAAGAAATGACCTCAAATATTTGAGTTTTTGTGATATAATGCTTCATAGCAGACGTCTAATCCTCTTCTTTCCAGGTGAGGCAGAAAACTTTTTAAATGACCGTCATACATCCACGTTTCACTCCCCATCCTGTCAGTTGTCACAGTAACTAAAGCGAGAAGCAGCAACAACAACACAAACAACACACGGACAGAAGACGAGCTTCTTCGCCGTCCTGCTGACATGAGCCAACATGGCTGCTGCTCTTCTGGTGAATCAGCGACAGCGAGGCAGATGAACTGTGTTGGGAAGTCTGGCTTCCCTCCATCTTCCTGCTTAGGCGTTGATGAAAATCTCAGTGTGGCTTCAGGACACACTTGGCTGCCGTCGGACTTCGTCACAGTCCAACAGCATCGCAGGAAGACACGAACCTGCATCTGCTGTCACAACCGAACACGCATTTGTTTGCACGCTAAAAACTGAACAGAAATGTGCAAAAGCATCCAGTTTTAAAGGTTGCCGCAGCTGCAACATTTTAACCGTAATTCTTTAAAGCAATTTACTGTCATCTCACTGATTTTGTACAGAAAAAAATTAACAAAATATGAACAAAAACAGACTAAATGACCCAAAAATAGCCAAAATGGTCAAAAAAGAGACAAAATATCCACAAAAACAGACTAAATTACCCCACAATAGAATAAATGAAGAGACAAAATGTTCACAAAAACTGTCAAAATGACCCACAAAATAGACAAAATAACCAAAAAAGACAAAATATCCACAAAAACAGACAAAATGTCCTCCACAACAGACAAAATGACCACTGAAAGAAACTAAATGACCACAAAATGAGACAAAATCACCAACAATGGAGACAAAATATTCAAAAAATACCAAAAATGTCCACAAAATAGACATAATGATGCAAAAAATAAACAAAATATTCCCAGAAATTGACAAAATGACCCACAAAATAGATAAAAAATCCACACAAAAAGACAAAATGACCCCTACAACAGACTAAATGACCCTACTATAGACAAAATGTCCATAAAGAGAGACAAAATAACCTCAAAAAGTGACAAAATGACCACAAAATGAGACAAAATCACCAACAATGGAGACAAAATATTCAAAAATACCAAAAATGTCCACAAAATAGACATAATGATGCAAAAAATAAACAAAATATTTCCAGAAATTGACAAAATGACCCACAAAATAGATAAAAAAATCCACACAAAAAGACAAAATGACCCCTACAACAGACTAAATGACCCTACTATAGACAGTGTCCACAAAGAGGGACAAAATAACCTCAAAAAGAGAGACAATGACAAATAAAAATGTCCCAAAAGAGACAAAACGTCAACAAAAACTGGACAAAATGACCCAAAACAGAAAAAAAAACTATAAAAAGAGACAAAATCACCACAAAAAGAGACAAAATGACCGCTACAATACACGAATTTACCACTAAATGAGACAAACTTACCACTAAAAGAGGCTAAATAACCGTAATCTAAACAAAATGACAGAGACACAAGATAACCACAATAAAGGTATTAAACCACAGTTGAGCTAAAATGATAAAAAATGTAAAAGTTGGCAACAGAAAGGGAGATCAAACACCGACACACACCTCCTCATTAGATCCCAGTTCAGCAGCATCAGCCTCCACAAACCTGAATCACAGCGTTACTCCTCCTCTGCACTGTTTGGTAAGAAACCAGGAAAGGACCAGTCCTCTGCTTTATTTATCACAGCTTCACTGAGCTCATGTCAAAAACCCAGACCGTGCTGCCGTTAATCATCAAAAATGATCTTACATGAATGAAAAAAAAAATATTTAAAAAAACAGAGCCTTCACAGACTACAGGTGCTTAGATTTACATTTTTACAATAAATATTTAACACTATATGTTCAAATTGACCCAAAATTTGTCCAAAGGAATGAAAAAATGTCTAAACTGACTCCAGAATTGTCCAGAGTAACTGAAAACAGTCCAAAATCACTTTATATTAGTTCAAAATGACCATTTTTGAGTCATTATGGAGATTATTTTTGTCATTTTGGACGAGTTTAATCCAGTTTTGAGTCTCTGTTCATCATCAGTAGAAAGATGTTTCACCATGCTGAGTGTATCTTTCAACTACTTGCTCCTCTGTTCACTGTTTCTGATGCTGACTTTATTTTAGTGATCCAGCAGGTTGGATTTTCCTCTCCATGTCTCTAAACTATTTGAAACTTTTCCAAAGTAACATAAAATTATCCAAATTGACCCTAAATTTGTCCAAAGCAATGAAAAAACATCTAAACTTACTCAATAATTGTCCAAAATAACTCAAAAACTGTCCAAAATCACTTTAAACTAGTTCAAAGTGACCACTTTTGAGTCAGTGTGGGCCATTTGAGTCATTTTTAAAGTGTTTTTTTTGTCATTTTGGACAAATTCAGTCCAGTTTTGAGTCTCTGCTCATCATCAGTAGAAAGATGTTTCACCGTGCTGAGTGTATCTTCCAACTACTTGCTCCTCTGTTCACTGTTTCTGAGCCATGCTGCATTTATTTTATTTTTTATTTATTTATTTTTCAAATATTCGTATCCGTTCGTCTGGTCTCCCGGGTCCAAATTTTGCCTTTGTTTTGTCTTCAGTTAATATATTCGGATATTCGGATACCAAAATTAATATCCGGATACGAATATTCGGATATTCGGGATATTCCGGTCCAGCCCAAGTTAAGATACGCTGCGAACCGACAAACCGACAAAACTGAATTGACTCTTAAGCTTTCTTTTTAAATTAGTACCAGAATAAAATAAGGCTGGAATAAAATCATTAAATTCTTTCCAACCGTGTTCCTCAGAAGCTCAAAAATGAAAAAGACCTAAAACAGAAAAAGTTTTGGAGTTTGGTTTCTTCACTTCGGCTGCAGATGTTTAACGCTCCTGAACGCCTCGTCGTGGTTTTTGTGCTGGTGGCAGCGCTGATAAAAGGCCGTGACAAACGAGGGGAGTTAATTCAGGCTGTGATTATTTAAGGAAGAGATTTTATCACCGGGAGGATTTAACGGCAGATTGAGAACTCATAAAGAACAGAAAGAAGTGATGCAAGATTTTAGATTCCTTTAACAGGAGTCAACATGTAAATTAACAGACGCCATAATTTGAAAATGAATCTCTTTAAAGCTTGTTAAAGTGGCGTCACACTGAATCCTCGGTAGGAAACAGAGCTCAGTCTGTTATGCAATCACCCTCAATATTCCCAAAATAAGACAAACAGACGTGTGGCTGTAATCAGGCCTGTCAGTCCTTCCTCCTTATCAAACACAATCTCTTCCTTTTGTCTCACATTCTGACGGTTTTCTGCTTTAATTCAGGACACACGGCTCAGACCGGCCGTTTCCACGTTCAACATTCCCTCGTTTATCAGAGGAAGAGAGTGAAAAAATCGAAAGAATCATCAGATTTTCAACTTCAACGTACGAAACAAGAGTAAGGTCGAGAGTCTCACGTTTATATCTTTATTAGGAGGAAGGAGGAGAGAGACTGTGGAGACCTGAACACTAGATCTTTATTATACTGAGAGGAAAGGAACCAAGGAGAAAGGAAAGACATGTATATAAAAAGGAAAGGAAAGGGAAGAACAATCAAGAGAAAGGATGACAGGAAAAGGAAGACAAATAAAGTGGAGGAGGAAGATTAATAGTAGAGGAAGGAGAGTAAAAGAAGAGAAAAGGAGGACGGAAACAGAAGTGAAGCTCGGCCTGCTGAGGGTTTCTGACGACTGTTTCTGCCCTCGTCTTTCTCTTCACTCATTCATGCATAACCTCTTCAATCATCCCTCCATCCTCGTCTCCTCTCCGCTTGTTTGATTTTTTAAAAACCGTCTTTAACTCGGTCTTTGCCACTCGACTTCCGTTCAGCAGATTCCCGACTCGAAGCGTGAAAGATCAGACGGAGGGTTACGTAAGTTTCTCGTCTCTCTTTGTCTTCAGGATTTATCCTCATTCCCTCCTCTCTCTGCTCGGTTTCCCTCCGTGGAACATAAATATGTTTGTTTGTGTAATAGAAGCAACCGGCCACCTGTTTCTATGTTCAATGTGAGCGTCAAACTGAGCGTCAAAACACCAAAGTTATACAGAAAACAATGAAAAGTTTGGAAAAGTTTAAAACTGATGAAGCAAAATGCAAGGCAAAGGAAAGGAAACAAGGAGAAAGGAAAGGAAAGTATAAAAAGGAAAGGAAAACTTGCAAAGGAAAGGAAAAGAAAACAAGGAAAAGAAAGGAAAGGAAAGGAAAGGATAAAACAAATTATACAAAAAGTCTGGAAAAGTTTAAAACTGATGAAGCAAAATACAACGCAAAGGAAAGGAAACAAGGAGAAAGGAAAGGAAAGGTAAAGAAAGGAAAGAACAAAAAAGAAAGGAAAAAACTTGCAAAGGGAAGGAGAGGAAAATTAGGAAAGGCAAGGAAAGGAAAGGAAAGGAAAGGACTTAGAAGAGCCCAAGAAAAATAAAATGAACACAAGGGAAGAAAGGGGTATAAAACAAAGGAAACAAAGACAAAGGAAAGGAAAGGATGAGAATGGATGAAAGGAAAAGAACATCTGTTAAACGGCACTTTAAAAAAATATTAGAAAAAATAATATTGAACTGAACAGGATCAGTTAGAAAGCAGCAAAGCATTTCATTACAGCTCCCGTTTTGACATATGACTAGATTTTTATTTCGTTTCAGTCTCGCTGTAAAATAGGTCAGCAGTGATATTTAGTGTTTGAAGTCCTTCTGTGACTGAGCTGTGCTTTTCAAACTCTCGTCCTGTGCAGTCACTCAGTAAAACATCCTGCAGATCTGCTTCTGTTCTGGCACAACGGAGGCACAAACCAGCAGCGCTTTCTCTACGCCTGCCGCTGAATCTGAGCACAAAGCGACCGGAGTAATCTGGGTTATGTGGGCAGCAGTTACGTAAGCGCGTGTCTTGATCGTCGCAGCGATCCGAGCCGGTAAACTCTCATTAACATGCAGACGACGAGCACAATCGACACATGTAGACTCACACTAAGGTACCGGCGGAGGCCAGGAACCGGCCACCTCCTTCACACTTCATGTGTCTTCATGTGAGCAGCTGGTGAGCAGCCTTACGTAACCGGCTTTGATTATTACTAATCTGCATAAAAGATAACTTAATTAAACAGAAATGAGCTTCAGCAGGCTTCCTCTCTGCTGCTTCTTTAAAGGAAGGAAGGAAAGGACAACGAGGAAAGTAACGCATGGAAAGAAAGGAAAACTCACAGAGGGAAGGAAAGGAAAACAAGGAAAGGAAAACAAGGAAAGGAAAGGAGAGGAAAGGAGTCATTCCATCTCATTTCAACAAATCTGAGGAAATTTTGTTGCATGACCTCCTCTGATCATCTCCAAACTTTTTTTTAAACTATCCCAACATAAGAATAGATTACTTGCAAAGTTTTAACATCATATGATTGCTATTTGCTAAGTTATAAAATATTTAAATCCCTATTTTTCCACTCGGAAATTGATATGTTAGGTAGAAAGGCTTGATTTAGGAAGATAATACTGGGAACTGACTGATGATATAGACTTACAAGTGATCTGAAGGGTTCAAACACCTTAACAATAGAGCAGGAAAAAAAATTTGGAATGAATATACCCATTTCTCTGTGGTACAGGGCAATTTAAAAATTTGGCGAAAATGGCATTTTTCAAGAATTTAGGCATTTTTTTCACAAATTTTAATAAGTAACAAGGTTCATATGTTATAAAAATCTCAAAGTACCTTAAAAGTTCTCTCTAACCTAAAAATATCCAAGAGCTAGCTAGTCTCCTTAGACCTCAAAACGATGCCTATTTATGAAACAGACTGAAAAACACCATACATATATTGGCACAGAAACCAATGTGGGACATGGAGTAGAAACATGAAACTTTGTCTGTATAACAATAAACATCTGAATAATTGATATCTGAAGTATCAACATTGTTTCTTGAATCCTTCATGGCCAATTTAACCAAGAAATGCACTATGTTTTATAGGCGTTTTTTTAGGAATTCTAACTAATATATTGCAGTTAAAATGAGTTATATTGCCTTAGGTCCCATGTAAAACATGTAATTTGTCCCCAACTTATCACACCACTATTTCTGTCCTTTGAACTGCTTGAATTTCTCTGAAATCAGGCCATCATCTGCACCAGATATGTGGTACTGTCCACCACGGCGTGTTGAAGGAGCAGTGATTGGACAGAGGATGTGGGCTGTAGGCACCCACACTACGTCATCCTTTCTAGGCCATGTGAACTTCTTGCTGGGACCTTTTGGGTGCATGAATTTCACTTGCAAATCTTCAAATTCAGCTGATAAGTCAAATACGATACCGAGGCTGTCCTGAGAATGCAGTCTGGGAGTGATGCCATTTCTTCTTATTCAGTTACTGTATGAAAGAAAAAACAATGTCTATATAATAATTAACTTCAGATATGCCCTTTGTAACTTATACTACGATGCTGATGCTTCAGATTCATCTTTCATCTTTAGTTGGTCATGTAAATGGTTCCTAAAAACAAAAACGAGGATCAAAATGTATAGTAAATTGATTCAGCAGTTGCTCATCTTTGGCACAAGAAACAAATATGAAAGTAAGTTCACACATACTTCACACATACTAGTTCCTCCAAAAAAAATTTGAACCGCGTACCATGTATCCCACATGCACTTTTTAATGCCTAAAGTTAGGCTATTTTGGGTCTACACCTGAGTTCAACAGCCTATAAATCAATAAATAAGCTTTATTTTAATGTTTTAAAACTTTTACCTTATGCAACTTTCATTAGTAAAGAAGAAAATTCATTCTTTCAATGTCTTTTCACAAGAATAAGTCCTAAAATAGAGGCATGAAAAACCCAAAATAAAGTCGCCCATGAAATAATAAGGATATTTTGGGAAATTCCACAGTCCAGTATTTTTTTATTTTCATTCATTTCTATACTTTTCTCACCAGAAGGGTAAAAGTTTTGGAAGGGGAAAAAATTCTGACCATGTAAAAGGAGTATAAATTGCTTTTTTTAGTAGTTTAAAACCCTAAAATCATAGGCGAGGATTAAGTTTGGACTGACTATGGGTATTAGATTAGATCATTACTGCTTATACTGTATGTTTATAACCATAATACTTTGCATTTGTTCATAAAATTACCCAAATAAAGCCCAAAAAAATTTTTGGGAGGATCTGAGAAAGTGGTGCAACAAGCATTTGTTGAATTGACATGGAATGACTCAAAGGAAAGAATTAAAAAGGAAAGAAAAGGAAAGGAAAGGAAAGAATAAAAGGAAAGGAAAGGAAAAAAGAACAGAAAATTCACAAAGACATGGAAAGGAAAGATTTAAATAGAAAGGAAGACTCACAAAGGGAAGGAAAGGAAAACAATGAAAGGAAAGGAAAGGAAAGAAAATGAAAGGAAAGGAAAGAATAAAAAGGAAAGGAAAAGGAAAAAAACGGAAAATTCACAAAGACAAGGAAAGTAAAGCATAAAAAGAAAGGAAAACTCACAAAGGGAAGGAAAGGAAAACAAGGAAAGGAAAGGAAAGGAAAGGAAAGGGGAGAATAAAAAGGAATGGAAACTCATAAAGTAAAGGAAAACAAGGAAAAGAAAGTTTAAAAAGAAAGGAAAACACACAAAGGGAAGGAAAGGAAAACAAGGAAAGGAAAGGAGAGGGGAGAATAAAATGGAATGGAAACTCAAAAAGTAAAGGAAAACAAGGAAAAGAAAGATTAAAAAGAAAGGAAAACTCACAAAGGGAACGAAAGGAAAACAAGGAAAGAAAGGACAGGAAAGGAAAGGAAAGAAAAGGAAAGGAAAGGAAAGGAAAGGAAAGGAAAGGAAAGGAAAGGAAAGGAAAGGAAAGAATAAAAAGGAATGGAAAACTCACAAAGGGAAACAAGGAAAAGAAAGTTTAAAAAAGAAAAGAAAACTCACTCCTCAAGGAAAGGAAAGGAAATGAAAGGAAAAGAAAACAAGGAAAGGAAAGAATAAAAAGGAAAGGAAAACTCGCAAAGGGAAGGAAAGGAAAACAAGGAAAGGACAACAAAGAAAGGAAAGAAAAGGAAATAATAAAATGAAAGGAAAACAAGGAAAAGATAGAATAAAAAGAAAGGAAAACTAGCAAAGGGAAGGAATTCATATTTCATATGATATACGTAAACATGATATGTCATATTTCAACTCTTTCTTCTGTTTTCAGGCTGTTTTGATGACGTCTGCATCCTGGTTTATGTCAATGTTTAGTCATGCTCACTGTGTTTTGTTTCTCAGTGCTATCCACATCATCTGATGTTGCTTTCATATTACCCTTCATACAGAACCAGTCTGTATAATTCGCGTAACGTCATTGTACATTTAATTCACTTTTTCTGTATTTCCATTGGCCTGCGTCCAGGTCACATGACTCATCTCAGAAAAGCACCGAAGTCCACACAAAGAGGCATAAAACTGGAGTTTAAGTCGTGTGTGGTCCTTTTGTTTCTGTGTTGTTTTGCTGTTTAGTTTCACTTTCATTTGCTTTTGTTCATGTTACAGACACACCTGGCTGAGTTCAGGCACCACAGTCACTTGGCTGTGATTTTTTTGGTGATGCTGCCAGATTTTCAGCATTTTTGTTCAGGGCTTTTTTGTATAGTGCACTTATCACTTTGTTTGAGGCCTAAACACTCACTTCTCTATTTAAATACAACACAAATCCAAAGATAAAAAACGCCCTTAACTCCATCTAACGTTTAAAACAACTAAAATGAAATCAGGGAGATCAGATTGTACTGATTTTGCTGCTTTATAAAGAACCCATAGAAGAAGCAGAACTGAACTCAGATGTTTCTGTTCAACAGAGTTCAACAATGGAGACGGAAAAACAGACCAACAGCAGCCAAAACAAGCAGCATTTTAATTACAGGATGCTGGTTTGTACCCTGAACGCTACACGAGACACCGAACCCTTCAGGACGTCTAAGAAAGGAAACAAACCGACCAGCCGCAACAATCTGAATGCATCCCATCCACACACTCTGGTTTCCTACTTTGTTTACCATCAAAACATTTGTTGGATCTCAGATTTTCAAAATAAAATTCATTTTAATTGCAGTAAATGATCAAATAAACACAAATGTCCATCACAAACTAGCAAAGCCTAAACTAAAAGCTGTGAAATTACTGACAGACCCCGTAGTAAACTCTAGTGTCTACTGATGGGCATGAGGCGTTCAGGGATCATCAGTAAATTGTAATGCTGCATTTAGAAAAGTCTGTAAACTGTAGCCTCTGTTGATGGATGTGAGGCATTTAGGGAACTTCTGAAAATAAGGTATTTAAGGAACATCAATGGATGAGAAGGGTTCCTTAATGTCTCTAAAATGTAACGTTTACTGGTGGATGTGAGGCGTTTTAGGGACATCAGTAAACTGTAGCTGGTGGACATAACTCCAGATCTATGAGCTCATCGGAAATTAAACTATTAAGGTTTGCTTTGTTAGTCAACATGGTGGATTTAAAGTTGAAGAACATGGAGAGGACAGAAGAAACGGTGCTTGTTGTCGTCTCTGAGGACAGTTTTTTCAGGACTCGTGGCCCACAAACCCACAGACACAGAAATATTCCCTGATTGCGAGTGTGAATTACAGGACTGTGCTATTAAAGCCCTTCACAGCGAGACCTTTAGTGGAAATGCCAGCAGCTGCAGCCGGCGTTCAGGTTTTAAGTGCCGTTTGTTTACAGGAGGAGACAAAGCCAAAGTGTTGGACGAGCTCCAAGGAAACACCTTTTCAACCTCACAAGGTCACAGGTTGCTCCAACATCTCTGTCATTAAGTTGGTCGTTTAAGTTGGTTGTTTCTGTCTGTGTGTCTGTAGAGCCATGAAGTCGAGGTGGACAAAGTCAGACTTTGCTCTCTGAAGTACTGTGATTTAGAAGATCTTTTCTGTGATAAAACTACAGGAAATAATCTGTTCAGTTCCCCTCAAGCATTTACTGTCATTCGAGGAAACAGACAGACGTAGTTAGAAGAAAACTCTAAAGTACTTCTCTAAATCTGACATCTAAACTCTTTTTTCATGATTTTCACAGATGGTGATGCTTTTTAGAAGCACCAGTAAATTGTAGCATCTAACAACGGACATGAAAAGTTTCTAGAACATCTGCAAAGTGTAGCGTCAACAGATGGATGTGAGGCGTTCAGGGAACATGGGTAAACTCTAACACGGATCTTGCAGGTAACTACAAGCTCTCAAACTGTCACCATTATAATCAGTAACATGGTCAGGGGTCAGGGCCATCCCTTTAACAACCACTCCGAGGTTTCCATCACAGGCTGTAATTTACTCCGGTCATCCGTCACTTTAAAGTTCTGCCTCCTTGGAGGGTTTTTCATTCCGTGTCTGTGAAGGTCCAAACATGCAAACTAAACATCTTCTCCAGGCAGTAAACGGCAGCGTGGTGCATCGAGCCGTGCAGATAATAACAAGCCGAGCGTGTTAGCAGCGAAGTGACAGATTCAGCAGAGCCAGCAGGGACGGGCTCGAAACCAAAACCACCGAAACCGACCGACACCAAAACCACCGCTGCTAAAAAAACCTTCAAGATACGAGCGGAGGCACAAAATAACTCAGCAGCTACAGCCGGCGGAGGTTGTTTACACTCTGAGACGCTTCAGAAATGTAAAAACACTTCCATAGACGGAACAAACAAACATTAAGCACACTGCAATTATGACAGTACAACGCAGTATTACACAGTAAAACACGCACAAACATCAGAAGGTTGATGAGGTTGTTTAGAGTGTTACATTAAGGAAGAGATTGGGGACTCACGCGTTGCAGTAGGGCTTCTTGTCGTAGCCTTTGTAGTTCTTCATGTTCAGGGTCATCTTGCAAACCTCGCAGTGGAAGCATCCTTTGTGCCAGTTCTGAACAAACACACAGTTATATACGGGTATTAGGCCACATTAGGCCTGAAGCACGTTTATGAAAAACTATTCTCAAGCTTTCGACTACATCTTATTGTTGTCTTCAGCAGATTGAGCTATTGGGTCATCATGGAGATGGCTTGGACATAAGTGTTGAGATTCAGTTGTGTTATAAACAACCGCCTCTCCTAGAAACTTACATTTCTATACAGCTAAACTGCTTCCTCATTGACGTTTTGAGGGAAACATAAATTCACGATTCCCATGACTAAACTACAAGAGAAGTCTCATAGAACATCGTTTACTGCAGTTTGATGGTGAAGAAACAACATTTTAAGCTTCATTTCCAAGACAGAGTTATTTTTTCAGTCATTATGTCTCTAGTTGTCTAATGCCTTCAGTTTCATTGATGTTCAGTTTTTTATCCAATGAGCTAATTTGAGGTTTCAGGCTTCCTTCTCCATCAAATTCATGCATGTAAACTGATATTTGTTGAGATGAAAATATGACAGAAGTCAGAACAATTTGCTGATTCAAAATCCAGTTCAGATCCTCCTCCATCTGTTCCGCATTAGGATTATTCAAATCCTTAGAAAGTGACTAAATTATGTGTCTGCATGATCATGTGGCGTCTATATTTATCCTCTACTTAATTGCAGTGAAAGACTTCAATGTGTGAAAATGCAGAACCACAGTGAAGTTAGAAAATTATTCAGATAATGGATTCTTGATGACACACACTAAAGATTTGGGAAAACTTCTACTTGAAGGAGTTCTCCTCTGACTCCTCTGGAGGAGTAACAAGAAAGAGACGAGTGAGGGAGGCCACCAAGACTCTATGACTCCTCTGAAAGAGTTCCAGCTTCAGCAGCTGAGATGTTAGAGACTCTTCATCCAACAACTGTTGTCTGTTCTTCACCAGTCAAAGCTTCATGGAGACAAAGAGAAAGACTCTGATGGAAAAAGCTCCAATTAAATCTGGACTAGAGTTCACCAGAAGACATGTGGAGACTCTGAAGACACCTGGAAGAAGGTTCTTTGGTCTGAGGAGACCAGGATGGAGCTTTAAGGTCATCAGACTATGTTTGAAAACCATCACAAAAACATATCCCCATCATAAGTATGGTGGTGGCAGCATCATAAGGAGGGGCTGTTTCTCAGCAGCAGGTCCCAGAAGGCTTGTAGACAACTGAGACTTGGGAGAAGATTAATTTTCCAACAAGGCAATGAGTCAAAGTAAACAGCCAAAGCTCCACAGAAATGATTTAAAGACAACTAAGTGAAAGTTCTGGAGGCCAAGTCAGAGCCCACATCTCAGTCCAACTAAGAACTTGAAGCTGCACATGCAGGGACGTTCACTCATGGTCTAAACCTTTGAACAGTTTTACAAAGAAGGTTCCTCTTCATGCTGTAGTTCTATCCAGGAGTTCTGATCCACCAGAGACTGGACCTTCTAGATCCAGGAGTCTTTATGCTGCAGTCACTGAGACACATTCACTGACCTCAGACCATCTTAATTTCACTAACTGTGGGGCTTTTAGTACCAACCTTTAGCTAAATCTACCTGCTAACATGTTAATCTAGCGTCATACTACAGCCCTGGGATGTTAACACGTTTTCACAACTTGTTCCCGACAACCTTTCCAGGGCAGCAAAAGGAACTCTGATGAAACATTTCTCCTCCCACACGATTCTCTCTCCAGCCTCTAATTGACTCAGTGTCATTTTCGCAGCAGATCCTGCGGGAATTTTCATGCAAAAATAAAACATTTCAAAGCTAAATCCTCCAAACTTAGAACTCCTTTGTTTCTCGCTTTTATTTTCAGCCGCTGTAGCTGAGATGGGAAAGAAGCGACGCCTGGTTTTGCAAAAGGTCTCACTGAATGGGCTGTTGTAAAGGACAGCAGGGAAGTCCTTGGATGGCAAAACGAATTCTTTCTTTCTGTCATCCTCACACTCTTCTTCACTTTCCTCAGCTCAGTTTTTTGGCAGCTTCCTGGTCCAAATCCTGCCGGTGTTCACAGTCCTGTTTACACGTTTCTGACCCACGCTGGTGATGATGTTAGACCATGAACTGGGATGTTTTTAGCTCACTTTGAACAGAAAGCAGCGTATCACGTTTGCCGCCCCCCTGTGAATCTTTAATGGTGGGAGATGGAGGCTAATATCGTGTGCGGAGCCGACATGCTGTTGTGTCATCTGATGCTTCACAGGACAGACAGCGAACGCATGAGACTGCTGAAGATTAATTAATAATTTATCAGCATTATGCAAGCAACCGTTATGGAGGTGTTACCATGCAAACAGAGAAATCAACCCTCTCTTTGCAAAGCAGCATTTAAAGACAAAGATGCTCCTGTTTCACCCAACATTCATCCCATCACTGATTAGTATAGACAACTTTAACACTGGACAGGTGTGTTGATGTTTCACGGTGATTCTGTTTTTCTGAAAGAAACGTCACTAGTAGAGTAGGATTTAAAAAAAGGAGTCACAGGAAAGAGACTGGAGAGAGAGGCCACCAAGACACGTATGACTCCTTTGAACTGGTTACAAGACGAAGACTGCACTGCAAAAACTCCAACTCTTACCAAGTCTGTTTGTCTTATTTTTAGTCAACATGTCTCATCCCACTTGATTTAAGATAAATTCATTTAATAAGAGACATTTCAGCAGATGGAGGGACTTGTTTTAAGACGACGCATCTTAAATATCTTGTTGAGTCAAACAATCTTCAAATTACCTTGTTTTGAGTTGAATTTTACAAGAAAACTTGAAGTAAGTTTAACCCTCGTGTCGTCCTGCGGGTCAAACAGATTTTTGAAGTTTGAAAATGAAAATGTGGAGAAAAATATATATTTTCACTGTGAAACTTCTGATGTCCACATTTTCAACATTTTCGGGAAATTTTTGAACATTTCTTGGCGGCAAAAAGCCTTTTTACAGTATCCAGGCTGTTCAATATTTATTATAGTTAGCTTAGCTTATTATTGCATTTATCAAGTGTAATATATTAGATTTAGGTTATATTCACTGTGCTAAATTGCAATTTATTTTTATACTTACATGAAGCTTAAGTCAAGTTAGAAAACAATAAATACAGTCAGTACTTTTTACAGTGTATTTATCAAACTGCTTATTTCTCCTAATAAAACCATGAGATGATGAAATTGTATTTTATGTTAATATTTAATATATTTTAGGTTTTTTTATGTCGCTCACACCTGGTTTCACTTTAACCTGAGCTACTGAATATGATGCATTAAACGAAGACTTGTTGTTTCTCTATGTTGTGGTGTTGTTTGTGTGTTGCTTTTGTGTCCGGTAAAGTGCGCACCTTGTCCAGGCAGCTGACTTTCTCCGTCGGGTAGACGATCTTCCCACAGCGGGCACACGGCGGGTTCATCCTCCGGTCCTTGCTCGGAGCTCTTCGCCGGAGACGTGACGCTGTGAGGGGGGAAAGAGCAGCTCCGGAGCTTCCAGCTTCCGCCCCGCGACGCCGGAAAGAAAAAAGAAAGAAAACACTGCGCGAAGGAGCCGAAAAGAGAGCTGCCGGTTGTGCTGCTTCACTCCGCGGAGCTCCGTCCCGACTGGAGGCTGGAGCTGCAGCCGAGCAGAGTCCAGCGGCGACGGCAAGATGGCAGCAGAGAGAGCCGGAGGACAGGAAGCTCCGGAGGGACCGCCACCAGTGTGGTCATATATGTAGAGACTGATTATTATAACAACAACAACAATAATAAAGAGGACCGCCACCAGTGTGGTCATATATGTAGAGACTGATTATTATAACAACAACAACAATAATAAAGAGGACCGCCACCAGTGTGGTCATATATGTAGAGACTGATTATTATAACAACAACAACAACAACAATAATAAAGAGGACAGGAAGCTCCGGAGGGACCGCCACCACTGTGGTCATATACATCTAAAGACCGATAATAATAATAATAACGATGATAATAATAATAATGATAATGACAAAATAATATTAATAACGACAAAATTCTCATCAATAATAAGACATAAAAATAAAGTTGATAAATTATCAAGAATAGCAAAAAATATCATTCCCAATAAATTACTGGTGTAAGTAATTTGAAAAAAAATAAAAATGTATATATACAATAATAATAAGAATACACAGAAGAAATTAATTAGTATAAATTGACAAATACTAATAATAATAGTAGCAGTAGTAACAGTAGTAATAATAGTAGTAATAATAGTAGCTGTAGTAATAATAGTAATAATAGTAGTAGTAATAGTTGTAGAAATGTTCATAGTAATAGTTGTAATAATATAATAGTAGTAATAGTCGTCGTAGCAGCAATAGTAGTAATAATAATAACAGTAGTAGCTATAGTAGTATTAACAATATTAGTAGTGGTAATAGCAGTAGTTGTAATAGTCGTAAAAAATAGTATTAGTAGAATTAATAATAACACCAGTAGTAGTAATAGTAGTACTAGTAGTAGTGGTAATTATAATAGCAGTTGTACTAGCAGTAATAATAGTAATAGTAGTAGAAGTAGAAATAGTAGTAATGGTAGTAATAATTGTAGTAATAATAGTATTAGTAATAGTAGTAATAATAATAGTAGCAGTAGTAGTAATTGTAATTGTAATAACTGTAATAGTAGTTGTTGTAATTGACATTGTTTAATGGAACATTAAAAATTCTATTTCTCATCAAAATATAAAAAATCTATTAAGTACATGTTTTGCCAACAAAATGTTATTTGTCAACAATGACAATAAAACATCATAAAATATCATTTTCTTAAGGAGACCAGACAGAACCAGTCATCACTAATATCCACTATAAACTCCACCAACATCTTATTCTCTGTTGAATTTCTCCTGAACAGTTTCTTTAAAATAGAACCACAGATGATTGTTGTTCTTCATCCTGACTGTAATCTGTCTACTTTTATACCCAGTGATGTTAAATATGAACGTCATGAAGCACAACCACCAACTCTGACCATTAACTAGCTAATGGCTCCCCCTGCTGGCTGATGGAGGAACACACTACATCACAGAGTTAGTTTAGGACACATCAAGGAAGGATGACATCATTTACAGTACAATAAAGTTAACTTTGAAGCATGGTGGTGGCAGCATCATGATGTTTCTCAGCAGCAGGTCCTGGAAGGCTTGTAAAGGTAGAGAGTAAAATGATCCTGGAGGAGAACTGAGACTTGGAGAAATGAATACTTACACAAGGATATATTTTAGGTTTGACATTTTGATTAACTGACACTATTACAGAAATCTGTTTTCAATCTGAAATAATCTTTTCTTTTGTAAATTCTCATCAAAGCAGGCAAATTGAAAGTCTATAATTCATTGTTGAAGAGAAATTACAGGAAAAACAAGCTTCCAGAGAAGAAATAGAAATAAGAGATCTGGAACAAAGCTACAATAGAAAAGACAGGAAGTGGAAATTCTCCATTATTATTGATTATTCTGATTTTCCTTCATCAGGTTCAGACGTGACATTATGAAGTCTAGTCCTGGTTCTCTGATGATGTGGTTTCCTTCTTCTCACAGCATCTCTGAACTCACTGAACACAATAAAACACAAAAACCTATAAAAACCTGTTAAAAGCTGGAACATAATGACATTTTCTTAAACATTTAAAGACAATAAAACTTTTGCATTTTACAGTCAAACATCATCACACATAAAAGAAAAAAAATCATAACTGTAAAAATATAAATTATTTATGTGGATGTCATTAACTATTTTCACTTTTTTTCAACATGTAAATTGAAAGTTTTTCCTGTGACTTTGCTAGTTATTTGAAATTTGACAAAGCAGGTAAAATCTGTCAAATCTGATCATTTTTCATCCTTATTTTTTAATCTTAAATATTTCTGAAATAATGTTTTTTTCTTATTTAAGTGCAGTAAGACAGTAGAATTTAACTAAAACATGATGGTGAAGGATGGCAGTGGCATCATACACTAAAAAATGTCCACTTTTTTACAGATGACACCTTGTTCTATCTCTCCATTTTAGTTCACATCAAGTTCAAGTCTCTGCAGAGGAAGGGATCAAGCTCACAGAGAAACTCGATCATCTCTGAACTGGCAGTGTCGCCTTTCTTCCTCACCGTGTCGATAATAAAACGAGCTTTGTCTCTCCTGTTTGGCATCACGTCTGCTGACTCCCTCTCAGAGTCGGTCAACACCTTTTTCTCCAGCAGCTTGTCCAGCAGACTGTTGAGAACCGGTCCTGATGTTCGGTCGATGAAGCTGCTCCGTACGTCCAGCAGCTTCTCCTTTGAAGAGAGAGTCAGAGTTTTAGCTCTCGAGGGTAAAAGACAAATGTCTCCTTCCCAAACACAGCAGGAAGTCTTCTTGTCTTTCAGACTCAGATTAATGTCTCTAATGAGAGCTTTTAAAGTCACTTTGATTGATGTGAAGTAGCTGCTGTAAGACTCCTCGTCAAATTCAGCTTCTGTTGGCTGAACTTTAATCAGGTCGTCTTCAGGTACAGTGGACAGAGTGTAGACCTGATCTGGGATCAGTTTACAGTGTGGGGGCACATCTATGAACCTCTCATCTCCAAATAACTTCTTCCTGGTGCGCTGCACGTCCCGGATCACGATGTTCCTCGGCAGCAACAAGACATTGAGGATGGATGTGACGTCTGGATCATCTGGTGGCCTGTAGAACAGCAGAACCAATGCTCGGACCGGGTCAGGGGGAGAGTCTTCATCCTTCACGTTACCGAAACCAGAAAAGCCCCTGATGTTGATAACAAGGTGAGTTTCTGTGATCTTATGAGGGCTGATGAACTCCACGCCGTCATCCTTCACATGAGCAACTGCCAGGAATCCAGCTGTGGGGAGGATCTGACAGTGTGGGAGGTGAAGCTGACGCACAGACTGCTGCTCACACTTGATGTCAAACAGAGGTCCTGCAGGCTTCTTGTGATGTTGGACCAGGAGCCTCCTGTTCCAAGGGACCGTCCTGTAAACCACATCTCCTTCTCCCTCCATGTCAAACACCAGGCCGGTCACGCTGCACTGGTACAGGCCTGGACAGGAGCACTGGAACCTGTAGCCTTCATGGTCTTCATCATCTTCACTCAGATCAGGGGTGAACTCCTCAAAGTTGCTCTGCAGCTTCATGTCAGGTAAGCTTGCAGCTCGTGTTGGCTTGTTGTTTCCTGCAGAGGTGATGTGACTCAGTGAAGGCATGCTGACACAACCAGGAACGCTGCTGGATCTTCTCCTGGTCCAACAGGTATCTGTGCTGCAGAACTGGACATCAAAACTGGGTGGTAGAGCTTTGGAATCTGAGAGGAGCTCAGCCAAGATAGGTGGATCTGCTTCTAAGAGGTCCTGGTCAGGACCTGGATTCTCATATATAATCAGTTCTGTTCCTTCAGGCACAGAAAGAGAACCAGAACCAGGACCTGCTTCTTCTTGTGTTTCTGTATTGATGTATTCCGGAGTTGGAACTGACAATTGTGCGTGTTGATGGTGAATTAAAGCTGATATTTTCTGCTCCATATTTGTGTTGTCTGGTTTCAGCTGTCTGGTGGATTGTAGGCTGAGATCCTCTGAAAGTTCAGGACCAGGATAAGGGGCACATAAATCCACACCACCATGTCTAGCAGGATGATTTGCTTCTTCTTCTTTTTTCTTTTCTTGTCCACTGAGCTCCTGGTCAGAAGCTGGTTTACTTTCTCTCTGTACTCCAGAAGCTCCTTCAAGCCCTTTCAGTCTTTTATTTCTGTGTTCAGGGAACTGACGAATGGCACAAAGAGGGGAAAGGGAGAGCTTGTCAAGTGAGCCTAAGGCGTATTGTGATGGTAAAGATGGATTAAACACACCAGCATCTTTGTGTTGTGAGTACAGGTTAGTGGAGGCGAGAGGGGTCATCAGTGAAACAGGTTCTTTAGGACCATGAATACCAAGGTGGCTGTCAGGAGAGTGTCTGAAAGTGTCTCTATATATAGGAGAACAAAGTGACTCTATGTAACTTTCAGAGAGCCGATTCCAAGATCCTGATCTCTTAATTCCTGCCGTTGTTTCCGTTTCTTTTTTCTCTAGTTTTGTTTTTTGATAATAAAGAAGAACAGGATGAGTGAACATGGGAGAGGGTAACAATGGATCTAAATATTCCTTCACAGAAGACTGTGTAAAGACTGATCCTGGTTGATGTTTTAAACTGAAGTCGGATGGTAATTCTGAGCGAGTTGCAGAAGCTCCTGTGATCACTGAAGGTCTGAGAAGAACCCCCTCATGTGGCCTTGGTTCATCTAACATAAGTGCACTGTGAAACTCCACTTCTTTGCTGCCTGTTGGTCGTATGGAGGAGGCTGGAGTTTGTCCTTCTGGTAACAAAGACGTTGTTTTATCCAAAAGACTTTGTGTCTTTAGCTGCTCTAGATTGTTGACTTCTGCAAAACCAGGCAGTGAGTATGATTCGTGCTTTACATCATAATTTTTGTTTGGTTTTGTCCTGTGCATCATGCAACCATAGACAGGCAAGCTGAGAGGTGTGGGACGTGGCTGCCAATCCACAGGTTCATCATGAATTTCTGCACCATGTAGCTTAAATCTCTCACTTGTTTCATTTTCATTCCCTGCTTCTGTTTGTTTTTGACTTGTTGGATCATCAAACGATTCATTTCTGTCTTTAATCACTTCTTTTTTCTCTGCTGAGTCTGAAGAGGATCCAGAAGATGTCTCCTCAGATTCCAGGTGCTTTTTCTTGGATCCACGTTTCATCTTCTCTCGTCTTTAATGTTTCTGTGTTCGAACTTCTGTCAGATTGGTTCCTTCAAATCGTCTCTTTGGCTCATAAGTTTCATCAGCTGATTAAAACCAGAGAGAGAACATTAATTATCTGTCATGAAGGCATCAGTTCCACAGTGCTGCTGTACATCACTCATCAAAGAGCAGATCATCAGCCTCTAGATAAAAGTTCCTTCATTTTAGTGATACAGTGTTTGGGTTTCCTCTACTCACCATAACATGCTGATATAGTGAGAATAATATTATTATTATGTGTAGATTCTGTCAGGTCATCGTATCCTACTGTAAGTGCATCAATAAAAACCAACTGGACTTCTACTTTTGGTTCTTGAAGATGTCCAACCATCATCCAGAGATTTTTTCAGTTCCAAGTGTCTGAGGAGGAGAACCAGATAAATACTGTGAACGACCCAATAAATGTTTGTGAAACTGGCAGGTGAGAGACGACTCAAGATGTTGATGGTGAAGATCTAAAGAATGCATTCTGAGTAGCAGATAAACACCAGCTGAGACGACATCTGGTCATCCTGAAGATAAAACACCCAAACATAGGCTGAGGAATGTTGGAGACGAGTCATTTGATGCCAACTCATCGAGAATCTTCCAGCTGAGGCCATGGATTTTCTAAAAAAAAAATCATTCAGAAACTCCTACTAAACTACAGAATCTTGCAAAATCTCCAAGCTCCACTCCAAATACTTCTTCAGTCATGAATTTTTAAAAATAGACCCTCAGTGTTAAATTTTGTAACTTTAATGATTCTTTTAAAGCCTCAATAGTTGATTATTTTTCACAGGATTTGGCTGATTTTGTTGGAACTTGTCATCATCTCAATCAGCTTATGCTCATTTTTTCAAACAGAAATTAAAATAATAAAAATCTATCATTTATTATCAGAATGAAAAAATCTTTTATTTCCAAAAATTCATATCTTCACTCAGATTCACTAAATTCAACCAAATTTGTGCTGCGAGTAGAAACAACTTAGTTTTTTTCCAATATAAATGTCTTTTGGTGCTACATCAAAAACTGATGCCACAAGTCTTCCTAAAGTTAGCTTCAGAGCTGGAAAATCCACTTTTTAGAACATTTTAACAGTGATTGTTTTCCCAGAAAGGATTGCTTTGATTTCCGTGAAATGTTTTGAAGGGAAAGTCTTCATATCCATTGAAAACATATTAGAAAATCAAAGGCGTCATGTAACTCCATTATTCAAACATTTTATGAAAATGACGTTTTTGTAGTTTTCAGTGGATTTAATGTCACATTTGTGGCTTTAAATGTCAGATAAATAATTGTATTATGTTGATTTCAAGGTTTGTCTTTAAGGTATCTGTTGAACTATTTTGCTATTAGTTCATGAAACAAACAATTCAAGTTCAGGCTTGTAGTGGTTTTGGTTATTGTGTAATGGATGATTCATCTGAGGGAGTGCTCTCTTATCTACTTCATAGTATGTTTCAATACATTCAGTAATTACCTGCCTGAACGTGTACCAAGTGGACAAGGCTAAATTTCTTGAGTGTCTGATGCAGAAATTGAAAATTTTCACAGTAAAAACTACTTGATGAAGTTTATCTAATATTTAGTTACAAAATCTGATGTGAGTTTCATATTTCAGAAGTGTTGCATCAGATGGAGCTCTGAAAACAGGAAGTTCACAGGAAGAAAACAGGTTTAAAGAGAAAACTGAGGTTACTTACAGGTGAAGCAGAACGTGTTTTCCTGTCAGATGAAGGCAGACTTCTATTTTATCCGTCTTCTTTAATCCTCAGTCAATAAAAGTACTGTTAAAAGCTGATAAACGTCCTCTGAACAGCCGCTCCCTGAAGCCTCGCCCACTTCCTGTTCACTTGACGTCTGCAGCAGGTGAGGAATCGTCTCCAGTCTGTTTCCTCATTGAAGCGTTTGTTGCTTCTCTGGTGATCTGGTTGCTCCTGTACTTCCTCCTGTTTCTTGAAATGATAATAAATTCAGGTTGATGTCCTTCTGCAGTTTGCATCCAGATGCAAAAGAAGATTTCTTTTGTGTTTCTGTGTTGTGTGTCCAGTGAAGGGCTGTAGCTGTTGTAGTTGTAGTAGTTGTTGATGTTGTTAAACCGAGCATTAAAAATTCTATTTCCTCATCAAAATCAAAAATAAAAATATCCACATTTGGTAAACAAACATAAATAATACAATAAATGTGTTAGTGATTTGTAAAAAGCTATTAATAATAAAGACAACAATTCATTATAAAGATAATAACAATAACATTATATAATAATAATAATAATACTAATGCATCGTTTTAACTTGAATATTTAAAAAAAAGCACCATTTTCATCACAACAAAATTTTTTGTCTTTCGAGCAACAAACTTTATTTTTGAAAATTCCTCACCAAAATAAGAACATAAATGTAAAAATCTACAAAAATCCGCTAAAAGCAGTAAAATAATATTTGCTTGACAATTTAAACACCAAAAAATTAAGAATCATTACCCATTTTACATTCCTGATAACAATAACAATAATAATAACAACAATAATATATTAACATTTACCAGATAGAACCAGTTATCACTAATATCCACTATAAACTCCACCAACATCTTATTCTCTGTTGAATTTCTCCTGAACAGTTTCTTTAAAATAGAACCACACATGATTGTTGTTCTTCATCCTGACTGTAATCTGTCTACTTTTATACCCAGTGATGTTAAACATGAACGTCATGAAGCACAACCACCGACTCTGACCATTAACTAGAGTCCCTATATTAGTAATACAGGCACTCTACCATTAACTAGCTAATGGCTCCCCCTGCTGGCTAAAGGAGGAACACACTACATCACAGAGTTAGTTTAGGACACGTCAAGGCAGGATGACGTCATTTACAGTACAATAAAGTTAACTTTGAAGCATGGTGGTGGCAGCATCATGATGTTTCTCAGCAGCAGGTCCTGGAAGGCTTTTAAAGGTAGAGAGTAAAATGATCCTGGAGGAGAACTGAGACTTGGAGAAATGAATACTTACACAAGGATATATTTTAGGTTTGACATTTTGATTAACTGACACTATTACAGAAATCTATTCTCAATCTGAAATAATCTTCTCTTTTGCAAACTCTCATCAAAGCAGAAAAATTAAAAGTCCATAATTCATTGTTGAAGAGAAATTACAGGAAAAACAAGCTTCCAGAGAAGAAAGAGAAATAAGAGATCTGGAATAAAGCTACAATAGAAAAGACAGGAAGTGGAAATTCTCCATTATTATTGATTATTCTGATTTTCCTTCATCAGGTTCAGACGTGACATTATGAAGTCTGGTCCTGGTTCTCTGATGATGTGGTTTCCTTCTTCTCACAGTGTCTCTGAACTCACTGAACACGACAAAATGAATATAAAAACCTATAAAAATCTGTTAAAAACTGGAACATAATGACATTTTCTTAAACATTTAAAGACAATAAAACTTTCGTATTTTACAGTCAAACATCATCACACATTAAAGAAAAAAAATGTAAAAATACAGATTGATTTCTATGTTATTAACTTTTTCACCTTTTTCCAACATGTAAATTTAAAGTTTTTCCTGTGATTTTGCTCGTTATGAATTGAAATTTCACAAAGCAGGTAAAATCTGATCATTTTTTGATCTTTAATTTTTTTAATATTTACAATTATCTGTTAAATAAGTTTTTTTTTTATTTAAGTGCAGTAAAACAGTCAAATTTAACTAAAACACGATGGTGAAGGATGACAATGACATCAAAATTTCCATTTTTTTGGTAGACACTTTGTTCCATCTCTTCATTTTGCTTTACATCAAGTCCAGATGTTCGCAGAGGAAGGGATCAAGCTCACACAGAAACTCGATCATCTCTGAACTGGCAGTGTCGCCTTTCTTCCTCACCGTGTCGATAATAAAACGAGCTTTGTCTCTCCTGTTTGGCATCACGTCTGCTGACTCCCTCTCAGAGTCGGTCAACACCTTTTTCTCCAGCAGCTTGTCCAGCAGACTGTTGAGAACCGGTCCTGATGTGCCGTCGATGAAGCTGCTCCGTACGTCCAGCAGCTTCTTATTTGGAGCGTTTGTTCCACAGGACTTTATTTGTCCAGCAGAGGAAAGACAGACTCGTCTGTCCCAGACACTTTGGGAGCTGCTGTCTCTCAGAAACAGCTTCATATGTTTCATGGTTGTTTCCAGAAACACCTGGAACGTTGGGAAGTAGTTGTCGTAGCAGTCCTCCTCAAATTCAGCTTCTGTTGGCTGAACTAGAACCGAGTCGTCTTCAGGTGCAGTGGACAGAGTGTAGACCTGATCTGGGAGCAGTTTACAGTGTGGGGACGTCTCGATGTACCTCTCCTCTCCAACTAACTTCCTCCTGGTGCGCTGCACATCTCGCAAGGAAACGTTTTTTGGCAGCAACAAGACATTGAGGATGGATGTGACGTCTGGATCATCTGGTGGCCTGTAGAACAGCAGAACCAACGCTCGGACCGGGTCAGGGGGAGAGTCTTCGTCCTTCACGTTACCGAAACCAGAAAAGCCCCTGATGTTGATAACAAGGTGAGTTTCTGTGATCTTATGAGGGCTGATGAACTCCACGCCGTCATCCTTCACATGAGCAACTGCCAGGAATCCAGCTGTGGGGAGGATCTGACAGTGTGGGAGGTGAAGCTGACGCACAGACTGCTGCTCACACTTGATGTCAAACAGAGGTCCTGCTGGCTTCTTGTGATGTTGGACCAGGAGCCTCCTGTTCCAAGGGACCGTCCTGTAAACCACGTCTCCTTCTCCCTCCATGTCAAACACCAGGCCGGTCACGCTGCACTGGTACAGGCCTGGACAGGAGCACTGGAACCTGTAGCCTTCATGGTCTTCATCGTCGTCACTCAGATCAGGGGTGAACTCCTCAAAGCTGCTCTGCAGCTTCATGTCAGGTAAGCTTGCAGCTCGTGTTGGCTTGTTGTTTTCTGCAGAGGTGATGTGACTCAATGAAGGCATGCTGACACAACCAGGAACGCTGCTGGAACCTCTTGGACTCCCATCAGGACCTGAGGAGGAGATGTGGAAATGATGAGGTGGACGGATGCTGGTGACTGGATAGTTCACAGCTCCAACATAATCCTCCATTTCCATCAGATCCTCAGTCTGCAGCTCTACAGGACCAGAAACAACTTGGGCTTCGAACGGGAAAAACATAGAACTGGGTGCGTACATGTAAAAGTCAGAGTCAGAGTAATCGTATACGGATTCAACTTCATATCTAAAAGATGAATCTTCATTAACAGCAAGTGTTCCAACATGGGTCGAAGTACAGAATGGAGATGTAGGTCTCATGATGTGAGGGGGAGAATCATGTCTTTGAACTCTGGACAGACGTCTCCTGATCCTCCTGGCTGTCCTGCTGAACCAGGACGTCTCTCTTTCTGTTTGTTCACGTTCCGGCTTTGCTTCTCTGAGTTCATAACTTTCTGAGACAGAACATCTGGAGCTGAAGGAGCAACAGAAGCATGGAGATGATCCACAGTCGCTGATGTTCGTCATCCTGAGATTCACGTCAGACTTTCTGAGTATGTCAGTGTTTTTTAAAATCTTCTTTTGACTCTTCAGCCCCAGTCCTGGATTTGTATTTGTCTCTTTTGTCTTTCTTTGTCTTTCTTCACACTAAAAAGAACACACCATGATAATAATGAGAACTTTTTACAGCCAACATTAACACCTTCTACCCGAGTGATAAGAGAACTGAATTGATATATACATTGAAAAAATAAAGAAAATATAATAAGAAATTAGAATTGAAATCATAAAAAACACAAATAAAAAAACAACTGGATTGTCAACCACTCTCACTAACTGTTCAATATTTAATGTTCTCTTTTTAATACTTATTTCACAATAACTGAAAAAACCTGGAATCGACATGAACAACCGTTTTTGAAGTTCCCACAAACATTACACACTGAAAAACTAAATGGTGGCTCTGCATGCTGTAGATGTTTTACTACTTAAACAAAATGCTAGTAGGTATAAATATAATGTTAGTTTATTGTAGTTGGTGGTTCTGGGAGGTTTGTTTAAAAAGACGTGTTCAGATGTGTTGTCAACCAGGAAGAGCAACATGATTCAAATAAATCTACGAGACAGAATGAAAGTTAAAAAACGTCACATATTAAAGCTACATCTGAAAAGTATTTGATGTTAAATTGCTCACATTCATTCATTTTTTCATGTCATCAGAGCCACTTCATGAGAAATTCAGCACAGCGTTTTCCTGCCGCTTCACTCGTCTCGTGTGAATGACCAACGACAAATGCACTTCCTGTTCCCACAACGTCCAAAACACACATTTAAATATTACAGCTGAGACGTTCCAGCATCAGTTTTTGTTTCTGACTTACCGTTGTTCAGCACAGGATGAGTTCAGCCTTCACAGATGGAAGAAAAACAACATCAAATGTCAGAGAAGGTCAGTCAGCCGTTGGTTTAAACCTCTGTGTCGGTGTTTCTTCTTGGGATTTCATTTCGGTTCATTCCATTCCATAATTTCATTTCTCTTTTTTCAAACCGTCCAACTCTGCTCAGTTCCCTCTCCTTCCCTTTTTTGTTACTGTGGGCATCGTTTCTATTAGATGATCCAGTTAGGTCACCTGTGTCGGTCAATGGTTCACCTGTCGCTCGTACAAATAAATAAATCTTCGTTTGTTTTTTGCATGTTTGAGAGAAATGAGCAAATTTACGGAACCTGAGTTACTTTGAACTGGTTAGAAAAACTTCACATTTTAATTGCATCTAACATTTCCCCTGAACTGAGTCTGTAAAAGTCAAAGTCAACGTTTGCTTTTCTGTCGGTTCTACTACATGCGTTCACATACAGAGGACTGAAATTGCATTTCTCTCTAAACCTAAAATGTAAAGACTAAAAGCTAAAAACTTAGGATACAATCAAACATAAGAGAAAAACAAAAAGACAAGAACAATCCTAATCTACATAAAATGAGCCGAAGTCGCCAGAATTTTATTTACAGAGTCCAGGATAACGCTGCTCTGTGTTTGTTTCCTTTTTCATATTTAATTCCTCCGATTTTGTTCACTGACAGTTTTATTGCTTCCTCCCTCTCTCTGTTTATCTTTAAATATAGTCTTGTCTTTGTCTCTATTAGCTGCCACTTTATGTTCATCAAAACCAGACCGTCCTATGTCTCTTTCAGTTTCAGCAACATGCTGTGTGAGGCTAAAAATATCCCAGAACTTGAGGTGATCCACAGGGGAGAGCTACTGATTAAAGTTTGGACGTACTAATAACAGTCTGGAGGACGGAGCTTTTTCCTCACATCACCTTGTAGCTGTTCAGGCTGCCACTGACGTTATTTTCATATTTATTCAACCAATTCACTGTCTGGTGTATAAAATGTCACAAATTACTTAAATTACACAACAGAACTTATTGTTTTGTTTTGTTTAGACCCAAAGATAGTTTTTTTTTTTTTTGTCATAGAGGAGAAAACACACTTTTCTATTTAAAAACCCGAACCCTAACTCCAGGAGCAGCCTGAGCTCAGCTGTTTCTCTGATTAGGGCAGTAGGGGGCGTCATAGCAGCAAGAAATATGGATCCACTCAATTTACAAGCTTTGAAGATGAGATGAGACCAACATAAAACCTCTGAAGGACATGAAAGCAGCATTAAAGTGATAGAAGATGGATAAGCCTCAAAGTACCAAACACAATATGAAAAATTACAGCAAAAATAGACGGGTTTTTGTTTTTAGGTCTGACGAAATAGTGAAAACCCCCAGGAAACCCACAGTGACAAAAAAAAAAAAACACCGACACAGAGGTTTAAACCAACGGCTGACTGACCTTCTCTGACATTTGATGTTGTTTTTCTTCCATCTGTGAAGGCTGAACTCATCCTGTGCTGAACAACGGTAAGTCAGAAACAAAACTGATTCTGGAACGTCTCAGCTGTAATATTTAATGAACAATTTAAAATTAAATACTTTTCAGATGTAGCTTTAATATGTGACGTTTTTTAACTTTCATTCTGTCTCGTAGATTTATTTGAATCATGTTGCTCTTCCTGGTTGACAACACATCTGAACACGTCTTTTTAAACAAACCTCCCAGAACCACCAACTACAATAAACTAACATTATATTTATACCTACTAGCATTTTGTTTAAGTAGTAAAACATCTACAGCATGCAGAGTCACCATTTAGTTTTTCAGTGTGTAATGTTTGTGGGAACTTCAAAAACGGTTGTTCATGTCGATTCCAGGTTTTTTCAGTTATTGTGAAATAAGTATTAAAAAGAGAACATTAAATATTGAACAGTTAGTGAGAGTGGTTGACAATCCAGTTGTTTTTTTATTTGTGTTTTTTATGATTTCAATTCTAATTTCTTATTATATTTTCTTTATTTTTTCAATGTATATATCAATTCAGTTCTCTTATCACTCGGGTAGAAGGTGTTAATGTTGGCTGTAAAAAGTTCTCATTATTATCATGGTGTGTTCTTTTTAGTGTGAAGAAAGACAAAGAAAGACAAAAGAGACAAATACAAATCCAGGACTGGGGCTGAAGAGTCAAAAGAAGATTTTAAAAAACACTGACATACTCAGAAAGTCTGACGTGAATCTCAGGATGACGAACATCAGCGACTGTGGATCATCTCCATGCTTCTGTTGCTCCTTCAGCTCCAGATGTTCTGTCTCAGAAAGTTATGAACTCAGAGAAGCAAAGCCGGAACGTGAACAAACAGAAAGAGAGACGTCCTGGTTCAGCAGGACAGCCAGGAGGATCAGGAGACGTCTGTCCAGAGTTCAAAGACATGATTCTCCCCCTCACATCATGAGACCTACATCTCCATTCTGTACTTCGCCCCATGTTGGAACACTTGCTGTTAATGAAGATTCATCTTTTAGATATGAAGTTGAATCCGTATGCGATTACTCTGACTCTGACTTTCACATGTACGCACCCAGTTCTATGTTTTTCCCGTTCGAAGCCCAAGTTGTTTCTGGTCCTGTAGAGCTGCAGACTGAGGATCTGATGGAAATGGAGGATTATGTTGGAGCTGTGAACTATCCAGTCACCAGCATCCGTCCACCTCATCATTTCCACATCTCCTCCTCAGGTCCTGATGGGAGTCCAAGAGGTTCCAGCAGCGTTCCTGGTTGTGTCAGCATGCCTTCACTGAGTCACATCACCTCTGCAGGAAACAACAAGCCAACACGAGCTGCAAGCTTACCTGACATGAAGCTGCAGAGCAGCTTTGAGGAGTTCACCCCTGATCTGAGTGAAGACGATGAAGACCATGAAGGCTACAGGTTCCAGTGCTCCTGTCCAGGCCTGTATCAGTGCAGCGTGACCGGCCTGGTGTTTGACATGGAGGGAGAAGGAGACGTGGTTTACAGGACGGTCCCTTGGAACAGGAGGCTCCTGGTCCAACATCACAAGAAGCCTGCAGGACCTCTGTTTGACATCAAGTGTGAGCAGCAGTCTGTGCGTCAGCTTCACCTCCCACACTGTCAGATCCTCCCCACAGCTGGATTCCTGGCAGTTGCTCATGTGAAGGATGACGGCGTGGAGTTCATCAGCCCTCATAAGATCACAGAAACTCACCTTGTTATCAACATCAGGGGCTTTTCTGGTTTCGGTAACGTGAAGGATGAAGACTCTCCCCCTGACCCGGTCCGAGCGTTGGTTCTGCTGTTCTACAGGCCACCAGATGATCCAGACGTCACATCCATCCTCAATGTCTTGTTGCTGCCAAAAAACGTTTCCTTGCGAGATGTGCAGCGCACCAGGAAGAAGTTAGTTGGAGAGGAGAGGTACATTGAGACGTCCCCACACTGTAAACTGCTCCCAGATCAGGTCTACACTCTGTCCACTGCACCTGAAGACGACTCGGTTCTAGTTCAGCCAACAGAAGCTGAATTTGAGGAGGACTGCTACGACAACTACTTCCCAACGTTCCAGGTGTTTCTGGAAACAACCATGAAACATATGAAGCTGTTTCTGAGAGACAGCAGCTCCCAAAGTGTCTGGGACAGACGAGTCTGTCTTTCCTCTGCTGGACAAATAAAGTCCTGTGGAACAAACGCTCCAAATAAGAAGCTGCTGGACGTACGGAGCAGCTTCATCGACGGCACATCAGGACCGGTTCTCAACAGTCTGCTGGACAAGCTGCTGGAGAAAAAGGTGTTGACCGACTCTGAGAGGGAGTCAGCAGACGTGATGCCAAACAGGAGAGACAAAGCTCGTTTTATTATCGACACGGTGAGGAAGAAAGGCGACACTGCCAGTTCAGAGATGATCGAGTTTCTGTGTGAGCTTGATCCCTTCCTCTGCGAACATCTGGACTTGATGTAAAGCAAAATGAAGAGATGGACTAACAGAATAATGTGCATTTTAAAGGTTCAACATTGAACAGCAGCATGAACAGCATCCCAAAACTGCAGCTTCAGCATTAAAATGTATATCACAACTAGATACAGATGAGACAGTGTCATCTACATTAAGACTGAACAGCACAGGCCCCAGGATTGAGCCTTGTGGGACAGCTTTTGCAGTTTTCACAAATTGTGATCAGAGGTACGAAGGGTTCAATATGCATAGAAATTTAACTCTGACAGCCATAAAATTTAGTGAGAACCATCACCATTAATAAATGCCTCAAACAGAGTCAAAAAATTTGAGAAAAAAAAGGTGCACAAGTTTCAAACAAGGGTCGTGTTGAGGTCCCAGAAAGTTCCTGGAAATGTATGTATAGGGATACATCTATATTGTCCACTAACAATACAGTCTTTGGTCAACATTTCACAAACTGTTTAGTCCTCTAATATTAATAAATATAAGTATAGCATATGGTAAGTCAAGGTTCTATTTTCTTTTGGCTTTTTTCACACAAAATGGTGATGTGGATGCCAAAAACTGGTGTGCACAGTTCTCTATATATTGGTCAGTGTTTGTCATTTTAGATACCAGCCACCATCTCAGATTTTCTTTGGCTTACTTATTTGTTATCTGGCATGTAAAAATAAGTTCGGTAAAATACTTTGTCTACTTTTTCTCTCCAAATATTATCAGTTCAATTCAAGTCTGTCTTCTTGATAATGGTTGATATTTGCCCTGAAAAACACACCGTCTGGCCCTGAACACTGAGAGGACAACACTGGTATAATCTACAGTAGTGACCCAGCTTCTGTCATACAGCTGTTCTGGACTAAACTGTGTAATATGGTGAGAACGTACCATCAAAACGATCAGCTTTCTACAGTACAGCATAGATGTTGGCTGATTGTCTTTGTTTGAATGAAGATTTGAAGGTTTCTAACAGCTAAAAACAACAAAGCAAACCGCACAAAACTGCATCGTCACAACAGAATCTCCTTTGGTTTCGTTTGTTTCTCTTTCTGCCCTCGTGTTATCTTTTTTTTTTACACATTTCCACCATGTGTTTGTACATTTTAATACTACAAATGACAAATATTCCATGTTGTTATTTTTCATTATGAGAGAACTATGATGTGATTGCTGTAAATGAAGTTCCATAACAAAGAGAGAGAGACAGAGAAATGATTCAAAAGGAAACAGGATGTGATGCAGTGAGTCATACAGAGTGAGTTATGAACAGAAAAAGAGTTTGTCACCTCTTTAAAAAATGGTTATGTTGGTCAGAGCTGAAGCATGAAGTGGGACAGTGCCTGCTTATATGTGTCAGTCAGCAGCAGGTAATGAAACAAGACCATATTCAGAGTAATGTGACCGTACGTGTGTGTTACTGAAGCATTATGATGTGAAAATGTTTGTGCAGAGCTGTGAAACTGGACCTCATTCTGTATGTGTGGGAATGGAACTAACTGGACTCAGTGTTCAGAACCTTCGCTTCACTACACATCTGTTTTAATGGTCTGATTTACAAATATTCACTCTACAAAACTGTTCTGCTTTTCTTCTTCTAACACCAAATATGATTCTGAGAGTTTAAATACACTGTCACTCTGTGATTTCAGAGTGTTTTCTCACTGCTGCAACATTTCCCTGTTATTTTCTAACACATAATCTTTGTGTTCAAGTCAATAATGAACAGTTGTGTCGCCTCAGTGTAGAGCTGCCCAACATGCTTTAGAAGGAAATGGTTTGTAATAGAGGGCTAATTTAAAGAGTCTCTAAAATAGATTCATCTTTCTATCTGTGTGTTGCTAAACTTCATCGATGTGAACACGACACTGTTTGCTGTTGTTTGTCTCGTACTTACCTGCAGGAAGTTTGTATTTCTGAGACACACATCAAACACTGACTTGTTGAAAACTTCTAATAGTGGGACCAAAAACATGTCGTGTCTGCTGCAGTGTGTCACTACAGTAGGCTAACATGGACGTGACACTGTTTGCTGCTGAACAACGACTGAAACATTTTTCTAGAGACAGTCATGAAGCTGTGAGTGTTGGAAGAGGAAAGCGGCATCAAATTTAAAATTTTACAGAAATAAACTTATTCTATCTTTAGTTTTGTATGTGTTAAATCAAACTGATGTGAACAGTTAAACTACTTACATGTTCTGGAGGTCTTTATGGGTAACTGCTCTTTCCTGCCCCGAGTCCAGAGTTTCATCTGATGCAGTCTCTAGATCGACAGATACAATTTTAAAAGCTCGCTCACCCAAACTGACATTAAAAAACACTGATGAAAACAAGTCTTCAAGGCAATTTTCTACATGATTATAGCAGCAGATCTTCATAAATCAGACTGATTCTTAGTTGGAGAACCACTGGTCCAGCTGTCCTGCTCTCTGTCATATTAATGTGAATTATGAACTGAGCACAGAAAGAAAGCAGGTTGATTATAGCAGGCAGCACAGCGTCTCACACTTTAATGTATTTTACTTTAAAGTAGCTTGAATATGGTTCAAATTAAAAGCTAAAAATTTGTGTACTGAGCCTCCACTGTGTGCAGATCCAAACATCAACTGATACAGACGATTGTAGTATATTATAGACCCTCCAGAAAAACGCGAGTATGCGATCGCATGAATTCCCGCATTAATCACCAAAATGCCGCTGATTATGCAGGGGTCAATTATTTCCCAAAAGGCCGCATAATCCCCACAAAACAGCGTACAATCCCCGCAAGAATCTCACATTTCTATGGAAAAAAAGCGAAATATGCGGGTACCGCTTGATTTCACAATTTCTGCATAAAATGAGAAAACTCTAACTGATATAAATGGAGTTGTGAGTTTTTATGTGACGCCCGGCCTGACGTGATCAGTTCACGCATTCACACACACACACTAGAAGCACGAGCTGATGCGGAGCACGGCGCTCAGAGACAAAAACAAGAACGGCGAATGCTCAAAGATCACATTTACCTACGAATATTTCAGCCAGAGACCGGGCAAAACAGTACCCAGATTTAGTGCACGAAAGTAGGGGGAAACCCCGTGCAACATCGAGTGAAGGAGCGCACCGGGGTGTGTATGCCTGTGTGTGGTTAAACCCTAATTACAATTTGTTAAAAAATGAATAGGAAAGTGTTTTAACCTCAGTAAGGGATGTGTGTGCTTTTTCCCAGTTCTTACATACTTCGCATCTTTTTGCATATTTCACAACTATTCACATACTTTGCAACTTTCCGCAATTTCCCCGCATAAAATGGCACAAAAACCCTGCATATTTATTTGCATAATCAAGGATTTTAGCCCGCATAATCAAGGATTTTTGGCCGCGTTTTTCTGGAGGGTCTAATATTACCATCAATTTAATGATGTCAGATTAACTGCTACCTTTTTAAATTTATAACTGATAATGTTTTAACATTTACTTCACATGTTCTTTACCCAGGGTTGATAAAAAAAAAGATGCTACCACCAGGTTTGTCCTGAGTCCTTCACACTGTAAACCTGCTAACAGCTAACTACATCTAAATTAGTTTATTGACTTCAGTTAACTAACATTTATAATAATTAACACACATGTTGACTCTGTTTGTGCCCTAAAATCCAACATTTAGCTCCACAAACAGCTGCACAGTCCAGTTCACTGAAAACACTAGTGATGTTACACTCGAGCCAGTTTGCTCGACACAGTGCCGAGCTTTTGAAGCGGAAGTGTTCCGAGACGGTGTTTCGATCCCTGCTTCAGCACGCCCACAATCACGTGACTATCGAGAGCCAGGTCTCGTTACGTCACATCGCGTGTCGCGGTGCTTCGCGCGAACTTTGAAGGGGTGGGACATTTCAATCTGTCCAGGTCTTAAAAGGCATAGGGGTCTGATTCACTCCTCAAATTGTGGGTTTTTGAGAGGAGGAGATCACGCTAGCACATTTGCCATTTGTCATTTTGAGAGAAGTTAGGGATAGTATACATTTAGTTAGAATTTAGTTTAGATATATCTAGTTGCATTAAATAACACACAGATACATATGCATAGATTCACTCATACACACACATAGATTCACTCATACACAACACACATGCATTCATAGAAACACACTATACATATATGCACACAAACATACATATATAACGTTTTAAAATATTTATTGCAAGTACAAAGTAGTGTGAGACAAGCAGTCCTGAGGCTTTTTCAGTTTTTTAAACTTAGATGCAGTTCTGACACGACCAGCAGATGTCACTCTTCTGGTTGCGTCAAATGCTTCGAAGCAATGTGTCATTCTTGAAGCAGATGTGTCAAAGTGGTTCATTGCTTCATGAAGCTTCGATTTCACCAAACACGTTAGCGAACAGGATGCTAACCTAGCTAACGGAGCTATCGGCTTTTTCCGGCCGTTAGCAAGCTAACTCGTCATAAAGCCTCCTGAATGAGTCCAGGTTGTCTCAGTCAAACTTTACTGAACCTTCCTGGAATAAAACACCATCTTCCTCACCTCAGCCTCCTTAGTTTCTCCTCCAAAAAGAGGTTTCATTTTCTTGTCCTCCTTCTTCTCCTCCCGCCATCTCTCCCGAGAAGCTTCCAGAAGACGTTAGATAAGCTCAGTGCGCCTGCGCACACAGGCCGCTTCGCCACAGTGTTTCTGGATTCAACAAAAGTCGCTCAGTTTGTCATTTCAAGTCTGTATTTGTTCACACTTTGGAAAGCGAAATTGTCTGAAGTCTCTTTTCTCTCTGCTTTCTAACTGGCTTCATGGACGTATATTTGTCGTCTCCATCAGAGATCGGGACATTGACAGGAAGTCAGAGTCCCACTGAATGTCAACATAGAACACATGAGACAGAAACACAGAGCTGCATGTTGGAGTCTCAGCTCAGTGTTGATGCAGCAGCGCCACCTGCTGTCCAAAGCATCAAACTAGCAGCTCAACTCACATCTCTGCTTCTGTTTCAGTCACATACCAGACATCCTTCATGTCCACTGCTGTGTGAGGCTTCTTCTTGCTGTCTGACAGTCTCATAGCAGCCACACACTCATTTTCCTGCATCTACAGCTCACCGCAGGACCAATAACACACAAAACACACACAGTCACTACAAAAACATGCAACACAGCTGTGGATGTTTGTCTCATTTCACCTCATGTCACAGATAGTAAATCACAGGAGATAAAAATACAACACAACTCAAGCAGTTCAGTGAACAACAGGATCACAATTCAGTTTCCACTCAGGTTTATTTCTGCTCAAACTGCTGCTTCCTGGAACTTTGTTATAAACCTGCAGACTGAAATGTGTTGATTTTCACTTCAACTGTCACATCACTTTTCTTCTGCAGCTTTCAACAATTTTCTGCAATAAAAACACACAAAACACTTCATTCACTCTGTGGGAACAAACAAACAAACTGTATTAAGTGTGTTAAAACTGACTGTTGTTGAAATGTCCAGTCAGTAAATCCTGCTGAAGGACTTCAATCTTTCATCAAGTCAGTCTGTTGAAGCAGTAAATCAGCACTGTGGAGAAATACAGTCAAACTCTCCCTGCTGATGAGCATCATGATGAAATGGGAATATTTACAATGAGAAGAAAACCAAAGAAACATATTTACACTGATCCAGCTGTGATGAAGGAACAAATTGTCCTGTTGCCTCCATTCAGTCTGTTGTTCACTGAAGTCAAACAGAGTTTACTGATTTTACACCAAAATCCAGAGAAGATCAACATGTTTTACTCTGTTCAGACTCCTCAGGGAACCTGTGATTAAATCCACTTTGTTCACATTTTATCCTCTGGTTTCTGTCTTACAAGTTGTTACAAAAAGTAGTTCTTCACATCTTAGTCCATGTCTGGATCTTCAGGACACACTTCATCCTCTCAGCACTCACTGTCCTGATCATCACCACTTCCAGCTGCAGAGAGAAGAAGAAAGAACAGAGGAGATCAATGAGTGTTTTCAGAGAATCTCTTCATCAGCTGTCAGTCAGTGATGCAGCTCATCAGGATAAAGAGCAGCAGCTGTGGAGTGAAGCCAGTTTCCTCTCAGTTCTGATCTCACAGCTTCACAGGAAACTCTGGATCTTTGCTTTGATACTAAACTGTGTTCAGTAGAAAACTGAGACTGACTGGAACCTTCTACTGACCTCAGAGTCTTCAGGCTGCAGTCTGGATTCTTCACAAGATCATTCAGATGTTTCACTCCTGAATCCTTCAGGTTGTTTTTTCTCAGGTCCAAATGTTCCAGATGGGAGGGGTTGGACTTCAGAGCTGAGACCAGAGAATCACAGCTGATCTCTGTCAAATTGCAGTTCCTCAATCTGAATAAAGAATAAAAGATGGAGATAAAATCATTGATGATCAATCAGATCTGTTCTTAACTACCTCAGCGACCTCTGCCACAGATATTTCAACACCTAAATCTCAAACACCATGCAGAGTGGCATGATTACAGTCACCTTTACTCTTATGTTGCATAACTGTACAGTGGATTTGTTTACCACACGTCTTTCAGCAATGGCCTCAACAGGGAGAAATGTTGGTGGATATGAGGTGTCTGTTCAATGCAAGCTTCAAACATACACTCGTTTTCCATAAAAATGTCTGTCTGGATGGGGATGAAGCCAGGAAACTCCTGCAAATACATGTCTAAAAGTCTAAAATTCATCGTCCAAGCTGTATATGACATGCTACCTAGTCCAGCTAACCTGAACGTCTGGGGAAAGAGTTCTAACATGTTCTCTCTGTTCAGGAAGTGGGACGCTGGAAAACATTCTGAGCTGCTGCCCAGCAGCCCTTGGTGATGGGTGCTACTGCTGGCATCACGACCAGGTGTTGAAGACAATGGCCAAGACCCTCTCCACTGCAGTGGCCAAGAACAAACACATCTGCAGATCGCAGATAATACCTTTTGTGAAAGCTAAAGAGAAGCCATAATTACAGCCAACACCAGTTCCAGGTCTTTTTACAATTGCTTCAAGAGACTGTACAACACTCTTGTAACAGTCGGCCGTATTGGAAAGAGATATTCTTTACCAAGGGAAGATCTTGACTTTCTTAACAGGTCAATCACATTTCGCTGTCAGTGTAGATCTCTTCTGTGAGTGGTTATGAAATAGGATGTAACAGCAAGACTTGTGTGCCTTTGTACCATCCCGTATTAGCTCATAAGTTTCAGTTGGCATGTATACGGTCATACTTCTTGGGCAAACCACATATCGCAAGAAATCATCACAAAGGATGCCTGTCCATTTTATCAAGGAGGATAAAATCTTTGGAATACTGTTTGTAAAGACAGTGCGTGAATCAATGCCAAGAACATTTCCAAGCATCCACATTTACTCTCTGATGCACAGATGAAGTGATGTGATGACAGAGTCAGAAATCTTGAAGGTGATTTGCCATGACATAACCATCATCGCAAAAACTTTCACCAACAAGTCTTCTGTTTTTTTTGAAGACTGAGTACTGTCAATCATGCCATGACTCGTTGCATCCGATGGATGTCCTGAGTGATGCTAGTCAGGAAGGTCAGCTCTGCCACGCCATCGAGGTCTGAAGTCTCATTCCCCCCTTTGCCCCACACACCACTCAACCCCACAGATAGGGTCAGTTTCTGACTATTTATGGCAAAGACAAGCTTGGAGTCACAGCCTGTGAACTGCTGATAACGGCCAGGAACTTGGTAGGTTTTCGGTAACTCACGGGGCCGATAATCTGGCTGTTCAAGCAGTAACATTAACTGATGGAACTTCTGGATGAACACAAGCTTCAGTTGTTCATTTAACATTTAAGATTTACAACGGTAAGAGACAGACAGTGAACTGACCCCAGATACTCCAATCTGCAGTCTGGATTCTTCAGAAAACCACACAGATGTTTCACTCCTGAATCTTGCAGCTTGTTGAAGCTCAGGTCCAGATGTTTCAGATGGGAGGGGTTGGACTTCAGAGCTGAGTTCAGAAAATCACAGCTGATCTCTGACAAACTGCAGTTCCTCAAGCTGAATAAAGAACAAAAGATGTGTATAAAATCATTGATTATCCATCAGATGTGTTCAGGTTCTCAATGTTCAGATCAACATTACTTTGTCCTCATCAATCAGCTTTTCTCTAAGAGCAGAACAGTGACTTTGTCCTTCTCTTATTATGGATCATCATCATGTCAGCCTTCTACACACATCATCCACATGTCAGCACAACATTCATCCACCTATTTATGTCCACACATCAATAACGTGCTGACCTCAGTCCACTCTCTCATTACAGGATTAATACTATATTGATACTTCAAACGCCTGCAGAAATGATTGATCTGTGTGAGAGAGAAGGATCAATATCAATGATCAGACATTATCAATGAAATCACATTAAACAAACAGAAACAAAAGAATGATGACTAGAAAAGCACTCAGAGAGTGCAGACCTCCACCAAGGATAGAGAGGAGAACAGGAAACCCATGCAGTAAAGGATCATGAGCTGGAATTGAACCTGCATCTCTGACACAGTTCTGTTTACAAATCACCTTCTTAACCAGTTGAGCTATCTGGACACCTTGCTCCAATTTGTTGGACGACATACTAACCTATGATGTTTCTGTCATATTGTGGACCACATACTAAAACATACTAAAAAATTCAAAGTGATCCAGAATCCAGGATCCTTTCCGGATTGCCACCAAAATTAAATCAGCTCTTCCTCTTACCATAGTGTACATCCCCTCAAAATTTCATGTGAATCTGCCCAGGCGTTTTTGAGTTATCTTGCTAACAGACAGACACACACACAAACGCCGGGTGTTACATAACCTCCTTGGCGGAGGTAAATACATTTTCGGCAATTTCTGCAATAAAACTGTTCTTTTGTCATAACAAACTAAATTTAGGACAAGAAAACAGAAAATACAGCAGCAGATTTACAGATTCATCAACAGACGTTCTGGATGAACACAAATGAGCTTCAGTTGTCATTAAACATTGAAGATCTACAACAGTAACAGACAGACAGTGAACTGACTCCAGATTTTCCAGTCGGCAGTCTGGATTCTTCAGAAAACCACATAGACATTTCACTCCTGAATCCTGCAGCTTGTTTCTAGTCAGGTCCAGATGTTTCAGATGTGAGGGGTTGGACTTCAGAGCTGAGATCAGAGAATCACAGCTGATCTCTGACAAACTGCAGCTCTTTAATCTGAATGAAGAATAGAAGATACAGATAAAATCATTGACGATCCATCAGATGTGTTCAGGTTCTGAATGTTCACATCAATAACATCTGCTGACATCAGTCCACTCTCTCATTACCGGATCTACATCAAATACATCTGCAGAGTGGATCCTGCAGGGCAGCAGTGAAGCTGCTTCACTCTCAGTCTCTGGATGATTGTAGCTCAGCTCTAGCTCTCTAAGATGGAAGTTGGAGCTCAGTGCTGAGACCACAGTGACCATCATCCAGGAGACTCAGGAGAGAAGCTGCTGCACTGGAGGATCCACACTACAGGCTGGACAGTCTCGGTGATCAGACAAGCTGACAGCCTGGAGTCACACAGATAGAATCAGCTCAAGAAGAAACAAGGAAAATCCAACCTGAACCCAAAGCAGGATTTAATTGAATTGTTAAACAGCTTTACTCTGACCTGAGAGTCTCCAGTTTACAGTCTGGACTCTTCAGTCCAGCAGAAAGACTCTTCATTTCTGAATCCTGCAGCTTGTTTTCACTCAGATTCAGTTCTCTCAGACTGGAGGAGCTGAGAACTGAGGACAGAGCTTCACAGCTTCTCTCTGACAGGTTACAGTCACTAAGCCTGAGGAGGAATTAAAATGAACACAAACAGAATATTTCATTCATCATGAACAAAATAAAACATTTAGGAAATGTTTCATGATTCCACATACTCAGCTTTGGTGGAAGCTTTGACCACTGGCAGCAGCCTCACAAGAGCCTCCTCTGAAGCAGAGTATTTCTTCAGGTCAAACTTGTCCAGATCTTCTTCTGATGACAGTAAGATGAAGACCAGAGCTGACCACTGATCAGGAGACAGTTCATCTGTGGACAGACGTCCTGATCTCAGGGACTGTTGGATCTCCTCCACTAGAGAAACATCCTTCAGTTCATTCAGACAGTGGAACAGATTGATGCTTCTCTCTGCAGACACATGCTTCCTGATCTTCTTCTTGATGTACTCCACTATTTCCTGATTGGTCTGTGAATTGCTACCTGTCTGTCTCACCAGACCTCGTAGTTTCTTCTGATTGGATGGCAGTGACAGACCCAGGAGGAAGCGCAGGAACAAGTCCAGGTGTCCATTTGGACTCTGGAAGGCCTCGTCCACAGCTCTCTGGTAGAAAGCTGCTATTAGATCAACTTTCTTTTTAAACAGTTTAGACAATCGAGATGTTTGTTGTTCTTCCAGAAGGTTGATTCCAGAGTTGATGAAGGTCTGATGGACATGAAGAGCAGCCAGAAACTCTTGAACACTCAGATGGACGAAGGAGAACACCGTGTCCTGGTACAGTTCACTCTCCTCTTGAAAGATCTCTGTCAACACTCCTGAGTACACTGAGGCTGTTCTTACATCGATGCCACACTCTGTCAGGTCGGACTGATAGAAGATCAGGTTTCCTTTCTGCAGCTGCTCAAAAGCCAGTTTTCCCAGAGATTCAATCATCTTCCTGTTGTCTGGACTCCAGTGTGGATCTGTCTCTTTTCCTCCTTCATACTTGACCTTCTTCTGTTTGACCAGAACCACCAGGAAGTGGATGTACATCTCAGTCAGAGTTCTGGGCAGATCTCCTTCCTCTCTGCTTCTCAGCAGCTTCTCCAGAACTGTAGCAGTGATCCAGCAGAACACTGGGATGTGGCACATGATGTGGAGGCTTCGTGATTTCCTGACGTGAGAGATGATCCTGCTGACCTGCTCCTCATCTTTGGATCTCTTCCTGAAGTACTCCTCCTTCTGTGGGTCCGTGAACCCTCTGACCTCCGTCACCATGTCCACACATTCAGGAGGGATCTGATTGGCTGCTGCAGGTCGTGTGGTTATCCAGAGGCGAGCAGAGGGAAGCAGATTCCCCCTGATCAGGTTTGTCAGCAGCACATCCACTGAGGTGGACTCTGTAACATCAGTCAGGACCTCATTGTTGTGGAAGTCCAGAGGAAGGCGACACTCATCCAGACCGTCAAAGATCAACACAACCTGGAAGTCTTCAAACCTGCAGATTCCTGCTGCTTTGGTTTCACTGAAGAAGTGATGAACAAGTTCCACCAAACTGAACTTTCTCTCTTTCTGATTATTCAGATCTTTGAAGGTAAACAGAAACATGAAGTGGATGTCCTGATTGGATTTGTCCTCAGCCCAGTCCAGAGTCAACTTCCGTGTCAACACGGTTTTCCCGATGCCAGCCACTCCCTTCGTTATCACTGTTCTGAGTTCTTCATCACTTCCTGCTCGGCCTTTAAAGATGTCTTCTGCTCTGATGCTTCTTTCTACTCTGTCTGATTTCCTGGATGCTGCTTCAATCTGTCTGACCTCATGTTCATCATTGACCTCTGCAGTCCATCCCTCAGTGACGTACAGCTCTGTGTAGATCTCATTCAGAAGGGTTTTCTTTCCTGCTCTAGCGATCCCCTCAGACACAAACTGGAACTTCTTCTTCAGCTTAGACCTGAGTTTGTCTTGACATCCAGTAAGAATCTCTGAATGAATAAATACCAAATGACACAAATGAGAAAATACTGCACAAGAAATAAATGATGGAAACATTTTCTGATAGAATGTTTCATGGAAAAATCATGCGCTATCAATCAATCAATCAAATTTTATTTATAAAGCGCCTTCCAATCGCCAAAAGGAGCACAGAGTAAAATAAAATAAATAAGTAAAAACATTTTAAGAAACACACAGTACTAAAAGGAGCTAAGCCTCAAATGCTACACGGAACAAGTACGTTTTCAGACGACATTTAAAAACATTTAGTTCATTGAAAAACATTTAGTTTGTCACAAGGTTGTCACAAGGTAGGAAAGTATGGTGGAGGATTCAAACACACACCGAGACCAAGAAGTGGCACAGGTCCCTTTCAGTCACTTCACCCAGTACAACACATATAGTGGGAGATATAAAGCCCTCATGTGATCAGCTTGCCCTGTGGAAACAGCTGTGCCTGATGTGTCTGCTGCCCTAGTCAGGGTCATTTCTGATGGTCTGGTGGAGCCCTCTATGGGGCAACAGTGTGGTAGGCTGTCAAACTCTAAGCTTCCGTCCATCCTTGATACACATTTGTCCTACCTCCCTGATGATCGACGTGAGGACATTGTTAGTCTGATTCACGCTCACCCCACTTTGTTCGGTGATGTGCGTTCCTGCACTCATGTGATTGAGCACGATATCAATGTTGGTGGTGCTACCCCCATTAAACAACATGCATACTGTGGAAAAACGTGAAAAGATTAAGAAAGAGGTTGAATACTTGGTTGAAAAAGACTTGGCCAAGCCCAGTTGCAGCCGTTGGAGCTCTCCGTGTCTGCTAGCTCCTAAGTCTGATGGTACCACCTGTTTCTGTTCTGATTTCAGGAAAGTTAACATGGTTACTGTGTCTGAATTATTCCTGCTGCCTCGCATGGAGGATTGCTTTGACACCATTGATCCAGCAACATTCATCACAAAGTTAGATCTATTGAAAGGCTATTGATCAGTTCCACGAACCCCCAAAGCTGAAGAGATCTCAGTTTTTGTTACACCTGACCACTTCATGCAATATACAGTGGTGGCATGTGGGATGTGGAATGCACCTGCCACCTTCCAACGGTTGATGCAGATTGTGTTGGGGGATGTGCCAAACTGTCAAGTGTATCTTGATGGTGTGGTGGTGTACTCAAATGAATGGACCAGCCATGTCTCCAGTCTGAAGGTGGTGTTTCAGCGACTTGCTAACTCTCAACCTTGCTAAGTGTGAATTCGGTAAGGCTACGGCAACCTACTTGGGGGAGCAGGTGGAACATGGACATGTCCATCCAGTGGATGCAAAAGTTGCTACAGTGTTGTCCTACCCAGTCCCCACTACCAAGCGTGCTCTGAGATGGTTTCTGGGCATGACAGGGAATTACCATTTTTTTTGTAAAAACTTCTCGGTGGTTGTTGCCCCCCTGACCAGGTTGTGCAGTCCTGGAGTGCCATTCCACTGGAATGATGAGTTTCAGCATGTCTTTCAGGCTGCAAAGTCTCTCCTCCGCAGTGTCTCTGCACTCGCTGCTCCTAACTTCCCCCTGCCTTTCAAACTACAAGTAGAAACTGGCGTCACTGGAGCTTCTACTACAAGGCAATAACAGAGATGTGTGCCATCCAGTGAGCTACTTCTCTGCCAAAGTCAAGCACCACCAGCTGAACTACTCCACTATTGAAAAGAAGACACTCCTGTGTCTCCTGTGTGTGAAGACATTCAGAACTGACTAAATCAGAAAAATTTCCTCATTCTATCCAGTCATCATCACAAGGGTAATGTTTAATGTTCCCCCAAAATCTGAGAGATTTAGTCCAACCTCATTAATGTGTGATGTTTCCGCAGGGACACGATGGATGAACGGTTTGTTCTGCTACTGTGGATTTCTTTGGTCCTGTGGATGGTTCTGCCAAAAGTGTCATATTTACTATCAGTCTAATGTCGAGCTATTGTAATTGATATCCCTACAATATCCCATTTTCTTCTTTCCCTGACTTACCTGCAGGTTTTTTCATGGTTTCTGGGATGTTCTGCACCAGATCATTCTTGGATATCTTCGCCAACACCATCACAGTGACTTTCATGGTGTTGATACAGTAGGTCTTCAACATTTCATCCACTGTGTCCATCCTGTCTGCATTCTCCAGGTCACACTTTGGGATTGCTGGGAAGTCTTCTAGCGCCCCCTTCTGCCACAAGAAAAACTTGAATTCTTTGAACTCCTCTGCCCCTAAATCCTGCAAAATCCCCAGTAGGACTTCTGGAGGTGTCAAGATTTTTATCCTGTAAAGATTCAAGAGGAATGAAAAAATAAATCAATGATGTAAAAATGACCACATAGTTTATTTTATGCTTCATCACCATTCAGCATCATTGGAGCAGCAGTTTAAAAGCTTCATTAGCAGCTGAAACTGCATCAGTCTTTGTAATTTACAAAACATCAGCAGGACTCTTGCTCCTATAAATCACAGAAAGTTTGAACCTGTGACCTGCTGTAGAATCCACTGACTCAGAAAAGAGACAAAAACATTGTTCAAGTCTTTCACTGATTTTCTTTTTCAAATGTCTCAGAATCACATATCATGAAAATCTCTGAGCTCAGATTTATAAACAAAGGTTTAACATTGACTGTTAGCAGAGCTCCATGAATAGAGTCAGACATCAGACTCTCGGACAAAAAGTGGAAATAAAGATCATGTGAAGTTTTCTTATAGTTTGAAAAGTTAAAAGATGCTGGCATGTAGAGAAGCAGCGGCTCAGTGCTCTCCCTTTTGATTTACTATGCACTTTAAAGACTTTAAAGATTCTATTCTATTCTAAGTGCAGAAATGTCTTAAAGTGTGATACCAGTGATGGCCAGTAGGGGCTGTCTCCAAAAAACTCTGGTTCCAACAGACTCTCACTCAAAAAGCAAAAACTTCCCCCATGAAAACTCAAATCAATCACCTTTTCCATCACTCATTCTAAGTTTTTTTTTCTAACTTCCTGATCAGTGTTCTGGTGTCCATCTGAAGATAATTCCATAATGAAATAGAAATAAGGACTGACAGGTGTGTTTGGGGGCGTGGCCTGCTTCATTGACCGTCTGGTTGGGAATAATTGAATGAAGCAGCCATGATGTTCATTCACCGTCAGCTCAAGTCTCAGCCCGATCTCACGAGGATTCGTGAAACTGTCACGTAAATTTTTGTTTCGGTTTCGTGTGCACCAACACGATTTCGTCATGTTTTTCGTGCCGCTCACCACGAAATGCGCACCAATGTATTTTAAACGGCGGACTTTTCGTGCCACTCAGAACGTATTTCAAAAGAATGTGTATATTATATTTTTAATGTAAAACCGCGGCGAATCCAACGCTATATTTTGCATGACATCGTCCCTAAACATAACCCTAACCATAACCCTAACCATAACCTAACCATAACCTAACCATAACCTAACCATAAGTCGGTGGTACACTTACCAATTTGCATAGGAATTTCAAGAATGTCCGGCGGCCGGCGGCCGCAAACGCAATCACACAAGCAGTATACGCCGATGGACAGCTTAGATCGTCATGAATCCGCCGGTATAAACCACTTTCAGATGTGATTACCACAGCGAAAAACATTTCGTGGTGAGCGGCACGAAAAACATGACGAAATCGTGTTGGTGCGCACGAAACCGAAACTAAAACTTACGTGACAGTTTCACGAATCCCCGTGAGACCGGGTTGCAAGTCTCATCCTTGCTTTGATTCAGATGGAGCAGCAGTACATTTTACACGGTTTTACTGCTCATTGGCTTGTTTTAATGATGACTTCTCCTTCACTTTAACTGCACTATCAGATCCTCAATGGATACCCAGTTCAGTAAGTGAATGTTTATTTTCCTAATGGTTTACAATTTTAATGTACTTTACATTCAGTTTTAGCATTAAATATAAATGTTCAGTCCACCCCAGAATTTGAGGTTCTTTTACCTGTGTGTTTAGATCAGTGAAGAGACCATTAGTATCACAGACATTAACTTTCTACCTTCATTAGGCAGTACTGAACACCTGCTGTGTCTGTGAAGATCACAGTTAGTCTGCGTGGTGTTGTAGGGGCCGTTAATGGCTTGAATTCATGATTTTTAACATGAAAGAAGAGCAGAAAGGTTGGATTTTAATTTAATCACTTTACCCTATTTAAGGGGGGTGATCCAGGGAGGTGGAACGCTGGGAGTTTATTCATGCAATCAAACTTCAGCTTTTCAATTTTCTGTTTACTGCTGATGAAATGTCTATCATGGCTATCGTTTTAGTGACCAGATCTAATACAGATCCATGCAGACAGAAGAACTCCTTCATGTCTTTATCAGTCACTTTTATGTTGCAGCGTTTTCAATACAAACAAGTTTCTCTGTTGGGAAAATAAACTGATCTTGAACTTCCTCCTTGAATCTCTGTTGTGTTTGTGGTAATGCAGCAGTTAAGTGAAGCAGATCACACAGCAGCATTTTAACCTCCTGCTCTATGAGTCTTTATCAGGTCAGTTTACAGCAGAAACAGTCTCTTACTTTGTGTCTGAGAGTCCAGGTTCTTTCCTGAAGTCTGGAGGATCTTTGTCATTCTTCATAGACAGACGGTTAGATGCTGGAGGCTCTGATCCGTCCTCTTCCTCCAAATCACTCGTCTTCATCGCTCAGTCTGAGAGTTAAACCAGCAGCACTGAGTGACACACAACACAAGAATCAGGACAAACCAGTCTGTTAAAGATTCACACACAAGACAACATACAACACACACAGTCTAGAGTGTAACGGAGAAGTCAACTCTCCTCCTCACAAATTAATAGATGATTATTTTCTACAACGGTCCACAAAGAGAAACAGCTGACCCAGAACCTCTGACAGGAGAAGGACGATTATGTTGGATGAGGGCTCACTTTGTTTTATAACTTCTGCTTTGTTGACTGTAAAATAAACTCTGAACTCACTAATAAGTTTTATTGTTTCCTCCATGAACTCTGTACCTGGATCAGCCAATCACCTGTTGACTGGAAACCACATGATGATATTTACAGTCACAGCCCTCAGACCTTCATCAAGGAAGTTTCAGAGATGAACTCTGGACAGTAAAATGACCCTGTGGCCCCAAAACTGATGATTTCTGCTGCAGGATTTCACCGACGTTTACAGTAACAAGGATCATCTGCTGACCAACAGAAAGAGAAGAAAAACTGTGAAATCATGCAGATGATCTGAGGAGAAAACAAGAAAAAAACAGTTCAGCCCACAGCAGAACACAAACCAGAAGTCCTGTGTTCTGTTCTACAGTGGATTCAGTGAAGCTAATGGCTAACTACAGCTAACTCAGATTCATCAGAGACATGATGCTGCTGCAGTTGTTGTTCACTGAAAGAACAATGTTGTCATTTGATAAACATCTTTATTATTAAGTTATCAGGTTATTAGGACCAAACTCTTTAATGTCAGCTGAGGTTTCATATACAGGGACAGTAAATGAAATGTGTTGTCCACTCTGGTGCTCATTCAGATGGACATCATGTATTTGAGACGTCTCTTGGCTTGAACAAACAACGGTCTTCAACAAAATATTAGCACTTGATTTCCCTGTTATGTACTGTTTCACAATTTTCAAAAAAGTGATCTGGATCTGCACCAAGATCTGCACCTCCTACTGGAGGGTGTAATTATGCTTGAACCAAATAACTGGAAGTTTCAGCTGAATAAACTGCATAGAGTGTGAATACATGTACAAGGTTTATACTATATATGTATATAAACACAAAAAGAATATCTTTCTAGGTGTCACACAGTAATCATGATAAGACTCTTCTAGAGTCAAACCCAAGACTTTCAGATCAGGAAGTAGAACAAACACACAGAAGCCAGTGTGTAACAAAGCCAGCTGACTCTCCACCTGCTGAACGAACAGATCGTGATTTTCTTCTACGGTCCACAGAGACAGCGGACTGAGAAACTCTGACATTAAAAGAAGAATGTTGAAACAACACTCACCTGGTTTTCAACTCTGTAAATCTCTATCAACTCTAAAACGGACTCTGAGCTCACTGAAAACTTTCATGTTCCTCTTCTTTCCTCATATACGTGATTGCATAATGGGATGTGCGTGACACACAGCAGGTTCTCAAAGATATGTCTGCTTGAATATCACAAATTTAACAGCGGAGAACTGAGCATAATCAGGATCTTATGTTCCTGTCACTGATTAATTCAGCAAATTCTGAACATCACAGAGTTTTACTGATACATGCATCAAATCACAAACTACAGCCATGGCCATAAGTTTGGACACAGCATGACTTGCTATGGAGTCATTCCATGTCAATTCAACAAATGCTTGTTGCACCACTTTCTCAGATCCTCCCAAAATTTTTTTTGGGCTTTATTTGGGTAATTTTATGAACAAATGCAAAGTATTATGGTTATAAACATACAGTATAAGCAGTAATGATCTAATCTAATACCCATAGTCAGTCCAAACTTAATCCTCGCCTATGATTTTAGGGTTTTAAACTACTAAAAAAAGCAATTTATACTCCTTTTACATGGTCAGAATTTTTTCCCCTTCCAAAACTTTTACCCTTCTGGTGAGAAAAGTATAGAAATGAATGAAAATAAAAAAATACTGGACTGTGGAATTTCCCAAAATATCCTTATTATTTCATGGGCGACTTTATTTTGGGTTTTTCATGCCTCTATTTTAGGACTTATTCTTGTGAAAAGACATTGAAAGAATGAATTTTCTTCTTTACTAATGAAAGTTGCATAAGGTAAAAGTTTTAAAACATTAAAATAAAGCTTATTTATTGATTTATAGGCTGTTGAACTCAGGTGTAGACCCAAAATAGCCTAACTTTAGGCATTAAAAAGTGCATGTGGGATACATGGTACGCGGTTCAAATTTTTTTTGGAGGAACTCGTATGTGTGAAGTATGTGTGAACTTACTTTCATATTTGTTTCTTGTGCCAAAGATGAGCAACTGCTGAATCAATTTACTATACATTTTGATCCTCGTTTTTGTTTTTAGGAACCATTTACATGACCAACTAAAGATGAAAGATGAATCTGAAGCATCAGCATCGTAGTATAAGTTACAAAGGGCATATCTGAAGTTAATTATTATATAGACATTGTTTTTTCTTTCATACAGTAACTGAATAAGAAGAAATGGCATCACTCCCAGACTGCATTCTCAGGACAGCCTCGGTATCGTATTTGACTTATCAGCTGAATTTGAAGATTTGCAAGTGAAATTCATGCACCCAAAAGGTCCCAGCAAGAAGTTCACATGGCCTAGAAAGGATGACGTAGTGTGGGTGCCTACAGCCCACATCCTCTGTCCAATCACTGCTCCTTCAACACGCCGTGGTGGACAGTACCACATATCTGGTGCAGATGATGGCCTGATTTCAGAGAAATTCAAGCAGTTCAAAGGACAGAAATAGTGGTGTGATAAGTTGGGGACAAATTACATGTTTTACATGGGACCTAAGGCAATATAACTCATTTTAACTGCAATATATTAGTTAGAATTCCTAAAAAAACGCCTATAAAACATAGTGCATTTCTTGGTTAAATTGGCCATGAAGGATTCAAGAAACAATGTTGATACTTCAGATATCAATTATTCGGATGTTTATTGTTATACAGACAAAGTTTCATGTTTCTACTCCATGTCCCACATTGGTTTCTGTGCCAATATATGTATGGTGTTTTTCAGTCTGTTTCATAAATAGGCATCGTTTTGAGGTCTAAGGAGACTAGCTAGCTCTTGGATATTTTTAGGTTAGAGAGAACTTTTAAGGTACTTTGAGATTTTTATAACATATGAACCTTGTTACTTATTAAAATTTGTGAAAAAAATGCCTAAATTCTTGAAAAATGCCATTTTCGCCAAATTTTTAAATTGCCCTGTACCACAGAGAAATGGGTATATTCATTCCAAATTTTTTTTTCCTGCTCTATTGTTAAGGTGTTTGAACCCTTCAGATCACTTGTAAGTCTATATCATCAGTCAGTTCCCAGTATTATCTTCCTAAATCAAGCCTTTCTACCTAACATATCAATTTCCGAGTGGAAAAATAGGGATTTAAATATTTTATAACTTAGCAAATAGCAATCATATGATGTTAAAACTTTGCAAGTAATCTATTCTTATGTTGGGATAGTTAAAAAAAAAGTTTGGAGATGATCAGAGGAGGTCATGCAACAAAATTTCCTCAGATTTGTTGAAATGAGATGGAATGACTCTATGTCTGTTTTGATGTCTATGACAAAACATAACTAATATTTTTTGACAGCACCAGTTTAATTAGTCAACAAATCAACAAGGGATATAATATTATCAATAAATTCCAACAATTGGAACAACTTTGTTCCCAAAACATAATATTAGAAGAAAATAACAAAAAAATGCAGTACTTTCACAACCGAGTTTGGTAAGAATAACAAAATGACACCAAACTCTTCTGATGTTTTTTTAAAATATGAAATTTAATATAGTTCTCAGGAGTTGTGTACTGTATTGTAAGTGACAATTTTGTGGTATTTTCTAAGATTCATAAGCGTCATGGTACTTGTGTCCAAACTTATGACCATGGCTGTAATGATGATTATGATTGATCATGATTTCATTACTTTAATCTATTATATTGTATTTCAGCATCAGTTTTGCTTGTTTATTGTGTACTTGTAAACTGTGATGTGCTACTGTACTGCACTGTTTATTTTGAATAACCTTGAAATCACAACTCTTGCACACCATCATTAACTTGGACTCACTGAATTTACAGCCACAGTCCTCAGACCTTCATCAAGTTAAATTCAGAGATAAACACAGCTGCTGTGAGTGATTTCTGCTGCAGGCTTTCACCGAAGTTTACAGTAACAAGGATCATCTGCTGACCAACAAAAAGAGAAGTAAAACTGTGAAATCATGCAGATGAGCTTAGGAAAAAACAAGAAAAAAACAGTCCAGCCCATAGCGGAACACAAACCAGTCGAAGTGGACAAGTGGAAATTGAGATTGGACCCTCTGGAGGACCGGTTTTGGCCCGGGTACTGACAGGCCGCATGTTTGACACCCCTGCTAATACAAACTTGCTGAAGATACCGCATGATAATAAGGTGGACATGAACGCAGCACAATGACGTTTCCGGGCAGTCAACCAATCGCTGTCCGGAGGGGGCGGGGTTTAATAAACTTGCCGACCCTTGCCCCTGCTGACTGGGGCCACAGAGTCTCATTCATTTAATCAAACCCGCTCACTTCACGGTTTTATTCTGAAGACGACCCGACGTCGTTCACCTGCACACGCCCTACCTGCCTCTGGCCACTCGACTGAGCACCAAGCGGCATCACTTTACTCTTTACAGCCCCGGTGATGAAGTTTATCAGCGCAGCGTCGAAAAAAACTGCAACAATATGACCTCATGAAGTAGCCATGGTGGATGAAATACTGTTATAAACAGGCTGAAGTCGTTTCAGCTCATCAATATGAAAGTGGCAATAGACCTGCGTGGAGAAACACGGGTGTACATTTAGAAATAAAACACAAACATCGCTAATTTAACATTCAAAAAGCTTATTTTTCGGTTTTACTCCGCTGACATGTGAGAGAACAAAGGGAAGCCGTCCACATGTCCCCGCTCCAGGGCCCCACTCGCATTGGCTGGTGCCGTTACGCCATCCGATCAATCGGGCGCCACCACACTGGGAAAGCCCAACATCGGCGCTTGTGATTGGCTCAACCCGTTTGGCGCCTCTTGAATGTGCTGCAGCCGCGGTGGGCGGTGAGAGCGAGACGGTGAGCAGTTTGAACCGAGCCGAGGCGGAAATATTGAAATTGTTTGTAGACAACGTGAAATTGAGCCGCTCCGTCCACAAACACGGTGTTTCTGTACCGTAGCCGGACCTAAAGAGTGAGAACGGCAGGTTTTTCTGACCGTTTTCCGACTCTGGCTGCGTGAAGCCGGCTGAAAGTGAAGCGGCTCCCTCCTCTTGAGCTAACCGCTAACTAGCCGCTGAGCTAACGTCCCAGCTAGCCGCGGCTAATCCCCAACAAACAAAGGACGACTTTGCCGGTGTTCGCCGTACCTATCCCAAATCGCCCCGTTGAATGAGGACGGAGCCTCCTGGACAGGTGAGGGAAGCTGTCACGGCCCGTGTCCGTGTTTACGGCGCTTTTTGCTGCCCGGGTTTGCTCTTGATGCTTTGTAGGAGCCTCAATCTTTGTTAGCTAGCTCGCCGGGGTGTCGTGCCAAAATGTTGTATCCCTGTCAGAATTCATTCCCTCGTAGAAAGACCAACTTTTTTGTTGAAAAGTTCTTAAGAAGTACACATTACTACCAGAGTAGAAACCAATGCTGCTGAAAGAGCCACCCTCCCCAGTGTTTTGGACCTCGTAGAGCCGCTTTTTGAGCACATTTTGGGGGGACACAAACTTGGCCAGTTATCGTTAGCCTGGTTGTTGTTTGTAGCTAGCTCACTCTGAAATCTGGCTGCTTCGGCTCTTATCAGTCACGTTACACAACTACACACAATCTGCAGTTAATGACTTCTCTGTCATTTCTGCTTTTGTCCAATCAGAAAAAAACAAGACAGAATATTGCAAAAACGATCACAAATGAGACAAACGACACGAAACAAAAGAAAAACAGACAAAAAGTTATACAAAAAGTTACAAAGGGACAAAACAATGGAAAAAAAATACAAACAGGAAACCAAAAATGACAAAGCGAGAAGCAAAACACCAAAAAAACCAAACAAACAACACAAGCAAGACAAAAAGGAAATGTAAAACGACAAAAGCATGAGAAAAACAACCAAAATCAGACAAAACGGATAAAAACAAGACAAAATATTACAAACACGAAACCCAGAATGACAAAATGATCAGAAATGAGACAAATGACAGGAAACAAAACGGGACATAAGTTACAAAGGGACAAAACAACAGGCAAACACCAGACAAAAAATGACAAAAGCAAGAAACAAAACGACAAAAAGGTAGACAACACAAGCGAGGCAAAAATCCTCACATAACACAAATGATCCAAAAAACAACGAATAAAGTAAAATACAAAGTGACAAAACACAAGGGAGACATAAAGGAAACGCAAAACGACAAAAAACGTGACAAACGACAAAAAGACAAAAATATTACATAAAATGAGACAAAACAAAGCAAAAAAGAGACAAAAAATTACAAAGCAACAAAAAAAATGGTCAAATGACAAAAATCACAAAAGCAAGAAAAAATGACAAATCAGTGGTGTTACACAACTAACAATCACCTCCTTCACGTTGAGCGTTGTAGCAGGTCTGTTCTTTGTGTTTATAGATTGTAAAAGCGATATTTTTTATGTAACTTTAACTTGACACATTAAAATCAGCATACAATAAGCAAAAATATAACTGCAGTAAATGGTTTCTTTTCAGCCTGACACTATTATTATTCCTGCTATTATGGACAGAAAAGGGTTAACTTCAGCCACCTGTTCTGACAGTTTCTGAGTTATTCAACAGGTGACATATTCTGGAGCTCGGATTAAATCTATATTTATGTCAGGAATGGTTTATAAAGACAATGATGAGGTAGTGTGATCAGTACTCCTTTGACTGTTGTCTATAAAAACACCTCAAAATGCTGCCACAGGTGACAAGAGAAAGTAGCATGCTGGATGCTCTTGTATGTCAGGGTTGTATCCTGACACTTGGATGTCTTCACCTTAACCGTTTGCCCTCTAAGTTGTTTCCGGCAGCGTGGTGTAACACACAATCTGCCACATGACCACAGACCACTTGCCACCTCCAGAGCCGGGGAGCATCGCATCTGGCCGAAATCGTTGGTGCGAACAACCAGAGCATTTCCTCTCAAAGCGTCTGAGGGAAGCTGGTTTGAGGTGTCAAAGACGAGAGAGATGTAGGAACGTCCTCTGCACTCGTGGAGTTTGTTTTCAGATGCCAATAGCAAGATGTTGATGGTTGAACGCTGTACTGATGTCAGTGTCATCAGGGAGTGTTGGCAGGAATGTGTTGTAGACGTGGAACTAGGGCTGGCCCATATGATGATAGATATCATCTGGATGATAGAAAATGTCTATTGTTTTATGTGAAGATCCTATAGCTTATATCGCAGTGTCGCAAAACGCGCTTTATGACAGTATTTTACGTCACCGACGTGCCTTATGGCAAGCCCAGGCATGTGGCTAAAACAAACAGCTATGCAGGAAGACAGTGGACTCGACGCAGAAGAACAATCTAAACAACAAGATGACGAACAACCAGCTCAAACTGATGAGCTTGTACCTAAAAGAGGGGGAACTTCTGTCATATGGCGGGGGTTTGGATTTAAAAAGACCGACAAGGATCAGGCTACTGTACTTTGTAAGGTATGCCGCTGCCGCGTCCCAACAACAGACTGGAACACGAGTAACTGTTTTTATCACCTGAAAAAGAATCATGACAAAGAATACAGAGAGAGTCAACGAGAAAAAGCAGCAAAAGCAGGGTCGAGTGACGTTGACGTTAAGAAGAAGCTCCAGACACAGACGTTGCAACAGGCTTTCACCCGAGGCACACCATATAGCCATACCTTCCGCAGATGGAAGGAAATAACTACGGCCGTTGCCAAGCACAGCTATAAAGATATGGTTCCAATCTACACAGTGGAGAAACGGGGGTTTCTTGAGTTAGTGCAAACACTCTATCCTAGATATACCTACTCCCTTTATTTGTTGAATATATGATTTCAAACTGCTTGTTCACATGACAATTTTATATAAACGGTTCATTCATTGAATTTACCAAAAATATGCTATATCATGATGTATATCGTATCGGGATATAAAATTTTGGTCACATCGCCCAGCCCTACGTGGAACGTTAATTTGCCACCATCACTTGACGTTTCAATGAGACGACTGAAAACATTCAGTCATACCACCGCCTGCAGACTCTCCAGACACACTGTCGCTTTTCCACTAGCACCTATTCGACTCGACTCGGTTTGTGAGGTTTTCCATTAGGAGCTGGAGTCGAACTGATAATGTGACGTCTACAGAGTGCTGGCCACTGATTGGACAGGGAGTGATGACGCACTCCTTCACAAAAACCAAACCCACCATTTTAAGAAAAAACTGGCAACAGCGACAGCGCGCATTGCTCTTCACAGAACCTTTTTTACTTCAGGCGCTTTTCCACTAGCACTTACTCAACTCGGTTTAGGTCGTTTTCCATTACAATTGAGCACCACCTCATCATGGGTGGAGGCGTCATATTGCGGCAGCCCAGCCACAGAGTTGGCGTTGATGGCTACCTAGCTAGCTTATTGTTTGCATACAAGAAACAACGTTACTTTCAAAATATGTTTGCTTGTTTGAAGTGAGCTCGCCACTAACGGGATAAATAAGGTAACAGTTTCTTGAAGTCACAAAACACTCACTGGGTTTTATGAAGGAGTCGCTCTTGTGTGTCGTCACTACCTGTCCAATCAGTGGCCTGCACTCTGTAGACGTCACATTATCAGGTCCACTCGGCCTGCTTGGAACCCCGGCTGAGTAGGAACTAAAATAGTAGCAGGTACTACGTCCTAATGGAAAACCTCACAAACTGAATAGAGTCGAGATGAGTAGGTGCTGGTGGAAAAGCGCCTTTTGAATATGACAAAAAAACCATAGACCAGCAGCACGTATACCATCCCCACGATGTCCTCCATTGTTGTGTTGCGTTTGTGTCGCACATAAATGGCATGAAGGGGCTTCCGTGCCGCCGTACTACGACTCCACCCTCAATGAGGTGGTACTCAGTTGTATTGGAAAACCACCTAAACCTGTTTTGTTGAAAAGGCCAGGATGTTTTAGAAATCTCGTCATAATAAATGAAGCGTTGTCTTTGTGTTCCCTGCAGGTTCGTCATGGTGCTGACAGGGAAGCGCTCGGAGAAAGGTCCGGCCTGCTGGAAGAGGAGGGTGAAGTCCGAGTACATGAGGCTTCGGCAGCTGAAACGCTTCAGACGAGCCGATGAGGTCAAGGTTTGTCCAGTCAGACCTTCAGAAAGCCGAGGAAGTCGGGTTAATGTTGCAACTGTTTGTTTGTTTTAAATTGAAGATAAGTTCAAACTTTGTTAATCCAGATGGAATTCTTTGGCCAGATTTTGCTCGGAAAACGACATAGAAGAAATGCCTAAACAGTGCTTAATCTAAAAATAATGTGAATTTTGCTGCAACTGCGCCAAACAAAAGTATATCTTAAACTGCTGCTGCTGACATTTATCAACTGCGTTGTTTTAAACGGTGATTTTGAGGTTGATTTATTTCTACCCTGAATACCGATTAGTGCCGGATGCAAAGAAACTAAGAACAAACTAGAAAATGTTGCATTGTGAGTCACAATTTTAGTGGGAATTGTATTTTTTTGTTTTTTCTTCTGAAACGAATCTAAAATTGATCCGTTTATTCAGAAGTTTCTGCTTGTAAATGTCTAATTCTTCAGTAACGTTATAGCTGCTGAACGTGGCGGTAAAATCAACTTTTTCCCACTTTGGCTGGTGTCTGTTAGAGCATGTTCAACACCAACCGCCAGAAAATCATGGAGCGAACTGACATCCTGAACCAGGAGTGGAAGACCAGGCGGATCCAGCCGGTTCACATCATGACGTCCGTCAGCTCCCTGAGAGGAACCCGAGAGGTGAGAGCGTTAACGCCGCGCTGGCATGTGTAGGATGAGGCTGTGGACGCTGCTCTGACCGGACTTTTTGGCTTTTTCTCCGCTGCAGTGCACCGTGGACAGCGGCTTCTCCGAGTTCTCCAAGCAGGTCATCCCCCTGAAGACTCTGAACGCCGTGGCCTCGGTCCCCGTCATGTACTCCTGGTCCCCGCTGCAGCAGAACTTCATGGTGAGCTTTTTAACAGCTGGAAACGGAGCTCTGCGGTGTTTTTGTGTCTTGCTGCACAAGTTTGAACTCTGTGTGGCTTCAGGTGGAGGACGAGACGGTGCTTCATAACATTCCCTACATGGGGGACGAGATCCTGGACCAGGACGGCACTTTTATAGAGGAGCTCATCAAGAACTACGACGGCAAAGTCCACGGAGACAGAGGTGAGGCTTTGAGTTATGGCTGAAACGATTCAGTTACTAACATTCACAAACACAATGTGAATCATTTGAGCTTGGTTATTTTATACTGAAGTAATAAATAAAGTGACAAAAATATTGGATAATTTCTTTTACAAAATGGACAAAGCCTGGAGTCCGTATGTACAACATTTTTACATCTACCCATAGAAAAAGTGTGAACACTGCCTGCAGTTCAGCCGAGAAGTCCCTGAATTTTTGCCCCGTGACCGTCGGTCGTATCGGAGTCAGTCGTTGCTTCTCAGTTGAGCTGAAGGCTGCAGAATTTTTTTATTTCAACAGAACCTAGTAAAAGTGAACTGTTCATTTTTTGCAAATGTTTAAATGTGAGTTTGACGAAATATTGCGATTTTTCTAAATTAAAAAAAACAGACGAATTTTGATTATGATACAAATTTCAAGTAATTTTGGACAATTTTTGGTTTCATGTTGTACAAATTTTGAGAGATTTTGTGCAGATTTCAAGTCATTTTATATCATTTTTCATTCATATTGGACACATTTTGAATCATATTGAACAAATATTGAGTTGGGACACATTTAGTGAGATTTTGTATAGTTTTTGAGTCATATTGGCCAACTTTTGAGAGATTTTGTGCAAATGTCAAGTTATTTTGAATAGGCATGGGCCGGTATGAGATTCTGACGGTATGATAACCTTAGGCAAAAATATCACGGTTTCACGGTATTATGATTGCAGCTCTAAAATGTTAGAGTAAACTAGCTGTTGTTATCCATCTTAGCAATAAAGATTGATGAAAGAAAAAGGTTGTGGATAACTTTTTTTTTTTTTTTACTAAGGCAGATATGGTAACTAGCATGCTAAGATAAATCCTTAGCAACCTAGTTACCATATCTGCCTCAGTTAAAATATAAAAAAAGTTACTAAAAGATAGAGATGAAGATAAGATATGGTAGTTACCATATCTGCCTCGGTAACAAGCTCATTTCACTAATGTCAGACGCTAATACGCTCGTTCATTTCAAGACAGCACCTTTAATTTAGCATACAGCGATGGGTGGTGCTCCCGTAGATGCGCTATCATATTCGATGTATTGCCTCCTCGGGCTGCCACTGTCCTCAAGCACGGTTTGCACGTCGGGCGACCTTCTTCCTCCAAGCCGTGGCCGTCTGGCTTTTTACGGTAGCCGAAGTATTCCCAAACAGCCGACTTAGTCCGCTTGGACGGCGGAAAAAGTTCCGGGGGCTCGCCTCCTTCAGCCATCGCACAGCCTGCAGAGCTGCCTGCTTGTCACTCACAACAAACGCAGGTGAGCGGGGGGAGGGGTGCTTTAGGCTGCAGCTTCTCACAGCGTGAGGGACCTCTACTTTCTCCCTGATGAGACGTCACATTAAAAAAAAAACGCTCATACCGCAGGAACGGTATGACGGAAAATTTTAGTGGTTTTGAAACCTTGACTTTTTCATACCATGGTATACCTTAAAACCGGTAACCGGCCCATGCCTAATTTTGAATCATTTTTAAGTGAAATTGTACAAATTTTGAGTCGTATTGTACAAATTTGCAGGATTATGGACAAATGTGAAGTTATTTTATAGTTGTTTTTTTTTCGTCATATTAGACAAATATTGAGAGACTTGGACACATTTTGTGTAATTTTTTAAGTCATATCGGGCAAATTTTTTGTCATTTTATCCGAATTCCTGGGATTATAGAAAAGTTTAAGACATTTTGGGCAATTTTTGGTTTCATATTGGACAAATTTTGAGAGATTTTGTGTGGATTTCAAGTCATTTTGTATCATTTTTCACTCATATTGGACACGTGTTGAGAGACTTTGGATACATTTTGTGAGACTTTTTGCAAATTTTATATAATTTAAGTCATATTGGGCAATTTTTGTCATTTTGTCCAAATTTGCAGGATTAAGGACAAGTTTCAAGTCATTTTGGGCAATTTTTGTTACATATTAGACTAATTTTGAGATATTTGTGCAGATTTCAAGTCATTTTGAGTCACTTTTCAGTCATATTGGGCAAATATTGTAGTAATGCATTAATTATATAAATGAATTCCTAGTTGTTGACTTCACATGTAAGTCGCTTTGGATTAAAGCTTAGTTTTGGTGTGGCTAAACAGAGCTAGTCATGGTTAGTTCAAGGACTGTGGGAAAGCTGAAAAGAGGACAGCAGTTTCTTTTTCTTGCTGTCAAATAATGAGGAAACTCGCCGTCGTCGCGTTTCTGCAGAGTGCGGCTTCATCAACGACGAGATCTTCGTGGAGCTGGTCAGCGCTCTGGCACAGTACAGCGACAACGAGGATGACGAGGAGGAGGAAGAGCAGGACTTCAAGGTGGACAAGATGGAGCTCTGTGACGGCAAGGACCACCCAGAGGACCCCCGCAAGGACGGCCTGGCCAACAGCGACGGTGAGACCACGGCTGAGATACAGCAGAAACGGCTTTTACACGGCTTTGTTTATTTCAAAGATTGTTCCATTAGAAGGAATAATGATAGTAAGTAAAAAATACGGATATTCCACAGATTCTTCTCTAAAGTGCTACCGTTGCATATATTTTTGTGAATGTAGAAACATGTCATCGTTAAATGTACGAGTTCTTGATAAATATGTCGGTTTCTACAGCTTGTAATTCTTTCTCTTTTAGTTTTAGTAACACAAGAATGTAGAATTTTGAAAATTATTTTGTTTGCTGATGGAAAACGTTTGTTCTTTTCGTCTGCAGGCCGAACCAACAGCGATGCCAGCAAGAAGTTTCCCTCCGACAAGATCTTTGAAGCCATCTCCTCCATGTTCCCCGACAAAGGTTCCACCGAGGAGCTCAAGGAGAAGTGAGTGGGATGTTTGTGTGTGTGGAAAAAAAAAATCAACCAAAATCCAGCAAAATTCACTGGATTTTGGCAGATTTTTTTTCTCAATGTTCTTAAAGAAAATATTAGAGGTCTTACTGACATATGTGGAATCACTTTGGATATTTTTAGGACTTTTTTTGGAAGATTTTTACTCATTTTTTGAAAATATTTACAGGACTTTTCTTGCCAAATTTGGGGATATTTTTTTAAAAATAAAACTTTTAACCCTCGTGTCGTGCTGTGGGTCAATTTCACTCGTTTTAAAGTTTGAAAATGTGGGGAAAAATTTTTTAAAAATCACAGTGACACTTCTGATGTCCACATTTTCAACATTTTTGGGGAATTTTTGAAAATGTTTTGGTGGAATTTTTAAAAAAATGTTTCTTTAAGAACATTCATTCATTGGGGATTTTTTTTAAATAAAACTTTTAAGGAATTACTGGAATTTTCTTCCTGAAAGTTTTACAAATTTTCAGAAACTTGGTGAAATTTTTTTGCTGAATTTTTGGATTTTTTTCAGACAAGGAGACTATTTTTTGGTGCCTGTAAATGAAGACAACAGGAGGGTTACACATCACTCCAGAGTTGCATCAATACTAGGGGTGTAACGGTTCACGTGGTTGTATTCAACCGTTTCGGTACGGCATGTTCGGTTCGGTCCACTTGCGCACCGTTTCGGTTCATATTATTTTCTCTTCAAATTTATGACTACAGTGATCTAAGCGCTCTGTCGGGAACTGAAGTCCTTAACGTGTTTTCACACGGATGCTTTAGAGTGTCGGACACCACTCACCACACACAGGCGTTGCGAGCAGGATTGTTAAATGGCATCAAACCTGAGCTGGAAGACCCTCCCAGCTCACTACGCTCTCCTGTTTGGGAACATTTTGGTTTTCCTTTTACAGTTACCAATGGACAAAGACAAGTGGATAAAACCAAAGTTGTGTGTCGGCACTGTTCCACGGAGATCGGGTAAGCTACAGGAAACACGTCTAATATGTTAACGCACTTAAAACGGCATCACCCGACAGTAAATGTTACATCAACAAGAAAGAAAACCAGCTTGGTGCAAACACCGATAACGTCTGCTTTTAAACAACCTCTGACACGCGACTCTGACCGGGCCAAAGCAATAACACATGGCACTGGAGTTTTTATTGCCACGGGACTACGTTCTTATTCACGTTCTTTTTCTGCCTTTTTTGTACCGAAAATTAACCGAACCGAATACTCTAGGAAACTGAACCGAATCGAAATTACATTTTAGTGTACCGTTACACCCCTAATAAATACGAACACACTTCTCTGATAGAAATCACTTTTTGCATCTTCTAATACGCAGCGCTCGATTTAAGGCCGAGAGGTCCGGTCGCCCAAATGACATTTTTTGGGCCACCAACATACGTCAATTTAGACATTTTTAGGAGCCAAAATCAACTTTTAGTGGCCAAAAAATTAATCCTACTTTCTTTTTGGTGGGGGGTGGGGGAATCCAGTTCCTCCTCCACGTGAACTTGTTAGCTGGAACCGCCGAGCTATCACTGGTCGCTGGGCAAAGTGTGCCTTAAAACCCCCCACGGCCGTGAAAAGTCACCCACGAATGAGCAGCGCATTGTCCGGAGCTCCTAGCGGGCGACTGGGACGTTGACAGCCGGAACAGGTGCGGTTTGTCCCGGGCAGGTGTTAGCCGAGCAGCTAGCGGGGGATAGCTAGCCAGCCGGGGAGTCTGAGCAGTCTGTGACCGGGGAGAGCAGCCGGCGGACGCCGAGTTAAAAATGACAGCTCCGGTGGCTTGGTGCTTTCCGTTCGCGGTGCTCAGGCTCAGTTGGTGCTGTCCTCCGGATGCCGCCACCACATTCTGGGCTGGTTCTGGATCCGACGGAGTCTCGCGGACTCCCGTGAGATGTTAACGACGTTAACATCAGCGACAATAAAGTGTTCAAATTTGAAATTAAATCGGCGGAGATCCGCGGAAAATTGCCATCCCTGAAACTTGGATTTGGAGGTCAGTAGCCCAAATCAAAATATTTGGGCCCCTAACCAGCGTGTTTTTTGTCATTTTTGGTCGCCAAAATCGGTTTTTAGTCGCAAATGGCGACCTGGCGGCCGTCTAAATCGAGCGCTGATACGTCTGTTTGGACCAGCTTTGCCTCTAAACTCTGCTTCTCTTGTGTTTCAGGTACAAGGAGCTGACGGAGCAGCAGCTGCCCGGAGCGCTGCCTCCTGAATGCACGCCGAACATCGACGGTCCGAACGCTCGCTCTGTGCAGCGTGAGCAGAGTCTGCACTCCTTCCACACCTTGTTCTGCAGACGCTGCTTCAAATACGACTGCTTCCTCCACCGTGAGTCCACACAGACACAAAAAAAAAAAGTAGAAATCCACTCAAATGAGCCAAACGGAGGCGTATAGTTAGAACGTTTTTCACAAATTTGTTTAAATCCGATAAAATAACGTGTTTTTTCTCTGTCAGCTTTCCATGCGACTCCAAACACCTACAAGCGTAAGAACCTGGAGAACCTGGTGGACAGTAAGCCCTGCGGCATCGACTGCTACATGTACCTGGTGCAGGTGAGTCACTAAATACTCATTCAGTACCGCCGCAGTAACGTTGGGATCTTCTTCTAGTTTAATATTCACACAGACGTCTGCCTTTTAGGACGAGATGAGAAAAAACACGAGTAGAAATAAACAGGAAATGAACATAAATACTGTTAATATTTTACAGATTTTAATAGGAACAGAATCAGATGTTCAGACTAAAAAATACTGTTATTGCACATATTTTAAACATTGTTCCATGAGTAGAAAATACAGATATTTTACAGGTTTTATCTAGATTTTTACAGATTATATATTTTCTGAGGTTATTTTCTAAGTATGAAAAACTGATCTTTTACGAATTTTACGTTGGTAAAAAAAATACCAATTATTTATAGATTTTATCTATTTTTTACTGATTGTTCCATCAGTAGAACTATTAATTTTAGACAGATTTTATTTATAATTTTATAGATTCTTCTATAAGTAAAAGAATACTGATATTTTACAGATATTACTGATATTGCTCAGATCTTTTTCCTTGAATTGAAAACACTGATATTGAATCTTTTCTCTATATTTTACATGTTTTATTTTTCAGATTTAGGTTCTTCTGTCAGTTATAAATACTGATGATGCAGGAGATGTCTGTAACTGTAGTTTTTAAATGTTTTTAAATCTTCATAATGCTGACGTTTGGATGTGTCGACGCTGCACCAGAGAGTTTCTCTGTTATTTTTTCTCCTGTTTAGCTAAACTTTGATGTAATATTCCTCAGGATGGGATGGTGAGGGAGTATCCGGCCGGCGTCGTCGCTGAACGCGCTAAGACGCCCTCCAAACGCACGGCGGGCCGTCGCCGTGGACGACTCCCCAACAGCAACAGCCGGCCCAGCACCCCCACCGTTTCCTCGGAAACCAAAGACACGGACAGCGACCGGGAGGGCAGCAAGGAGGACGAGCGGGACAACGACAAGGACGACGAGGACAAGAAGGACGAGACGACCAGCAGCTCAGGTAGGGAACAGACAGATTCCTGCTTTGATGTGAAGAAGCGAACCGATAGAAACCCGGACGCTCTGTGTTTGCAGAGGGAAACTCTCGGTGTCAGACTCCGGTGAAGATGAAGCTCAGCGGTGAAGCCGAAGCGGTGGACTGGAGCGGCGCCGAGGCTTCTCTCTTTAGGGTTCTCATCGGGACGTACTACGACAACTACTGCGCCATCGCCAGACTCATCGGCACCAAGAGCTGCAGACAGGTAGCAGCGTTTAGTTTCATCTGAGACCAGGAATGCATTCATTTATGAATTTAAAACGCATAAAACTGAACTATCGACGCTCAGATTTGTTCAGTTTTTAAGCTAATAGTCAAATTCAGCTGCAAAAATGAAAAAAAAAAAAATTAAACATTAAAAACTCAGTAAAATTTTAAATAGAACCAAAACTGTTTGGTGTAAATTCTGGTTTAAACTTTTCTGGACTTTTAATTTATGCATTTTTTTTCTACGTATTTGAACATTTAAATCGGAGTATAAAAGCACACAAATGGCAAGATGTTTGGTTTTGATTTATTAGACTTTTAGGTTATTTTAGAGATAAGAAAAATAACAAATAGCATCAGTATTACATAAGTGATTTGCTAAAACGACTCGGAAGCTTCTTAAGAAGATAAAAAATCCATTTAAAACTAAACTCAGTAAAATTGAAGGCAGTCTGAGTGAATTTCTGCACTTTTTCCTGCCTTTTTTTAAACATTTCAGTACAGTATAAGTAGAATAGCACACAAATATCTGAGGTTTAAACTTTAAAACCTGAAATCTTCCAGGTGAGAGCACACTAATCTAGCAGCTTAATTTATTTAACTCCCAGTTAAATGTACATCTCTGCATCTACAGCGTCAGGCACCTTGTATTTATTTACTGAAACTAGATATTTACGTATTTTTTGCAAACATCAGGCACACTAAGCTGTCTTAGTTTTCCCGTCCAAACGCGTCTACGCTCCGTTCTACAGCACCTTACAGCCTCTCTGTGTGAAACGAGCTTCCTTCTTCCACGTTTCGTCTTTCCGTCGCAGGTCTACGAGTTCAGGGTGAAGGAGTCGAGCATCATCGCTCGAGCTCCGGCCGAAGACGAGGACACGCCGCCGAGGAAGAAGAAGAGGAAACACAGACTGTGGGCCACTCACTGCAGGAAGATCCAGCTGAAGAAAGGTCAGGAAGTCTAGAAAAGAGCCCACAAACGTGCTAATTAATGCAAACGGAGGCAATCGGAGGATAAAACTGATGTTTGGTCCTCATTATTTGGTCTGAAAGTGTTTAAATGTTGTATAATATATGAATTAACTGTTTACATTCAACACATCTTTCCCCTGTAATTTAACAAAACAGGCAAAAATCTATAAAAAAAGTTTTTTATTTTCTTTGGTTTTCAACTCAGTTTCTGTTTTTAGCTGCAGGAAGCTCCTATGTTGAACCGTCCTCTCCATGTTTCCTCCTACAGACGGCTCGTCCAATCACGTCTACAACTACCAGCCATGTGACCACCCCCGGCAGCCGTGCGACTCCTCGTGTCCGTGCGTCACCGCCCAGAACTTCTGCGAGAAGTTCTGCCAGTGCAGCTCCGAGTGTAAGAAGTTTATACGATGAAACGCAAACGTCCATTCATCCGCTGGAAATCTGTTAATCAGCCGGCATGATGGTTAACCCTCCTGCTGTCCTCATTTACAGGCACCAAAAAATAGTTTTCTTGTCTGAAAAAATAAAATAAAATTCAGAAAAAAAAATCCCAAAAATTTGCAAAACCTTCAGGAAGAAAAGTCTTCAAATTATTTAAAAAAAATGAGAAAAATGTTCCCAAAAAAATCCTAAAAATATCTAAAGTGATTCCATATGTATCAGTAATATTTCTGATATTTTCTTTATGAACATTCACATAAAAATCAACCAAAATCCAGCAAAAAATATTGTTTCCTTGTCTGAAAAAATTCAGCAAAAAAAATTCCCCAAATTTCTGAAAATTTGCAAAACCTTCAGGAAGAAAAGTCTTCAAATTATTTTCAAAAAATGAGCAAAAATCTTCCCAAATAAATCCTAAAAATATCTAAACCGATTCCATATATATATCAGTAAAACTTTAGATTTTTCTTTAGACATTCACATAAAAATCAACCAAAATCCAGAGAAAAATATTGTTTCCTTGTCTGAAAAAAATTAGAAAATTCAGCAAAAAAAATCCCAAATCTCTGAAAATTTGCAAAACCTTCAGGAAGAAAAGTCTTCAAATTATTTTCAAAAAATTAGTAAAAATCTTCCAAAAAAATCCTAAAAATATCTAAACCGATTCCATATATATCAGTAAAACTTCTGATTTTTCTTTAAAGACATTCACATAAAAATCAACCAAAATCCAGCGAAAAATATTGTTTCCTTGTCTGAAAAAAATCAGAAAATTCAGCAGAAAAATTCCCCGAATTAATGAAAATTTGCAAAACCTTCAGGAAGAAAAGTCTTCAAATTATTTTCAAAAAATGAGTAAAAATCTTCCAAAAAAATCCTAAAAATATCTAAACCGATTCCATATATATCAGTAAAACTTCTGGTGTTTTCTTTAAGAACATCCACATAAAAATCAACCAAAATCCAGCGAATTTCGCTGGATTTTGGTTGATTTTTATGTGGATGTTCTTAAAGAAAACATTTTTAACATTTCTTTTTTTCACCAAAAAATGTTCAAAAATTTCCCAAAAATGTTGAAAATGTGGACATTTTTTTCCCACATTTTCAAACTTTAAAACGACACGAGGGTGAACTGCAGCTGATAAAAATATTCCTCAGAAAATTTACAAAACATGAGAGTAAATGTTCTCACAGGGATAGCAATAAGATATAAATACGTGTGGCTGAAAATAAATATAACTGTAAAAAAACAAAAAGTAATACTGAAATCAAAGTTCACGCTGCACATAACTGTAAAATATTCCAGATTAAAATGTTGCGCTTTAAACTAAAATTTGCTCTGACATCATCGTGGTCCAGATGTTCCATCAGACAGAGCCACGGCTTCACCAACACCTGGACTTTCTCTCTGCAGGTCAGAACCGCTTCCCGGGTTGCCGGTGCAAAGCCCAGTGCAACACCAAGCAGTGCCCGTGCTACCTGGCGGTCCGAGAATGCGACCCGGACCTGTGTCTGACCTGCGGCGCCGCGGATCACTGGGACAGCAAGAACGTGTCCTGCAAGAACTGCTCCATCCAGAGAGGAGCCAAGAAGGTGACGGACCTCCAGAACCTGCAGCTAAAAAAAAAAATACGGGTTTCTGATGTTTGTTTTACAGTTTTGGTTTGTTTTTTGCCCGTCTGTCAACGTAAATCAATTCTTTTTCTTGTGATTTTTGCTTGAAACTTCCTGTAGTTTCAGTTTTTACCCAGAACAGCAGCAGACACCTCTAAGATTGTGTGTTTCTGATGGTTTAAATCTGGTGTTTTTCCTCTTAGCACCTGCTGCTGGCTCCGTCGGACGTGGCCGGTTGGGGAATCTTCATCAAAGAGCCGGTGCAGAAGAACGAGTTCATCTCCGAGTACTGTGGAGAGGTGAGGACCGAAAAAACACAGAACAGCAGCAAAGACGCAAAAGTACTCAAGAACAACCCACAAAACCATTAACGAGGATTACTCTACTGATTAATGCTTTTTCTGCTACAATATTTGAATTTAATCTGCAATATTTCGTGTTTATTTATTCTGGTTTTGGTCCATTTGTGGTTGATTTGTGTCTCTAAGAGGCGGTTTTAAGTCCGTTTGAACCAAATTAGCGTTTATTTCGTGTCTCTTTATACTCGGTTCTGTCTCGCTGTGGTAAATCTTCACGTCTTTCTTCTGTTTTTGTGCGTCTTTGTCGCCGTTTTGTGGGTCTTGGTGTTCCGTTTGAGTCATTTTGAGCGTCTGGTCGGTTTGCATTTATTTGTGTTTCTTTAACATCTTGTTTTTTTCTTGGTTTGGGTGTTTTTGTGTTTGTTTTGTCTCCGTTTGCCTTGGATTAGCATCTTTTTGTGCTAATTTTGAGTCTCTTTTTGCTTGTTTTGGCCTCTGAGTCAATAATTGTTTGTTTTTATCAGTTTGTTGCCGTTTTCTTTTTTTTTTTGGCTCTTAGCATTTTTTTTCAGTGTCTTTGCTGCTGTTTTATCTTTGCAGCTCTATAATCAACAAGTCTAAAGCGGCAGGAAACACTATTTTGACTGTAAATCTGCACCTTTGAGGCCAGTTGACGCTCTGCAGCAACTCTTCCTCGTGTTTTCTTACACTTTTGACCAAAAAAAGTGCACAAATTCAGCGTTAAAATGCGTGAACTCTGACTTGTTTGCAGATAATCTCCCAGGACGAAGCCGACCGCAGAGGGAAGGTCTACGACAAATACATGTGCAGCTTCCTCTTCAATCTCAACAACGGTAAAAACCCGTTTCCCGTTCGACTTCAGCGCCTGAATTTCAACGTCGGATGAAGAACCAGCCGCTCATAATTTCAGCCTGATGTGCACCAACTGGTGTATGTTCTGGTTGACGATAAAGCGGCTATTCTCTTCTTTTCTTCTAATAAAATGCCGTCGGTTTCGTTTCTCCGCAGACTTTGTCGTCGACGCCACGAGGAAAGGCAACAAGATCCGCTTCGCCAACCACTCCGTCAACCCCAACTGCTATGCAAAAGGTGAGAAAGTTCAGCAGCTTCAGGGCGTTTGTGGCGCTTCAGCATTCGACTGACGAGCGTTTTCTCTGCAGTGATGATGGTGAACGGAGACCACAGGATAGGGATCTTTGCCAAGAGAGCCATCCAGACCGGAGAGGAGCTCTTCTTCGACTACAGGTCAGTCAAGAAAACCACCACAAAGACACAGAACAAGCAGAAAGATGGTTTAGTTGGGTTTTTCTCTTGGTTTGGGTCCATTTGTGGTTGTTTTGTGTGTGTTTTTCAGCTGTTTTGCGTCTAGTAGTGGTTGTTTTGTCTCCATTTTCCATTCATTTTAAGTCTCTTTTTGACTGGTTCGTCCTCCTCTCTCGTCAATTTCCGGATCTCTCTGATGGTTTTAGATCTTTTTGCATTGAATTTGCATCTTTTTGTGTTCATTTTATGTCCCTTTTGTCTTAGTTTGGGCCCGTATGTGGTTGTATTGTGTCTCTTTGCAGACATTTTTCATCTAATAGTGGTTCTTTAATGCATCTAGTAGTCGTTTTAGCGCTGTTTGCATTGAATTTGCATCTTTTTGTGTTCATTTTATGTCTCTTTTGTCTTAGTTTGGGTCCATTTGTGGTTGTTTTGTGTCTCTTTGCAGACATTTTTCATCTAATAGTGCTTTTATCTCTGTTTGCATTGAATTACCATCTCCTTTTCCGTCTCTTTTTACTTAGTTTATTCATTTTGCGCTCATTTGTGTTCATTTTGCGTCGTTTGACCTGAAGTTGGTGTGTTTGTTGACGATTATTTAAGTCTGTTATTTTGGACCGGTCCAAAGTCGTGAAAACGCGGGGGTGTTCACGGGTGGTTTGTTCCTCCTGCTGCTGAGAGTAACGGAATAATCCATGAAGTGAGTGAACGAACCTAAACTCACTTGAATGTTGTTTTTGTTTTGTTTTTTTAGGTACAGCCAGGCGGACGCTCTGAAGTACGTCGGGATCGAGCGGGAGATGGAGATCGCCTGATCCGGACTTCTACCTCCTGCTGACCGACGACACAAAGGCCTTACACACCGACACAAACAAAAAAACACGCCCTCACTTCAGGAAATCCAGACAACTTGTCGAATCGCTAGAAAGCTTCAGGAAAACTGGGAATATTTGAGTTTTTTGTCGCCTTCTTTTTCTCTTTTTTTGATACCTTTCATATCCGTTTTTAAGTTCTCTTCTTCCTCTTCTGTCGGGAGTTCGGGATTCATAAATCTTCCCTCTGCTGAAGGTGCAGATCGCCTCCAAACTGACTTCTGTGTGCGTTTTTAAAAATATCTCCACATGAGGAGTCCTGCAGCGACCGGAGAAAACAAACCGAAGCTTCAGGGACCAAAACTCCTCCACCAGCTGCTGTTTGTGCTCCTCCTCCGCCGTGGTTGTTGTTGTTGTTTTTTGTTTGTTTGTTTTGACTGGACACAAACTCCTCAGAGTCGCTGTCAGTCTGTAGAACACGAGGACGAAGCAGCGCCACAACAACAAGCAAAACATTGAGTTCATCTGGATTTAGTCTGGATTAAAGGCAAACAGAAAAAACGCTCAAAATGAGAAGATCTGGCTGTTAGTTTAAGTAACCCGCAGCTAGTTTAAACATCGATTCAATTTTTTAGTGGAAAAAAGTCAGTTTTGTGGTTTTAGCCACTTAAATGAGAATATTTTCTTTTTTTCTGCCTTTATGACAGAAAACTGAATGAACTGACGTTTATTTACGGCTCTGAAAAGGAAAAACTCCACGTTTCTTGTTAAATTCAATAAAATTTTACCGTAACGTGAAACGAGTCGCGTTTAAACAAGATAAATAAGATTTTATTATAACAGGAGAAGTTTCTTGCTCCAGCCGGATCAGTTTGTTGTAACGTGAAAATATCTCGTTAAAACCTTAAGAACGTGGAACTTATTAGTTTTCCTTGTTCAGGTTGTCAAAGTTGCTCCAGAAAACCAATTGTAGGCCTCGTTTCTGCTCAGAATCGCAGCTAAATTTTAGTTTTTACATCCAAATTTAATGCGACACGAGACGACGACACGTACAGACGTTAAGTTACGGCTCAGGAAAGAAAAACGTGAAAATATCTCCTCAAAACCTGAAGCTTTCCATGTTAATATTGTGAAATCGAGTCATTTTTACTTCATCTAGTTGTCAGAAAACTAATTCCAAGCCTCGTTTTTGCTCAAAATTGCAGCGAAGTTTAAATTTTTACGTCCGAATTTAATGCAACACGAGACGACGACGACGCGTACGGACGTTCATTTACGGCTGCGTTTTCTTCAGATCTGCCTTAAAACTATTTAAATTATTGTGTTATAACGTTTAAAGGAGATAAATAAGATTTTGTTTGAACGTAAAAATATCGTAACGTAAAAATATCTCGTTAAAATCTGAAACTTTGCATGTTAATAATGCAAAACTAAATTTTTTTTGCTCATTCTCCTCGTCAGAAAACGAATTTCTGGTCTCATTTTTGCTTGGTGTAATTTTTAGTTTTTACGTACGAATTTATTTCAACACGAGACGACGACACGTACGGACGTTTATTTACGGCTCAGGAAAGAAAAACGTGAAAATATCTCCTCAAAACCTGAAGCTTTCCGTGTTAATATTGTGAAATGGAGTCATTTTTACTTCATCTAGTTGTCAGAAAACTAATCTTAAGCCTCGTTTTTGCTCAAAACCACGTTTTCCGAATTTAACGTGACGCTAGACGGCGACACGTACAGATGTTTTACGGCTCAGGAAAGAGAAACGTGGAAAATTTCTCAATAAAGCAAGATTTTTTTCATTATTGCAGTAAAATAACAGCAGAATCTGTTTCAATCCAGCTCAGTAAATAATTTCTCATTTAATTAAACTTTGCAGGCTGAAGTGTGAAGCTGATGCTTTTTTTTAACCTTTTCTGGTTGTCAGAAAACAAATTTTAGGCTTCGTTTTTGCTCAAAATTGCAGCGAAACTTAAATTTTTACGTCCGAATTTAATGCGACACGAGCTGACGACACGTACGGACGTTTGTTTACGACTCAGGAAATAAAAACGTGAATCTCTCTCATTAAAAACTGAAGCTTTCCACACTAAAACTGATTTGTTTTTTATGTTTTCTGGTTGTCAGGTCTTAAAGTTTCAATCCTCAGACAAAACTGCAAACATTCTGTCAGAAATGCAGAAGAAATCGCCAGCGGACACAACGTTGTTGTTGTTGTTGTTGTTGACGCTGCTTCGTTGCTCCTGCTTCGGGTGCTAAACGTGAACCAACACAAAAACCAGCACAAACTCTCGGATCCTTCGTTACAAACCAGAACCAAAGTTTTCCCAGAATCCCTCAGCAGCAGCAGCTTCTATTTAACGTTTTGTTTTGGATCCCGCTTCGTTTTCAGAGCCCGAGTTTGTACTTTTATTTTGAATTTCTGAAGAATCTGAGCTCAGATTAACATTTGTTTTGTTGGAATTTAAGTCCAAAACCATAAAATCAGCTCATAGTTGGATTAATTGGTCTGTTTTCAACAGAAATTCTCTGATTCTAGTTCCTAAAAGTTGAATATTTTCAAGTTTTTCTGCTTTTATGCTAGAAAACTGAATATTTTGGGGTTTATGGACAAAAAAAATCCACAATTTTCACCATTTTCACCATTTTTCTAGGCCAAACTGTTTATCGTTAATTATCGCATCTCTACGGTCCGTTTCCTTCCAGCTGTCAACTGGAGTTAACCAGCAGCTGCTTTGATATTTGATTTTATTTAATTTTTCAGGAAAAATTTCTAAATTTTCTGATTCCAGCTTCTTAAAGTTGAATATTTTCAGTTTTTTTCTGCTTTTATGACAGAAAACTGAATATTTTTGAAAACAATCAACATTTTTTTGACACAACTCCAAATCTTCCTCATTCAGGACCTGCAGCTCTGCAGTTATTTGGATCAAAGCGCCTCAGTTTGGCTGAATTTACGTCTGAATTTAAGCAGCTCTTCTGTGTGACGGTCTGCTGGGGAAGCTTTGGTGAATCGGGCGTTTAGTGTGAACCTCCTGCTGTGCCTTGAGTCCTGAACAGAACAAATCAGCGTCTTTGTTGGATTCGAGGCGGTTCTAACTCCTGTGTGACGTCGTTGAAGCTCGGCTCGCTGCACTGCCTCGTCCTCGTGACGTCCAATCAGATTCCAGAGCGACGACCACCTTCCTTCCCATCCTGGTGCTCAAAGACTCGGCCCAAAGTCTGGCTCGCTGTAAGCAATACTCGGTTCTCCTCCAGCTGGACGTTTGTCACGCCGTCGATGGATGAAACTTCAGGTGCTTCGGTCTCCGCGGGGTTCCTTCAGGGACCTTCAGGGTTCTTCTGGTTGAACACGACAAACCCGCTGGAGCCTTCTCATGAAGTCTGAAGCAGCTTTTTATTCCTGGATGCTGGTTGTGGACTGAGGAACAAAAAAAACCTTCAAATGTGCTTCAAGAACTCTCAGGAGGAGATTTAAGGAGTTACCTGGTCCTCCATCACCTCAGACTGCAGCTTATTTATGGTTTCTGCTGCTCTTCTTCTCCTACGACTTCATCTTCTACCTCTTGTTCTTCTACTACAACTTCTAACTTTTCCTTGTTCTTCTTCCACCTTCTCCTTCTATTATTTCTCCTCCTCCTCGTTCTTCACCATCTCCTCCTTCCTGTCAGACCAGGTCCACTCTTTCCTCCGATGACACAGGTGCTGTTTTTGTAATGTTTACAGGGATTTTGTTGTTTCAAAGTGATGCAGATTAAAATATTCTAAATGTTGGAAGGTCTTTGTCGTGTTTGAGTTTCTTCTAGACAGGAGCTCCACGTTTTCACAACAACTTCTGCTCTGAGACTTTTGTGGGATAAAATGTGGATATTAAGATATTTTACCGCAGAATGAGTGATTTTTATACCTCAAGCCAAATGTTTTTGTACTTTTGCAGGTTGGAGTCGCTGGTCAGCCACAAACTTTGATCCAAATTCAAGAGATCTCAATTTGTAGGAATGTAAAGTGGAGTAAAAAAACTATTTCCTGTTTCTTTAAATGAGTTTTGAAACCCTGAAAGCGGCTGAAACTTCATTTTACTGCAGAATCAGTGATTTTTATACTTGAAGTATCTTTTATTGGAAGTACACAAAAATATAAACGCAACACTTTTGTTTTTGCTGACATTTAATAACCGAGTCCTGAAATAAAACTACAGTTGTGGATTTCTGTCATTGAGTCTGGACTAAAATAACAGCAGCATAAATCTCACGTCTTTATGAGGAGTCTGGATTGAGGTTTCTCACTTGATAATGATCAAAACATGAAATGCAGGTTGGCTTAAAGGAATATTCCACCTTAAATCTTTGAATGTTGACCTAAAAGGTTGGTTTCAGGAAGTATTTCCAGGCCACTGTGTTGGGACCAGCTTCACCTGTTGAGCCATACAGGAACCCCAAATATGACATTTTTACCAGATGTTGACATTGATAGACGGGTGTACGTAGCCAAAGAACGTGAAAGTAAGCGTCAGCCATGTTTTGGGTGCACTGAGTACATGTGTCTGAGAAGCCCATTTTATATGCATTCTATGAAGAACCTTAAATTGGATCAGTTGTAAGTTGGTGTTTTTTGTCGTTTTAAATTTGTTTTCACAGATGTGGGTCCAAAAATCAGAGTCAAAGGATTTGGATAAGTCTTCTTCCCGTTTGTGAGTTGGTAGGCGTATAGAGTCTCTTTGAAAGTAAACTATACATTTTTGAGAGGTTCTGTGTTTCTTGGAGACAGTTTCACAATGTATTTGACAGATTCAGGTGGCTGTGAAGTAGTCTGAAGCGATGGAATTCTACTTGTAAGCGTCTTCTTTACCTGTAGGTAGTGGAGGAAGTTTCCATTTCTTATTTCAAATGTTTGGAATAAGTTTATATATGTTATCATCAAAAAGGTGATTGAGGTGGGTGACTCCTCTCTGCCCGTGTCCTGAAATAAAGAGCTATTTAATACTTTATGTTGACCTAATGTTGGACTTTAACGTGTCATAAAGTTTAAATATTTGCTCTTGAAGAAAAAAGAGGCGTGTTTAGAGAAATCTTTCCTTGTTTTTATTTATCACACATTTAGAAAATGAACCACACTATACAAATGTCCACCGTTCAGTGATGAATCCTGCGTGAACCAAAGCAACCGGAGCAGATGACGAAGCCGCTCTCTGATTGGCCCACTGACTCTTTAATTTTACTCATTAACTCTTTTCAGGTGGTCGCCGTGGTGCAGGTAGGCAGTAGCATGCAGAAACCTTTGGATGCGGCGGCTCTCCTCTGATTGGCTAATTCATTATGTTTTTTGCGCTATGTAAAGACGGGAGGCGGGGCTTAACTCCTCACAGTCTGTATTTACAACGTGACGACAGGGAGGTGGGACCAGAGTTCTGCCCGGCGACACGCTCACAACATGGCCGCCGCTCGGAGGGATCCACACTTTATTACTTAGACATAAAATTAAAAATAAAAAAACCAAAGAAAAGAGAACAAATAAAAGGGAGGAGAGCCGGCGGGCAGCTGGGAGGAGCTCAGGCCAGGTAGCTGTAGGTGTCCTTCTCCCCGTCCACTCGCTCCAGATACTCCTTCTCTATCAGGATGTCGATGCATTTCTGGTCAAAAGGGGGAGACAAAACGTCATCAGTGTCCATAAATACAGACCAGAAAAGTACAAAGACGAGATCGTGCATCAAGAAAGATCCAAAAAATACAATCAGAGACATTTTAATGTAAATTTTGAAGTTTGCCAAGTTCAAGACAAGACGACAAACTAAAGCATGTTGTGCAAAATGTCAAAAAACGCCATAGTTTAGCGTGTCGTCCAAAATACGGACAAAAACGTCATAGTTTAGTATGTCGTCTAAAATGTGACAAAAACGTCATAGTTTAGCATGTCGTCCAAAATATGGACAAAAACGTCATAGTTTAGTATGTCGTCCAAAATACGGACAAAAACGTCATAGTTTAGTATGTCGTCCAAAATACGGACAAAAACGTCATAGTTTAGTATGTCGTCCAAAATACGGACAAAAACGTCATAGTTTAGCATGTCGTCCAAAATACGGACAAAAACGTCATAGTTTAGCATGTCGTCCAAAATACGGACAAAAACGTCATAGTTTAGCATGTCGTCCAAAATACGGACAAAAACGTCTTAGTTTAGTATGTCGTCTAAAATGTGACAAAAACGTCATAGTTTAGTATGTCGTCCAAAATACGGACAAAAACGTCATAGTTTAGTATGTTGTCCAAAATACGGACAAAAACGTCTTAGTTTAGTATGTCGTCCAAAATACGGACAAAAACGTCATAGTTTAGTATGTCGTCCAAAATACGGACAAAAACGTCATAGTTTAGTATGTCGTCTAAAATGTGACAAAAACGTCATAGTTTAGTATGTCGTCCAAAATACGGACAAAAACGTCATAGTTTAGCATGTCGTCCAAAATGTGACAAAAACGTCATAGTTTAGTACGTCGTCTAAAATGTGACTAAAACGTCATAGTTTAGCATGTCGTCCAAAATGTGACAAAAACGTCATAGTTTAGCATGTCGTCCAAAATACGGACAAAAACGTCATAGTTTAGCATGTCGTCCAAAATACGGACAAAAACGTCATAGTTTAGCATGTCGTCCAAAATACGGACAAAAACGTCATAGTTTAGTATGTCGTCCAAAATACGGACAAAAACGTCATAGTTTAGCATGTCGTCCAAAATACGGACAAAAACGTCATAGTTTAGCATGTCGTCCAAAATACGGACAAAAACGTCATAGTTTAGCATGTCGTCCAAAATACGGACAAAAACGTCTTAGTTTAGTATGTCGTCTAAAATGTGACAAAAACGTCATAGTTTAGTATGTCGTCCAAAATACGGACAAAAACGTCTTAGTTTAGCATGTCGTCCAAAATGTGACAAAAACGTCATAGTTTAGTATGTCGTCCAAAATACGGACAAAAACGTCTTAGTTTAGTATGTCGTCTAAAATGTGACAAAAACGTCATAGTTTAGTATGTCGTCCAAAATACGGACAAAAACGTCATAGTTTAGCATGTCGTCCAAAATACGGACAAAAACGTCATAGTTTAGCATGTCGTCCAAAATGTGACAAAAACGTCATAGTTTAGCATGTCGTCCAAAATACGGACAAAAACGTCATAGTTTAGCATGTCGTCCAAAATACGGACAAAAACGTCATAGTTTAGCATGTCGTCCAAAATACGGACAAAAACGTCATAGTTTAGCATGTCGTCCAAAATACGGACAAAAACGTCATAGTTTAGCATGTCGTCCAAAATACGGACAAAAACGTCATAGTTTAGCATGTCGTCCAAAATACGGACAAAAACGTCTTAGTTTAGTATGTCGTCTAAAATGTGACAAAAACGTCATAGTTTAGTATGTCGTCCAAAATACGGACAAAAACGTCTTAGTTTAGCATGTCGTCCAAAATGTGACAAAAACGTCATAGTTTAGTATGTCGTCCAAAATACGGACAAAAACGTCAGTTTAGTATGTCGTCCAAAATACGGACAAAAACGTCATAGTTTAGTATGTCGTCCAAAATACGGACAAAAACGTCATAGTTTAGCATGTCGTCCAAAATGTGACAAAAACGTCATAGTTTAGTATGTCGTCCAAAATACGGACAAAAACGTCATAGTTTAGCATGTCGTCCAAAATGTGACAAAAACGTCATAGTTTAGTGTGTCATCCAAAATATGGTAACACTTGATAGATTCGGACATTTTAATGCTAATTTTGAAGTTATTTATTAAAATTACTTCGATACCATCCTCCACTGACATAAAAACTAATTTTACCTCTCACAACGACCTTAACTGCTGTGATGGTGGTCTAAAGGGTTAAATTCTAACTTTTCAGGAGGTTAAAGTTGGATTTTTAGGATTTCTTGATTAAACTTTAAGATGATTTCATCAAAACTTTTCTTGAACAGAATGTTGAGGTTTAATTTCTCATTTTGGCAGCTTAGAGTTTCAATCTGGTTAGAAAAAAATTCAGGACAATTCAGGAATTTAATAAAGACTGAGGATTATAAAAGTGTCCTGAAGCTCTCACCTTGATGACAGGAACTCTGGGCTTGAACCGGGACGACAGCTGGTTCAGGACTTCAGCCAGAAGCTGCTGGTGCTTCAGGACCTTCCTCATCTTCATGATCCTCACAATGGCGGCCTGAAACCCAAACACAACCAAAACACAATCGTTTATTTTCGTCCTCGCACTCACAAATCTCAAATTCACTCATTAAAAACACAAAACATTTCATTCAACTCTTTCCTGTAAACAAAATAAAAATCTTCTTCTTTTCCTTTCGGCTTTTCCCTTCAATCAATTACCTCCATCTAACCCTGTCTGCTGCATCCTCTTCTCTCACACCAACTACCTTCATGTCCTCTTTAACCACATCCATAAACCTCCTCTTTGGTCTTCCTCTAGGCCTCCTGCCTGGCAGTGGGAAACTCAGCATTCTTCTACCAATATATTCACTCTCTCTCCTCTGGACATGTCTGAACCATCTCAGTCTGGCCTCTCTGACTTTATCTCCAAAGCCTCTAACATGTGCTGTCCCTCTGATGTACTCATTCCTGATCCTATCCATCCTGGTCACTCCCAAAGAGAACCTCAGCATCTTCACTTCTGCTACCTCCAGCTCTGCCTCCTGTCTTTTCCTCAGGGAAAACACAATTAAAAAACACCACTATTTAAAGCACAAGTTACAGAAGGAAAATTAGCCTTGAAACATTAAGTAAACCACAGTTTTAGTGAATTTTTTTTCCTAAATTAAAGTGGACCAAAGTTTTAGTCTAAAAAAAACAAAATTAAAACGTGATCAGAGTTTTAGTGTGAAAATATTAAAGTAAAGCAGAGTTTTAGAGCAGAATTATTCAACTAAAATTAATTAGTTTTAATAAAGTTTTAGTGCATTTTAATAAATTAAAATTAACCAGTTTTAGTGTGAAAATATTAAAGGTAATCACAGTTTTAAAGCATTATAAATTAAAGTTTTAGTGCAAAATTATTCAATTAAAATTAAATACAGTTTTAGTGTAAAGTTATTAAATTTAAATTAACCAGACTTTTAGTGTAAAATCAGATTTTTTTTTTCAGTAAACCACAGTTTTAGTGCCATGTTGTTGTCCAATTGTTTTTTACAACTCTTTTGATCTGACCGTCACAATAAAAGCCTGTGTTTTGTTATTTACTGAACATATATATAAAAACATGAGCGGGCCGTTCTGACCTGGATGAGGAGCTTCCGGTCCTCCTCGATGTTCTTGTGAGTCGTCTCCTGCTCCTGTTTCTGCTCCGTCTTCATCGGGACGTTGATGTTCACCCTCAGCTTCTTACTGCACAAACAAACAGACGACATTCAGCAACGGCTTCGTCTTTTCAGTGTCGTGATAAAAACCAAAGTCAGCGGTTTCTCACTTCTTGTATCCGAGGAAGAGCTTGATGACGGTGTCGGGTTTGAACTCCACCTCGTCCACGTTGGCGTTCTCGTCCTCCAGAACCTGAGGGTTTGGATTTAAGGTCAGAGCTGAGTCTACAAATCACTAAATAATGATTAAAAACAACAAAACCACTGAAATCTGAGTTTAAAACTCGTCTGGCGCCACCTAGTGCTTCACTGAGAAAATAATCATAAAATGTGGAAAAAAATCTCCACAATCAGCTGATTTTTAATTCAAAGTAATGTCAGTAGATTCAATGAATCCCTGCAGAGTTTTACCTTTTCATCATTTTCATATTTTAAAGTTTACCCAGAAAACACTTTTTAAGGACTATTTTTTCTGCAGAGTCTCTGATCTACTGCACGGCTCCAGAGATGTTCCAGACGTTTGTGTAAATTTTACTCACCAGCAGCTTCGACTTCAACAAGATCTGCAGAACTTGAACCAGAATGTCCTGAAAACAAAAATAAAAAAGAGGAAACGGTCGGTGAGCAAACAGACGAGTCAGGAGTGGTTTTAGGTGAAAAAGGTGTTTGTGTCTCCGTACGGTTTTGATCTGCGTGCTGTCGGTGAGCTGCTGCACGGTGTAGCTGTCCTCTGTGTTGTACTGCAGCAGGATGGCCATCTGGAAGGTGGAAGCCTGCAGCGTGTACCTGCACACCACAACAACAGGCTCAGGACAGCTCTAACCCTCTGCTGTCCTCATTTACAGGCACCAAAAAATTCAGCAAAAAAAAAAATTCTCCAGATTTCTGAAAATTTGCAAAACCTTCAGGAAGAAAATTACAATAATTTCCCTTAAAAGTTGTATTTACAAAAAAAGATGGCAAGGAAATTCTTGTAAATGTTTTCAAAAAATGAGTAAAAATCATCCAAAAAATCCTAAAAATATCTGAGGTGATTCCATACATATCAGTAAAACCTCGAATGTTTTCTTTAAGAATATTCACAAAAAAAATCAATCCAACATCCAGAATTTTGCTGGATTTTGGTTGATTTTTTTGGTTAAAACATTTTTTTAACATTTCTTTTTTTCCCCACCAAAAAAATGTCCAAAAAATGTTGAAAATGAGAAAGTTTTCACTGTGAAAATAGACTTTATTCACCACATTTTAAACTTTAAAACGGGTCAATTTTGACCTGCAGGATGACACGAGGGTCACAGTACTGAGATTGTCATTTTTTCGGTTTGGCGCCCCCTGCCTACCGGTTCTTGAAGCAGTTGGTGACCAGCTCTCCTTTGGACAGGTGGTACAGCCAGGTGAGCTTCCTGCCGCTGTGTCTGCTGGCGTAGAACGCCGTGAAGCGCTGATAGCTTCGCTCCAGCTGCACAAAAACAAACAAGAGGAGGATTCAGAGCTGTGGGGCAGCAGGTTTCCTCTGTACAGGAACTGAAAACATCTATGTAGCCTCAAATAAAAAGAGATTTCAAAGATGGGAAAATGGGCTTTTTTTTAGCTTAGAAGGGAGTTAAGGTGCTGGAACAACCGATCCAACAAGACTATGAGCTTTAAAAGCTGCAATTTCATAACAGTTACATTTCTAGAGAAAATCAACCCGTTTCCTTCTTCCAGAAATCCAGCGCTAACCAGAAGTAGTTCCAAATTCTTCAGATATTTTATGCTAATCAAAAAAGTTGGAAATTCTCCAGATATCCTGGAAGAAGCAAACCAACCAGACTGAGGTTTTAATGCTGCAGTTCTATGACTGTTGGTTTTCTTTGTTGAAGAAGACCCAAAAACACATTTTCTCCCCACAGCAGTAAAAGAATGAAGCCTTCTGGAGCCTTTAAATTGTGCTTTTTGTTCCACTCAATCTGCTCTTCATAGGACGGTAAAACGGAGCCGTCCAGGCGTCGGCTTACCTCTGAAGGCAGAGCAAAGGTGCAGGACTGCTGGAAAGGCCAAGATCCAGAGCTCAGGACCTGGATACTGAAGTCCACTGTAAAAGAAATCCAATAAATCAGCTCCAGCTCATCAGGAAAGAAGACACACAGAGAAGTCCATTTACTGGCTGCACAACCGGCCTCTCAATTCATCTTTATACGTTCACAGTTAACATTCTGGTGTGTTTTTTGAAGTTTCTACGAGTGAATTATTTAGAAATAAATTATGTTTGTATACAGTAAATTTAAAACAACAAATAGTGCTGTCCAGGAAAAAAGAATATAAATGGGATGAAAACTCTACAAAAAGGATATAAAACACATCTTTACCTGACTGCAGTACATGTTACAGCTGAGACCAGACAGTGTTAACTACAGAACTTCACTGGTATGAACAATAAGGCTAAGACACTACAGGATTCTTAATTATGGACATTAACCTGACTCACTAAACAATATATAAAGCTTCTACAAATTCAATTATCCTGTTTAAACAAACTACCTTTTTTCTTTTTCTGTTTTTTATTCCAGTGTTTTTACGTGTGTGTGTGTGTGTAGAAACTTGACTGTAATCCGCAGATATTTTCTCGGATTCTGTGATAAATCTACTTTCTGTTGATCACGTACAGTCCAGAGGCTCAGAGTTGGTCAGGTGTTTCTTAAACTGCTCGTTCAGGTCTTTACTGACTCCGATGTCCTGGAACATCCGCTGAAGTTTGGACGTGTACTCGAACCCACAGGCTTGCTGTAGAAGAATAAAACGAAACTTAGGTCAGCAAAAATTCTTAATTCTCCAGAAATCCCATGCTAGCCATAGAAAGTTCCAAACTCTCCAGAAAGTCTGTGCCAACTACAAGAAATTCTAACCTCTCAGCATATCCCTTTCTGAGCAGTAGAAGTTCTTAGTTCTCCAGAGTATTCTCCAGATATCCCATGCTAACATAAGCGGTTCCAAATTCTCCAGATATCCCATGCTAACCATTAGCAGTTCTAAATTCTCCAGATAGCCCATGCTAACATAAGCGGTTCTAAATTCTCCAGATAGCCCATGCTAACATAAGCGGTTCTAAATTCTCCAGATATCCCATGCTAACCATAAGTGGTTCCAAATACTCCAAATATCCCATGCTAACCACAAGCGGTTCCAAATACTCCAAATATCCCATGCTAACATAAGCGGTTCTAAATTCTCCAGATATCCCATGCTAACCATAAACAGTTCTAAATTCTCCAGATATCCCATGCTAACCATAAACAGTTCTAAATTCTCCAGATATCCCATGCTAACCATAAGCGGTTCCAAATACTCCAAATATCCCATGCTAACCATAAGCGGTTCTAAATTCTCTAGATATCCCATGCCAACCATAAGCAGTTCTAAATTCTCTAGATATCCCATGCCAACCATAAGCAGTTCCAAATACTCCAAATATCCCATGCTAACCATAAGCGGTTCTAAATTCTCTAGATATCCCATGCCAACCATAAGCGGTTCTAAATTCTCTAGATATCCCATGCCAACCATAAACAGTTCTAAATTCTCCAGATATCCCATGCTAACCATAAACAGTTCTAAATTCTCCAAATATCCCATGCTAACATAAGCGGTTCTAAATTCTCCAGATATCCCATGCTAACATAAGCAGTTCTAAATTCTCCAGATATCCCATGCTAACCATAAACAGTTCTAAATTCTCCAGATATCCCATGCTAACCATAAACAGTTCTAAATTCTCCAGATATCCCATGCTAACCATAAGCGGTTCTAAATTCTCTAGATATCCCATGCTAACCATAAGCGGTTCTAATTTCTCCAGATAGCCCATGCTAACATAAGCGGTTCTAAATTCTCTAGATATCCCATGCTAACCATTAGCAGTTCTAAATTCTCCAGATAGCCCATGCTAACATAAGCGGTTCTAAATTCTCCAGATAGCCCATGCTAACATAAGCGGTTCCAAATTCTCCAGATATCCCATGCTAACCATAAGCGGTTCTAATTTCTCCAGATAGCCCATGCTAACATAAGCGGTTCTAAATTCTCCAGATAGCCCATGCTAACATAAGCGGTTCTAAATTCTCCAGATATCCCATGCTAACCATAAGTGGTTCCAAATACTCCAAATATCCCATGCTAACCACAAGCGGTTCCAAATACTCCAAATATCCCATGCTAACATAAGCGGTTCTAAATTCTCCAGATATCCCATGCTAACATAAGCGGTTCTAAATTCTCCAGATATCCCATGCTAACCATAAACAGTTCTAAATTCTCCAGATATCCCATGCTAACATAAGCGGTTCTAAATTCTCCAGATATCCCATGCTAACATAAGCAGTTCTAAATTCTCCAGATATCCCATGCTAACCATAAACAGTTCTAAATTCTCCAGATATCCCATGCTAACCATAAACAGTTCTAAATTCTCCAGATATCCCATGCTAACCATAAGCGGTTCCAAATACTCCAAATATCCCATGCTAACCATAAGCGGTTCTAAATTCTCTAGATATCCCATGCCAACCATAAGCAGTTCTAAATTCTCTAGATATCCCATGCCAACCATAAGCAGTTCCAAATACTCCAAATATCCCATGCTAACCATAAGCGGTTCTAAATTCTCTAGATATCCCATGCCAACCATAAGCGGTTCTAAATTCTCTAGATATCCCATGCCAACCATAAACAGTTCTAAATTCTCCAGATATCCCATGCTAACCATAAACAGTTCTAAATTCTCCAGATATCCCATGCTAACATAAGCGGTTCTAAATTCTCCAGATATCCCATGCTAACATAAGCAGTTCTAAATTCTCCAGATATCCCATGCTAACCATAAACAGTTCTAAATTCTCCAGATATCCCATGCTAACCATAAACAGTTCTAAATTCTCCAGATATCCCATGCTAACCATAAGCGGTTCTAAATTCTCTAGATATCCCATGCTAACCATAAGCGGTTCTAAATTCTCTAGATATCCCATGCTAACATAAGCAGTTCTAAATTCTCCAGATATCCCATGCTAACCATAAACAGTTCTAAATTCTCCAGATATCCCATGCTAACCATAAACAGTTCTAAATTCTCCAGATATCCCATGCTAACCATAAGCGGTTCCAAATACTCCAAATATCCCATGCTAACCATAAGCGGTTCTAAATTCTCTAGATATCCCATGCTAACCATAAGCGGTTCTAAATTCTCTAGATATCCCATGCTAACATAAGCAGTTCTAAATTCTCCAGATAGCCCATGCTAACATAAGCGGTTCTAAATTCTCCAGATATCCCATGCTAACCATAAGTGGTTCCAAATACTCCAGATATCCCATGCTAACCACAAGCGGTTCCAAATACTCCAAATATCCCATGCTAACATAAGCGGTTCTAAATTCTCCAGATATCCCATGCTAACATAAGCGGTTCTAAATTCTCCAGATATCCCATGCTAACCATAAACAGTTCTAAATTCTCCAGATATCCCATGCTAACATAAGCGGTTCTAAATTCTCCAGATATCCCATGCTAACATAAGCGGTTCTAAATTCTCCAGATATCCCATGCTAACCATAAACAGTTCTAAATTCTCCAGATATCCCATGCTAACCATAAGCGGTTCCAAATACTCCAAATATCCCATGCTAACCATAAGCAGTTCTAATTTCTCCAGATAGCCCATGCTAACCATAAGCAGTTCTAAATTCTCTAGATATCCCATGCCAACCATAAGCAGTTCCAAATTCTCCAGATATCCCATGCTAACCATAAGAAGTTCTAAATTTGTCCAGACATTCTCTGCTAACCTTTTGTTCTAAATCCTTCAGCTATCTCATGCTAACCAGAATAAGCTCTAAATCCTGTGAGTGCATTTGGTGTTTAAAGATTCAGACCTTGAGTTTGGAGATCATGCTGGCCTCGGCGTCGTCGCTGGCACTGTTCTGGTGGACCAGACGTTTGGCTAACATCTTTGCGTAAAATTTCTGGAAAACGTCTTTGTCCTCGATGTACTTGAACACAACCATCTGGAAGAGGAAACGATGACATGCTAGCACCGTCAGCAACACGGGTGTGATGCCTGGATGCATGCTAACAAGAAGACCGTGTCCGTGTGCTACGTTTTGCTACCGATTAGCGCTATTAATGCGTGCAAAATTGTTTTTTCCACATCTAGAGGAACAATCCGGATATCAACACGTGGAAGAACCACAACTTATGCATATTTCTTGATGTTTCTAAAATGTTTGCACCATCCCTTTTGCTGCTCTAATGATGACAAATAGCCCCACTGTGGGATTAATAAAGGCTTATCTTATCGTATTATTTTATTGTTATTGATTTTTCAGAACACTGATGAATTTAACTGCACTTCACAAAGGAAAACTAATAAATAACACCTAAAAAGCTGCACCAGAAGTAGAACAACACACAGAGTCGTAGTAATTGTGGATTTTTTAAATTTCACTCACTATAATTTGATGTTTACTTCACAGAAATTACTGTAAATATCTATTGGAAACCAAATCACGTATTCCTTGATGAAAACTTCCTGACACAGCTCTAGGTGAAGTGGGTCAGAGTGAAGCACTCACCACTTGGTTGAGTGTGTCCTCCAGCTCTGCCTCCTCTGGGTTTTTGGAGCTGAAGAGGAAACACAAACAGAGGTAGTAAGTATTTCTACTAACAGAACTTCATGAGTCGCTGTGGATGATCAGAGTCTCCACTCAAAGTCCACTTACTTGACTATTCTACAACTTTTGGCCCAAAACGGTTCGTTATTTTCACTTAAATGCATCAGGTGTGAATCTACGAATACAAATGATTTCTTTATCCTCATTTATTTTTATTTACGAGCATGAATTTAATAATTTGCGTGTTGGGGTAACATTAAAATTATTACCCGTGTACCTTAGAAAACACGCTAAAATGTGTAATTTTATGTAAACACAGAGTTTAAATCAGTAACTAATCATTAAGTAAAATCAGGTTAGAAGTAATCAATAACATAAATTTTCCAGATATCCTGTGCTAGCCCTAAGAAGTCAAATTCTCCATAAATCCCGTTCTAGCCCAAAGAAGTTCTTAATTCTCCAGAAATCCTGTTTACTACAAGAAGTTCTAAATTATCCAGAAATTCCATGCTAACCACAAGAAGTCCTTATTTCTCCAGATATCCCATGCTAACCACAAGAAGTTCTTATTTCTCCAAATATCACACAGTAAACAAAGACAGTTGAAACCCATCTTCTGGTACCTGATATCTCTGACTGAGGTTTTAGTTTTTCCCGAGTCGACTCGCACAAAGAAAGTCTGGTTGTGCCAACCGTGTTTCGAAGTACAGCCCTCTGCTTTCACTTTAAATTCAACCCTGGGCTTAAAACAAAGAGCTCTAAGCGGCTATGAAAGCTGACATTGTGTTCTGGTGTCTCCTACCTCTTCTTCAGTAAAGAGTCGCAGTATCTGGCCAGCAGTTCAGGAGATTTGCTGGACGACTGAGCCATCCTGGTGACGGCGTTGTTGTTGATGAACCGACCGCACGCCTGTAAAAAGCAGAAAGACGTTCTCATTGGTCTGGAGTTCCAGCGGACAGATGTGGACGGACAGATGCTTCCTACGTCTCCGAGGGTTACTGACCTTGTCGAGTGCCGCCACGAAGCCGGCGTCGTTGTTGAAGGCGGACATGACCAAGGCGTTGTACTTCTTGTGGACGTCCAGGGTGGTCTGGACGTAGACTTTGGGGTCCTGGTGGAGAAACGACGACTGAGTTCATCCGGCTTCATTTTAAAACCAACATTTTTCATGCACTTGTCAAGTTTGAGATCGTCACGGTAAACTAGTCAGGAGTGTAAAAGCGGTTCATACGTTGAGCGCCGCCTCCCCACACTTCTCGATGGCGGCCAGGCCCTGGTTGTGGATGTGAGTCTCTAGAAGCTTCTTCAGCTCGCCCAAACCGTCTGTGATGCGCGACACCAGGTTGTACATCCGGCCCAGGTCTGGAAAAGAAGCCAAAATTACACCCACCATCAAAAGCAAAACGAACCGGACGAGAGCCACGTTATATGTAAGCCGTGCCGCGCTGAAATAAAATTTAGTAACTTTACAGTTTCTGTTAGTTTAATAAAATGTAACGGAAACGAATTCAACTTGTTTCTAATTACGAATGCAACGTTTTTAAAAATTACAAGAGATGAATGCTTATTCAGTGAGATGAAAAGAAAAGTGTGTTGTTAAAAAGTGCATCTATATACATAAATTAAAGATGCATCAACAATCGTTTCATAATCGAAACGCAGCCCCTGAATCACAATCTTGAATCGTGAGCTGCACAAAGATTCCAACCGCTTAGCTAAATTACAGTCAGACTACTCCACACAACAATACGGGAGGAGGAAGTCTAATCCCAGACATATGTGGAACTAAACGGCGTCTTTACCTTCGTTCTTATCTGCATCCAGGAGGTTCTGAAACTCGGTGTGGAAGATCTCCAGGTGTTTCTCGATGAGGACCTGCTCACACTTCCTGGCCAGTTCGTCCTGGGTGGATTCGTGGAGGTAAACCTGCACACGCCGCTGCTCCTCTAGGAGACGAGCCTCCGCCTGTCCAAACGCAAATACGGGATGAGCAAAGACAAACATACAAGCCTCCATTCTCAGTATGACTTCAGGCTCTAAGGACAAAAACTGCTGTTGGACCCGTTTCTCCATCTTTAGGTGTCATGGACCGCCTACCTTCTTCATGTACTCTGTGACGGGGTTCTGCTGCAGGAACTCTGTGCTCTCACGAGTGTAGAAACGTTCTGTGTCAGTGAGGAACTGACACTCAAAGTACTCTTTGTAGACGGACAGCGTTGGGCCTTTGGCGAAGGCGTCCTCCTCATTCAGGCCCAGCTCCACTGCAGGACACGGCGAAGAAAAACATGAATTAATGACAGCATCCCTGTTAGCTTTATTTCATCTTTGTGTTTGTGATAATTAAAGCCGCAACAATCGATTAATGGACCAATGAATAGTGAAAATAATCAGTAGTTACAGAACAAAAGATCTTTTCACTTGTTTCAGGTTGGAATGAAAGAAAAATATTAATTAATGGCAATGCTAGAACACATGATCCCCGTTAGCTTTATTTCATTTTTGTGTTTGTGATAATTAAAGCCGCAACAATCGATTAATGGACTAATGAATATTGAAAATAATAGAAGTTACAAGACGAAAGATCTTTTAACTTGTTTAAACACTGATATTTTACACTATTTTCTGGCATTTTATTAAATGATTAATGAAGAAAATAATCAACAGACCAATTCGCAGTGAAATTATTCGCTACTTGCAGCCCTACGGATCTTTTTCACTCGTTTCAGGTTGCTTTTCTGCTCTGTTTTCGGTAAAAACAACCATCCTTCTGTTCCGTTCGGTGTCTTTCACTATCATTAGAACACAAAGACACTTAAATCAAGTCAAATATCTCATGAATTTAACGTCTGATGGCATCTACAGAAAGCAGCACTAAAGGCTACATCCACACTAATGTTTTCATTTTAAAAACGTGCTTTAAAGCAACAGAAATGTCCATCTAAATGAGTGTGTAATCGCATTTTTCGCCTTAATATGCATGTACAACGAGATGCAGGCTGCAGAAAGTATCACAGAGTAACATCAGCAAAGGAGGGAAGTAACACCACAGGTTTGCTTAACTGTGCAGCAGCTGCTAACGGAGACGACAAGCTCAGCAACGCCCGTCATTCACCGGCTTTGTTTTCTTTTGGGGGGAAAGCCTGAGGTGACTGAAAACACTGTGGAATAAACAAAATCCCTGATTCTGAATCTTCATAAGCAGCTTAGTTTAAAAAAAAAGAACTCTAGTAGGGCTGGACCCAAATATCTCGAATATCTGAATATTCGTTCGCTACGGCGGTATCTGGATATTAATTTTGGTATCCGAATATTCGGCCCCTCGGTCGGATGTTACCGGGCGGAACGAATATGCAGCGTTACTGTCTTCCCTCCGCCATCGGCTCATATCGGCTCATCCCATCCTGTGATCACATAAACATATACACACATGTCTATGTGATCACCCCTTCCTCCCCCCAGACGAAAATATTCGGAGCTCATCTCTTCCCTTCGCCCCACCTCGGCTCATCCATTCGTGTTTGTTTCCACCACCTGAATGGCCGGGTTGCTGCAGACTCTGACGTCACGCTTCACTTCGTTGCATAAACACAAGACAAGATGCTGAAGACCTCCACTGTTTGGGAATTCTTCAGTTTAACTGAAGACAAAACGAAGGCAACATTTGGACCCGGGAGACCAGACGAACGGATCCGAATATTCCGGCCGTCTCCACCACAAGCCCCGCCCCCCATCGGACGTTATGGGGCAGAACGAATATTCGGATATTCGTCTTTAACAGGGCCCGAATATTTGGAGGCCAGAAACCACTATTTGGGCCAGCCCTAAACTCTAGATGAGATATGAAGGTGAAAATAGTTCTGCTGGGGTTTACAGACGGTATAAAATTTCAAGAAACCGAGAAGCCATCCTATGTTTGTCTCCGGTGAACAGGTGCGGTGACTCACTCTGTCAGCAACAACAATACAAATTTAGACGTGTCATGCACCAAAAACACACAAAGATAAGAGTCTGAGCATCATATCTGAGTGCGCACACGGAGTCTGGATCTAACAGACGGCGGTGTGCCTTCTTACCATAAGACTGGACGACGCCGCTGATCAGCCGGGTGTTGATGGTCTCACCGTTCCTCTCGCGCTCTATCAGCTTCAGGACGGCGTTTGTTACCTGACAGGCACAAATCGCACAATGAAATCTAATGGCGGTAAATAATGAGCGCAGAACATCTGCATTTGGTGCCGCTTTCACGCCTCGTTTCTATAAAAAGAAAACCAAACACACCTGTTTGTTGAGGGGCCGGAATAAACACTCCCTCCAGGTCACAAGTGCCAGCTGGGAGGAAACGGCAGCAACGAGGAGGAGGAGGAAGAAGAAGAAACAGGAGGTTAACAGAAGGTCATCACTCAACTATGCTACCAGCCTTTGTCTTTGTTTGAGGGGATTTAGAAACAGAATGAGACGTTTAAGGACTCAGAACATCTAACTGAGGCTGAATGTTGCTCAAATTTCACTTATTTTTCTTAATAAATTTCAGTTCATAACGTTTTGTAAAAAGATAATTCCTTACTGTGAACATTTCTGCACTAAAACAACGGGAAACATTAGGAGTTGTGGTCATTTATAGGTTATTATGCTGTCATTCTACTGGTCACTGGAGGTCAAATTAGGCTGAATGTCACCCCTGAGTTAAGGTGTCGGTACGATTTCAGATTTTCTTCGGTTCACCACAACTCCACGGTTGTTTCCAAACATGTTGAGCCGAACACGTAGCATTCAGATCAGGGGCTAAAACCTTTAGCATCAACTCAACATCACGCCAACCAGCTTATAAAAACAAGAAAAAAGCCCTCAGAATTACCGAGTAGATCTCGTAGATGCCCTTGCGTCCCTCGTCACACTCCCGTCTGACCCAGTGGCGGTTGAGGTAGGCGCAGATCCCATTAAGGACCTTACTGGAGAAACGATAGTCCTCCCACTGCTGGGTGTAAAACTTCAACACACACTCGTCCATTAGATCTTCGCCATCCTGTAGCAGGGGGGAAAAAAGAAGAAAAATAAGCACCGGCAGCGTTCAGAGCGTGTCAAAACGCTGCTAAACACGTGTTTCACCTTCAGCAGGCTGGTCAGATAGTTCTTCAGGAACTCCTTGAGCCGCTTGTAGAGCTCCAGGCCCACAAACTGAGCGCCTCCCGGAGTGGTGGACTTTTTGGAGGGCTTCGCTGGAGGCGCGGAGCCCCTGGCCTGGCTGGACTGGTGGACGCTGGTACAATAGTTATATACATGTCTGCAGGAAGCGTTAAGGAATGAGCGCCACAGATACCGACCGAAGCCTCTCCCTGCAGCCCTGATCGCTGCCGTCTGCTTGTAACGCCACGAGAAACTATTTGAGGAATGTTCTCCACCGACTGATTCCTTCCTACTGGTGTGATCGACGTGCAGCGATGTGCACAGAGCTCTGAGAGGCAAACACGCCAATAAAAGACTCCAGCTTCATTCAAATCAGCGCTGCTCTCTCCTGGTCTGTTTCACTCTTCAGGGAAACGAAGGTGCGATAAGAGGAAACGAGGCTGTCGGACAAAAAAACGGGCCCTCGGGGAAAATCTCCTCTAACGTCATGCACATTTATAGTTTTCTAGATGTAAAAAAAAAAAAATATGAGGAAAACACCTCAAACAAAACAGAAAAGCTCCTTCAGTAGATCAGCTATCACATGAAGCACATTCTGATGTTTGTTTCTGGTCATCAGGCCTCCTGAAAGCTCCTCAGCTGTAACCCGTTCACCTCGGCAAACAGCTATAAACAGGTTTAGGTCTTAAAGAGAAGGAAGTAACAAGCCAGTGCTATTGTGCACTCTGACACACAAACACACAGAGGACAGCTGCTGGTAAATATGTGCTAAACACTGCTTGGTTACCATCACTGTACTTCATTTTAAGCCTCTGAATGAAAACAGGATAATTTTAGGGTAAAATCTGTTATTAGGGCAAGAAATCAGACACAAAGCATGTTAGAGAACAAAAATGGTATGTTTTGGCCTATGAGATGTCAGGAAATGGTCCAAACTCAAGTTGACAAATTCAGATTGGCTGCTTGGTCTGACCTGGACAGTCCACATAGAATAATAATAATAATGGATTAGATTTATATAACGCTTTTTAAGGCACTCAAAGCGCTTCACAATGGATCCATTATTCATTCACTCACACATTCTCACTCTGGTGGTGGTAAACTACGTTTGTAGCCACAGCTGGGGCAGACTGACGGAAGCGTGGCTGTTAATCCTATGGCCTCCGACCACCACCAACATTCACACACATTCATATCAGTGTGAGAGCAGCACTGGAGGGTAAAGTGTCTTACCCAAGGACAACAGCACATGACTAGGACAGAGTGGGAATTGAACCGCCGACCCCTCGATCATTGGACGACCCGCTCTACCACCTGATCCACAGCTGCCCCTCACATTGCGGTTATAAACTAAACTGGGGTGATAAAGCAACATAAAAAACTGTAGGGCTGGTCCGAATATCTATTTCTGGGCTCTGGATATTGGGGTCCAATTAATGACGAAATCCAAATAACCGGCCCGTCAGCCACCGAGTGGGAGGTGAAGCGCATTTTCAAGAACTTTGATCTAGCTTCTTGGAGTGTTCATCGTCGGAGTCCGACAGCATTAGCATAGCATTAGCATGGATATCTCTATCTTCGGCTTTCGTCTTCTGTTTACTAACACGGGTGAAGTGATGTCAGGGTTGGTAGGTCACAACAGCGGCGGCCAAATATTCGTATCTCAAAATTAATAATCGGATACCACCACAATGGGTCCATTTGAGAAACTTCAACACGGCAGATCTGAACCACCAGTAAAGCCCATGATGAAAACAGACACTTTGGTCGCATGAACAGACAGCACTTCCTGTCTGGGTCACAAACAGCCAATCATATCCTCCGATTATGGAAGTCCTTCCTGTAGCATCCCTGCAGCCTGTCCACCAAAACCTCACCAGTGCTGGGTTTCCTGTCAGCCCGGCCTTTACGGAGCCATAATGCATCACTAACACTTCCTCATGGTGCCCCTTTATTAGCTAAACTCCCACAATGCTCTCTGTTTGCCAACACCGACCTGATGGAAGTCCGATTTACCACCTTCCTAGTGAGAAGCTCCACCTGGTGGGACAACCGGGTACTACAGCCAAATACGCAATACATTTTCTGACATGCATGTCTTCTGTCTTAATGGTTGTTATTAGGGCTGGGACTTCAATATGTTCACTTTGAGTAATTAATTCCAGGAAAAAAAACATGTTAAAAAATAACACATTTAATCGCACCTGGATGCACTGATGTCAGCGCACAAGAGAGTTTGCTGAACAGTGAAGGAAGACGAGATGCGCTGAGCCTGTTGGGAGGAAAGTTTTCTTCTAAAAATCTTCCTGATGGCAGATTGGATAAAAGCGTGGTAGTTTGAAAATTGTGCAACAAAGTTTTCTGATCACCTCAATGCAAAACATGTTGCTGTTAGCATCAGAGCTAACGTTAGCCATGAGATCCCTGGTACAGTCCTGGTGTTTAAGTTATGTGACAATCGGCGTTGGGTTGTCTGTCTTTTAATAACTTAATTAGTAAGTTTTAGTTCATAAAAAAGGTGTCTATTTTTTTTATAAATAAAAATGTATACCGGTATTCCTAAAAAAGAACCATCAAAATGACATTATTTATCAGACCCAGAAACTATGAAAACAGAATGAATCTGTGGATTTTTTACTTTTTGAAGGTGCTTGAACTACTTATGCTGATGTTATGCTCCATACAGAACAAAATTTTTACTAAATCCAGTGTTTAAATCAACAAAATCACTTTTTCCCTACATGCTCCGCTTTAAAATTTTACAAATTTCAAATTATAAACATGCATATTTCACTTGAATTTCCCTCGTGACTAACAAAGTATCTGTCTATCTCTGTCCATCTATAGTCTAAATATATACCGGTAGTCTATCTAGTCTATCTATAGTCTATTTATCCATCTATTTATTAAGTCGTCAAGCAAAATGTATCTGAATCGAAAAACTTTGCTTATTGTGTCAAATACTGCTATTTGACAAATGTAATTAATTAATTCCAAAGCTTCTAATTATTCAGATTATTTTGTTTAAATCGCGTCCCACCACTAGTTAAAACATCTTTAACCAGATAGTTTATCAGTGATGGCTACCATCCCTGTTTTCAGAGGATACGTGTAGAGTTCCATGTAGCGTGACTTGGCCATGCTTTGCCTCGTGTACACCTGCTGGATTCCAGCCCGCAGGTCGTCCCATATCTGGTCCAGGCCTATCTGTTTCAGTCCGTGGGGGTTCTGGGTCCTGTTCGACGACATCGTAGAGCCCCTCTTCCTCTCTGCTCCCAACCAATGCCCTCCCTGTCCTGCCCCGGTGAGCGTGCTCCCCCCGGCTCCTCTCCTCGGTTGGTTCTCGGTCTCGACTCGCTCTGCTCTCAGAGTTTGCGGTCCATCTGGCGGCGGCGCGGCGGGAAGCTGGTTGTTGGTTGTGAGGCGGGATGCAGTCCCACTCTGCACGCCTGGGTGGCGCTGTCTGCCACTCCTCCACCTAAAAGCAGCGGCGCTCTTCACCAGATGACCTGCGAAGGAGAGGAAGAGCAGACAAAACACATTCTGATTAACAGTCTGTGATTTAGCTTAAAAAAGTGCCTTTTTCTGGGTTTATTCCAACTCCCAGAATCAGAACTCCAGCAGAGAGTTTCCACAGAGGTGTGTCAGTAATGATCCAGGTAGGTTACAGGGATTGATCTGCAGACACCTGGCTCTGAGCCATGAACACACAATGCTGACCTGACCCTGACGTCACTCGGCTAATGACAGATTAGTCCACTTCCACGTCTCCCTCAATTCCTTCATAACAGCTCCTCGTCTACCAAGCTTCTTCTGGACCAACGAGTCATTTCACACACTGATCAAACAAAGAACGTCTGTCTTCTCCTGTTTAGTGTTAAAACAATAAACTTTAAAAAGATAAGTCAGAAAGGGTCACCATTTAACCTGGACTTGTAATAGATCAGTGTATGTTTACGTCCCTTGCAATAAGTGATTTTTTTCATTAAATTCTTGATTAATCGATCAGTTCAAGTCCAAGAGGCCGTCCTGAAATTCCTCGTTTTGATCTCAACCTGAAGATATTCAGTTTACCACACAGAGGAGTAAAGACAGCAGAAAATATTCACCATTCAGACTTTTATTTTCCTTCAATACTTATGCAAACAGATTATTCTATTGTGAACGTAGCTGTGGCTCAATTTTAAACTTACTGCTTAGTTTGAGTGAAAAAAACTGACATTTTGCCTTCAAGTCGACAATAAATTCAATTTCTTTTGCTTGAAGCAGGCGTGAAAATGCTGCATGAAAACAAAAAAGTTAGGAAAAACCTCGATATAAATAAAAAACATTTAACAATGTGAAAGAAAAAGCATTTACATAAAAATTCTCATTTTGAGATCCATAAGATGTCAGAAAATTGGGACAAATGACCATCACAAGTCCAAGATAACTTGTTTAACTCGATTGTTTTGCCTAAAATTGATATATATATGTGGATATAATTCATGTGAATGAACATCAATCTGTAATTTTGCCTTCAAGCTGACAACAAGTTTTTTTTTTTCCCGCTTGAGACTGCTGTGAAAACATTACATGAAGTCAAAACTGCTGGCAACGACACACTGCTGGGTGACAAAATGAAACTTTGCTGCTATTGCGCAGCGTTTACTCGCTGTGAGTTCATATTTAATACAGCAGAACGTCTGAGGACAGTCGAATGGAGCAGGACAAAGCAGGAAACTGAAGCTGTTGTTGTGTGAATGCAGCTGAGGCAAGAGGAGGATGGTAGGAACCGCCGTTGACATGTGGGCAGCGCTGCTATATTTAGCCGGCGTGCAGCGATCTCTGGACATTCGCTGCTATCAGGGCCACGGACTCAGGATGTGACACCAGCGTCGTGGTCGCTGTTAGAGGGGAGGAAGCTGAGTAACCCGCTCTGTTTACATCCTGTTAAAAGCGTCGACGACGACAATGAACCAACGTTCGACGTCGAAGCGAATTCGGGGACGCGACGGGTGCAGATCCAGTGCGTTGGAGGACAAAATGTGTGTTGGTTCAAGCCGCTCATGATCCGCTTTAATGCAATCAGCATCTAATTATACCCAGATATTCAAATGACATGTTCACAAAAACAAGTCGACAAAGAAGGAAATTTGTTTTTACAGCAAGCAGGCAACAGTGTTTCTGTTCCTCAAAACTCAAACTGCTGTCCCCTGCAGCCAAACTACAGTCCCCTGCAGCCAAACTACAGTCCCCTGCAGCCAAACTACAGTCCCCTGCAGCCAAACTACAGTCCCCTGCAGCCAAACTACAGTCCTCTGCAGCCAAACTACAGTCCTCTGCAGCCAAACTACAGTCCTCTGCAGCCAAACTACAGTCCCCTGCAGCCAAACTACAGTCCCCTGCAGCCAAACTACAGTCCTCTGCAGCCAAACTACAGTCCCCTGCAGCCAAACTACAGTCCTCTAACAGCCAAACTACTGTCCTCTAAACTCAAACTACTGTCCAATAAAACCAATTTAAAATAATGAATAACAAACTGACATGTAAATTCTCTCATTTTGCATTGAAGTCAACAATAAATTCGATGCTTTTAACTTGAAGCGGCTGTGAAAATGCTGCATGAAAACCAAAGAAAAAGGGAAATCTCATTTTTAGTCAGGAAAAACCAATGATGCATGAAAACATTTACCCCTAAACTCATTCTGCAGTCCACAAGATGCCAGAAAAATGTGACAAATGACACTCGCCACTTCCCACAGTCCAAGGTGACCTCTTAAGCATGATTGTTTTTCCTGATAAACAGCCTTAAACCCAATATACTTCAGTAAACCTTACCCATTCAGAGGAAAAAAAAAAATCAAAGCAGTGAGCGTCATGTTCATTTTCTCCAGCAGCGCTCTCCGATCAGACACTGCAGTACATTTTCTACTCGTGGTTCTCCCAGCAACACTCTGGGCAAACACGATAAAGAGCAGCAGCGAGGCCACCGAGGCGGAGGAAAAGCCTCGACACGGCAGCGAGCTCCGGGCAGCATCCAGGCCTGGACGAGGCCTTCATCAGTCACTGAAACGCCGTCGTACTCTCCACGCCCAGCATCCCTCCTCCCACAAACCAACCGACCACTGCAGCTGCAATCTGCTGCTGTAAACTACCAGCTAAACACAACCCTGCCACTGTTTGGACTAACTCAGACCCCCAGATGTGATCAAAACCAGCGGTTCTTTGTGCCGGGAATGAAACTAAATGAGCACACTGGAGCAGAAATGAATGATCAGTCAATAAATAGACTACTGTTAATCGCTGCATTTTTGAGCCAAAAACTGCAAAATAATCCCAAGAAATTGAATATGCAGGCGTTACAGACATTTAAGACTGTTATTTCTGATGGATGACATGATAATTGCAGGGGGGGAAAACATTACCAGCAAATTAATCAAAAATAAAAACACATTTTTTATTGAGGCCCAACCCACACGTGTATTTGTATCCTTAAACCAGGGAGTAGTGTTTGCATGCCAAAACACGCTGTAAAAGCCACAAAAGGCCACAGATTGCCACTACCCAGTTAGCTTCTAGCCCTTTAGCTAACTTTCAAGTGGATTTATTATATTTCAGAGCTGAAAAGAAGCACGCAGGATTGAGTGAAGGCAGCCGGCAGTGAACAGTAAAGCAGGAAAACACTCAGATTATTCAGTAATGGCAAGAATTATCGTTAGCTGCAAGGCCGTTAGCATGCGGACTGACCAGAGGGCTGAACTACGAAGCGAGATTAGCGGGTTAGCAAGCTAGGTGGAGCCGAAAACCAGAGCTTTCAGTGACACGAAGGTGGTTCTCTTATGAAATCTCTGGAGCTAGCTCTCCATAGTAACTGATGCTGTGGAGCTACATCTCCATGGTAACATACACTAAGGAGCTACATCTCCATGGTAACTGATGCTGCTACTCTAGCTGGCAGAACACAGGAGAAAAGTGATCAGTATATTAGTATTTATTACAGAGAATATTTAATCAGCAACATTAATTTGTCTCTGATTTGGCCCCAAATTAAAGGGATTTCCTTCATCATGAGACAGTGTCAGAGCTAAATGCACTTCAATACAACATCCAAATCACAGTTAAATAATTATCCCTGTTTAACAGTTTTCTACCAGCATTCCTGTACTGCATTATTTCCAGTTGCAGCTTTTTACCGTCATACATTTTTATATTCCTCATTATTCTCCATTAAATCAACCAGTTGACTGAAGCAGCTTAACGTGATCATTTTATTTTGTACAGAAGCATTAAACGTCTCCTTGAAGTAGAAAGTCTGAGCTCACATACAGTTGAAAACCACCTTCATACCTGTTAACTCTGAGGTTTCACACAGAAAGCCTGACTATGTTGAACTTGCTTCGTAGTTCAGTCCTCAGGTGTGTTTCTGCTGATGTGATGGACAAAGCTAGTCATGTTTTCTTTCACTTTTACTAATTATTGGAGCGTAAACGTGTTAAATCAAAGTACGACTGAAGAACTCTCATGTCTGAGGAGCTCAGGATGTCGGTCAGTGTGATAGCGGCAGGTTAGCGGGCCGGGCCGGTCTGCTCGCTACGCTCAGAAGAAGGCAGCCCTACCTGAGCAGCTCCGGCAGTTGCCATGGCAACTGGGGCAGACAATACCTCCGGGTAGCCATTGGACCGCAGCAGGTAGAGTGTTGGGTGTTCAGCAGCGGTAAGAAAGGTGCCCTTCACAGCAGCTCTGGGATCAGATTTCAGATTCCCACAGCAGCAGGTATTAGATGCACGCCGCTCCAGTATCTGACCTATAATCAGCTCCGCCGCCGTACGACCGGGAGCAGCAGGTCTGCAGGCGACGAGTTTCTAGAAAGCTTGTTGTGAAACGGGAATCCTGCTCAGCACCGTCCTCCTTCACAGGCCGCAAAGTTCAGAGCAACAGCAAACAAACTTAAATGAGCTCTGAGCCGAGACCTGGTGGAGCTTCTGGAGTCACAAAATATCATCTGTCTTCACCTAAACCAGGGGTGTCAAACATGTGGCCCGCGGGCCAAAACTGGCTGCCAGAGGGTCCAATCCAGCCCCAATTTAAAAAGTGTAAAAATTACAGACAAGACATTAACTGCAGATGGTAAATCAGTAAAACTATACATTTAAAATCATTCCTAGACCATGACAAGTTGTTGAGATCATGAAATACTGGATTGTTCATTGTTCTGTTGTCATTTTGTGTCTCATTTTTGTAATATTTTGCCTTGTTTTTGTCGTTTAGTGTTTCCTTTTAGTCTCGCTTGTGTTTTTTTGTCTTATTTTTGTCACTTGTTTTGCGTAATTCCTTGTTTTGAGCATCGTGTTTGTCATTTTCAATTTCTTTTGTCTCACTTGTGTCGTTTGTCGTTTTTCACTTTTGTCTGTTTTTGTGTTTCGTGTTTCCTTTTTGGCTCGGTTTTGGTTTTTATCCCCCTTGGTTGGCGTCATCACGTCCGTCCGTCCGTATGTCCGTCCGTCCGTATTTCGTTTCCGGATCATATCTCGGAAACTACTTGAGGGATTTCATTCATATTGCACCCAGGCCATCTCTGTATAGTATAGATGTGCCTTTTGGGGTGTATGACCTTGACCTGATTACTTTTATTGTAGTCACGATGTATCATTTTGTAGGTGTATCGTCCACTATAGATTATCTTGCACTTCCAGGCACTATATATACGGTGGGGGATGTTTTAAGCGGAGCGTGTTTATTGTCTTTTGTCATTTCGTGTTTTGCCTTATTCATTGCTTTGTGTGTCGTTTTGTGTGTTTTTTTTGTCTCGCTTGTGTCATTTGTCCATTTTTTTTCCCTCACTTTTGCCATGTTTTGTTTCATTTTTGGAATATTTAGGCCTATTTTTGTCTGACTTTTGTTGTTTTGATCATAAAATAAAATTCTGTATCATTCAGCTCCATATAACTGTGAATAAAAGTTGTGTTCCTTTGTCGACGCTCTGATTTATAAGTTGCAATGTGTAAATGATAAATGGAAGCATAACGTCTTAAGAATTTGCAGGTTGTTCATAATGTTTTGCAGCTCATTCAGTGTGAACATTTTCAGAATGCATTTTTTTGCACTAAAACAAAGGAAAATATTCGGCGTTGTTTACAGATTATGGGATGATTTTACCGGTCACTTGAGATCAAATTGACCTGTATGTGGCCCTGAACTAAAATGAGTTTGACAACCCTGATCTAAAAGATCTGGAAATCACGAGTACAATTAAGGATTAGAGCTGGAACTAATTAAACAACTTCCTGAGACAAACAGTGAACACAGAGACACTTAGATTAGAACTTTTTCTCGTCATATAATGACAAAATAAGTGTGTTTTGTTGACATAATTGTTAGTCCAACAAAGTTACTGATGTGAATCCATCACTTGGGGCTCCGGGAAATTATAATTATGAACAATTTTCTGATATTTCACAGACAATATGATAAAGACTAATTTAGACAATAATCAGCAGATTAATCGCTGATGAAAACTTCTGTTACTGGTAGTTATGCAGCGATCCAAGCAGCCCAAAATGAAAAAGGTTTGCTGTTAATGTCACCAACCAGTTTTTAGCTCCACAACAATCTCTTGCCAGTTCTAGATTGTTTTCTAGATTAATGGATCTTTTGTTTGGTCTACAAGACGTCAGAAAATGATCAAAATGTGAATCAGTGTGTTTCACAAATGTCTTATTCTCTCAATAACCCAAAAAATATTCAGTTTACTGTCCTGGAGGAGCAAACAACACAGAAAATATTCACATTTACGAAGCTGCAATCGGAGAATTCTGACTTTTTCCTCAAAAAAAAAAAGGTACAAATGGATTCATCAGTTATCAGAACAGTTGACGATTAATTACAGTTAAATAATGTCCTCTACCCCATTTATCAGCTTCAAGTGTATTTCTTTACTTTTAAAAACAACTACTGACAAAAAATGAACTGTAATAAGCTAATTTTCCTGTTAGGCGCTCTAGGTGATACACAGCGCAGAATTTCAGCATCGAACGTCATCCTACAACTTCTTTTGTTGCTCAACTTTTCCTCTCATCTCTGTATTTTGTTTTAATCACAGAAAAACAAGATGTAAGTTTTATCAAAATGGTGTCACCCAAAACATAATTGTTCATAAAGTCCAGTAGGAATCTATTAATTTTAGTACAAAGACAATAAAAAATAAAAATATAAATAAATAGCGCTGGATGTCTGGCTGGGTAAATGAGGAGACATTATTCAAGCTAACAGGGCTAAAAAGAATTACAGCTGCACTTTATTTTCATTATCAATCATTTTCCTAATTACTCAATTAGTTGTTTGGTATAAAATGCCATAAAACTGGTGTTTCACAAAGCCCAAAATGACAAAAGTCAGTATTTTTGGACTCACAGTCGACACCACAGAATACACAAATTACCACAATGTAGGTTTGTTCTGATGTTGTGCAGCCCTAAATACATTCATCTTTTTATATTAATATTACTAAGACACTGAGTGGATAAAAAGAAATAAAAAATACAGTTTTAAAACTAAATGATTTGGCTACAGAATGCTGAAAGTGCAAGCAACAACGCAGAAAAAGACTTTCGTAATTCAGGTAATCTGGTGAGAAATCTCGTGTTTTTGTAACATTGCAGTAAACATCATCATCTAAACTGGTTTTTCTGACATCATGATTCTATCAAAGCACCGGTCAGACAAACTGTTTCTACTCCAAGCCTCGCAATGCAGCAGAAACTACAACAACCCGTGGGAAAAAAGCTCAGCTGGGTAAATCAGATTAGTCCAGCCCAGACTAATACCCCGCATTTAAAAAAAAAAAACACAAACAAACACTTCAATCGCCTGCGATCACAGCCACACCGCACAAACACAACTTTACTTTCAGGATCCGGTCTCCTTCCTCAAGTGAAGAAACGTCCGACTGGAACCCGGCGGCTGCTTCCCGACGCGTGTCGGCCGCAGCGAGGACGTTTCATCGGCGTAAGCAGCTTTTGATTTCTGCCGCCGAGCTCTTTACGCCGTCGCTTCGTCGCACCTCGTACACGCTAAGCGCACGGACCTGGACGGGTCACGCTGGGTGAAGAGGAGGCTTCACGTCCTGCATCTTCACACCACTTTCTAATCACAGCAGTTTATTCTGGGCTGACTGCGTTTTCAGAACAGTCTTTTCCCGGCCGCCATCAGACGGTATCAGAGGCACTATAACGCAGCAGAACATCAAAATATCACACAAATTCTAATGGACAAATATGCAATAAACTCACAATGTGCAATAAGCACCTCTGTAAACAAGCATTTTATCGATTGTTGTGTTTACTGTTTATCCATTTAGGCTAATATTTGCACTGATGATGTGCTTTAGTGCCATTTATTTCAGCTTTCTTGTTTTTTTTATTTGCTGCTGAATTATTTTTTGACTCGGAGTCGTGTACAAGAATTCCAGTGTACCTGTGCAAACGGCAATAAAACCCATTATATTCTCGGGCTCAAACAATTCATTATTCGAGAAACTTGATTACTAAAATTCTCTGAATCGAGGCTTCATTTAACCCTCCTGTTGTCCTCGTTTACAGGCACCAAAAAATATTGTTTCCTTGTCTGAAAAAAATCCAAGAATTCAGCAAAAACATTCCCCAAATTTCTGAAAATTTGCAAAAGCCTTCAGGAAGAAAATTCCAATAATTCCTTCAAGGCTGTATTTTTTTTAAAATTCCCCAAATTTAGCAAGAAAATTCTTGTAAATATTGTCAAAAAATTAGTAAAAATCTTCCCAAAAAATCCTAAAAATATCTAAAGTGATTCCATGTATATCAGTAAAACTTCTAATGTTTTCTTTAAGAACATTCACAAAAAAAATCAACCAAAATCCAGCGAAATTCGCTGGATTTTGGTTGATTTTTTGTGAATGTTCTTAAAGAAACATTAACATTTCTTTTATCCCCATCAAAAAATGTTCAAAGATTTCCCAAAAATGTTGAAAATGTGGACACCAGACAATATTAATGGCCGGAATACTCGACAGAACACTCGATTACTAAAATAATTGGTAGCTGCAGCCCTGTTATATTTTATTCCACACGCCGGCGTGATGCTGAGCAGGGAACAGATCAGTCGGCTGAACTCGGCATGTGTGAGGGAGCTGTTAGGAAGAAGGCAAATCAGCTCCACGCAGCAAAAACATCACAAAGAGTCGCCTCAAATCCATGCTTCTCATCGCAGTCTACAACATTCCTCTCACGGCGGCCGGACAGCGAGCGCTTGTGGACGTAAAGCTGTCGAGGACGAGCAGCTCCGGCCGCATTTCTGGGTTATTTCCAGCTACAGGGGTCGACCGAGCAAACGCGCTTCTCCTCAGACTGACAAATTCCACCAGACGTGACGGAGCAGATGCGGCGGAGGATACGCTTTCTTTCCGGGCATATTTCTCCGAACCGCCACCAGGACGGATCAGTCTGCAGCTGTTTTGTGGTGGTGAACATACAGAGCCGTCATCCCACAGCACACGCTGTATCTGTACGGCTGTAAACGCCGTCATTCTCCCACCGTACGGCTTCCTCCGCTCCGACAGGAAGATTCTGAGGCTGTAGACGAGTTTACACATGTACAATAAAGACTTGTTGCTCAGTATAAACACTCAAAGCAGCTACGACTCCATCCAGAGAGGAGAAACCACGCCGAGCTGGGACTAAGTTTTCATTCAGTCCCAATAAAGATCAGGAGACAAACCAAAAATTCACCATTTCTCTATAATAATTGCCTGTATTGTTAATATCTTTCTTTAAATCCTCTAAACCAATGCAAAAATGTTCAAATTTTCACTAATCCTGCTCCGTAATTGTGCATCTGTGTTGATCAATATCGCAAGAAAACAAGTGTTTAACCCTCGTGTCGTCCCGTTTTAAAGTTTGAAAATGTGGGGGAAAAAAACATTTTCACGGTGAAACTTCTGGTGTCCACATTTTCAACATTTTTGGGAAATCTTTGAACATTTTTGGGCGGAAAAAAAGAAATTTGCTGGATTTTGGTTGATTTTTTCCCCCCGAATGTTCCTAAAGAAAATATTAAAGGTTTTACTGATAAACATGTAATCATTTTAGATATTTTTAGGATTTTTTTTGGAAGATTTTTTGAAACTATTTACTTGCCAAATTTGGGAGATTTTTTAAAAAATAAAACTTTTAAGGAATTATCGGAATTTTCTTCCTGAAGGTTTTGCAAATATTCAGAAATTTGGGGAATTTTTTTTGCTGAATTTTTGTATTTTTTTCAGACATGGAAACAATATTTTTTGGTAAATGAGGACAACAGGAGGGTTAACTTATAAATCACATTCTTGTGTATTTCTGCCTGGACGCCGGGTTTTAAAAACACTCCAACATAAAGCGTTTGTCACTAAAGCAGCAGCTAAAACACCTCACTTGGTTACAAAGTTCCACATTTCTTCCCTGTCTGCTCCTCCAACACCAAACATTTAAAACTTTAGGAATAAAATGTAATAAAAGTGACTTCAAAGCTACTAAGTTTACCATTTTTAAACAACGGACCAAAGTATGTTACTAAAAAGCCAACATTTTCATCCTGCTAAACAAACATCCTCATCATTTTTAAATAAATCAATTAAAAAAAAGAAAAAACTGTCCGTCCAGAGCGAGACAAGCCTTTTCCAAACATCTCTTTTCCTAATATCTTCAAGGCTGGAAAGTAATGATTGTGAAACAGGTTTAAAATCAATACAATCCTCCAAAAAGTCCCATTTGCATCGGCTAATATTGGTACAAAGATATTTAATATTGACTTAGTTTCAACGAGGCCTGAACAACACGCAAAACTAAAAAAAAGACTGAATATTTTTAACAAAAAATGCCAAACTGATCATCATTCTTCATTTGATTTGGATGCTGTTCAGCTTCACCTCGATACATAGACTAAAGATGTTAAATTCATATTAAACTCTTTTGTTCTCCAGGTCATTTTTTAACATAATAGTGATTTTGAAACAGCAATAATTAGCCCTAAACACAAATATTTCAATAATTTCAATTAGTGTATCTTAACATGAGTACAAAAATATTGGTTTGATTTTTAAAAAAGAAAAAAATATAGTAAATAGTTTAGTGAGGAGACATTTTTGAAACCAACGGGGCTGAAAAATGAACATTTATGTCATGTGGAGTCCAGTTTTCCTGATTAATCAATTAGATGTTTGGTATAAAATGGAAAGAACTTCTTGCTCTTGTGGCCAAGATGTCAAATGTCTTGTGTTTGTCAATTAAAACCAGAAAATATTCCCATTTAAGAAGCTGGAATCTTAGATTTCTCTTCTCTAAAAATGGCTCAAACCCATCGATCGATTATCAAAATAGCTGACAAGTAACCATTCATTGCTGCAGCGGATTCCCATCAGTGTTGTCTACTTCTAAACTTTACCAACGAGATGTTCTGACTTTAACATTAACAACCAGGTGTCTTTAGGGTGTTGATTTATAATTTTAAGGAGTCATTTTACTGTGGAAAAACTCAGCAACCCACAATTATTTACCTCCATCCGAGCAGCTCTGATCAATCAGAGGAAAAACATGAATTATAAACAACACCCCTTCCTAAAACATGTCGGTTTTGGGGACTATTTCACCAAGTGAAGGCCAGGATAGGAGTGATTTCCAGCCTGCCTGGTTCTTCCAGGTGTTCCGGGAGTGTTGTCAGGTCCAAATCACTACCGTTCAGCCACAGCGGCAGATGGACGATTTCTACACATTAAAGCCGACTTATAGTTAAAGTCAGCTTGATTATAAGATCCAACAATTATACTCTAACTGTATGTGAAGCCCGTTTGGGAATATTTGCTGCGATTACCCTCCACGGAGCCACGAACGGACTCAGACACTGCTACGCAACACTGCTAGCTGCTGTTAGCTCCTGGGGCTCGTTTAGCCACTTAGCTCGACAGTGACGCTAGCTCGGCTGCCCGGTCCCGCTGTCCGGACGGGCGTTAAATCCGCCTCCGTCCGCTCACATATAACAACCGCTCGGGTACAAGAGAAGCTCATCTGGGATATTCCACACAAACGCCGTGTCCTCCGAGGCGGCCTCGGCGGTCGGAGCAGCCCCCCAGCCTGGTGTAAAATGGCAGCCTTTAGCTTCTCCGGCTGCTCAATAATGAGTCAGGAAAACACTCCGCTAGCCGCTAGCATTAGCCTGCTAGCTCCTTTAGCCGGATTGATTGTCGGAGGAGGGGGGTAAAAAAAAAAGAGCGCCAGCAGTCAACGGCCACCGCTCCGAAACGGCTTCTTACCATCGTAAGGCCGTCGCTGTCACTGTGTGTCGTCGTCTGGGTGTATTTTTGGGCCCGGGACCGGTCTCCTGTGCCGTGTTTGGAGGCTCCGTGTGTGTTTGCTGTTCGCTGCTAACTGCGACCGCTGCTGCTGCTTCGTTCGCACAAAGATCAGCTCAGAATCACGACGCGTTCAGGAGCACTGGGAAATACGGACGTTACGGAGAAGAACCGAAGCTGAGCACATTATTATCAGTAATTTAACAGAACTATCAGTGAAATCTGTAAAATACAAATAAATCTTTCATTACAGTTAACAACAGTTTTTGAAAATACACATTTTATTTTTTAAATGTATGCATTATGAAACTCATGACTCTGGAGCGTCACCTAAATCCAGCACATTCTGCAATCAAGTTAAATAAAATAAAATAAGAATATATTCTAAAAAATAAAAATAATTTGTAAGACTTTTCTTAGGCTGAACAGATAAATATCAAACATTAATATTTAAATTAGTCAGATAAATTGATTTAAAAATAATATTGTAGGTCTGTAACCTAATAATAATAATAATCTGATATATTTATAAAATGTAATATTGGGTGTCAGTCTAAAAAATTAGTTGTTTTGTGTGTGTTTTGAAAGATTTGATAAAGACACTTCACATCTATTTAGTTTAGTTTATTTTAGTTTATTTTGTATTTGAAAGGGGACAATACAATTTCATAAAACACATGATTATATATGGTTAAAAAAGCCAGAATTAGCCAAAAGGCTAGTTTTCATCTGTAGTCCCCTGGCCATGATTTTAAAAAAAAAAACAGTAAAATACATCTACAAGAGATAGAACATGGTTAGACACATTGATACAGCACTAATGTAACAAATAACACATACATGACAAACTGTTAAGAGAGCACAGGGCACACGATACCTATACAATACTATACAAGATACATATTCAAACACTCACTATACAATTAGAGAAAGAGACATCACAACATGTCACAACAATTTAAAGGCAAAGTATAAAATAATGTTGTTTTTTTTAACTTAATGATTTAATGTCTGCTAGAGTATTGTAAATGCTGATAAATCAATCATGGGTTATTTATGTTTAAATTCCAATAATTATTATTTTATATTAAATGATCTTATGGTCTTTAAAATTACATGAGGCACTATTGTTTTTCTTCATAACTTTTCATTAAAAATATAATTATTTCTCATTAACAATAATACTAATAACAATAATAAAACAATAACAACTGAATTAAAATAAAAATGATTCTATATATAATAAATTAATAAACAGTAATGCCTCTTACATTGTCGACGTCACACCTTCCCAGCGTCTCCTAAATGCAGCACTCTGGCGTCACAGAATGGCGTCCCCGCAAAAGACTACAAACATGGTCGCGCGAGAAAAAAAAATACAATTACAGCCAATGACGTATATACGTCATTGATTTTTTTTATTATTATTATTTTTTTATTATTGCCTCAGATACAGAGCATATATACAGTATATATACATACAGACAAGCAAACATCCACAATCACCCCCCCCCAAAAAAAGAGGAAAAAAACAAACAAAAAAAAACAAACAGAATAAAGCTGAACAAATCAAAAGAGAAAACCACCAATGTATGAGCAGAATATTATAACGATTAGTACGACTACCAGGATTTACCAGTGAGAGTGAGGATATTCAACTGGGATAAATATTGAAATTTTGAAGCACACTGTTTGTTCTGACAGCTTTCTTATTTTTACAGTCTTTAATTGTAGCAACGCATTGCTGCAATTCCAAAACAAAGAGATCAGCATTTGTAATATACGTCATTGATTACAGCTGCTTCGACTACAGATATTGCAATAGCTCTGGCGCATGCGCAGTGGGCTTCCACGGTCGCCTTAGGTGACATTTTAATTATGCAGAAGCACGACGCGTACTTTAATTCCCGAGACCTTGAACGCAGCACTAGAGAGGCTGCAGGTCTTCAGGGTCTGGATGTGGTCCTAGTTCCTGGTTTCTGGTCCTGGTTTCTGGTTTCCGGTCCTGGTTTCTTGTTCCTGCTGAGGCGTTGTCAGGAGTTTTGTCCCGCTGTGACTCCGATAAAATTCCGTATTTAAACTGGGCTGCACAGTGATGTAGTGGTTAGCACTTTCGCCTTGCAGCAAGAAGATCGCTGGTTCAAATCCTGGGGTGGGCCTGGGATCTTTGGAGTTTGCATGTTCTCCCTGTGCATGCGTGGGTTTTCTCCGGGTACTCCGGCTTCCTCCCACAGTCCAAAAATATGCTGAGGTTAATTGATCACTCTAAATTGCCCGTACGTGTGATTGTGTGTCTGTATATGTAGCCCTGTGACAGACTGGTGACCTGTCCAGGGTGTCCCCTGCCTTCACCAGAGTCAGCTGGGATAGACTCCAGCACCCCCCATGACCCTAGTGAGGATAAAGCGGTGTATAGAGAATGGATGTATGGATGTATTTAAACTCAACATTCTGCTCCCAGACAAACACGACCTCTGCTGGTGAATCAACACAACTACACAAACACACACTAGTTTCATACATAAATCTTATTTTCTCACAATATTTACAGCAAAAAAAATCCATTAAATCTACATTTATGATTAATAATTTTAGGCTCAGATTCATAATCTTTAAATAAAGTGTTTAAATCAGTTCCATTTAAGCCCCACAAGGCCAGAGTAAACATAAAAATATATAATACTGTATGTTTTTAACAATAACATTTAAATTAGGTCCCGAAATTTATATTTAACATAATATTTTAGTATTTTAAGAATATATTTTTAATTATTTAGCGACATTTTATAAATGTTTAGAAAAAAATATTGCATGGTGAAAATCTACATGATAAATAATAAACCTGCATAATAAATAACACTGGAACTATCATATTTATATTTGTCATACAGAGTAGTATTTTATATAATATTGCAAGTTTTAAACCTTGATATTTAATTTGGTGAGGGAATTGGTATATTAGATACTGTAGGTCTTAACCTTAATATTTAATCAGGTATATTTATATATTAATTTAGAGTGTACAGCCTCAACTTTCATATTTAATTCAGTCTGATAATTTTTTGTATCATACACTTAAAAAAATCCACCCTGCATATATTTCTGTATATCTGAGCACTGATGAAAAACTAATAAAAACACATCAGCGACACAAATGTTTGTTTATGGAGAATTTTATAGAGCAACACCCTCATAATTCACACAGGACACTATACATATACTTGAGTAATAATTAGCTATTTCACAGATTGTGTAAAGTATGGACAATATGTAGTAAAATCACGGTAAAAGTATTTACACGTTAACCCTGAACACATCAGGAATTATTACATCAACATTCAAACCTGTGGTGGAACTTTTGCAGCATTTTAAAGGCCAAAGATGCAGAAATACAAATGATACTTAAATTATTTATATTAAAAATATATGTTTTAATTTCTTTGTTGTATTTCTTTTTACTGACTTTTAACTCTGACTGCTCTGTTATTTCACCCCAAAACATAAAACAGGACACAGAAAACAAAAGTATAAACATCAGACTCTAAATGAATACTCAGTGTAAAGTATTAATCCTGGATTATTTTTAACTTCTTTGAAGGATGACTGAATCTTCATGAACTCACAACAAGTAGAATAAATCACATTTACAAGTTAATTATGGCTTCATTTTCCCAAAACACTTGAATAAAGACGAGAATTACATCATGAATTTTAGCACTCAAACGTTTTAGACCAGAAACTTTGGCTGTTTCCAGAAGCTGCATCGAGTTTACATTCTAACAGTGCATTTAGCAGAACTTTTACACCTTCACTGTCTTTAATACTCATTCTCCTGCCTGTGTTAGTTTGATTTGCACGACTAGAACTCCATTTAGCTCCATTTTTACTGAAGTAGAGGAGAAATCTCAGAGAAAAACTCCTTGAATCCAAGCCCAAACTGTCTCAATGGAAGTTGTATTATAGATTTAAAAGAAGAAGTTTATTGTTATGTAAAGCTCCATGTGAAATGTGGTTACCTCTTAAATAAGGCGTTACACAGCAAAGGGTTTCTGATTTCTGTCTTTTACCACAAATTTACAAACAAAACACATACCGAGCTAAACAACCATAAAAAACACACGATATATAAATGGATGTGGAAGATCTTTTTCTGGACTCGTCTGAGTAAAGCTGATGTTTGCATCTAGTTCTGGGTGTTTGAGATCAGCTGGTCAGGACAGATGTTTCCTCCATCATCTGCTGCTTCACCTGAAACCAGAACAGAACAACGGAGAGGAATTAAAGACGGGAACTGAGAGACCAGGGGCTTTTATTCTGAAGGAAATAAGAAAGGAAGCAGTGAAGAACTTTTCTCTCACAACAAACAAAGGTAAAAACTGATATTTGACCACAAACATAGAATCACAACAGAAACATTCATGAGGAAAACGTCTATTTTAAGTCTATTTTTCATCATCATGATGCTGCCACCACCATGCTTCACAGTGGAGATGGTGTCTTCATGATGATGTGCAGAGCTTGGTGTCAAACATATCCTCTACTCTGATGACCATAAAGCTCCATCCTGGTCTCCTCAGACCAAAGAAGCTTCTTCCAGGTGTCTTCAGAGTCCCCACATGTCTTCTGGTGAACTCTAGTCCAGATTTAATTGGAGCTTTTTCTCTTTGTCTCCATGAAGCTTTGACTTTTAAGAGACAATTGAAGACTCAGTTGTTCAGTGAACACCTAGGCACTTAATCTGACTCCACCTTTGGGGTAGAATAAGTCAGGTGGTCCAAAACCCAGCACTTATTTAGCGCTGACAAAGTAAAAGAAAAAGGGGGGGGGGGGGGGGGGGGGGTTGGCAATTCTTCTGCAACTTGATGGCAACACCTTTGACTAATCGCACTTGAAGCACTTTTTGCACTTACTACAGGTTTTTCCTTATGTCTGAATTCTTGCTTGTGTTGTACGTCGCTTTGGACAAAAGTGTCTGCTAAATGAAATTGTAGAATTGTAGAATTGAAGAACAGACAACAGTTGTTGGATGAACAGTCTCTAACATCTCAGCTGCTGAAGCTGGAACTCCTTCAGAGGAGTCATAGAGTCTTGGTGGCCTCCCTCACTCGTCTCTTTCTTCTCGGTCTCTCAGGTCTTGAGGACGTCCTGCTCTAGTCAGATTTATTCATGTTCCATCTTCCTTCCATTTCTTTATGATGAGATCTTCAGGAACTTGAAAATGTTCTTGTATCGTCCTGACTGATGCTTTTCAACAAGCTTTTCTCAGAGTTTCTTGGAGTGTTCTTTAGTCTTCATGCTGTAGTTCTATCCAGGAGAACTGATCCACCAGAGACTGGACCTTCCAGATCCAGGAGTCTTTAGACTACATTACATATGACCTCAGATTAAATCTAGATTAAATCTAGTTCTTTAACTGTGTGATTTTTCGCACCTCTAGTTGTCCAGCTGGTTTCAGTTTCCTCTTTGCCTGCATCATTTCCTGCTGCTGCTTCAGTCGTACTTCCTCCAGACTCATGCAGCCGCCTGCAGACACACAAACAGTCAGACGGTAAACACAACAAATACTACACAGTATCAGTTAGTTTGTGTGTTTTCCTGTGTGTCTCACCGACGCTGCTGGGGTTTATGGATACGTAAGACATCGCTCTGCTCAGCCGGAGCTCCTCAAGAGCTGCAAGCTCCGCCTCCGCCTCTGCTCAGCCAATCAGACGCCACAAAACAGTCAACAACAACAGCAACAACAAGGAAAACAGAAGTGATGAAACACAAACACTGACACTCACTTCTCTGGATTTCTCTTCTTCTCTTGGGGTTCGGGGGGATGACGGTGAAAGCTTTGTGACTGGAAAACAAAATACTACACTCAATTTTATTCTCCTGATTTTATCATGTTATTTTTATTTATTTACGTGGGTTTTAAACACACATGCACAGCAAAAAACAAGAACAACAAACAACAGCCCTATAAATTCAACCTCTATATGATGCAATGTATAAAAACCATATGTAGAGTTTGTCCAAGAATATGATCGATAAATGAGACAAACACATGAAGTTTTTACAAGCAGGATAATTTGTATTTTTTCTCTTCAGATTTAATATCCGTTTAAAAACAACCTCTTTCCTTAAGTTCTAGATGCAATCCTGCATCCAAAACAGATGAAAGAAGGGTTTCTTAATGATTTTCAGGCTCTTCGGGTGAACATGATGATGCCACCACCATGCTTCACTGTGGCGAATTCACAGGTGTGAAGTTTTTTTGTTATTTTTAACAATCTGTGTTTTATTGTTGAGAAAATGACATTGCAATGAAGTTTTATCTTCGACTTTCTGGATATAAAATGATATAAAACATTGTTGTGTGCCATTTAGTCATAAATAACCAATTGATGATGTCTAAAAACATATTTTTTTGAAGCCACACAGACCTTTTTTGACAAAAATTTAATCAATTCAAGTGAAAATCTGTGCAAAATCTTCTTAAAATCAGGTTAAAATAAACCAAAACTATGACTGGAAGCCAGAAATACAAGTGTTGAGTGCTGGAAAATCCACTAAAGCAACAACTAAAAGGACCGTAAAGTTCACTAACTACACGATTATGTCTAAAAAACTTATTTTTTGAAGCTACAGAGACCTTTTTTGACCAAAACTTAACCAGATAAAATAAAATTTGTGCAAAATTCCCTTCAGCCTGGTTTGAAGAACTAAGCACTTTTTTAAAACCAAAACTAAAGCTCATTCTGCACTAAACACATGTGATGCATGAAAACAGCCCCAGCTCTGGCGTGCAGCTTCTCAGATCTTCCTGTCAGCTGGAGGTAAAACTGAGGATTAACCTGCTGCAGCAGATGGTCCAGAAGAAGGTCAACTCAGGACCAATCCTCGCCTCAGAGACTCTTTTACTTTTAATCAACCACAGACAACAACTCTGGAGCTTCAGAGGCACCAAATTTTTAAATTTAACTCTAAGATCTCAGAACATATATTCAAGAAATGATTAAATTTAAAATAACATCATGTTTCCATATAAACCCACATCAAAAACCAACACTGTGTTTGTAAACTTTACAAAAGTTCTGGTGAAAATCCCAAAGTTCACAAAGAAAACACAAATTTCAGAATAAAAGTTCCCGCTAAACACAGAAACAACTGGAATATTAATAAAAACACGTTACGATGATTCTCTCCCTTTTCTGATGTCTGGATTAATCGATTAGTTGTTTGGTTTAAAAAGCTCCAGAAAATTATGAAAAATGTCAAGACTGATGAAAAAATTTCTTATAAAGAAATAAATGAATGATTGAATGAATGAATAATGAGAGAATAAATAATATAAAATAAATAACTGAATAAGTATAGATAAATAGATAAAGAAGGAATAGATAAATAAATACATAAAGAAAGAAATGAATGAATAAATGAATGAATGAATAAAAATACATAACAGAAACAACATGAATAAGTAGGTAAATAAATAAATAAATGTATTACATTTAATTGAATAACACAAAATAAAATTAATAAAATAAAATAATTTCATTAAATCAAATTAAAATTAAATTGAATTAAATTATTTGTAAAAAAAATTAATGAATAAAAACCATGAAAATCTGACAGAAAAAGATTTCAGAATTTTTTTTCTGAGATTTTCACAAATTCACCACAAAGCTGTTAAATACTTTAATGTTGTAAAACTGTAAAAAAAAAAAAAAAAAGTGCATGTTATTTAAAATTTTGGTCTGTCAACATGTAATTTATTACCTTTTGTGTAATTTTACTGATATTATCTGGAACTCAATATTCTGTTCCTTTCAAACAACAGAAAATATCAACAAAATAATGAGACTTTGCTGTTTTTATTGCAGATAAATACAATCATTTTATCAACAAACTGTTTTTCTTGTGTTTACCATTTGGTCCTCATGATGCTGCCACCACCATGCTTCACATCATGATGCTGCCACCACCGTGTTTCACATCATGATGCTGCCACCACCGTGCTTCACATCATGATGCTGCCACCACCGTGTTTCACATCATGATGCTGCCACCACCGTGTTTCACATCATGATGCTGCCACCACAGTGCTTCACATCATGATGCTGCCACCACCATGTTTCACATCATGATGCTGCTACCATTTTAGTATTACTTTGAGTAGTTTTTTAACTACTTAGTACAAAGTTTTAGTCATTTTGGTAAAGTTAGACTTGATTTAGGACAAATTTTTAACTAATTTTGGACAACTTTCATATCATTTTGGAGTTTTTTTAAAGTACTTTCGGAGGAGTTTAGTAGTTGTGGATCACAGTTTTAGGTTTATTTTAGACCATCTGAGTGATTTTTTTTTACTCCACCGGCCCGGGTCCTCCTCACCTCTGACCCTGGCTCCTGGCCTCCCCTCCGCCCCCTCTCTGCTCTCTCTGGACCGGCGCCAGCTCTCGGTGTTTGGGGTTGACGGCGGCTTGTCTCACGGCGCTGGAGGCTCTGCGGCAGTCCGGGTTGTTCCTGGGGCTCCTCTGGGTCCCTCTGGGGGCGGTGGAGCTGGACCTGGTCCTGGTAGTGCAGCTGGATCTCTGTAGTCCGGTGTTAGTGGTGTCTCCGGTGGGCTTGGGTTTCTGGCTCCTCGGGCAGCTCGACGCGCGGCTTTTACGCACCGCGGCCACTTGGAGCTGATCCTCCGTCCCGCTCCTCCCCGGTCTGCCTCCGTCTGGACTTTTCTTTTTGGCCTCCACCGGTTTGGGTTTGATCAGTTTGGTTGTAGGCATGTTTACTTCCGGTTACCGAGTCCTGGTCGCGGTTTTCTGAGGATTCGCGTCATTTTGTTAAAATAAACAAACATAAAATCAGATGGTGGCGTTGGTTGCTATGGAGCTTGTTCCCCAGCAACACGAAAGTGAAGCCAAACACAATGGAGCGTCACTTCTGGGTCCCTCCTTCAAAATAAAAGAAACCGTTTCATGAATAAAAATGAAAAAAAATCTGGATTTGTTGTGACGTCTTCTTGTAATGAATCACAGGAATTACTCTGCTTATATGACTGTATTTTACTTTATTTCATTAAATTTTGTTTTATTTCTTATTTCATTTTATTTCATTTCATTTTATTTCATGTATTTTATTTCATTTCATTTTAATTTAAACTACATTTAACAATAAACTTCAAGTTTAATTTTTGACTTTAAACATTTCTTTATAAGCATAGAAAATTATGTAGGTAATTAATAAATTGAAAAATCCAAATCAGCAGTATTTTTTATTTTTTTAAAAATACATTTCGGCCATTTAAGAAAGGTAAATTCACTACTTTTATCACTTTAAACATAAAAAAAATGTACAGATTTAAATTAATTCATATTTGAATCTAATTTTAAATCATTTATCTGACAAGTGTTTAGGACCTTTTTTAAATATGAAAAGTAAAAAAAAAATGCTAGTTTCACCACTTAACATGTAAATAATTCCTGCTTTTCTTTTATAAGGCTGTCAAATTTCTCTTTATAGTTTAATTTAAATGTAATTAATATTTGACTTTATTTTTAATCTGTATTTAGGACAAGTTTTGGGTCTTTTTTTAAAGTGAATATGCAAAAAAAAAAAAAAGAAATCACTGCTTTTATCACTTAAATTTATTGGTTTTCTTCTACATCTTGGCTGCACATTTTTTAAACATTTTAATTTAAATTCATTTAATATTTAATTGGATTTTAAATCTGTCTACTGAGGCAGGTTTCAGGTCTCGTGAATAAATAATAACAGAGATCTGATTAAGTTCTGAGTTTTAATCTGCCACCAGCTGCTCTTCGTCCAAGCAGACTTTTATTGTGAAGGTCTGCTCTGAGTCTCTGACTGGTTTCCGGTTGATGCAGATTAAAGTCAGTGACGCAGAAGAGGATTTATGTTCTTTATTTCTCTGATCTCCAGTTTATCTGTAAAACTCTGCAGCAGTGATCTGATAAAACAACAATGATTAACTTTATTATCATTATTAATAGTATCCAATCCAATCCAACTTTATTTATAATGCACTTTACAAAACAACACAGTTGACCAAAGTGCAGTACACACATAAAATATATAAGACATTAAAAAGCAATAAGCAAAATAGTAGTAGTAGTAATACTTTTCAAAGTAGAAGTCGTACTTTTAGTGGTAGTAGTGTAGGAGTTGTTTTTATCTCCTCTCGTTTATCTGTAAAACTCTGCAGCTGTGATCAGACAAACACTTTTGTGTAGTAATAATGCATAGCACTATCTTATAGTACTACTGAGTAGTACTATTGTGCAGTAACACTATGCAGTAATTCTGTGTAGTAATACTGACACATAGTACTATTGTGCAGTTATACTATGCAGTAGTACCATGCAGTAATATTTTGCAGTAACACTGTGCTGTAGCATTGTGTTGTAGTATTATAAAGTAGTATTGTGTAGTACTAGTGTGCAGTAACATTTTGCTGTAACATTGTGCAGTAATCTTGTAGTACTAGGACTGGACTGGTCACACAACACAGAGGTCCTGTACAAGAAGGGCCAAAGTCGTCTCCACCTGCTGAGGAGACCGAGGTCCTTTGGAGTGTGCAGGACTCTGCTCCGGACATTCTATGACTCTGTGGTAGCGTCTGCTGTTTTCTATGCAGTGGTCTGCTGGGGAGCAGTGAGCACTGAAAGGGACAGAAAGAGACTGAACAGACTGGTGAGGAGGGCCGGTTCTGTGCTGGACTGTTCCCTGGACTCCATAGAGGAGGATGTTGGCAAAGCTCACATCCATCATGGACAGCCCCTCCCACCCACTGCATGACACTGTGGAGTCTTTAAGTAGCTTCTTCAGCAGCAGACTGAGACACCCACCCTGCAAGAAGGAGCGCTATCGCAAGTCATTCATTCCATCTGCTGTAAGACTTTATAGCACCAGCATGACTGGCTGATGTTAACATAAACTGGACTTTATCACATCATCCTTTATCACATAATCTGCACGGTTCTTGCACTATTTGAATTTTCTTACACTTTACATTATTCCATAAGCCACTTTTTCCATCCTACACTCTTGTGCATATTGTAAATATTATTGTGAGTATAACTATATTGTTGTTTATTGTTGCTCTTACTGTATGCTGTAACATGGGAAATTTCCCCTGACATGGGGAGTAATAAAAGATTATCTTATCTTACTATTGTGCTGTTATATTATGAGACAATACTGTGCAGTAATATTGTGCAGTAACACTGTGCTGCAGTATTATGAAGTACTATGGTAGAGTAGTATTGTGCAGTAATCTTGTAGTATTTTTACAGTAACACTGTGCAGCAGTATTGTGTAGTACTGTGGTGTAGTGCTATTTTGTAGTACTATGTGGTAGTACTGTGTTGTAGTATTATATTGTAGTAGTTTTATGTAGTACTATGTTGTATCACTATATTGTAGTAGTATTGCATAGTAGTTTTTTGCAGTAGTATTACATGCTGTATGATGGTGTGTGGGTCCTCCAGAGCTCTGAGTGGTGCTGTATCTGTCTGTGTCTGTATCCGTGTCTGTTTCTGTCTCCGTGTTTCTGTGTTTGTGGATCTCCGTGTGTCTGTTGCTAACAATCCTCCTTCCATCGCTCTCCTCCAGCAGCGTACCGACCAGGCCCCTGCAGCCGCTGCACGGTGGCCCCGAGCCGGCCTGATTCCCGCCGCAGAGCCGGCAGGTGAGACGGCGGAGGATCGGCGGAGGACGGCGGCCGAGCGGAGAGCACCGCGGGAACGAGCCCCGAGGATGTGGTGAAATCCCGGACAAAGTGCGACACACACACACACGGACACACGCACGGTTCCATGCACACGAGAAACGGGCCCGACGCGCACCGCAACTTTGCGTTTGTGTCCGCTGTGCGCAGCACTGGAGGCGGATAGTCTGAGATTATTGTCTGGGGAAGAGTGACGCGGTGCTGCGCTGTCAGACGAGGAAGTGAGGCTCCAACACGCCCAGCGGAGCCCAGCGGAGCCCGAAGACCCGCCGAAGCCGCCCAGACCCGCTCAGCTCCCCGCGGCGGCTCCTTCTCCGACATGCGCCCCGGTTCGGATGGACCGCAGCCGGACTAACCCGCAGGACGACGCCGAGCGGAGCAGCAGGTAGGGCGGCCGCGGGGACGTGACAGCTTCCCAAAACGCAGGAGGCCTGTCTCCATCTTTCTTTTCTGAGTCACATGCATGATCTCTGGCCTGGACAGATGTCAGCATCTGGGGCTTTTATTCAGACCCCAGGTCGGATCTGCACCTGTCCGCAGGAAGCTGGACGTCAGAGGATCGATACCGATGATCGATCAGCAGCGTGACTAATCACTTATTCACGCACAAGTGGCTCAAATTCTGTTTCCAGCTGCTTCTGTGGGATCATTTCGTGTTTTCTCGCAGTAAACTGAATGTATTGGAGTTTTTAAAGCATTTAGCAGAACACACCTGTTTATTCTAACGTTTACTGGCACAGTTGATCAATACAAAGATCAATAATGAAGCTACAGCACATTTATTTACACATCTGACACTACAACTGTGAACTACAAGTACTCCTGTACAGCATCAGTATACTGAGTACAGATACTACAGGTGTACTCATAAAAGTCCACTGATGGGATTTTTTTCTGGTTTTCTGAATATTTTTGAGTTTATGGAGGATTTTAAAGACAAAACAAGACATTTAAAGACGTCAGATTGAGCTCTGATGCACATATTTTGCTATTTGTTGTCAGTTTATATGTATTTAAGAAGACCGCAGTTGGGTTTATCAATAAAAAGTACATTAATAATCATTTTTAGAAGAAATTATGCACAGATCTGACACTAAAAGTCTCTTTTCTAAACATTATAGTGAACTACAAGTACGATAGGATCACTATATTGAGTACAGATACTACAGTTGTACTCATAAAAGTTCACTAACGGGATTATTTTCCGATTTCTTTTCGCTTTTCTGACAGTAAACTGAATATTTTTGAGTTATTGGATGATTTTAAAGACAAAGCAAGACATTAAATTGAGCTCTGATAGACATTTTTTGCTTTTTGTTGTCATTTTATATCTATATAAATGAACCACACTTGGGTTAATCAGTAAAAAGTTCATTAATAATCAATTTTAGAATAAATTATGCCCAGATCTGTCACTAAATGACTCTTTTCTAAATATTATAGTGCACTACACTTATAGTAGCATCACTATAGATGCTACATTTATACTCACAGAAGTTCTCTAATGTGATTATTTTCTGTTCTTCATGTTTTCTGGCAGTAAGTTGAATATTTTTGAGTTTTTGGATGATTTTTCAGACAAAACAAGACATTTTTCATCTTTGTTATTGTTTCTTTCCTCGTCTTTGGCTGTAAAACAAACAGAAGATCAACACTTTGCATGACTTTTGCACAGATAGTTTTAAACAAATGCAGAATACCACACATGTAGTTTGAACTGTGATATTAGAGAGAAGTAAATCATCGGATAAATCCACAGTTAGGCACGTTTAATCAGTGCTAAAGCTCATCTGTCATTAGCATTTTATTCATTAACTCACTGTTTAACTTCTCCTCAGCCAAAAGAAAGACATTTTTCACTGCTTTTCTTTTATTTTTCACGTTTCCTGGAGAATTTCGATGAATGAGACTTGAAAGAAAAGCAGCTAAGAGTCCAGTGTTATTAATTTATTAATTACACACACAAATTTTTAAAATCATAAATATATGCCTAAAAGAAGAGAAGAACAACAACAATAAATGTTTTTCTTTTTCAAATACACAAAAATGGAAAACAAATCATGAATAATTTTAATGAAAAACAAGAAAAACTGTCTTTTATTAACGTACAAAAATATTTAAAAAAATCAGAATTCGAATGAAAAAGGAGAAAAATACACATTGCTTCTTTCTTAAATACACCAAAAAGTAAAAACTAATCAGAAATATAAAAAAATATTTTTAAAAAGATGAATATTAAAGCAAAAATTTAAATAAAAGCAATTAAAGAGCTTTTTTAAAAGAAAAAAAATGTTAAAAAGTTTTTTAAAAAATCCAATTACTATGAAACAATCTTCTAGGAACATCAAACACATGTAGAATAAATAATGATTGATTTATTTTTATTTACTATATTTATTTTGTTTTTCAGTGTAGTTCAGAGCTGAAGATGAATGTAGAATGATTTATTTATTTTATTCATATTTATTTATTTATTCTTATTTTCAGTGTTGATCAGAGCTGAAGGATGAATGTAGAATGATTTATTTTATTTATATTTATTTTTCTTATTTTCAGTGTAGTTCAGAGCTGAAGGATGAATGTAGAATGATTTATTTTATTTATATTTATTTATTTTTATTTATTTTCCGTGTTGATCAGAGCTGGAGGATGAATGTAGAATGATTTATTTTATTTATATTTATTTATTTTTTCTTATTTTCAGTGTTGATCAGAGCTGAAGGATGAATGTAGAATGATTTATTTTATTTATATTTATTTATTTTTTCTTATTTTCAGTGTTGATCAGAGCTGGAGGATGAATGTAGAATGATTTATTTTATTTATATTTGTTTATTTTTTCTTATTTTCAGTGTTGATCAGAGCTGAAGGATGAATGTAGAATGATTTATTTTATTTATATTTATTTATTTTTTTCTTATTTTCAGTGAAGTTCAGAGGTGAAGGATGGATGTAGAATGATTTATTTATTTTATTTATATTTATTTTTATTTATTTTCAGTGTTGATCAGAGCTGAAGGATGGACCGGGACTCGGCCCGGCAGAACCAATCAGAACACGGCGAGGCCACCAATGGGAGCAGCCCTCCGACTGCCGCCACGCCCGACCCCTCCACCCCAACCACGCCCACCCCGCCTCGCCTCACCCCCAACCCCATGCTGCTAGACTGCCCCGCCCCCACACTGACCCCCACCACCTCCTCCCCCCCTCCCCCCCTCACCCCTGCCCCCTCCGTCGCCTCCTCACACGGGCCGAAGGCGGCGGTGGGCGGAGCTCCGTCCCCCCACGTCCTCGTTCCCGCCCTGCCCAAACTCACCTCCACCGCCTCCCCCGCCCTGCGGACCTACTCCCGCCCCATCCTCCCCTCGCCGTCCACCAAAACCTCCCCTCCCTCCTCCTCCTCCTCCTCTGCTCTTCCTCCATCCTCCTCTTCCTCACCTGTTGGAGCTTCCACCACCTCACCACTGCTCTCTTCCTCTTCCACCTCTTCCTCTTCTTCCTCTCCGACACACTGCAACACCACAAAGACCTCCACCAGCCTCACCAATGGCAACACCAGGCCCGTTTCCACGACGACCTCCACGCCGATCACGCCCTTCCACACGCCGGCGAGCCCACCTGGCAGACAGGTAACGACCTGAACTCTCCCCGTTCCTCTGCTCCTGCCACATTCTGACTCACTGCAGGTTCATTTTTCACCCTTATGGACACAGAGCAGCCACGTTTAGAGCAGAGAAGACTCAAAGCGTCCTACAACAACAGCTTACATTTCTTTTTCACAAAAACTTCCTAAAAATGGAATCGACATGTCCAACGTTTTACCAAGTTCCCAAACATGTTACTAAAGCTGAAAAAAAATGGTGACTCAACATATTATAGATATTTGAGTTTCACCATGCTGAATGTATCTGCAACAGTTTTCTCCTCTGTTCACTGTTTCTGAGCCATGCTGCTTTTATTTTAGTGATTCATTAGCTTTGATTTTCCTCTCAGTGTCTCTAAACCATCTGAAACTTCTCCAAAGTGACATCAAATGTGTCCAAAGCAATGAAAAAATTCAAACTGACTCAAGAATTGTCCAAAATAACTCAAAAACTGTCCCAAATCACTTAAAACTAGTTCAAAGTGACAATCTTTGAGTCAAAAATAGACAATGCGAGACATTTTTAGCAGATTTTTGTCATTTTGGATGAGGTTTAGTCCAGTTCTAAGTCTCTGTTCATCACTAGTAGGAAGATGTTTCACCATGCTGAATGTATCTCCAACAACTAGCTCCTCTGTTCGCTGTTTCTGAGCCATGCTGCATTTGTTTCAGTGATCCAGTAGCTTTGATTGTGTCTGTCAGTCTCTCTAAACCATCTGGAACTTCTTCATAGTAACATAAAATTGTCCAAACAACTCAAAATTTGTCCAAAATAACTCAAAAACTGTCGGATATCACTGTAGCCCTATAAGGTACAGTCAATTCCAGACATTTTCAGTACAAAAACTCGCTAATATTTTATTTGTAAATAAAAATATGACGAGAAATACAGGGAATATTGGACACGCAGCGCGAGGTGCATTTCCTTGAAAACGACCTATTTGTGGATTTTATACCGACTTCAAGACATGTTTTGGACAAAATAGTTTACTGGCTTGTTTCGTCTGGATGTCCAAGGTTGGATTATGGCCGTTTTTTGTGGAATATTTTCATCTGTGTGTAATAATGAACCCGGAAATGTGAGTCGCGCTGTGTACGTTGAAGCCGTGTATAGAGAACGGATGGATGGATATTCGTTGTTTGTCGGACAAATGTGTTTATATTACCTGCTGTGGTAATCACATCTGAAAGTGGTTTATACCGGCGGATTCATCAGAATCTAAGCTTTCCATCGGCGTATAGTGTTTCTATCATCGAGTTGGCAGTGTTGTTCTATTTCAAAGAATGCTTATGCAGATATCAAGACGGCCCTAGTTCAAAATTACCATTTTCAACTCATTTCGCTAATCTTTTCATCGTGCAGGACAAATTTAATCCAGTTCTAAGTCTCTGTTCATCACTAGTAGGAAGATGTTTCACCATGCTGAATGGATCTCCAACAACTAGCTCCTCTGTTCGCTGTTTCTGAGCCATGCTGCTTTTGTTTCAGTGATCCAGTAGCTTTGATTGTGCCTGTCAGTCTCTCTAAACCATCTGGAACTTCTTCATAGTAACATCAAATTGTCCAAACTAACCCAAAATTTGTCCAGAATAACTCAAAAACTGTCGGATATCACTTTAAACTAGTTCAAAATTACCATTTCCAAGTCATTTCGCTAATCTTTTCGTCGTGCAGGACAAATTTAATCCCGTTTTGAGTCTCTGCTCATCTTCAGTAGAAAGATGTTTCACCATGCTGGATGGATCTCCAACAACTCGCTGCTCTGTTCACTGTTTGAGCCGTGCTGCTTTTATTTATTCATTCGGTCGGTTTGATTTTCTCTTCTTGTTGATTTTTCACCACATGCCTGTTGGTCACAGCTGAGTCTCTGCCAAAGAGTGCAGACTTTTTGTTATTTGACAGAATCCGTTTGCTGCAGACGGACCTCAGATCTGCAGTATTAATGTGACTTTATGAGTCTGAATGCTGGAGAAATGCTGGTGTTGGGTCGTATCCGGAGCTGTGTGGGTCAGTGTTTGCGTCACTGGTTGGTTTCACAGCTTCCTGTGTGTTTGTTTCATCTGAAGACGTTTCACATCCTCACACTTTGTGAATAAACATGTAGCTGAAGCCACAAACACCTTCACAGAACAACACGCATGTAGAGCTGCTGCTGCCTGGTTTATCTCTATGCTGTACCGTGGAGCTGCTTCTAATACCGTTTAACACTCCAGACTTTATTTGCCGTTACAATTTCAGCTCCAGATTGGAAAAACAGCCACAAGTTTTAAAAGATGCAAAAATACACAGTCCACGTCTTTGCTGTTGAATTATTGCATTTTGACTAAAAAGTTGTCATGTTGAACAGAATTTAAGTCATTTTTAACTAATTTAAATTGAGTTTTAACGGTTTTTGAGTTATTTAGGACAATACTTGAGTCAATTTGGAGGTTTTTTTAATTGCTTTGGTCAAATTTTGGGTAAATTTGGACAATGTTATGTTACTTTTAGAAGTTTCAAATGGTGGAAAATCAAAGCTACTGGATCACTGAAACAAAAGCAGCATGGCTCAGAAACAGTGAACAGAGGAGCTAGTTGTTGGAGATACATCCAGCACGGTGAAACATCTTTCTACTGATGATGAACAGAGAGTCAAAACTGGACTGAATCTCATTCAAAGTGACAAGAAAAACCTCCATAATGACTCAAAAGTTGTCATTTTGAACAAATTTTAAGTCTCTGAACTAGTTCAAAGAGACTTAAAATTTCAACAGTTTCCAAGTTATTTTAGACAATCCTTGAATCAGTCTAGACACTTTTTCATTACTTTGGATAATTTCTTGGTCAAAAAGGCCAATTTTATGTTACGCTGGAGAAGTTTCAAACCATTTTGGACAATTTTAGACTGACAAGGAAAATGAAAGCTACCACATGACTAAAATAAAAGCGGCATGGCTCAGAAACAGAGAACAGAGCAGCAAGTTGTTGGAGAAACATTCAGCATGGTGAAACATCTTTCTACTGATGACAAACAGAGACTCAAAACTGGATTAAAACTCATCCAAAATGACAAAATTCTTCTAAAAAATGTCTCAAATTGTCAATAATGACTCAGAAATTGTGATTTTTAATTAGTTTAAAGTGATTTTCGACATTTTCCAAGTGATTTTTGACAAATCTTGGATCAGTTTAGACGTTTTTTTGTTGTTGCTTTGGGCAAATTTTGGGTCAATTTGGACAATTTTATGTTACTTTGGAAAAGTTTCAAATGGTTTAGAGACACTGATATGACAATAAAGTCTACTGAATCACAAAATAAAGTCAGCATGGCTCAGAAACTGCGAACAGAGACGTGAGCTGTTGGAGATACATTCAGCATGGTGAAACATCTTCCTACTAGTGATGAACAGAGACTTAGAACTGGATTAAACCTCATCCAAAATGACAAAAATCTCCTAAAAATGTCTCACATTGTCTATTTTGACTCAAAGATTGTCATTTTGAACTAATTTTAAGTGATTTTTTTGACATTTTTTGAGTTATTTTGGACAATTCTTGAATCTATTTGGAATTTTTTTCCGTTCCTTTGGACACATTTTGGGTCAATTTGGACAATTTTATGTTACTTTGGACAAGTTTCAAATCATTTGGGACTATTTTAGACTTGATAGGAAAATAAAACCGACTGGATGAATAAAATAAATTCACCCTTGCTCCAAAATGGTAAACAGAAGAGGAACTTGTTGGTAAAAATATTGTACATGTTGAGTCCAGGTTTGTCCAATTTTTGTTAAGAAAATAATTAAACTCAACTTTTGCTTTTTTTTTTTTTTTAAAAATGCACAAAAGTCATTTCTGAGTTCTCTCTCCTATTCATGGTCTTTGTGTTTCCATAGAGGTGCAGGATTTTATATTGCATTGAAAAATGAAAGAAAAATGTGAGAGGAGCAAGAAAAGCCCTGAAGTCTTGACTAATCATCTCTATTAAAAAGACTGATTTTGGTTGGAGAAGTTTTTTAAATTACAAACAATTCAGTCTGAGCTGCTAATTGATCCATTTTATAGTGAAATTATGGAAATATCTTAATTTTTGTGGATCAAAGCACAGTATTTTCCTCATTTCCAGGCTCTGTGCAGGCAGACATGCTTCACAAACATGACTTCCTTCCCTTGACATGAAATAAAAAGACGTTCTTTCCCTGCCTCTCCCCTAATGCCTCTGTTTCAGGTGTCTCAGTCTCACCCCGTGGGCTCACCTGGTCTTGCGCGAGCCAATCAGAGCCCCTCACCTGTCAGGCCGAGGGTTTCCCAGCAGACCCTGCTCCTGGGAAAAGGTCTCAAAGGATCTGGGCAAGACCAGGTGCTGCTCAGAGCCCAGATGGTAAAAGCACCGTTGCACATATAAAAACCCACATTTGCATAGATTTCCACATGCAAAGAAGAGCAGCCATAAAGACAGCCCGTTGGACGGATTCAGGAAAAAACGAATCTTAGCTCCAGTTTCAACAACAAACCAGAAAAGTCTCCAAATACTAAACACACAGACAATATAGTTAATCACATAACTGAATATAAACAGGGACTGTCATTTAAATGCACTGTGTATCAGGAAAAACCTTTTGAGATGTTGAAATACTCTAAAAAAAATACACTTTATTTTCAATGCAAATTTAGCACAGAGGAGCTTCTACGAGTGCTTCACAAAACAGGATTCAAAAGAGAAGCAAGTAAAGACAATAGTTGATTATAATTTTAAAAATAAGCTATAAATAAATAAATTGCAATATTGATCAATTTAGTAAAATATTGAACATTTTTGAATAGTCATTTTTTTATAGATATAATGATCACATTTGTTTTGTCTAAACAGAATTTAATTAAAAATGATTGGTCATAAAACCACTATAAAACTGCACCGTTTTTCAAAGCACCTTAATATACCAGTAACTGTTCAAATGAATGCATGCAACAGTTTGTTTGTAGACAAATTTAAATCAATTAACAGTCTATGCCATTACATTAGCTCATAAAACTAAAAATAGAACTTTAAAATGCTTTGTAAATTGTATAAAAATACAAACTACAGGTCTAAGTAATGTACCAAATGCAGATTAATCTGCCTTTCTAGAAACTAATAATCCTATTTGTAGTTAATGCAATGCAACTGCTTACAAATAATATTAGCTTCTTGCTACCAATATGCTAATTGACTGAGACATTGTGTTAGCTTACAACTAATGTAGTTACTTAATTATATGCTAACTGCCATATAAGTTACATTAGCTTACTACTTAGCTTACTACCAAGGTTATTAGATTAGCATTAGTCTGAGATATAAGATTATAATATTGCTATTAGGAATAAGCTAGCGATACTACTGATGTATTTTGTTAATGATATGCTAACTCTTGGCTCTAGAAGTAACACTGACTTATACTGCTAGGTTAATACTTTCCTTACTAACATACATTGTAAGATTAGCATTAGCCTTAGGAATAAGCTAATGATACTAGTGATGTATTTTGTCAATGATATGCTAACTCTTGGCCCTAAAAGAAACATTACTTCAGTGCTGTAGGTAGTAAGCTAATGTTACTAATGCAGTTTGCTAATAATACGCTAAACGCCTTTGAAACATGATTAGCATACTGCTATTGGTTTTAAACTAACGCTACTTCTGATGCATTTAGTTAATGGTATGCTAAAAATACTAATTGCAGGTCTTGAAGATGTTGTTTTTTGGACTTTTCTTGTTGAAAATATTAAATTGCAACACATTTCTAAATCTCCAGCTGCGTTTTGTTGTTGAAGTCATTAAGCGTCACAGACTTCTTCATGCTACCCCTCAGCTAGCTAAACTTCTCAGAATCTTAGGCTACGTTTGAGCAGCAACAACTCAAAAACTATTAAACAAGTTTTTGCTTTCAAGACAGCAGCGGACTGAAGGAAAAGCTTCAGTTTTAAGGTTTTTCTGCTTTGCTTGTTTCCTGCTTCACTCTCTTTACTTTCGGTTTGTTCTGATCTACCTGCAGCTGATTCTTACATCTGCTATGCGACCTGCCCAGTCCTCTTCTTCCTCCTCCTCCTCCTCCTCCTCCTCTAACCCCGCCTCCGCTCAGGTGAGCAGCCGAGCATCTTCCTGTGTTCATGCATCACCTGCCGCTACACCTGCACAGCTTCACATTGCTGCATTTCTGCACAGTTGTTCCTTACAGCGCTAACGTGGTGGTTAATATTTCTGACCAAAAAAGCATCATTTTTATTTTCATGTATGACAACAAACACCAAATCCTCATATTTGAGAGCATGAAATGAGAGAATGTATGCATTAAATATTTAATATAGTTGCCCAATCCCTCCTTTGATTGACCACTTAACTGTTTCAGTTCTGTTCACCTCCAAACAATAATGCAATGAAAAAAGGCATGCTAAAAATTAAATCCAAATAGCCAATAACAGTATTTCTTTTTAAGCTAAAGTATCAATAAAGGCTGTAGCGAGCTTACAAATTAAGTCGGTTATTGAGCTAGCCACAGCTGTCAAAGTCGTAAATTTGTTAGCTTAGAGTTTCTAATATTCTAATTGACTTAAACGTTGCATTAGCTCTCAACTAAAGTAGTTCCTTAATGATATGCTAACTGCCATATCAGTCACATTAGCTTACTATTTTTTCTAATATTTCTACAAATGTAGCTGCTTAATGATATGCTATCTGTCTTAGAAATAATACCAGGTTACTACTTTCCTTACAAACACATGTTGCAATATTAGCATTAGCCTCAGGAATAAGTGATGCATTTTGTTAATGATATTCTAACTCTTAGCTCTAGAAGTAACATTAACGTAGTGCTATAGGTAATAAGCTAATGTTACAAATGTAGATTGTTAATTATATGCTAACTGGCCTAGAAACAACACTAGCTTACTAGTCTTGGTATTAGGCTAACGTAAGGGCTAATGTAGTCAATGAAGGACATGCTAACTCTTGGCCCTAAAAGTAACATAGCTTCAGTGCTGTAGGTAGTGAGCTAATGTTACTAATGCAGTTGGCTACTAATATGTTAAGCGCCTTTGAAATATGATTAGCGCACTGCTATTGGTTTTAAGCTAAAGCTACTTCTAATGCATTTAGTTAATGATATGCTAACTGCCTTAGAAGTAGCCTTAGCTCGCTACTACAGGTCATAACCGTTAGCTCTAATTGTAGCTTTTGTAAAAATAGAAAAACACACTTTTTCTTGCATTTTTGTGTTTTTAACTTTAAAAATATTCTGTCACAAAGTATTTCATTCAACATTTTACTTAAAGTACAAAAGAAAACATAATAAAAACACCAAAGGTAAAAGCATGAGTTATGCACAATGGTCATTTCAGAACAAAATGTGTGCCATATTTATGGAAAATTATTTTTGGATTATTATTATTTTTGATTATTTTATCTTCTGCTGAGTCACTTGTGCGGTTTCACTCCAGAATCAAGGAAAGTCTTTTTTTCACCTGTTTGATTTATTTAAAATAACACTTGTCTTCTTTCTGCTCCCTTTCATTCTAGTTTGGAGAAGTTTGTATTTACACATTTTTTTTTTTATTTTACAAATGAATGAAATAAAGGATATTTGTAGCATTATTTTGAATTTGCAAAATAAAATTATAATAAATCTATTGGAGAAAAATAGAAAGTGTTAATAGGTAAGTATAAATTATTTAAAGGTTTCTTTCCACTGCTGTCAGAAAGGCTTTATCTTTGTCACTGCACCACATTGCTCCAACATACCTGCTGCACCTAGCAACAGTTGCTAAGCTATGATTGGACGATTTGCATTTGGAGGCGGGGATTAGCCAACACCTGTACATGTGAGCTCTAACTGAGATGTTTTTCGTCTCCCCTCCAGCTCCAGAGCCTCACCCTGAGGCCTCCTCCCCCCGGGGCCCTCACCATCCCCCCGTCCCTCCGCCTGAAGCCCCCCACCTCGGCCCCGCCGCCCCTCTCCCGCTCCCATGCCCCTCTGTTCCCGCCCCTAAGGCCACGACCACAGCCCAGCGCCACGGCAACGGAGAGCCCGGCCACGCCCAGTCGCCACCTGTCCGTCCCACCTCCAAGTAGGTCCTCACCTGGGTGTCATGGTGTTAGTAATTAATTTATGCTTCATTTTGCTGGATGACAAAATCAAAACACAAGTGTTTTTCATCGCCTAAAAATGAAAACCAAGATGAAAAACTGCATTTATATAAACCTACAGATGAATTACTGAGGATGCTGTACTTTCTGATGAATGTTTATTTTTAATCATCTTTGTGGTAGAGTATAAACTGTACCTCAAAATACAGCTAATTATTATAATTAATAGTAGTACAAGCAGTGATAAAAGAAGTACATTACAATATAAACAATAAAAAATTAGATGAAAAACTGCCTTTATAAAAATCTAAAGATTAATCTGATGCTGTATTTGCAATTAAATGATAAAAATGTCTAAATTTTTACTGCCTTACCTTTAATTAATGTTTAATTTTATATTCTTTTCAGAAGACTATAAACTGCAATTCAAAATACATTTCATTATTATTATTATTAATTGTAGTAAAAGTAGTAGCAGCAGTGACAGAAATGCAGTACATTGCAATATATACATAGACATAAGATGTAAAACATCATAAGCACACCTACAGATTAATCAAAAGGAACACAAAAGACACAAAATTACCACTAGACACACAAAATGACCACAAAAAAACTCAAAAAGATTCACAATGACTACAAAATGACCACCATAGTGATTTTTTAATTTTACTAATAGGTTTCTTCTCCTGGAAATGACGTAAACAACTGAGTTTCTTCTCCTTTTCTCAGCTCTCTACTCTCCGGTCCGAGCCGTCCCTCTGAGGCCCAGACTTCATTCTCCAAACGGCCACCGGGTGGCGTCGCCTCGACAGACTTCCAACCTCCAGCCGATTGCCGCCGCTCCGTCCAGTCAGGCCTCCACCGTCAACCGGCCGCTGGCTGGTTTAAAGAGCTGCCCATTGACTCAGACGGTGCTCGGCCAATCGCAGCACAGCGCCTTATCCGTCGCCAACCCCCTGTCTGCAGCGCGACAGCTTCAGATCATCGCCCTCAGCTCAGGCCGGCAGCCGCAGGCAGGAACGTTTGCCCACAATGCTGTTACAGCAGCGGCGGCGGTGGAGTCGCCTGAACTTTCCAGCCAATCAAAGAGGACTTCAAGCAGCGACGATGCGCTTCCTCTTCCTCCAAACCCCTCGTTGCCAAAAACCAGCTCACCTCCGTCGCTCCTGAGTCCAGCCTCGCCTCCGAGTCAAGCCGGACCTCAAACTCTGACCCTGAAAGGAGACATGAAGGAGGGCGATGAGCAGCGAAGCCGAGCGGGGAGACCAGTAGTCCGAGAGGAGAAAGATCCGAGGCCAGGAGTCAGAGAGGAGAAAGATCCGAGGCCTGGAGTCAGAGAGGAGAAAGATCCGAGGCCGGGAGTCAGAGAGGAGAAAGATCCGAGGCCGGGAGTCAGAGAGGAGAAAGATCCGAGGCCTGGAGTCAGAGAGGAGAAAGATCCGAGGCCGGGAGTCAGAGAGGAGAAAGAACTAAGGCCAGCTGTCCGAGAGGAGAAAGATCTGAGACCTGGAGTCCGACAGGACAAAGATCCAAGGCCGGGAGTCCGCGAGGAGAAAGAACTAAGGCCGGAAGTCCGAGAGGAGAAAGATCCGAGGCCCGGAGTCCGCGAGGAGAAAGATTTGAAACCCGGAGTCCGAGAGGAGAAAGATCTAAGGACGGAAGGAGACGACCAAAGAGTGAAGGAGGAGAAACCAGCCGAGAAGGAAATCAGTCCAAAGGAAGCTGAAGACGATCAGATGGAGGTGACAGAGGAAGGCCAAAGCAACCGAGAGCAGAGAGAGGAAGTCGAGGAGAAGATGGAAGAAGGAGATGATGGAGAGACTCCAATGGACCAGTCCGAGAACCCAACCGACTCGGTTCTCATGTATTCCAATCCAACACCTGACACTGTTAAAGACTCCAACGTGGAATTAAAACCCACCCTTTCTGCTGCAGTTCCAGCCCAAACTCCACTTCCAGTACCTCCAGTACCACAAGTACCACCAGTAACGGTATCCGACATCTCCGTCCAGAATCAGAGGCTTCCAGAACCTCATCGAGACCTGCAGCCAGTCGGTCAGGAGGACTTCTGCGAGAACATGTCGACTCAGTCCGACAATCAGTCAGGTAGCTGCAGCCACAGTGTTTGACGGAAGTTTGTATCGTTGACTAATGTTCAACTTTATCATCTTTTTGAGAGAACGTGAACTGTAACTCTGGTTTATACACGACCCGGTAAAAGTTTGGACACACCTTCTCATTTGATGGTTTTTCTTTATTTTCATGACTATTTACATTGTAAATTCTCACTGAAGGCATCAAAACTACGAATCAGCACATATGGAATTACATAGTAAACAGAATGTGAAAATGTCAAAACATGGCTTCTATTTTAGATTCTTCCAAAATTACCTTTTGCTTTGATTACTGCTTTGTACACTCTTGACTCAGATGAACTTGTCCTCAGCGGCAGAGGAGACTCTTGGTCTTTCATCGTAGTGCTTGACGATTTTTGCGACTGTACTTGGGGACTTATTCAAAGACCTTGAAGGTTCCTGGGTAGTTTCTAGATGGTTCTTGGAGGATTCAGTCAATGTTTTTACAATTTTCCAGAGTGACTGACCTTCAGTTCTTATAGTAATGATGGACTGTTGTTTCTCTTTAGCTGATTGGTTCTTGCCATAATATGGATTCTAACAGCTGTCAAATACGGCTGTCAACTGTGGACCAACCTGACTTCTGCACAACACAACTGATGGTCCCAACCCCATTAGGAAGGCAAGAAATTCCACAAATGAACCTTGACAAGGCACAGCTGTGAAGTGAAAATCATTTCAGGTTCTACCTCATGAAGCTCATGGAGAGAAGGCCAAGAGTGTTCAAAGCTGTAATCAAAGCAAAGGGCGGCTACTTTGAAGAGTCTAAACTATAAAACATGTTTTGACTTATTTCACATTACGTTTACTACATAATTCCAGATGTGTTCATTCATAGTTTTAGGGCCTTCAGTGAGAATCTACAATGTAAATAGTCATGAAAATGAAGAAAAACCATAAAATGAGGAGGTGAGTCCAAATGTTTGACTGGTACTGTAATTTTACAGATTAATCATCAGTAGTTTTAATTACTGGAGATACTGTATTTGCGATGTAACTGTCTTGTCTTTGATTAATGTTTAATTTTATCTTTTTGGGAAACTAAAGTTTATTATTACTATTAATAATAATAATAGTAGAAGTAGCAGCAGTGATAGAAGAAGTCAACGTAAAAATAAGATGAAAAACTGCATTTTTATAAACCTACAGTTTACGTATTAGTAATTTCATAATCATAAACTGGATATTTTCAATGGTATCTGGTAGATTTTAGTTTGATGCATTGAATTTTTAAGAAAATGTCCCATCCGTTGAATTTTGAGTTGTTTGAAGGACACTCAGAAATGTGATTTTTTTAAATAAAACCTTATTTTACTGTTTTTTCCTGTTTCCAGCATTGTCCAGCCTCTCCTCCCAGTCTCCCCCATCCTCACCCTTCATCACCCCTTCAGTAGAGCCGCCTCAGACCGCCCACCCCACCGACCTCAGCCAATCACAGCGCGACGCCGAGAGGAACGACGATCCGGTCAGTGAATCGCAGCACCCGACTGAGGCAGAGGCGGAGCCCCTCGACCAATCGGAAGACGAGTCAGAGAGTTTCGGCCAATCGCTGAGTGGCCCCTGGGAGCCGAGGGCGTGGCCTGAGGGCCGGCAGGTCCTGACTCACCTGGTGGAGGGATTCGTCATCCAGGAGGGACTGCAGCCTTTTCCAGTACGTTCTACGTCCTAGTGAAGAAAAAACACAACAGAACGATTAAATGATGTCACTGATGTTAGCCACAGTTAGCATTTCTGTTCATGTTTTCACTGTTTTGTTAAATTACTGATAGTAACTAGTAAAATCACTCAAAAAAGCATTTATTTACATGCAAAGCAAACAGGCCAAAACTGTAAATAATATCAGCATCATGCATTTTATAATAATAATAGTACATTTTTATTTGTAATTCACTTTATATTTAGGCAAAATCTCAAAGTGCTACATTAAAAATATAAAAGGATAAAAACAAAACATGCAGGTAAAATAAAAATTTAAAAAATGGAAATTTTTAAATGGAAATTATTTATTTTACACCATTTGGCAATAAAATTATACAATTTTTTATTTTTAAAACTGTTTATAGAAATATTTTACACATATATATGTTCATTTTTAAGAGATAAATTATATATATATTCAGGATTTAAAAACTGTAAATTATTTTAATATTTTTCCTGTTTTGTTCAATTACTGATAACTATTAAAAGCATTGAATTTATTTGAATTTACATGTAAACTGTAGAAGAACCAGGCTGTAAATAAAATGCATTTTACATGGAAATTTGTCCTTTTACGCCATGTGACTATAAAATTAAACTACTTCTTTACAACATTTTAAACAGTAAAAAAAGTTAACTGCAAATATTTGTGATTTGAAAAAAATGCTCTTTGTAAAAGCCAAAACCGTAAACAACATCAACATCATGCATGGCAGACAATCATTCATTCTTTTAAAACATTCAACTTTCTTTTTCTTTTTGAGTTTTTGAAACGGTAAAAGAAAAAAACTGGTTTTCTAAATATTAACATCAACAATAAAAAAATTAATTTTATTTCTGTTAACTGCAAAAAAATGGAAAAAAAATTAGAATAAAATTTTAAAAAATAAATGAAAATACTGTGTAAGATTATGTATATTAAGCAATGGCTTTAATTGTTATTAAACAGATTTTCTCTTTCTATTAAAAAATATGATACACATGAGAAAAAACAGTAATTAAGATGTTAACTGTAAAGATCGACTAATAACATTTGTATTTTTAGAAATTATGTCATGTAAAATTACAATTTAACTCCATTTAAATCATCTAAAAACAGTTATTTTACAAATATCTGCATTAAATCAAAGTAAAAGTCTATATACTGAGGACTGAAAAATGAGAAATAATCTTCAAACGGTTTCTGTTTTATTCAACTGTTGTTGGTTTCAGCTTCATGCTGGAAAGTTCACGTTTCATTGGCACTTTTCTTGGGTTCCTCTGTTCTTTACTCACCGTTATGGAAGTCAAACATTTTCACATTTTCTTCACATCTCCTTTCTCGTGTGTTTAAATGTAGACTGAATATAAACATATGTGGTACAGGAAGTGGAACTGCAGCGTATTTACCCGTTTGCTGGTCGTTTACAGGTGAACCGCTCGTCACTGCTGGTCCCAGATCAGGTGACCAAACCACAGGAAGTGAACGGGACCAATGGGAGAGCGGCGTTACCTGTGACGGACACGATAAAACCAACTGAGCACTCCACGGACTCAGACGAAGAAGATGGAGGAGACACCGACGATCCTGGGACCAGTAAGACGTTAATTACAGGCTTAAAACTAGCTTAAATTAGTTTAGCATTTAGTTACATTTTAAGTGATGGACTACGTCGTTATACAACAACCAAACTAGCCCACCATTTCACATTTCTGAAACAAAACAAAACACACTGTATTAGTCATTTTTAGATTATTAAACACAGCACTACATTCAACCTGACAATAAATCCATTAACTGCCACAGAAGTCTTTGTCATGGTGCCCCTTTACTCGCTAAACTCCCACAATGCTCTCCGGTTGCCAACGTGAACTTCCTGTAGTTTAATGAGCCTCCTCTGGTCTCTACAGCATTAAACAGTGAGAAGCGCCACCTGGTGGAACAACCAGGTACTACAGCTGATCTGTGATGCATTTACTGACATCATGTATGTAGAGAAACACGTTGTGGAGCCACATTAGACCATAAATACTACATTTCAGACGGTGTGCTACTACAGATTTAGGTACCTGATTATCTACATAACACTAAGGAGAAGAAATGCAGTTCAAACACTGGATTAATTTTAATAACTTTAATGTACTTTAAGTGTGTATTATGCAGTAAAAAACCTAATTATTGACTTAGATCAAAGCTTGATCAGGACGTCCCTACAAAGTGTTTTATCTATTGAATGAATTAGAATTGATCAGGGAACAATTATTCTGTTTCTGGTGAATCTGTCCTTCATGTGTTGATAATAATAATAATAATAATAATAATAATAAGTGACGTTGCAGCAGCAGTTTGTGTGGTTTCAGATCAGATTATTTGACCGTGGTCTTGTTTTCGGTCCTCAGGGTCGAGCCAGCGGGACCGAACGGTGCTTCACTGCCAGTTCTGTGGGAAACGAGGCCACGCCCACAACTTCATGCGGTCCAAACGCTTCTGCTCCACTTCCTGTGCACGCGGGTGAGACCTCCTTTCATTGGCCGACAGAGCAGACAGGAAAGGGGCCGTCGTGGCGTCACGTGACCCGGGGGGTTTTGCCGTTGCGGTGGCAGGATGTGGTCGTGGGGCTGCGTTCAGATGCACAGGTGCAGATAAGAGTGTGAATCCAAGCAGCACAACCAGGAAGTTTCAGCTCTTCTCTCTCCGCCAGGTTCAACGTCCGGCTGACGAAGCGTCTGCGAGCTCTGAGCGCCGGCAGTCGAACCGAGAGGCCTCGACCGGCGCTGAACCGAGCCGAGTCGGTACCGGGGAAACCCCTGTTACTGCGGCTGGTAGGGACCTTGAACGCACCACCACTTAAACCCAGCAGAAGCACCAAAAAGACACTAAAATACCGTCATACCCAAATCCACCACTTCAGATCTGCTACTACATAATAACAGTGGAATATTTTATTACAAACTGATTGATATTTTAAATACTTTCCAAGATGGAGCATTTTTAAAAGTTGCCCTTAGAAGTTTGAACGACAAAATCTGACGAACTAGTAAAGCCTGAAATTTCAACTATTATGTCAAACAAGTTTTGTAACTTGTCATGTTTTTCTTAAAAACTTAACAATGGTTAATTAATTGATTATATAATATTCTAAACGTCATTCAGTGACACAGAAGTCTTTGTCATGGTGCCTCTTAGCTAGCTAAACTCGTCAGACTTTTAGGCTATGTTTGAACGACAGTATCTCAGGAACTATTGAAGATAAAAACCTGAAATTTCCACTGTTATTTCTCATCTCTACTGTGACTTAGAATCTATAATATTGGACAAGTAGATAAAATAGTCTTGGATTTAGGGCGAGTTAAAATATGTTTAAAAGAAGAAATTAACAACAACAAAAAAATATGACAGACCTCAACTAGACTGAACTAAATGAAGCTGCAAGTCACAATAATACATAAAAGAGAATAAAGAATTCTTTTAATATGAAATCCTTGGTCACAAATATGAAAAAAGTTTTTTTATTTGAACTTTAACAGCTGATGGAGCAGGTCTGACAAATTCTAGAACAAAAACAAAAATATTTTTAGTTTGATCCAAGTAGAGTTTAAAAGTGCTTTTTAAAATATAGTTAAGAATTAATATTTCAAATTAAGGACATATTTTTAATTTCATGCTTTTATCTTTAATAGTTCCTCAGATATTGTTTAATATTCTCAAATTTTATTGTGATAAACGTGCTGAAAGTGGGACATTTAGCTTTTATATATAGCAGAAAATATTTGACATGAGAAGCAAAAATCTCACAATCATCTTTGTAAATATCCAGATTTTATGCTCTAAATGTTTCCGGCAATCAAGATTCAATTAATCTTTTAGTAGTTTGACAAACATGTAAGCAGGGTTTCAGTCATTTGTTTTTCATTAGTTTTAGTCAACGAAAGCGAAAAACATTTTAGCATAGTTGTCATCAGTGTTATTTTTGAGATTGTTTAAAAAATAAATCAGCTTTTGCCATCTTGGCTGAGCTGAAATACGATCTCAGACTGTCTTTGATTGACCATAAACTGATCAGAAGATGGAATAACCCCGAAATATTAAACAGACTGAGAGCAAATCCTCGCTTCCTGAAGTAAAATGTTTTGTTTCTGTTGCAAAAACCGTCTAAAGCAGGTGGATTATGCTTTTAAATTAGCCCCTGGTTTCGTGTGTTAGTCACAGAAATGAGGCAGAAGTGAGAAAGTCTTGATTTAGCATGCTAGCAGCGTTAGCAGATGAAATCCTCCAAACTCACCTAGAGGGTTTCTGATGACGGAAAAGTTGTAAGAAAGAGAAGGTCCTCCTGCAGCAAAGTCCCACATTTCTGTTTGTTCAGCTCACCTCAGTCCTCTCACACACCTGTAGGCTGAACAAGCACAGGTGACTGATGGGAAGTGGAGGGATGTGTGGATGCTCCTAATTAGCAGAAGATTTCAAAACTGTCTTTAATATGCAGCATTATGTTACTTAATACCCAATATAATCCAATATCTAATACAAACACAGTGAAATAAAATACTTTTACGGGTTCTGCTGTGATTAATGCGACGTTTTTGGTAATTCCTTAAAGACAACATACCAACAGATGGTAACTTTTAAACGAAACATGACAAAAAAAAGATCGATTTTGATTAAATATTGCAATTTTTAGCTCATATTTGATTAATTTTCCAGCGAGAACTGTATGTCACACATGATTAGTTCAAGGACTGTTGGAAATTTGAAAATCAGAATAATATTTCACCTTTACAAGTTCTTTATTTGATTAATTTTGCATTTTTGGTGATTTTTTGAAAAACGATGTGTCTCACAAGTTTCAAACGGTCAATGACAGCTGTATCAGTCACAGTACTTTCACTTTTTAAGTGTATTTTTAGAGTTTTACTACTCTAATGGAGAATTTTTACATTGTCTTGTTGATATTACTGTCACAAAGCAAACGTTTTAGGATTATTGTTTCAAGGATAACCCTCCTTATCTTGACTCCCTCCAGCCTCGGGACTTGTGGAGCGCCGGTCGCCGGGAGAAGGAGGGAAAAGAGAAACCGACGGCGGCACCGGAGGAGGAAGACGAGGAGGAGGAAGAGGAGGACATGGGCAGAGGCGGCGAGGAGGAGGACGATGACGACGGAGGAGAGGAGGATCCTGCCGTCGCCATGGCAGCCAGGATGGAGCGGCGGGCGGTCCGGAGAGCTCGGAGGGCATCGGCTCCGGCCGTCACCACGACGACGCCCACCTCCACCTTCAAACCGGCGCCGTCGCAGTGGAGCGTGGAGGAAGTCAGCGCCTTCATCCTCACGCTGCCAGGTCAGTGCAGAACCTCCGTCAAGCTGTCGGTTTGATTTACGCCTTAATCTGCAGCAGATGACGGCGTCTCAATTAAACGTTACGCAAAACAAGCGCTGAAATGAAACCGCCGAGTGAAGCAACGCTCATTCTCTAAACCACAGAAACATCTGGAGCAGAAAACAAACACAACGCACATCTGCAGATATGGGAACAGTGCTGAGGCTTTCAGGCGCCTTCTTCATATTTAACTCGTCCCACCCAGAGAGAACCAGGAGAAACCCGCCATGCTTTCTGCTACAGTCCTGATCTGACAACATTTTGCTGCAAAATAAACAGCTGGAATACTTTGGTTTTAAAAACTGATATTTTATAGTTCTGTTAAATTACAGATAAAATCTAAAAAACAATCCCAGAAAAAAAAACCATGAATGTATATGTTACCTGTATAAAAATATATGATTTTAAAAAAGTAGATTAGGGCTAAAAAATATAATTTAAAGCTAGCTATTAAAAAATACTTTCAAAAACTGCTATTTTCCAGTTTGAACCCAGTAAAGTTACAGAAATAAACTGAATTTTCATGTTATCTGTATTTAATAAACAAATAAACCCAAGCTTAAACTTTAAATAACATCTGCATAAAATATAAACATCTGTACTAAAGTTTTTCAGACTCGAGATCAAACATTTAGATTCTTTACGATCTAAATTAGAAAAGATTAACGGCGCCATTAACATCAAGAGTGTTTTTGTAATTCCTCTTGCTGCCCCTAGGGGGCAACAAAGTTCCACTATAATGTGGAATAAAACCTGTGGTATGATCTGTGCAACCTCTCATAACATCATCCTGATGTCCCTAAACGCCTCGTCTTATTGTCCCTAAACGCCTCGTCTTATTGTTCCCGAACGCCTCGTCTTATTGTCCCTAAACGCCTCTTCTGTTTGTCCTAAATGCTGCATCTCATTGTCCCTGAACACCTCGTCCTACTCTCCCTAAGCACTCAATCTTACTGTCCCTCAGTGCCTTGTCTTTTTGTCCTACTGTTTCTAGACGCTCCGTCTTATTGTCCCTAAACGTCTCGTCTTACTGTCCCTGAACACCTCGTGTTATTGTCCTAAACGCTTCGTCTTATTGTCCCTGAATGCTCCATCTCATTGTCCCTGAAAGCCTCGCGTTACTGTCCCTGAACGCCTCGTCTTTTGTCCCTAGGCACTCTGTCTTACTGTCCCTAAACACCTCATTTTCTTGTCCCTGAATGCCTCATCTTATTGTCTTCTTGTCCCTGAACGCCTCATCTTTTTGTCCCTAAACGCCTCGTCTTATCGTCTTACTGTCCCTAAACGCCTCGTCTTATCGTCTTACTGTCCCTAAACGCCTCGTCTTATTGTCTTCTTGTCCCTGAACGCCTTGTCTTATCGTCTTCTTGTCCCTGAACGCCTCGTCTTATTGTCTTCTTGTCCCTGAACGCCTCGTCTTATCGTCTTACTGTCCCTAAACGCCTCGTCTCGTCCCTCCAGGCTGCAGCGACGTGGCCGAGGCCTTCCGGCTGCAGGAGATCGACGGCCAGGCGCTGCTGCTGCTCACTGAGGACCATCTGATGACCAGCATGAACATCAAGCTGGGACCAGCCCTGAAGATCTGCGCCCACATCAACGCCCTGAAGAACCCCTGAGAGGAGAAGGAAGGAGGACCAGAGAGGAGCACCAGAGAGGAGCACCAGAGAGGCAATAAGGAGACGCTGACACCAAGGAGGACAGTAAAGTCCATCAGAGACTGGAGGTGTTGGGAGGCCTTAGAGGACGGAGTTTCAGACCCTCTGACTGTAGCAGGAGACGCCGGGGGGTTTTGTACTTTGTGTATATTTTACATGCCGTCGGAGAGTGTACATTTGAAGCTATTTCATGAAGGATTTTGAACATTTAATATATGAAATTTGTCTATTTAGTTTTTTTAGAGCGTGACGTCGACAACAGATCTATCCTATCGTAGCTCCATAACCAGTGTGTGTCCGAGAAAAACCATGCTAACGATGATAATACGTAGACTTTGTAAGTGATTAATGAAAGTTTAATGTTTTATATCACTATATTCTGGACAAAAACATGTCTGTGGATTCAAAAAAGAGACAAAAAAAAGAAGTCACTATCAGGGTAGAGGCCGGTGTCTTTGATCGTCACATTTTTATGGTATCCTGCTTGAAATTATTTAATAAATGAACAATTAATCAAAATGAAGTGTTGATGTTGTTGTTTGGGATCAAATGAATCTGAAAAAATGTGAGTTTACAGGTTTTACTGATTGTTCTTGTTTTGTTAAATTACAGAAAAACATCAATTTATATTAACCATAAAATATCCCAAGCTTGTAATAAACATCCACATCAAGAATTTGCATTTTTTAAGTATTATTTTTTTATTAATTATTATGAAAGCATTGAACTTTAAAAGTTTTTTTTTTTTTTTACATACATGGCACTTTAAATCTGCAATGGAAAAATTGTTATTTCACAGATATGTTATTTGAAAGAAAAATATGTAAATTATAAATCATTTTTTAATGTTATTTTATAGATTATTTTGTTATGTTCTATTAAGTAAATATTAATTTATATTTTGGCTGTTAAAAAAACAACAAAACTGTGAAAAACATCCACATCAAAAAGTTACTTTATTACTTTATTCTGTTTTTTTTTTACAGCCTTTTACCATAAAATTACATTTTCTTTTTTACTGTAAATCAGCAGAAATATTCTAGTTATTTTACGGGTATTTGCTGTTATTTTTCAGTTTTTCCTGTTTTGTTAAATAATACAAAATAAAATTTTGTTTACATGTTAACCATAAAAAAAACAGTCAAAAACTGTAAATAACAGCCACACCAAAAATCTGCAGTCCTTTTTTCCCTCAACATTTAACTTAAAAATTACATTCTTTTCACTGTAAATCTGAAGCAATGAAAATTATTATTATAGAGTTTTAAATATGAAAGTATTAGACAATTTATTTTTTGAGAATTTTTCTGGCATAATTTTCTACAATCTTTTTAAGATTTTCACTTTTTTTTTTTTTTTTTACAGGTTTAACGTTATTTTTGATAGTTTTTTGCAAGTATTTCTAAGGTTTTCATTCTTTTACAGGTTTCCACATAAGCTGTTTTTTTTTGTTTTTTGACAATTTGTTCTTGTTCTTGTTATTGTTTTTTTTTGTTTGTTTTTACAGGTTTCCACAGGTTTTTTTTTTTTTTTTTTTTCCAGTTTTCTGAGGACAGGTGAGCCAGCAGGGGGCCTCACAGCTCCAGGTGATGTCTTTTAAACCAGGAGCTGATCTGGATTCTCTCCCCGACTTCCTTCCTGATCATTTCCCTGCTTCTTTCTGATGGATTTAGCTTTTTGTTTTTGTGTCTCTGCAGGTCTGGTTTAGGTTAAATCTGTCTCCAGCTCCTATTGGCTCCTGCTTCATCCTCTCCTCTCCACACCCAGACACACAATCTGATTCCAGGCATTTTTCTGAGGATCAACCCACGGATCGGAGCTGTTTGCTGGTTAATTAAACCTTTTTACACCTCTATCTCCTCCAACTGACAGGAAAGCAGCTTTTTCTGCAGCTATTTTCAGTAAATTCTCTCTTTTTTTGAGGAACAAAGCGCAGATTTTTGCTGATTTCTTTAAGTTAAACTTTTTTCAGCCTCTGTTGCTCATTTTGGACTTTTGAAGCATCACTTTTTAATTCCTGCAGACAGAAAATAAAGAATCTAAAAACCACTGGAGGCAAACGTGAAGTGAAGTGAGGTTTTTTTTCTTTGTTTTTTTTCTTGGAGCGCGTAAAAGCGCACAGGGCTCTACATCCATCCTCCATCCATCCATCATCCATCCATCCATGGCGCACATGTGCAGGCAGGTGGCCGGCGGCGCTGCCAGCTGCGTGGGCTGGGTGGGTGTGATCGTGGCCACCGCCACCAACGACTGGGTCCGAACCTGCGACTACACGGTGGCGACCTGCGTCCGGATGGATGAGCTGGGCTCCAGGGGCCTCTGGGCGGAGTGCGTCATCTCCCCGGCCCTCTATCACTGCGTGGCCCTGAACCAGATCCTCTCTCTGCCCGGTGAGAAAAAAGATTCAGGTCCACCCACACTGATACGGACAACTTTAACGTTCTCATTTTGTACCAGAAACAAACACATGATCCGCACATTGCTGTCATAACTTTAGTTCTTCTCCACTTTTACTCCTAAATTCGTCTCAGGTGCGTTTTTTTTTTTAAAGAACATTTTTAACTCCGTAACAGAATGAATGTCTGGTTTTCAGCCAGATGTGGAGAAACTGAACAGATGTTTCATCTGTGTGTTACTGTGAATGTTTATGTGTGTTTATGTGTATTTATGTGTGTCTTCCAGCCTACATCCAGACCTCCAGGGCCCTGATGATCCTCGCCTGCCTCCTCGGCCTCCCCTCCTTGCTGCTGGTTCTTCTCTCCATGCGCTGCGTTCGGCTGCAGAACGACTCGATGGAGGTGAAGAGACGTCGAGCTCGAGTCGGAGGAGTCCTGTACCTCATCATGGGTCAGTAGTTTGGACAGCAGTAGTTTTACCCTCTAAAACTAGCGTTTGGGGTTTAAGAGGACATTAGTTTGGTTTGACAGGACAATTTGAGGTTTTAAAGGGACCGTCTTGGTTTTGTTGGACAGTAGTTTAGTTTTAGAGGACAGTTTTTGGTTTTAGAGGACAGTTTTAAAGAACAGTAGTTAGGACAGTTTTATGTTTAAAAGGGAGTTTTGGGTTTTAGATCACAGTTTTGATTTTATTGGACAGTAGTTTGGGATTAAAGGTCCGTTTTTGTTTTAAAAGAATATTTGAAATTTTAGAAGACAGTTGCAGTTTTAAAAGACAACTGTAGGTTTAGAAGACAGCGTTTTGGTTTTAGAAGACAGTATTTTGGTTTTAGACGACAGTGTTTTGGTTTTAGAAGAGTGTTTTCAGGATTTACTGTGCTCTGGTCTTTCCCAGCTGCTGCAGGAGGGATGTGGGGAGGTCAGGGTCTGGCAGCTTCATCCTGTCAGACAGTCTTACTTCCTGTGGGATGAGACAGGTTCTTCCCGTCTACAGCCTCTGGACAGACGGACAGTTTATGAACTCAGACACACTGCAGATAAACTGCTCTGAACGTTGTTCTTGTCTTTGTTTTTAAACCAGCTGTGTGCGGCATCATTTCCACCGTCTGGTTCCCCATCGGCGCCCACCAGGCCGAGGGTCTGATGTCCTTCGGCTTCTCGCTGTATGCCGGCTGGGTCGGCTCGGCCCTCTGCCTGCTGGGCGGCTCGGTCATCCTGTGCTGTCAGGGCCTCGATCCGGGGACCCCGAGCCGGGACAACAGCTTCTACTACTCCAGACAGAGGGGCACGGCCACGCCGTTGGACCCGCCGGCCAACCACGCCAAGAGCGCCAGAGTGTGAAGGACCGAACCTCCATCACCACGTTGGCCTTTATGCTCAACTCACACAACTTTAAGAGCGATTTGTAATAAAGAAATGTCTTAAAATTGAAAATCGGCCAAAAAACTACTTAATTTTGTATTTTAAAATGCAACAAATTACTGTTGGGGAGTTGAAACAGCACCTCGTACTCAAACTGTAGTTTCATTTCCTGTGTAGTGGAGGGTGGGGTAAGATGAGCAACTCGGGTTTCTAGAAAACTGGAACAAACTGGTTGCATGAGCAACCATGTTTGAAGACTATTTGGTTTTAGTGCATTAGTGAGCTACATTGTGAGGCTAAAGTGTTAGCATGAAGTTAGCTCTAAACTGGCAAATGATGGACTTTAGGTAGAATGGTGGCCACCTATGATCATTGGTAAATAATCACATTACTGCATTTCTGGATCGTATTTTACATTTTACAACCAAAGTGATTTTGAGACCAGAGGAAGACAGACAGGGCTTCAGCTTCTCTTCAGGGTTGAAGGAGAAGTAAAGAACGGGAAGATGAAGATCGACAGAACAACTTTAACCCATGATGAGCAGTGTGTGTCAGGAGATACCCTTTTTCCTTTGGATTTGGGTCATTTTTGACCCATGCTGCACATCAAAGGGTTAAAGAGATTCATGGCAAAAAAAAACCAATAAGTAACCAGAACAGGATTGAAGAGAGTAGGATCTGCCCACCAGGTCTTGGACGAAGAAATGGAGGCAGATGTTTTACGATATGAGGTATAACTTTTTCAACTGATGCCACAATTTATCCAGACATATTTTCCCCAAAGGCTCAATTTACCCCTTACTGGGTTAAGTTGAACCATTGGCTCCCACCTATAATTATTGGTAAATAACTACATTACTGTAAATCTACAGCTAATGTTGAATAACGGTCCAGTTTTGGTCAAATTTGTCCATTTTGAAGTGATTTTGTTCCAAAATGTGACATCTGTAGGCCTTAGTGAAGGAAACCGTCCTTTAAATTCGTACATTTCATCTTTAAATGCAACTTTGAAAAGGTCCTTTGGTCTTGAATTTGTCTTGCCTTGATATGTCGTCAACACAACTGATGGCACAGTTTACCCCGATGTGTTTTCTCCAAAGGCTCAATTTACCCCAAGTTCAGCCAAGAAAACACTTTTTTTTCCTGTAAGCCGTATTTTAAAAACTGTTCATTTCAGATCCAAACCAGTTGTTCCCACGGACGCCCCACATTCTGAACTATTTGTTTTATTTGCCTCCATTCTAACAATAAAAGCTCATCTTACCCCGCTCTCCCCGACAGTATTTTACACTTTACGAACTCGAGACATTTTGTTTTTTCGTTGGCTTTCTGCCTGGTTTACTGACTGTGATTCAAGTTAATCATGTCCTGTCAGGAGGTTTAGACGAGATCAGCTTCACATTTCTTTGTCTTTACGTGATTTTATTACTGTTTAAGTCGATAAGCTTCTGTCATTTCAGTCACTTTACTCTTTACATTTGTCAAGCAGAGATTTACCTGCTTCTATTTAATCCCACACAGACAGGTTTATCGTACGTATGAATAACTATCATTTTTACCATTTTTTACTCTTCGTACTTACAGCATGATCAACATATATCAGCCTGCATCGTAAGATTTGTGTCCAGCGCTACAAATAATAAACGTTTTTACCGAAAAAGAGTCCCAGGATGATGTTTTTGTCGCTCAAAATGAGACCTTTATTCCCAAACAAACAAACAGCCGTCCTCATTTCCACATTAAATAATACCATTCACCCAAACAAGAAAACACCACGTGCACAAACAAAACCTAAAGGAAAAACAGAATCAGCATGTGGCGTTCACTGAGTGTCTGATAAAGACGGAAAGCCACAGGCAGTCTGAAAAAAGAAAAAAATCATGTCTACGAGACTGATGGTTGATGGAGGAATTAAAGAAATTTAAATCCTCAAAGCTTAAAGCCAGATTAGCCTTTTGTTTCTAAAGGAGTGCAAAAAAAAAAATCCCCATTTCCACCACTGAAGTTCACCAGATGACAGAAAGCCGAGGTTTAACTCACCCGATGACTTCATTTCTGCTTCAAGAGAAATCCAGCTTCCTAAAATGATGAATTCTGCTCAGTTATTTTTCAGGATGCAGCAGCAGAGCAGAACTCAGAAAATACGACATCAGACAGAAAAATAAAATCATGCTAAAAACCAGGTGACGAGTATGAGGGCTCAGGAACAAACCTTGTAAATGTGTTTGTAAAGATATGTAGGAGCTTCATTTGAGGCAGGAATCAGTTTATAAGAGGGGTCTACGGGCACCAAAATACTGTTTCCTTGTCTGAAAAAAATCTAAATATTCAGCAAAAAAACTCCCCAAATTTCTGAAATTTGCAAAAGCCTTCAAGAACTCTATCACGATGATAAACTCTACAAGCAGGGAGTCTAAGAACTATTTCCAAAGCTGTAAATCAGGGGTGATTTTTGAAGGCACATACTGAGAACTGTCTGATCACTCTTCATATTCAATAGAAGCGAGAGGTTAAAGAACAAGAAAAATTCCTAAATGAGACCAGATCTGATGATGTAATAGTCAAATCTGGATCACTTTAGCATGAAATGTGAGCGTAGCTTCAGTTAGCCTCATAGCTAGTCGGCTACGGGGAGTAAAATATCTCCATCTTGGACTGTAACTTCGTCCCTTCATTAGAAGCTAACAGGAAAACAGAAAACAACATGGAAGCAGAAGTAGGTTTGTCTTCTCCGTGCTAACTCTTGTTGCTAACTCTTGATGCAACCACTCCAAGCTGCATAGCAACCCCGCAGCGTCTCCCACAAATATGCAGCTTGTCGGTGTTGGTGTGTTACTGAAGTGATTCAGAGAAGCATGTTGGGGGGGGGGGGGGGGGGGGGGGGGGGGGGGGGGGGGGTTTCCATCGTATCCTTCTTCTTCTTCCACTGAAACTTCCACGCTGAGTAGACAACGATGCGTTCACTGGTATTTAGTAAACATACGGTGTCGCTGAATGTGACTGTTGGATAAGGGTTCAGTCCTCCTCTTCCTCATCAACCCATAATTGGTCCTTCCTCTGGACCTGCTGCCTCTGCTCTCATACTGGCCTCCAGACTGGTACCCATGCTGGTCCCCATCACCCTCATACTGCTCCTGGTCCTCGTACTGGTTCTGCTGCTGGTGTTGTAGTGGTGGCCCTCTCCTCCGGGCCGACAGCCCTGGTAGGGCGTCTCGTCCTGCTCCTGGGGTAGAGGTCGTCGTCGGGGGAGAAGGTGTCGTCCAGGTGGTCGTCGTAGCGCTGGTAGGAGCTGGCGTGGGCCTGCTGCTCGCGGGCGTCCAGCTCCAGCGTACTGTGCCAGACTCCATAACACCGTAGATCAGCAGACCTGAGGGCGGACAGGAGGTAATGTTGTGGTGAGGGCAGCAGGTAGAGACGTCTGAGGAGTTTTATTAGCCTTTAATGGAATCCACATGAAGGGGAACATCTGCCAACCACTAAGCCTGGACACAAGCTCCACATGCGCCGTAACACCGGTTTTCTCACACGGGGGGGGGGTCACTAACCGCCCCAGGTTTAAAACACATCATAAAAGTCGGCATTTTTGATTAATCCCGAACTATCTGAAGTACAATAATGTCAGTTTGTTTCAAATCTAGTTTTCAGAGCTTCATGGGACATTTTACAAACTTTAAATAATCCATGCACAAACTACTAAAACATGCCGTCGTTGAATAAATTCACATCCTGAGACCAAATCTAAATACATCTAGAGAAAAGAATGTTTGAGAATATTTTTACAAATACCAAATAAATCTGGAGCTCCCCCTAAAATTCCATTTTCTCTTGTTCCACCCCGATGGTGACCAAACTGAATCTCAGATATAACCGTTAAAATGAAATTTAAATCTCCTTTTTGGTATCAGAGATGGTGGAGTGGAAATTTAGGATTTGAGATGGACTGACTCTTTTTGTAATCCATTACCCCCTGTGTCCTCACCAAAAATATTGTTTCTTTGTCTGAAAAAATATCCAAAAATTCACCAAAAAAATTCTGCAAATTTCTGAAAATGTGCAAAACCTTCAGGAAGAAAAATCAAATAATTTCTTAAAAGTTTGCCTTCAGAGTTTTATTTTCTTTTTAAATCCCCAAAATTTGGCAAGAAGTCTTGTAAATATTTTCAAAAAAATAGTAAAAATCTTCCAAAATAATCCTAAAAACATCTAAAATGATTCCATATACATCAGTAAAATTTCTAATATTTCTTTAAGAATATTCACAAAAAAATTAAGTGAAATCCAGCAAAATTCGCTGGAATTGGTTGATTTTTGTGAATATTCTTAATAAACACTGTTAAGATTTCTTTTTTCCACCAAAAAAAATGTTCAAAAATTTCCAAAAATGTTGAAAATGTGGACGTCAGAAGATTCACTGTGAATTTTTTTTTTCTCCACATTTTCAAACTTTAAACGGGTCAATTTTGATCCACAGGACGACACGAAGTTAATCCATGTTTTTTATATCATCACTGTGGTTGCGTATGATGCTACATTTCCAATCCAGAACTCACCTATGAGGCACAGATGGTGAACCTGGCCCAGGTGAGCGGAGACAGTTTAAAGCATGAGGTAGCTGTTGACCAATATGGCCGCTGCGGGGACGAAGGCACGCATGGCGCCATGTAGGCAGCCTCCTCTGACTCTCTGGCTGCTGTATGATCAGAACCAAGAGCTTCACCAAAGAAGCCGCCATCAGCGTCGGGCCCATCAGGCCTGAAAACACCGCCCCGACCCTGAACCCTGCTCAACGCCAAATATGACGGTGGACCAGAGGAAGAAGGACGTGAAGAAGAGGAGCAGGGTGCATCTGGTCACTATTCGGCCGCTGGCGGGGGTGGGTCGAGCTGAGGCGTCGGCATTCCCAGTCGCAGCCGCAGGGTGTAGTAATGAACCTCCCAGGAGCCTTTTCAGCAGCGAGCGTGGCCCGGTGTGGAAATCAGAGTCGTCTCCCTCCCCCTCAGTGGCACCGGCATGATAAGAAGACGAACCCGTCATTGTCGGAGCCGCCGATCAGATCTGGTCGTCTTTGGTGGGGACGTTTTCACGTCCTGCTGCTTCAGCCGTCCACGTCCACCTCGGAGTCGTACTGGTGGGTTCGATGTGTTCGTCGGGCTGGTAGCGCAGTAGGAGCACGCAGACGCTGACCAGAGTGTAAGCCAGCAGGGTGCCGATGGACATCATCTCGATCAGGTCTCTGAGGCTCACCAGCAGGCGAGGACGGCCGCCATAGTCCCGAAACCACACAGGCCACCGCCGGAGTGTGTGTGAGCGCCGACACATGTGACAGGAACCTGCAAGTACCCCGACACAAACAAAAATGGAAATTTTCATGTTGAAGCGTCCTCATCTGGATCAAAAAGTCCAGAGTACTGTTAGTGGTGTGTACCACCGTACGTATCAACAAAGTCAAGACACTGGATGATATCGTACCACCAACATCAGACCTTGTGCGCTTTTCCACCAGCACCTACTCAGCTCAACTCTATTCAGTTTGTGAGGTTTTCCATTAGGACATAGTACTGGTACTATTTTAGTTCCTACTCAGCCGGGGTTCCAAGCAGGCTGAGTTGAGCCGATAATGTGACGTCTACAGAGTGAAGGCCACTGATTGGACAGGGAGTGATGACACACTGAGAGCGACTCCTTCACGAAAACCACTGAGTGTTTTGTGACTTCAAGAGATTTTTACTTTAATATCCCACTGGTGGCGAGCTCACTTTAAGCAAACAAGATATTTTGAAAGTAGCATCGTTGTCTCTTGTATGCAAACAATAAGCTAGCTAGGAGCCATCAACGCCAACTCCGTGGCCGGGCCGCTGGTGCTATGATGACTCCACTACGATGAGGTGTACTCAATTTTAATGGAAAACGACCTAAACCAAGTCGAGTCGAGTCGAGCCGGGTAGGTGTGGAAAAGCGTTTTTCGTTACACATGTTTGTGACCACTGCTAGCATCTTTAAGTTCTCCAGGGAGCTCAAGCTGGAACAAACTTTACATTTAGTGTCTGTTAGCATTTCAACTGGAAAAACGGTGTGGATCAGACACCGATTAGTCATTACATTATGTTGGTCCCCTTTTGTGCTGCTAAAACTCCTCTGACCCAGTGGGGCATGGACACAGGACCTTTAGGGATGTCCTGTTCTTTGTCCGCATCAGCTCAAACAGAACTCTTCTCCTTCTTCTTCCCCAAAATGTACTTCAAGTTACCATTTCAACACAGTTCAGGAGATTCAGCAGCCATCACAGAGAGAGCTTGACATGTTTTCAGAACTTCCAGAGAGTGCTACAGACATCGCAGAAGCCCTAGGAGCAATGTTACGCTGCACAAGGAGGCTAATTTGACGAGGATGGCAGCCAAACTTTTTTCCCCCACAGGCACAGTCTCTGAATTTTTCGATCATCCTTCGTATGTTTGAATGCATCCTCACCTGAACAGCAGTCCGTCCCGGGACATGGCGTAGATGACTCTGGGCATTGGAAACAGGGAGCCCAGCAGGGAGACGGTGAGTCCGGCTATGGAGCCAACGGCCACGATGTACTTCCCCACCATGAAGCCGTGCACGGCGAACATCTCCATGAGAGGAGCAGAGCCATCGATCAGGTTATAGGGAACCATGAGGGTCAGGATCACACTCACCTGTGGAGAGGAAAGATGTGGAGAGGCATGAGGCTAACACTGCCCATTATCAGTCAGAAAACACCTGATTTCCATCTCTGTGGGCGACTGTAGCTCAGCAGCTTTGTTAAATATCCTCAGATGGGCATTTGGGCCCCTTCATGTACTGTTTTGTGCAATTTTTCATTTCCTTGAAGGTGAAGAATGCAAAACTAGCATTAGTGGGTTGAAATAAACCAACATTCACCTCTACCTGAAGGCCACCGTTGAGAATGTTTAGTGGAAATCAGCACATTTCAGTTGCCAAATGTTAAAGAGAAATATTCTTGTTTTCTTCCCGTAAAAGCTCAAACATGTGCAGCACCGAACTGACCGACACGTAGGCGGTGAGGCAGGTGACCAGCGAGGCGGTGATGGCGTTAGGGGATGGAGGTGTTGGGGTTTTTCGCCTCCTCTCCAGTCGTTGCGATGATGTCGAAGCCGATGAAGGCGTAGAAACAGGTTGCTGCACCTTGCATCACCTGAGCAGGAACTCCAAATCAGTGAAGACCTCAAAGCATACTTTGACAAAATTATTATTTTTTTACATCTGATATGAGGAACTGTCTCTGCATTGTGTTACAAATTAGTTTGGAGGTTTGATTTAAGTTCCTTAACCTAGTCTGACTCACCGGATATAGACTGTGGTATAACCAGGCACTGGCGTATTCCACATGACTTTCTCCTTCCCTTCCGCTATCTACACTATCGTTCCAAAGTTTGGGGTCATCCAGACAATTTCATGTTTTCCATGAAAACTCACTTTTATCCATGTGCTAGCATAACTGCCCAAGGGTTTTCTCATCATCAGTGAGCCTTTAAACACCATTAGCTAACACAATGTAGCATTAGAACACAGGAGTGATGGTTGCTGGAAATGTTCCTCTGTACCCCTATGGAGATATTCCATTAAAAATCAGCTGTTTCCAGCTACAATAGTCATTTACCACATTAACAATGTCTACACTGGATTTATCATTCATTTAATGCTATCTTCATTGAAAAAAAAACTGCTTTTTTGCTTTCTCTCAAAAAATAAGGACATTTTTAAGTGACTCCAGACTTTTCAAAGGTGGTGTTTGTGTTGCTTCTCCTCGAAATCCCATTCAATACGGAAAACAACAACTCCTCCTCCCAGGTTAGTAAACTACAAGCGGAAACTTTTAAGATTTGCCAACGACTTGGATCGTGCAGTTTGCAAACCCTGCTAGTGTATTCTGCTGTGAATTAGCCACATTAATACTGGTACTCTCCTCTCTACCTGCAAATGTACCACCCAAAGAATTCCCCTGTTGCTACTTTGAGGGGACACCATCGTTGCATCCTGGCTTAGCACCACCAAAGACCACTGTGACAACTTGACTCCACCTCAGACCATCTTTAAATAGATCTTTAGAGTATCCTACCCCTGACCAGCCATACGGCAGGAAGTTGCCGCCTTGCAGTTGCTGGCTGACAGGAAGAAGAGTCCAGCGATGATCATAAACACCCAGACCACGAGGTTGACAGCGTTCAGGACATTGTTGAAGCCCACCGACTTACGCACTCCCAGGGCAATGATCGCTGTCACCAAAAGGGCGATGAAGAGGGCCAGCAGGTCGGGGTATGTTCCTCACCCTTACCTGGGGCAAACAGAGACACAGCAACACTTCAACAAAAATATAACAGGAAAAACCACAAGATCTGATGTGTGGCAAGCTTAGTCTGCACTGACCGAGTCCTCTGAGCGTGCCCAGGTGTGTTATCATGTAGTTACTGATGCTGTGATTGGCCAGAGAGTCGAACATGCTGCTGAGAGCCGACGCCCCGCCGCTGTGCCGATCAGGTACTCCAGGATCAGGTTCCAGCCAATGAAAAATGCCACAAACTCCCCAACTGTAACGTAGCTGTAGGTGTAGGCCGAGCCGGTCGTTTTAGGGACCCGGACTCCGAACTCTGCGTAGCACACACCTGCAGGAAAACACTAGCTAGGACACAATGCACTAAACATTTCCCAAAGTATATTTTCATTCCAAGGTATTATTAGAAGGAAGGCTGGAAAACAAAGTGAAACACGCTGACGAAAAAGGACAAAACAACAAATTCAAGTCTTGCATTCTAAATTTTACTCAAGTACAAATAAATAATCAGTGGCGGTAGAAGGCAGCAGATATGTGATTGGGTTTGTACAACACTTTGCTACAACACTTTGCTATTTATGAACATCTGTAACTGCAGGATAGAGTATTAGCAAAAGGTTTTCATTGGATTAGAGCTGATCTGTACCAGGAGATAAGAAGATCCGCCTGGAGCCATCTGTAGCAACCATGAGTTAGCAGGAGCCATGAAGAGTTAACAAGAGCTATCTGGAGCTATTTGTAGCAACCATGAGTTAGCAGGAGCCATGAAGAGTTAACAAGAGCTATCTGGAGCTATTTGTAGCAACCATGAGTTAGCAGGAGCCATGAAGAGTTAACAAGAGCTATCTGGAGCTATTTGTAGCAACCATGAGTTAGCAGGAGCCATTAGGAGCTAACAGGAAGGAGCTATCTGGACCTAATATGAGCTGTCAGTAGCCAAAAAGAGCTAACAAGAAATACCAGAAGGTAACAAGCTTTAGAGGACTGATGAACTGGAGGTATCTGTAGCTATCATTAGCTATTAGGCATCATTAAGAGTTAACAAGAGCTATCTGGAGCTATTTGTAGCTACCATGAGTTAGCAGATGCCATTAGGGGCTAACAAGTGTTATCTGGAGAACAGGGGCAAGCTTATAGGAAACACCAGAAGCTAACTGGCACTAACAGTATAACAGCATTAGAAGCATTGCTTCACTCAACATTTCTTACATTTTTAAATTTCAAGTTATAAGCCATAAATTGTACCATACAGAGAGGGAAACCATGCAAAGAGCATTTAGACTGGATGTGCTACTAAAATACTGCACTGGACAGAAGGACAAAATAAGAAGTGCACTAAAATCAGAGTACTAGCTCCTAACATTGTCCTTGAGTAGACATACATTCCTACTTCCCACCACCGGCCACCTCTTGACCTCTTACCCGACAGTATGGACGCCACTGCTGCAATGATGAAGGACAGGATGACCCCTGGCCCGGCCATCGCCTTGGCAACCAGCCCAGCAACCACGTACATGCCCGTGCCGACACAGCTGCCCACCCCGAGCGACACCAGGTCCACGGTGGTCAGGACCTTGGCCAGGCCCACCGCAGACCCCTCGGCCAGCTCGGTGAGGTCGTCGGAGCCGTGAGCCATGGAGCCCACCGGCTTGGTCCTCAGCAGGCGGAGTACATGTTGTACCAGGCGTCGCCCAGAGACACCCGGCCGAGCCACGCCGCCATGGCAACGCCTGGTTATTACCTACTGATGCTAGTGTGCTACTCCCTGTACCTGCCCGCTGTCACTGCTTCTATCATGGTTCAGTCGTCACTGTGGTCATCTCCTCACACCTGGCCAGAGTCCAAACAGAGGCCTGAAACTCTGTAAACACAGAATAACATGTTTCAGGATGAATCAGAAGGTTTGATGAGCAGTACTGATGAATTTTAGTGTTTTATATGTACTTGTATTTCTGTCTTTGTGGTAATTTTTGTGATCTTTTTGTGCCCGTTTGGACGCATTTTCAATCTCTGTGGTTATTCTGAGCATCTTTGTATCACTTTGGAGTCTCTTTGTGGTCATGTTGACCTTCACTTTTTGGTCATTTGGGGTTTAATGTGACCGCTAATAATGGTTTTGTGTGTCATCACAAAGTTTTTATCTCTTTCAGGGTATTTTAAGTTTTCTGTTTCCATTTGGACTATCTGAAGTCATTTCACGTCCATGTGTAGTGTTTTTTTTTTTTATCTCTACTGAGCATCTTTGTGTTAATCTTAAGTCTCTTTGTCATCGCTTTGGTTGTGTTTTTGACTTGTAGTTGTTTGGAGTCACTTCAGATCTCCTTGTGAGTATTTTTTTGCATCTCTTTCACATCTTTTCATGTCACTTTGGAGGGACTTTTCATTTTGCTCTAGTCGTTTCTTCTTTTGCATGTTACTGTGATCAAACTTTCCAACTTGAAACGTCAAACTTCTGAGAAACTCCTGACCACTGGAGCCCCTCAGTCTGAGCCCCGTAGGCCTGTCCAGTAATCCTTCCATGCCGATGATGTGAAGCAGCAGCTGAAGCTGGGACTCCATCAGCTATTCTGCTCATTCACTAGAGCGAGACTCCCTCTCTGAAACATTAATGAAAACCACGGATCCACTTTCATGATGGAAAGGTCCGACTGTGGAGGCTAAAACTGAACCATGAACAGAAAAACTTCTAAACTGCTGCTTCAAACTCAAAAAGACGAGTTCAGTCAGCATCTGGACTGGAATAAACCTCAAACCAACATCCACAGGTTGGATTTAAGACCGAGAAGAGTTTGAGAGAGAGTTAGTGGAGAATGAACACTGACAAAACACCCCAAAGTAAAGAAGCACGCAGGTAAAACACTCACTGGTTGTGTGGTTCCCCTCCTGAGGCAGGCTGTGAGGCATTTGGTCGAGTCTTGGTCCTTTGCAGAGCTGCAGGAAACAGTGAGGAGAGGAGACGGCGGCGCTAAATCATTCAGACCTGATGCCATGTGACCAGACTGATCAAATATTCAACACCTGAGGCCGAGCGGAGGCGTGTGCACGCAGCCGTCATTCACTCCCAGCAGAGACCTCAGAACAGTTTGTGTTTGTGTGCAGGTCTGAGAACCGACCAGGTGTTTGGGGAAACTTATCTCACTTTTAAAAGCAGCAGGAGAAGATTCATGTCACCGAGACACGAACCGAAAAATCCACACTGCAAAAACGTCAAGTCTACCTCGTCTGTTTGTCTTATTTTTAGTCTAAATGTCTCATCCCACTTGATTTAGGTTAAATTTATTTAACAAGTGACATTCCAGCCGATGGAGGGACTTTTTTTTTAAGACAATGCATCTTAAATATCTTGTTAAGTCAATCAATCTTGAAATTATCTTGTTTTAACCCTCGTGTCGTCCTGCGGGTCAAATTGATCCGTTTTAAAGTTTAAACATTTGGAAGAAAATATATATCTTTTCACACTGAAAACTTCCACATTTTCAAAAATTTGGGGGAGATTTTTGAACATTTTTTGGTGGAAAAAAGACATGAAAAAAAGTTTCTTTAAGAACATTCACCAAAAAAATCCAGCGAAATTTCGCTGGATTTTGGTTGATTTTTTTGTGAATGTTCTCAAAGAAAATATGAGAAGTTTTACTGATATATATGGAGTCACTTTAGATATTTTTAGGGTTTTTTTGGGGACGCTTTTTATTTATTGTTTGAAAATATTTACAATTTTTAATTTTTTTTTATTTTTTAAATTTTTAATTCTTGCCAAATTTGGGATTTTTTTAAAAAAAATAAAACTTTTAAGGAATTTTCTTCCTGAAGATTTTGCAAAATTTCTTTTTATAAATTTGGGTAATTTTTTGCTGAATTTTTGGATTTTTTTTTCAGACAAGGGAACAGTATTTTTGGTGACGTAAATGAGAACAACAGGAGGTTTAAGACACTTAAGCCTGACAATCCTGGTAAAATAGAGCTTAAAATAAGTTTTCCCAGCTAATTCTAAGATCTCAATATTCTAAACATCACATCTTATTTCAAGAAATCTTACCAAGTCATTTTTCACTTGTTCTACTAGCAGATTTTTTTTAAACCTATTTCAGAGTAAAAGTGTCTTGAAATTAGTCTTTTGTCTTGTTTTGAGAGGAGCATTTTTTTTCCAGTGCACCTGATTCATGTGGATCAACAGACGCAACATGCAGAACACAACAAAAGTTTATATTCACTTATAAAGGCCACGTGCATCACGAGGCTTCAGTGACTCCTAAAACTCTTGATTTGGATTTGAAATTTACATACAGGAACTTTATCAGTTTTAGTGATGTAGAAGGATGCAATAAACTCATTTTCTCCTTAAGTCCTCATGCGTGAGAAATCTGAAATAACTACAAGAGACGGAAAATGACCATAAAAAAACATAAAATGAAAACATGGACAAGACAAAGAGATCACACAACCACAGAGAGAGAAAATAACTACAAAGAGATCAGAAACAACTACAAAGAGACACAGAATTACTAAAAAGACTCACAAAATAACTAATAAAATGCACACAATGACACAAAGAATGAGTTCAAAGAGACACAAAATGAATACAAATACACACTAAATGATTACAAAGAGAAAAAAAAGAATATTACATAGACACAAAGCTACCAAGAGACAAAACTACAAAGATACAAAAACACAAACAGCTACAAAGAGACGCTAAATGAGTGCAAACAGACAACACAAGCACAAAGAGACAGGAAACAACTTCACAGAGCCATAAAGTGCTCCCTGAGATAGAACAGAACCCTCTGGACTGGACTTCCTGCATGTCGTGATGTATTGTTGTTGTGATCAGGTGGAGATCTGATCCATGGAGTCAGGTTACAGCGTTACCTGCAGACACAGTTACATGATGGTTTAAAATGCAGAAACCGGACACTCTGCTGCAGGTTTTAGTCCCACACACGTCCATTTTCACACCTTAAGGTCCAAACGTTGACGATGGGAGTTCCAGTCATGTTGGTCCGGTCCGGTTTGCAGAAGTGGATGATTTGGACCCAGATATTGTTCTGATGTGACAGCTTTACAGGTTCAGATTATTAATGCAGAATATGTGCTCAATAATATCTGCCTTGGAGGACCCACACTGTCTGTAGCAACTGTACAGCTTCAGTGTTTTAAAGTGGACGGACGGCGAATCACACAAAAAAGAACGACAAAGAGACATAAAATGACCACAAAGAGACACAAAATGACTACAAAAGAGACATAAAATGACTACAAAGAGACACAAAATGACTACAAAGAGTCATAAAATGACTACAAAGAGACACAAAACAACTACAAAGAGTCATAAAATGACTACAAAGAGACACAAAACGACTACAAAGAGTCATAAAATGACTACAAAGAGACACAAAACGACTACAAAGAGTCATAAAATGACTACAAAGAGACACAAAACAACTACAAAGAGACATAAAATGACCACAAAGAGACACAAAATGACTACAAAAGAGACATAAAATGACTACAAAGAGACACAAAATGACTACAAAGAGTCATAAAATGACTACAAAGAGACACAAAACAACTACAAAGAGTCATAAAATGACTACAAAGAGACACAAAACGACTACAAAGAGACATAAAATAATGACAGAGTCATAAAATGACTACAAAGAGACATACAATGACGACAGAGACGCAAAACAACTACAAAGAGACAGAAAATGACTAAAAAGAGAAACAAAACAACCACAGACATAAAATGACTACAAAGAGACACAAAATAATGACAAAGAGACACAAAATGACTACAAAGAGACATAAAATGACTAAAAAGAGACAAAACAACTACAAAGAGACATAAAATGACTCCAAAGAGACGCAAAACAACTACAGATACATAAAATAACTACAAAGATACACTAAATTACTGCAAAGAGACATTAAATGACTATAAAGTTATAAAACAACCCCAAAAGTACAAAAACAACAACAATAAAGAGATTAAACAACCACCAAGAAACATAAAGATGAATTTTTTTACACCAGGACTCTCCTCCTGAAGCAGAGCAACATGTTTTCTCTGCTTCTGTATTTCCACCTGACCACGCTGCTTCCATCCGATGTTCTCGTACGTTAAACATACATGAACACGACTGCAGACTTCTAGAGTTCTGTCTATCTGGAGACGCTACCAGCAGCAGCTGAAGGTGGACGCATTCCTGAGGCTACGTGTTTTATACGCAACAGATGAGCTAACGGGACCGAATCCAGATGTTCTGACAGAAAGAGCAGCGCCGAGGCCAACAGGCTTTTCTGTTTAAGGGAATAAAGGCTTTCTGCTGGCTCCAAGCGTCCAGGAGGTGATGGACTGAAACACTGTACGGAGGAGCTGGACCTAGAGCTGGAGAAATCTGTGGTTTTAAGTTCTTTTTGTGCCATTTCAGCAAATGTTGTGTCGGTTTGGGTAAATTTAGCATTGCTTTATGTTGTTTTTGACATTTTAGCATGTTTTTGTGTCATTTTTGTATAATTTTAGCAAATTTTGTGTCTTTTTGTGCCATTTAAAAATATTTTTGGGCCATTTTTGGGTCAGTTTAGCACATTTTTGTCCTTGTGCAAATTTGGGTCTTTCTGTTTCATTTTTGTGTTGCTTTAGCATGTTTTTATGTCATTTTTGTGATTTTTTTGTGTAATTTTAGCATCATTTTTCACTTTTGAGTCTATTTGTCATTTTAAAAATATTTTTGTCATTTTTATCATCATTTTGTCACTTTTGTTCTAATTTTTAAGATCTTTTTTGTCATTTTTGTGTGTTTTAGCACAGTGTCATGTCATTTTTTGGGTCATTTTAGCATGCTTTTGTGTGATTTTTGAGTCTTTTTCTCTCACTTTTTGCGTCATCGGTCGTTTACCGGAACAACATGACATCACCGTCATCCTTCTCGTCTCTTTACATACTTTCTGTATAAAAAGTATTGAACCCACTTGAAAGGTTTCCTTTTTTGCAGTCACCTCATTTCACACCTTTGTAGGCATTTTGTGACTCCTTCTGTTCAGTTTGTGAAGCTTTGGCTGTTTAATAGTCGTGTTTCAGGTCATTGTGTAGTTACACTGAGCTGCATGTGTGATTCAGATCATTCTGTTCACGAACTGTGATTTGCAGCACCGCCTGGTGGCTGATCAGAGAACTGCACCCATCACAGCCACACCTGCAGATACACTTGGACCAACCAGACAGCATTCTGACCACCTACATGATGTTATGTTGGTGACCTCTCAGGCATGGACTCCACTAGAGCCCTGAAGTTCTTCTGTGGTTTCTGGAACCATGATTTTAGCAGCAAATCATTTAAGTCCTGGAAGTTGTGAAGCATGAAGATGTCACTTGTTTATCCAGAGCATCCCACAGATGCTCCACTGAAGTTTCAATAATTTTGAACTAATTTTGGATAAACTTCAAATTTTTTTTTGGTTTGTCAGATTTCACCTAATTTTTGACACATTTTAGGAATTAATACATAGGAGTTCTAATCATTTGGGACATTTAGAAAATTTTTTTTGACAAGATTTATGTAATTTTAGACTAATTTAGACTGATTCTGAGAACATTGTAGTCATTAAGGACACATCTGAGTCATTTTTAGACTTTTTTCTGTTATTTTGGATCAATTTTGGACAAACTTAAGTCATTCTGGACAGATTTCATCTCCTATCAGACACAACTGAGACAAACTTTAGAAAAGTTCTCGTCATCGTGGACACACTGAGTCTGGTTTTGTGTATTTGTAATGATGTCTGCAGCTAAAAGAACAGTGCACACAAGGACACATCATTTTAGCACCTTCTTTCTTCTATTTGCACACTTTGTACCAATTGTGGGTCATTCTGGACATTTTGTTTTAATAATTTTCTTCACGTTTCAGTCTTTTGGTTATTCTGTTGTGATTTAACTGCTCACTGGAGTTCAAACCGGGCTGAACGCTTCCCCTGGTTTAGAACGGTGTAAAGTACCAGAAAAATGAAGACAACTGATAAACAGAACAGATTGAGAAACATTATTTTCCTCTGAAGGTGTTAAAAAACACCCGAGTTGTTCCGTTTATTCACTTTAAAAGCAACAAAACAGATAAAACATTCATCTCTACTTAGTAGGGAACTGAGACAAAAATCACTTGACACAGAAGTTCTTTCTCCTCGTTTATTCTCCCGTTTTACTCGTCGGCTTCGGACTCGTCGTCGTCCTGACTGATCTGGAAGTATCGCAGCTCGTAGGTCTCCTTATCGGACGCCACCACTCTCAGCCAATCACGCAGGTTGTTCTTCTTCAGGTACTTCTTCGTCAGATACTTCAGGTACCTGGAGGAACGAGACACAAGAACGTCTTAATCTTTCTGCATTTAGCAGCAGTTTTACTATTTTTCCATCAGGTTCTTTAACGCCGGTTTGTTCGATATCGTGAGTAATATTTCACTTCTATGTACAAAAAGTCCATGAAATGTGTAATATTTCAGATTTTAGATGCAATATTTCATTTTTTATGTTCAATATTTGCTTATGTGTTATTTTACCCCAGCATCATTTCCAGTTTTCTATTCAGGTCGTATTTGATCTTATTTGACTTCTTAGTAATTTCTCATATGTATCTTATTGTTTTTCTAGCAGCATTAAATCTTTAATCATTGAAATAATATTGTCGAGTCTTAACCCCAATATTTAGATCGTTCATAGCACCAGTCTTATTTTTCTACTGGATTATAACTTAAATTATTAAAATAATATTAACTAATAATATAGATTTTTATTAAAATAATTACATGATTTAGTATTATACTTTTATATTTATATTTTGTTTTACAAATTCTATTATTTATAATAATTTTATTTACTTTATATATTATTTTATAATTATTTAAGTTGATTAAATTTCATTAATATAATTTAATAACATATTTCAATGATTTTGACTTTCATGAGCTTCTTTTTCTGCATTTTGCTGAATTTTTATTCACCAGTTTGTTCCTTTTCTGCATCATTTATGTCAAAGAAAACACACAGATGTTACATTTAATTTATATAAAGGGATATATTTAGATGTAATCATGTTTTTTGTCATTTTTTCTGCACATTTAGCAGCAGTTTTACTATTTTTTATCAGCTGTTGTTTTAACGCAGATGAAACTCTCACCTCTTGGAGAACTGCTTCTCAGACGTGACGTTGATCTTGTTCTTCAGGCGGCCGACCTGAACGACATTTCCCAGATTCCCCGTCTTTCCGTTCACCTTGATCCTCTCCTTGAGGAAGGTTTCCTATTGGACACAGCACAGTGACGCTCTAGGGAAGAGAACCCTAGGATCTGTGGAGCTAGGGAAGGCGGCCCTAGTCCGGACACTCGGTCAGCTGCTGAAACGTCTCCACATTCACACTTCAATCACGCAGCTCCTACGTCTAGAATGTTTTTAAAGACTTACAAAGTTGGCAGAATCCAGGATGCCGTCCTCCACAGGGTGGGTCAGGTCCAGAGTGAACTTCCATGCTGCTCCCTTTTTGGACTTCTTGCCAGCAGTCGGCCTCTTCTGCTTCATCTGTGAAGGAAATTTACAAAATAATCAGAAACCTGTTTGCCTAGCATCAAAGGAACAAGATTTATTCAGCTTTAAAGTCTGTACTTGAACTTTTACTGCTCAATTTTCCATTTGTAGTGGCAAAAACAGGTGGTGTGAGTTTTTATTTTTTTACCATCTCCATGCTAAAAGCCTTCCTACACTCGCTTCTTATTCTAATAGCAGCTAGCTAAAATTAGCATAATCACATACTAATGTGTAAATTACCACAGGATATCAAATCGATAAGCTCCTCTAAGTTGTGCCGAATTGACCAATAAACCTTGAAGAAAATAAATACAGGCAATAAATAGAAATCAACTAAAGTCAAATGTGGGAAAACCATCATATGACATTAGCAAAAAGGATAAGCTAGCTAATATTAGCATAATCTTCTATTAATGTGTCAATTACAAGGGGAATTTAAACCGATAAGTTTCTCTAAGTTACGCCGAATTGCCCTAAAGTACAAAAATATAGGCAAACAGAAATCAGCTGAAGTCAAGTGCAGGAAAATCATTATATAACACCAGCAGCAAAGGATAACCTAGCTAATATTTCTATTAAAGTGTTAACTACTAGGTGATAATAAACTAATAAGTTCCTGTAAGTTATGCCGAATCAACAAATGGACTCTGCAGTACATGGAAATGAACAATAAATTGAAACTACCTACAGTAAAGTGCAGGAAAATTAGTGCTAAATGATAAAACACACTTTATGTCTATGGAGTGCGGACAGCGGAATGAATGAACACGTGTGAACAGCTACTGCGAGCTAATGCTAACTGGCTAACTTCTCGACTTTAATCCTGATAAACGAGCTCAGAGTTTACGTCGTGAAGCTGCGCTGGTGCTGCTCTGTGTTTTTACTAAACTGTGATCACAATAAGTGAAAAACGACTGCAGGATGAACGTTAAAAGGAGCAAATAATGGAGGAGCGGACGGACTTACCGGCGCCATGTTGAGAGCTCGGACGGGAAAGAGAGAAGCGGAGGTGACGAGCAGTGACGTAGCACGTAGCGTCCGGAACGCCCTTACCAAATACGGTCATAGCAGCAGAAATAAGCACATGAATGAAGAAAAAGACTCAAATTCCAGAGAGTGCAGAATGCTGGAGCCACATATAGCTCTGAATTCATTCTCTGTGTTTTAGGGGATTAATTTAAAACAAAGCACGTCAGTATGGAGCAGTGAGAGAGCGAAATTACAAAAATTAATCTTGAAAAGAATAGGGAAATAAAAGTGGAAATATAAAGATGAATAAATAAAATCATAAATAAATAAATGTTAATAAAAATTAAGCCATGAAAGAAAAGGTTAACAAAAAGAGAAATATGAAGACAAATAAATGAAATAATAACAAATTATAAGAAGAAATATGCTTACACTACCTATAATAAAAAATGTGGCAATATAAAGAAAAATAAATCCAAAAATGACCCCCTAAAAGAAAAGGCCAATAAAAGTAGAAATGTAAATACAAGTAAATGAAATAACTTAAAAAGAAATAATGTGCTTATAAATAAAACAAAAAAATAATGTGGCAATATAAAGAAATAATAAGAAAGTTGATCCATAAAAGAAAAGGCTAATAAAAGTAGAAATATGAAGACAAATAAATTAAATAATAAAAAGGAAAACTGTGATTAGAAATAAAATAAATATAAATAATGTGGCAATATTAATCAAAAGATTAATCCATGAAGGAAATGCTAATAAAAATAAAAATACAAATAAATATTTTTTAAAAATAAAAAGAAATGTGCTCTTCCTTTGCTTTTAAAGCGACATTATAATGTCATAATTTTGCTTATTTTATTTATTTGTCTTTATAATTTCACCTTTATTAGTCTTTTCTTTTATGGATGAAGTTTTTGATTAGCATTTATTTACACTGCCACATTATTTATTTTGAAGCACATTTCTTATTCTTTTTAAAAATTATTTTAGTTCTTTGGCTTCACATTTCTACTTTTCTTTTAAGGATTCATTTATTTATTGCTTCGTATTGCCACATTATATATGTTGTATTTTATTTATTCGTCCTTATATTTCTACTGTTATTTATGGATTTATTTTTGTCATTTGGCCCTTCCACTGCTCCGTACGTCAGAGCTGTGGTTCAAACACTCCAAAGGTCACCTGCAGCCCAAACACGCCCTGATAAAGAAGCTGCTGATCCTGGTCAACCATTGACAACCTGCAGGCCTCGGCCGCCTCGCCACACAAAGAGGAAATGAAAGCGTGTGGATGAGTCAGAGAAACGGAGGGGCTCAGCGTTCAGAAATGCAGCAGCTCCGTGATTCATGCTCAGTTTGAGGCGTTCCCACCGACGTCAAACTGAAAAACAACACGAGACGCTCTGGTTTTACAGGTTCTAAAGGAGCATCTGAGGAACTTAAAACATGTAAAACACAAGACAACACACAGAAATAACAACACAAACACAACATGCTCATGGGGGGTCCAGGAAAGCCTCGGATTTGTCCAGTTTTCATGCATATTTATCAGAATAATGTCCATAAATAATATAGCCACAGGGTCTTCACATGAACTATAGTCAAGTAATTGGCAAATTCTGAACAAAATTCATTCTAGTATTCCAATTAAATGTGAAATATTTCACTTCTATGTACAAGAAGTCAATGAAATATGCAGTATTTCATTTTTTAGGTGCAGCATTTCATTGTCATGTGCAATTTTTCCTCAGTATTATTTCCAATTTATTGTATATATATATATATATATATATATATATATATGTTGTTTTTCTACTTTGTGAGACCCTTCATTTTTTAAAGATTTAATGTTTTATTTTTATGGCAAAAATAATCTCATTCAGGATGCAAAAAGTTAAAGTTGTATTTGGTGTAATTTTTTTGAATTGTTAAATGTTTTAATAGCTTAGAAACTTCTTTTTCTGCATTTTGGTGAATTTTTAGGCACCCGATACTGATGGAGAAGTTAAAAAAAATGACTTTGGTGGTCCTCGTTCACCAGTATTTTTGAAGGAAAGTTATTTTAGAAGTGCTAAAACCAACGATCATGATCTTAAATTATTTTCTTGTAGCTTATAAAGGTCTGAAGACACTTCCTGCATGTAAAGACGTTTGTTTCTAGTCTTACGAGACGTCGCAACACAACTGTAGATCAGCAACAGGTTCCAACCAAGACAGTTTTATACGGACCATTTTCTCCAGACATGTTTGGTTTTTGACGCTTTTGTTTAGGTATGGAAAACAAGCAAGTGACGGAAGACGATCTAGTCATTTTTCAAAGTAAAACACCCTGCAGACTCCACCAAACACAAAATAAAAGTGGGATTACAGGGCTCCTCGTCTTACGATGGAGTTCCTTTCCTACAGCCCGACAAGTCGATTTTTGCTGCAAGTCACAACTCCATCAGGAGAATCTGACTCAGGCTTGGGAGGCATGAAGAAGGGCAAAAAGTTAGTGAACGAGGCAAAATCCAACATGACAACGTATTGGTCCACTACTTCCTCTAACCAGTTCTGACGTAACTATCAAATGCTGTACGTCATAAACGGAGGAGCCCTGAACTCCCCACAGCTGGAACCACTGCTGTCAAGGATTGAAGTATTTTAACTCTTTTTAGTAACGCTCACACAGGAAGTCCTCGGTTTATGACGTCCTCGATTTACAGCGTTTCACAGTTATGTTGCCAACTCCCATAAATTTAATCAGAAAGTGTCGTTTCATCATTCTGATGTAGAGCATGTGCGATGTTAAACTTTTCATGGGAGCCAGTTGGTGAGCAGATGAATACGTGGTGAAGCAGTGCTACATGAGGAAGACGACTTGGTTTACGTTCACCAGTTGTACAACACAGGATAGAAGATCTGACTTGGGGGGAAAAGGAGCTATAATGTGCCGTAGGAATGGATTTCCGACATACACCCCGTCAAAAGTTTTAGGACACTTTCTCCTTCAAATAAAGTAGAACCCGTCCTACAACTTTTGACAGGGGGTGTATCTACCAAGTTTGGTACACATATGCAGCACATCAGACTGAACAAAAAAGTCAGTGACAGCCACATTCCAAACCCAACAGGAAGTGAGCTATTTTGTGTTGAATGTCAGATTTTGCCCATTTTTAATTTTTTTCTGGAGCGAACTCCTCCTAGGGGGAAACTCCAATTCACCTCTAATTGGGCCAGTACATACAGGAGGCCTTAATGATCCAAAGTTATTAAAATCTTTTTCCAAAGTCAAAGGGCGTGTCCGTGGTGGCCTCTGGAATTTTGATCCTTCGCCATTAAATTTCCAATGCAGTGTAAATGCCCTGAACATGCTCCAATCTGCCTGAAACTTTACATGTATGATCAGAGTCCTGCCCTGATCACATCCATGTGATGAAATACACCCCCTGTCAAAAGTTGTAGGACAGGTTCTACTTTATTTGAATGAGACAGTGTCCTAAAACTTTTGACAGGGGGTGTAAGCTGAGGACTGTGCGTTTTTAGTCTTCACTGCATTTCATATTTTAAGTATCGTTGCTTTTCTTAAAAGAAATTCCTTTACGATTGATCAAATTCTGTCTTTCAGTCCCATCTGTGATATTTTGGACATCTGACCGACTACATTTGGAGACGTCCATAATGTTCGGTTCAGAGACAGAAAACCAGACACCGTTTGCAATTTTTGTCCATTAGTTTCATCGTTTTATTTTGCCATCTCCAGTCAGGTGACAAAGGCCTCGAGTGAACAAAAAAGTTTGCAACTCTACCACCCTCCCCAACCCGATTGAGTCCCTCGAAAAGAAAACACACACCTCACTGCAAACCGCCTCACGCATGCCGGAGGCCCACACCGCTACACACTCTCTCTCTCTCTCTCTCTCTCTCTCTCTCGAAAAAAAAAACGAAACACAACTCTCCTTTTTGTTTTGGGGGATGACGGCCGGGGCGTCCAGCGGGCGAGAGGACCCTCGACGCCCCTCCAACTTCTACACAGACAAGAGACTGGCATCACGAGGGTTAAATCACTGAACTTTGTTTCTGTTCTTCTTGAAAACGGGGGACAAAGTGGTGGGGGGGTGGGGGGGCAAAAAAAAAAGAAAAAAAAACCAATCTCTTTTCTTGGGTTTTTAGAGCTTTGACATGCTGCGGTGGACCTCAAGTGCTCTTAAGTGCTAGCCGACGCCACCACCAATCCCACGGACCTCGTCGCACCCAAAAACCCACTCAGGAACCAGAGGAAAGGCCATGCTGGAAAGCTGTATGGCTGCTAGAAGGACGACCTAAACCACAATTCAGTATCTGCAGGGGACGATCCCTCCCCTCCCGCCGCTTTAACAACTCAAAAACTCCCCTCCCCGCTCCCCTCCCCTCTAAAAGGCTTCAGACCTGCTATATTCAATCTAAAGAATATAAAAAATAATCATAGAAAAGCTGAATCCCCGGTGTCATTTCAACATTCAGGAATGTGAGTGGCAAAACCAACACTTTGAAGGCAAAAATAAGCAGGAATGAGCAACCGATCGCTGGGTGTGGTTTTTTTGAAGTCGTTTTTATATAAAGTAGATTGTTACCAAACAGAACCTCAGTGATCAGGCAGAGGACCACGCAGCGAGCTGCAGTGGAACATTCCCAACAGCAAATGGAAAAGAGAAAAGAAAGTCAAATAAAACGGGGTGGGGACGGGGGTGGGGTGGGGAGGGAAATAAAAAGATCAATGATGAGAGAAATCACAACAGAATGATTTGAGGTTGTCTGTGAAGGCCGACGCTTTGGTGACAGAACCAATGAGAATGCAAAGAGACTGGTTGTGGGTGGTGCTTGTTGCCCGGGCAGCAAAGTCCGTCGTCTCCCTATTTGCTGGCCAGGACCTTGGTAGCGACAGCACATTCCTCCCCCATGGCAGAAATCACGGTGACCTGCAGGCGACACGCAGGGTGCTCGAGTCAATCATGTGAAATTCAACACGGAGCTCCTGCTGCTCTAAATGTGGACGCAGAGCCGCCGGCTTCCAGCGGGGAAACGGTGAAAAAACACAGAAAAAGCTGCAGATACTGTGCTTTTTGGTCAGCTTTTCTTCTTTAAATTGTGTTTGTTGAGGAATCTGATCTACTAAAATGCTGCATAAATAAACTTAAAATCAACATTATCACAGTTACACATGGAAAAATAAACATTTACTGGAGTTCTAACTGTCTGACAGGTGAAAACGTGACAATATTCTACTTAAAAAAGGAATAGAATTGGATGTAATGTTAGCTACTGTGACTGTCAGTTTTTTCTCTTTAAATAGTTTTTGTTGTGACATCTAAATGCTTCATAAATAAACTTAAAATCAACTTTTTCACAGTTAAAACATGTAAAATTAAACAGTTCCCGCAGTTTTAACTGTCTGACGGGTGAAACTGTGACGCTGTTCTAATAAAGAACTTTATTGTGAAAGTTCTCAGCCACATAAATCACACAAACAGATTTTTTAACCTCCAAAATATAAAAGTGATTTATTTGGATGTAATCATGTTTTCTCCTGTCATTTCTGGTCAGCTTTTCTTGTTCAAATTGTGTTTTTTGTGGCGTTTGATCTATAAAAACATTCCATAAATCAACATTACGTACTTAAAATAAACAGTTAAACGTGTAAAATGAAATAATTCCTGGAGTTCTAACTGTCTGACAGGTGAAAATGTGACGATATTCTAATAAAACATCACGTTTACTGTGGTAATTAGCAGCTGCAGCTTTTAAAAACCACATTAAATGAGCAGAAATCCAGATGTTTCTAGCTTAGGACTCATGTTTTCTGATAAAATGTGCTTCAAAGCAGATTTCTTCACTTATAAAACCATTTGGTTCCATTCTGCTTCATTTTTTTCTATAAAAATCAAAGTGCTGCTCATAAATCCTGAGTCACTAGCAGAGAAACAGACTGAAAGAAGATTTGAAAGGTTCGTTTAAAACACTTCAGCTAAAGGAAACCTTCATTAAAAACACTCAGACAGCAGCCAGTTCAGCAGATGATTCATGAATTCTGAAGCAGAAAACTCACCATGAATTCATCGCCCGCCTCAAACTTCGTCTCGATTTCCCTGCCGACGTCGTTGTCGGGGACGCGCAGGTCCTCTCTGATGTCTCCGTTGTCGCTCATCAAAGACATGTAGCTCTCGTTGATGTTGACCAGCTGCAGGAGTAAACAAAAATAAAGACGTTTACACAACAACCTGAGGCTCTCTGCTCCCAAACCCTCCAAATACTGAGTGTTTATCTCTAGTTTAAGACGCGTTATAAGGCCAGAAAATAAAGGAAAAAAAACAGGAAGTGTCTCCAAACTTTCACAAGCTACGAGTCAAAAACCATCTACGATGTTGAGTCGATTTCTACACTTTTAAAATGATTTTTCCTCCAAAAATGCCGGTGAAAAAAAACTGCAAACTCTTCTTTTTTTAAACATATCAGTCCTCTGCATTTCCAGTCCTTTTTTGTGTTTTCTTCGCAGGTTCATTTGATTTTTTAGAGCTTTAAACCTGCCAGGCCTCCTTAGAAAACCACAAAATGAGTAAAGCATTCCATATATTCTGTATTTTTCAGACACAAAAATACAGTTTAGTTTCTTTCCTCCCCACATTAAACAGCTTTCATGTTTCCTAAAAGGTGCAGGAAGTTTCTAAACACAGTAAATATAAATATTTAGGTGCATCTTTCCACCTTTTTACAGAAATACCACCTTCATTCAAATTTTTTCTCAATTAATGGCACAAATTTTTACGGCTGCTGCTTTGATTTTTATGCAATAAAGTAACTAATTTCCACCTCAGACAGAAAGATTTCCTGTTTTTATCAATAAACTGATCATTTGTGCAGCTTTTTCTGTATTTTTTTTTTATCATTTAGCTATAAAAAGAAGCAAAACACTCCATTAATTCTGTATTGCGTGAGCATTTTTTTTAAATTCCTCTCCACATCAAACAGGTTTCATATTTCCTAAAGGTGCAGGAAGTTTCCAAACATGAGCTGGAAAAAAAAACCAACCAAAAAACAGTAAATATCTGAATGTTTCTCCAACAAAGGACACTCACTGATCTTCTTGTGTTTGGGGTTTAAATGTTGGAATTCAGAGCAAAAAACTGAAGCGGAACGCAGCAGATTCACAGTTTGGAGCTCAAACTACACAACAGAACGCAGAAAACAGAAGAAAATCTGAATTTCAGGTTTGATTTAATCACATTAAAGCTGATTCATGAACAAGAAGCTACAGAAAAATGAAGAAATCTGCTTTTATCAGAACATGAATCTAAAACTCAGATTTTTTTCTGTTGAGCTCCAAACTGTGAACCTGCTTCAGTTTTTTGCTCTGAACTCCAACATTTAAAGCCCAAACACAAGAAGATAAAGCAGCGAGTGTCGTTTGTTGGAGAAACATTCAGACATTTACTGCGTTTGGGAGCATTTGGAACGTTTCCACTCATGTTTGGAAACTTTCTGTACCTTTATGAAACTTGTTTGATGTGGAGAGAAAACAAAAAACCTGTACACGTTATGAAGAATTAATCAAATGTTTTGCTTCACTTTATAGTTATACAGTCAAAAAAATACAGAAAAAGCTGCACAAATGCTCAGTTTATGACGATAAAAACAGGAAATCTTAATGTCAGAGGTGGAAACTTGTTATTCTTTTGCATAAAAATCAAAGTAGCAGCCAGAACTCCTGATCCATTAGTAGAAAAACAGACTGAAAGTTGGTGAAAGAAGACTTTGGAGATGAAAAGGTTCCTTTAAAACACTTCAGCTAAAGGAAACCTTCATAAATCTGCATTAAAAACACTCAGATGGCAGCGCGTTAAGCAGAAAATCCATGAAGGCCTGAATATTATTTACTGGCGTTTCTCCTTGTCTGTTGTTGAGCTCCAGCAGATCAATAGTTCACCTGCTGACTCATGTTTGCCGTTTATCTTCTTTCATAAAAAGACTCAAACAGGAAACACGAGTCGATTGAAGCTGAAAGTCTCTCGGGCGTGACGTTGGCGGGTATTTAAGGAAGAACTGCAGGCAGCTCTGAGAATCTAAAAGTCCAGAAACACGTCTGATCCTGCTCCTGGAACCACATTTTACGATTTAGAATCAGCTAAGCTAACGGGTTAGCATATGAAGGCTGCAGCAGCTCAGGAGGAGAAAATTTATCAGAAGAACAAACGTCAACAAGAGCTCACACCAAAAAGTTTATTCCAAACCAGGGGTGTCAAACATGCGGCCCGCGGTCCAAAACCGGCCCTCCAGAGGGTCCAATCCGGCCGTTCGTCACTTTGTGTTATGCTTTATTCATTGTTTTGTGCCGCTTCGTCTCGTGTTTTTGTCGTTTTGTGTTTCCTTGCCGTCTCGCTTGTGTTTCGTCGTATTTTTGGTTTTTCATTTTTTGTCTTATTTCGTCGCTTTGCCTCATTTTTGTAATGTTTTGTCTTGTTTTTGTTGTTTTCTTTTTGTCTGACTTGTCATTTTGTCTCATTTTTGTCATTGTGTGTTTTGCATTATTCAGTGTTCTGTGTTGTTTCACGCTTTTGTCTTTTTTTTTGTCTTGTTTCAGTTTTTTCCATGTTTTGTCGCTTTGTAACTTTTGTCTGATTTTGTCTTTTGTTTTGCGTTTCCTTTTTGTCTCATTTGTGTTTTTGGTGATTTTTAACGCTTTAATCTGCACCTTTAGTTGCTAAATTAGCATCTTTAAAAAAAGACACTTGAGGACGATATTTTCAGCTATTTTTCACAATTTTCTAACCTTTACAGACCAAACAACCAATCTAATCAGGAGAACGATTGATAATTGTGACAAGCGTCCACTAGCCGATGAGCTTTCCGTTTTACCTCGCCTCTCTGAGCCGGTTAAAACTAAACCAAGTCCAGGTCTGGGGAACATTTTCAGCTGCTGTGAGTCACTATTTGAGGCAATAACTGGAAAGAAACACGTCGTCACCGTTTCCGTTGCTGAGTTTTTGAAACAAACTGCAGCACATGATGGCGGTCACATCTGGCTTCTAACCGAGTTACCGGCCGAGCGCTTCTCACTGCAAAGTTCCAGAGATGTTTGCGTACCTGATAGTCTATCCTCTTGATGGAGGGAACATCCATGTTGTGGGTGGAGGGGCACATATCTTCATACTTCTTGTTGGTGAAGATATCGATGCCGACCAGGTTGACCTGCAGGGAAATGAAAGAAAAATGACATGAAACCGACGGCAACATGCGATTAAAGGCAGCAAATCTACCACCAGTGAGGCGTTTGGGTACAAAATCTGTTGTTAAAACGGAACTTTAGCCATTTTAATGTGCTAAATGAGTACGTAAATACCAGGTAGAGAGGGATTCTAAGAGGAGAAAGTGCAGTATTTTGCAATTTTTGCACATTTTCATACACAAAATAAGCGCTGACGGCTTCAAAAAGGCCTTTATCTCTCAGTTTTTTCCCCCACATTTACTGTGGTGACCAAAGTACACATGGTGTTTGAAGAAAAAGATAAGACTGCAGAAAAACTTGGACCAGGCAGCTGTGAAACCCGAGATCTGAGCTTCACATCTCTGCCAGAGGACGTTGGGTTTGTTCCCCTCAGAAAGACCCGTTTAAAACTCACACAGGAAAAACCCGTCAAATATCTGACACTTTTTATTTTTACAGAATATGTCTGAGCATTGAAAAACCTTCTTTTCTTTTAGGGTAAGTTTTTATAATTCAGATTTAACCCTGGTGTCGCCCTGCAGTTCAAACTGACCCGTTTTAAAGCTTGAAAATGTGGGAAAAAAAATGATATTTTCACAGTGAAGTGTCTCATGTTCATATTTTTGGGAAATTTTTGGTGGGAAAAAAAGAAATTTAAAAGAAAATGTTTCTTTAATAACATTCACAAAAAATCTATCAAAATCCAGCGAAATTTGCTGGATTTTGGTTGATTTTTTGCGAATGTTCTTCAAGAAAATAGAAGTTTTACTGAGGTATATATAATAATACTAGATATTTTAAGGATTTCTTTAAAAAGATTTTTATTCATTTGTTGAAAATATTTGCCAAATTTGGGGGATTTTTTTAAACAAAACTTTAAGGGAAACTTTTAAGGAATTATTGGAATTTTCTTCCTGAAAGTTTAGCAAATTTTCAGAAATTCGGGGAATTTTTTCCTGAATTTTTGGATTTTGTTCAGACAAGGAAACAAGATATTTTGGTGGCAGCAAACGAGGACATCAGGAGTGTTGCTTTTGTTACCATTCCATTCAAATATTTAAGTTGTCTTTAATACTTTTGAAGAAATTGTGATATTTATATTTCTACTCTACGCTCTTTATCACTGCTGACAGCATACAGGAGGTGATGAAGTGCACAAACTTTGAAGAAAAGAGTGGAAAAATGTCAACAAAACGGACACTGACATTCTTCTATGGTAAATATTATGATTATAACTATATTGTTGTCCACTGTTGTTCACTGTATGCTGTAACATGGGAAATTTCCCCTGACATGGGGAGTAATAAAAGATTATCTTATCTTCTACTGCTGTTCTGTCTCTTTTTCAATCATTGAAATGTTCAATCCATTATAAAGAGAAAAATAAACATGCGTCAAACAAACTCATTCTTGTGTGGACTAAAGTAACACAAACAATAATATAAATGATTATTCTCAACCAAAATGGTATAAAATCCCACTGATTCCAGTCAGGGTCATTGTCACCTACTTATGGGAGAGTGTAGGGTCCACTCATAAAGACACTTCACTGATTCCTAACTTATGAAGCCGAGTATCGGAGGACGAGTCTACCTTGGCATGTCCGTGCTTGCCGGTCTTGGAGGTGGACATCTCCACGATTTTGCAGGGACGTCCCTTCAGCACCACGTAGCCGTTCTTGCGCAGGGCGGAGCACTGCATGGGGTAGGTGGCGGAGGCGCCAGACTCGCCAGTCTGGAAGTCAAGATCGGGATCTGCCATGGTGCGATGGGTCGGGGCGCTGCAGAGACAGTCAGACGTCAACAAACCGGCCTCAAAGTCTTAGGAAAAGTCACAAAAATGAAGACCATGCTCTACTCCTGTTCATTCCAGACACTACACCGTTTTCACGAGAATTCCTGAAAAACAACCTATACTTCTCAGCTAAATCCTAAATGACTCCAAAATTGTCCAAAATGATTTGAAACCTGGACAAAATTAGCTGAAAATGTGTCCAAGAGAACTCACAGTTCATACCTACGGCCCCAGAAATCAACAGGTTCAAAATTGGTTCCAAACTGTGCAAAACGACTTGAAAGTTGAACACAAGTGCTTGAAATATCTCTGGATAGTTAAAACGGTTCGAGAATTGTTCAAAATGTGTTACAAGACTTGTCCCATAGGACGAGAAAACTGCTTGAAATGACATGAACTTGCCCAAAGTTAATTGACCAACAGGACTCACAATTTGTCGGAGAGGAGCCAAAACTGTACAGTTAGAATTTTTCTAAAATAAGTTCAAAATAGTTAGAAACTGCCCAAAACTGGTTTCACACTGTTCAAAAGGACCTAATACTGGCCAAAATACATGAAAACTGTCCAAAATGATAGAATTTGATTAAAATTTTCCAACTACAGCTACATACTGTCAAAAAATTTGTCCAAGGGATAGAGAAACGTTCCAGAATGACTTGAAACTCGGATTGGTTGTTTGGTTTCAGAACTGTTAAAAACTGTAGTTTAACTAAAAAAAAAATCTAAAGCCTCTACAGTTTTTAACAGTTTTGAAACCAAACAACCAATCCGTTGAATCCTCAACATATAATCTACGATGAAAACAGCGGGTCGCAGGTTTGTCAAACCCTCCAGCAAAATCCACCAATAACACCTAAATCCCTCCCAAGTCCACAGTTTTAATGTTTTTATCAGTTCTGACTCTGAATTTAGCTTATTGCACATTTTACCAAGTCCCAAAGTGAGTGCTGCTACTTTTCATATCAGGATATTTGGATAAAAAAAAGTAAAGTTTACTCGTCATTGTGCAAATTCAGTTCAGTCAGACGTCGTGTCCCGAAGAGATAATCTGCCAAAACCTAAATTTTCTTGAATAAAAACATCTCCAGTGCTTTTATTGAGTCAAACACCCATTCGTATGATAAAATTTTACCTTTTAAGTTCCAGTTAAGTCAATAATTGTGACTAAAGTTTCTAGTTAATAACCAGACATGACATTTACATTACAGGTTAAATATGTTGAAGCTGTATGTGTCTCATACTTGGTCTATATTTGGAAACTAGGCCGTAATTAATCCTACCAGCTTCTACTTTTTTATGATTTTTTACCTCTCATCTCACCTACTGCAACCTGGATGACTAAGAATCAACACAAACACAGTAATTGATGAGTTTTATGCATAAATTATAGCAATAATCTCTATTGCAGTTAATCTGTGAGCTATAATCGTTCAAATATAACCCCGATGAATGAGAAAGTTGTCCAGAATCCACAGAAATGTCTTCAAATTTCCCATTTTGTTCGACCAAAACCGCGAAAGATATTCACTTTAATACCAAATAAAGCAGATTGTGGTTAGAGGAACAAATTAGTCATTTCTTGCTTAAAAATTATCATCAGGAGGAAATCAAACCTACGTAGAGCCAAGAAATCTTTGCATATCGTATTTACACAATTACTTAAGCGACAGACGTGAGGCCGGTGAAACAAGTTCTGAGATTTAACGAGGATTAGTGAGGGATGCCAACGTAAAGACGAGTAAAAGGTGACAGCTCATGTCAGCGATGGACACAAGAAAGCCAATTTGAAGTTTTACAGTGCATTAATTGTGTTTTAAGGCTATTTTAACAGGGAAAAACACCTGGATGAGTTGTAATTTAGGTCAGAAAGCAGGTAAAGTGACAGACAATCTGTGTAACCCTCATATAATCATCTGTGTATACTACAGACCTGCAACAAGCAGCAAAGTCACATTTTAGCTTATTTAAAGTGCATTATTTTGAATTTAAAAGCGATTTTAACAGCTAAAAACATCTAGATTGGTTACAGTTTAGGGCACAGAGCAGGCAACGTGACACAGATTGTTTATGGTTGTTTGACCCACATATAAAATATCTACCTACAATAAAATGGGCGTCAGAGCCTTAACAAGCACAGCCACATTTTGGCTGATTTAAAGTGCATTATTTTGAATTTAGAAGCTATTTCAACAGGTAAAGACATCTAGATTGGTTGAAATTTGGGTCACTGAGTAGGTAAAGTGACATATATATATATAATCTGCTGAACCCACATATAATCAGCTAAATACAATATAGAACTGTAACAAGCGGCACAGTCACTTTCTGGCTGCATTATTTTGAATTTAGAAGCTACTTTAACAGTTAAAAACACCTGAATTGGTTGTAGATTGGCTCAGAAAGCAGTAAAAAAGTGCCACAGATGATTTGTTTATGGCTGTCTGACCCACATATGATCAGATAGGTACAGTACAGAGCAGTGACAGGCAGATCGGTGGGTTTTTGGCAGACCTCCGGGCTCCTCCGGTGTGAATAATAAATAGAAACGTGGAGGCTCGGACCGACCGGCCGCTCCAACACGAGGCTGGGCGGCTGCGACACTCCACATCCCCCCGTCTGTTTTTATCCTAACCGCCGCGTTTGATAGCAAAACACCGCTTCAAACCGAGCTAACGTCACATAACCGTTAAATTACCAGACAAAACGGGCTCCCTGTGCGGATTAACGGGCTAATTTTCTACACATTAGCTTCAACATGTTAGCCGGCCTCGCGCTCACCGGAGCGGCAGTTTACGGTTGGACTTGGCGATAACGCGACACTCGTTAAAATTAGCCGAAGTTAGTGCGGATGTTTCGGTTTAAAACGACACGTCGGCTATATTTAGATCGTCTAACGGTACCGGGAGGTCTCTGACAGGCCAACCGGGGCTGCCGCCGCTCCACAAATACCGCTATGCGACTGCTAATGCGATGCTTGCGGCTAACCGTGCTAGCCGTCCATTCAGCTCCGTCCAGCTACAAAGATTGACGCTCGGTCGACAGCGGGCGGTGAACGGGCCGTTATTTCGCCCCGATCGTCAACACAAAGTGGTCGGGCGACGAGTGCGGGGCCGATTTTTACCGGGCACCGATGCTAGCACGGAGGATGACAAGCGACTTCCACCGACCGCGCCGCCGAAGGCCGCATGTCCCTTTGATTGAGCCTGATACTCCGAACATGGACCCCCACACCCTGCCCGGCCGCCGAGCACATCCACCGGGAAACCACACAACTACTTCTCCCGCCCGTCAAACCGACACACGGCTACTTTAGTACCTCTCAAGTCGCAATCCACGCACTTAAAAACCGATAAAGTCCTCCGTTTATCCCCCGAGGCAGAAACACGCGCCATGCCACACTTACCTTCCAAGAAAAAGAGGACCGAGAGTGCGCAGGCGCAGCCAACTTTACTGCAGCAGCGTAGAGGAAGCAGGAGGGGGCGGGGGCGTTTATGTGTTCCGGGAGGCAGAAAAGGATGCCAGGTCCGAGGCCAACATGGCAACCTGGCCACAGCCACACAAACCGTACAGGGATGCCAGGTTGGAGGCGGACATGGCAACCCGGCACCGACCGAAGACATCACTCTGTGTCCGTTCAGGCTTTTGTTTCCGTCTTTTGGCTGTGGGTTCTGGATCACTCCGGCATTTTGAAGCATTTAAGGAAATTTTGACTCAGATTGAAGAATTTTCGATTTTTTTATTTTTTATTTTTACAAATTCTGGACAGTATCAGAAAAAAATGAACAATTGCTTACTCTTTTTGGACAAATTTAAAGTCATTCTGAACATTAAAATAATAATAATAAAAATGTAAGTTTGCACAAATTTTAACTCAATTTGAATATTAACTTTTTAAAAATTTTATTTTGGACACTTTGATGTCATCTTAAAAACATTTTTATCTAATCCTGGGCAGTGTTTGAGTCATGTTGGACAGCTTAACTATCTGAACAAGTCTTAAGTAATTTGGGACATTTATTTTTAAATTTGAACTTTTTTCCGATTTCTAGCGACTTTCCAAAGCGTCCTAGCAACTTTTTTTGTCAAAAGGAACTCGCCACAAATCTAGTGACTTTTTCTGCCGTTTTGGAGACTGACAGGAAAACTGGGATCATTCTGCAGTTACTGTCCTTAACAAGCAGCAGGTGCTGCTGTGAGCTTCTCCCCTTCCCAAAGCACAGGCTGTCAGTCCAGTAACCCCGCAGCAGTCCCAGTGTCTGATTAGAGGAAATATCCCTCTGCGGCCAGATGGCAGGTGAATCGTGCATATTTTTGCATATTTCACAACTATTCGCATACTTTGCAACTTTCCGCAATTTCCCCGCATAAAATGGCATAAAAAACCCGCATATTTATTCGCATTATCAAGGATTTTTGTCGGCGTTTTTCTGGAGGGTCTATTTAACTATCTGAACAAGTTTGAAGTCATTTTGGAGCATTTTTAATTATTTTAAATCTTTTTTTTTTTTACTGTTTCTGAAAGACTCATTTTGGACTTTTTATTTATTTTACAAATTTTGAGTGAGTTCGGACACATTTAGGCTCTAGGGGTCAATTGGCCGTTTTTGACCACTTTTGATTGTACCTTTATACTTCAGCTTGCCTTGCTTGGTGTCTATGTTTCAGCACAACCTAACGTGTGATTTTACAATTATTTATTCATTTTGATATGATGTATGAACACACTGGACCTAACATTGCAAAAAAAAAAAAAAACACCACAGAATCTGAGTAGGAAAAGTTTGATTTTTTTACTGCAGAAACCACACACATGCAACTATGTACAAAACCATCAGGTGCCACAAAAACATTTCACAGGAATTATTTATGCCACTGAAAGAAACAGTTTCTGTTCGTCAAAAGACAGAGAGGCACCTCACAGGCCTGACACTTCCAGGATGTGTCTCTCCTTACGTCGTCCTCCAGGAGGCAGCGTTTGCACCTCAGGCGGCCTCTGGGGGCTCTCTGTGCTGACTCCTGGACTTCACTGATGGCTACGGGAATGTGATCACTTTTCCTGCTCCGGGGATTGCCTTCCATGTCCACGTCACAGAGCTGACACACCAGCACCGTCATGAACTCTTTGTGTGTCATGGGCTGCCTCGACTTCACGCTGCTCAGCTCACAGTGCAAGACGTAGGCGTTCGTTGCTGCAATGTCCAGAAAGTGCAGCAACAGGGTCTTGTACCAGCAAGCGGTTTTTCTGAGGGTGGAGTAGTACTGGATGAGCTTGTCCGACTGCTCCACCCTGCCCATGTTCTTGTTGTAGGCCAGGACCGGTGTGGGACAGGGGATCCTTCTGGTAGTCCAGGATCCATCTTTATCCTTCATCCTTCTCTCCACCATGTCACCTGAAAATGCAGGATGGATGGTGGAGCACATGGACACCTCCTGTGTGTCCAGCCACTTCACAAAAAGCAGTTGGCCCTGCCTGATCCACCTCACAGAACCTCTCTCACTGTCTCTGGTGAAATCGTTTTCCCTCACTCTGGGGAATCCCTTCCTGCCCTCCCTGTAGGTGCCGCACGCTCCAAACTTCATGCTGGTCAGGTCCTTGAACAGTCTGGGACTAGTGTAGAAATTGTCCATGTAAATATGGTACCCGGTGCCTAGAGAGGACTTCTGAATCAGGTTCATGACCACATCATAGGCCAGCCCATGGTGACGTATAGCTCCAGTCTTGCCGGTGTGGATGTCGAACTGGATGGTGTAGCCACTGCTTGACTCAGCCAGTACAAAAAGTTTGATGCCCCATTTATTCGGCTTGACCTTCATGTACTGTTTCATGCCAGTTTTGGCCTTGGCGGCCACCATCCTCTCATCCACGGCCAGCTCCCTCTTTGGGTGGTAGTACGCCTGGCAGGCACAGCGGATGGCTTCATACAGAGGCCTGACTCTGGCCAGTTTGTCGTGGCCTGGTGTTCCCTTCTTGTCATTCTGTTCATCCTCTTCAAGATCACTGAGGTAGATGTTCCAAAGGATGGTCTGGAACCTGTCCCTGGGCATCACTTTGGCAGGAAACGGCACATAAAAGATGTGATTCTGTCTCCAATAGTCCTGGATCCTGCACAGTGACACCAGTGACATGTAGAATAGGAGACCGAAGAACTTGTACAGATCATCCATTTCTACGTCAACCCATTTGTACTTCTTCCCCAACTCCTTGTTCCTTGCAGCGTGCTTGTTGGTGTATTTGCACATTTTCAAGACTGTGTCGGTAGCAAAAAACAACTGAAAAAGTTCTTTCGGACTGTGGGTGGAAAGTGTCTCCAACTGGATTCCGGGTTGTCTCCGTGGCTGGAACCGGCTTATATCTGGAACAGAGTCAGGATCCTTCTCCGTCTTCCAAGGATCAGACTGCGACTCCGACTCTGATGTCTGAGCCAGCCGAGATCTGGACTGGGTGGGCGTAGATGGGGTAGGGGTAGGCGTAGATGGGGTGGGGGAGGTCCGGGTGGGCGTAGATGGGGTGGGGGAGGTCCGGGTGGGCGTAGATGGGGTGGGGGAGGTCCGGGTGGGTGTGCCAAGCTTCCTCTTCGCTGGACTGGATCCAATTAGCTTCCTTTTCGCTGGACTGGATCCGACTAGCTTCCTTTTCGCTGGACTGGATCCGACTAGCTTCCTTTTCGCTGGACTGGATCCGACTAGCTTCCTTTTCGCTGGACTGGATCCGACTAGCTTCCTTTTCGCTGGACTGGATCCGACTAGCTTCCTCTTCGCTGGACTGGATCCGACTAGCTTCCTCTTCGCTGAATTGGATCCGACTAGCTTCCTCTTCGCTGAATTGGATCCGACTAGCTTCCTCTTCGCTGAATTGGATCCGACTAGCTTCCTCTTCGCTGAATTGGATCCGACTAGCTTCCTTTTCACTGAATTGGATCCGACTAGCTTCCTTTTCGCTGAATTGGATCCGACTAGCTTCCTCCGCTTCTTCGGCGCTGGACCCTGAAAAGCATGCAGCGTTGCTGTCAGATCCTCATCTTCTTCCTGTTCTTCCTCTCCTTCCTCGTCCAAAACATAGGACGGATCCACCACGTCATCGTCAAAGTCCTCACTCTCCAAGTCAGACTCTGGCTCGCTGTCTTCCTCTTCCCCAGCTTTACCCGGGCGAAAGAAGAGCTGCATTACACGCCCCACATTCATGACTGGCCTCAGTGTTCTGTCACAAAACAAAAAACTACATTACACAGTGAACACATTAATGATGTAATCAAAACACTCTAAATGTCACAAATAGGACTGGCCGAATAGCAATTTCTGGGTGTAGATGAAGGGACGAGTTGAATATTCGGATCGTCCGACATCGGCTGATGGGGAAGACGAACTGACGAGTCAAATAATCCGAAAGATCCAAATATTCAGCTCTCAAAATTAATAGGATATCATCGTAACGACAGAATATTTGGTCCAGCCCTCATCACAAATTGATCAAAACTTACTTTTGTGCTAGTCATTTCTCTTCTGAGCAGGTAAAACCACCTGGATTGGTTGTAATTTAGGTCACAGAGCAGGTAATGCAGGTAATGTGTTACAACACAGATGATTTGTTTATTCCACAAATAATCAACAACGTACAATAAAGTGAGAATCAAGCAACACAGTCACTTCTTGGCTGTATTATTTTGAATTTAGAAGATATTTTAACAGGTAAAAACACCTGAAATGGTTACAGTTTAACGCACAGAGCAGGTAAAAGTGTCACAGATGATTTGCTCGTGGCTGTTTGACCCACATCTGATCAGCTAGGTGCAGTAGAGAGCAATGGCAGGCAGATCAGTGGGTTTTTGTGAATAATAAATAGAAACGTGGAGGCTCGGATCGACAGGTGTTGTAGTATTTTCCTACTCCCCCTTCGTGAATTACATTTCACTCTGGGGCCACTTCATGGGTTTTCTGTTGTACGTTTACTGTTTTTTGTTATTGTTTTTTACTGGTTTTTAGGTTAAGTACTGGACTGTAGACATGCTTCATGTTAAATATGATTAGGTGACAGGTCTATCCTCCTCTTCTCAATCCTTATGTCCTCACCACAAAAACTGTTACCTTTTTGAACACAGAACTAGAATTTGAACACAGAATTTGTTTTGCCATTGAATGATATAATTTCGGGCACTCTATAAATCATTTTATCAAAAGAAACTAGGAACTTTATATTCCGTTGAAATCATTTGTCTCGTTCGTGAGAACGGGTTTTTTCGTGCCTAAATGTTTTAACGAGAGCCATTTTTGCAGTCACTGTCAATTCGTATCGCCGCGGACAACAAAACAGTAAGCAAACTCAGTAAAGGAAGCGAGATCGATGCCTACACTGCGTTGCTCACTTTATTTTGATGACATGCGATAGCTTTGATACTTAATTTGACATATGTCTGTGATACACACCTGCTTTTAGCCCCGAAAAACGAAACGATGGAGCGCTGCCGCTTCTTGTCCGCCATGCTCGTTGTTCGCCAATCGGAACGACCGACATTTGAAACACGAACTCGCGGGATGTCATACGAGAACTGAGTGTTACCGACCAACAGGGATGTGCCTGCTGTCTTCACCCATGGTGAGAAAAGGCTGCTATTCTGTTGATTTCAGCGGCGAATATACCGGACTTATGTGTCAATGCTTTCTAATATTTAGCATTACTTTTTTTTTTTGGTGCGGACCAGTGAGGCGGCAGTGTCGGCAAAATTGTAATGAGGCGGTCGCCTATACCAGCGAGGCGGCCCGCCTCGTCGGTCATATAGAGAACGGGAATGTGACGTCACGTCGCAAAGCATCTTGGGATTTGTGGAGGGTTTACTGGCGGCTTCCTTAAAACCTGCATATTTGTACATGTTTTTAGCACGCAAACTTTCTGGCCATCAGCAACAATGGGGCGCACATGTTGTGTGGGGGGTTGCGACAGTAAGTCTCACCACTGGTCTGTGAGAAAATTTTCCAACGGACTGAAATATTTCAGTTTTCCCGCTTGGAAAAGGCATCAGGGGAGCACGGGAGAACAGATGGATGGATATTTGTTGTTTTCCAGACAAATGTGTTTATATTACCCGCTGTGGTAATCACATCTGAAAGTGGTTTATACCGGCGGATTCATGAGAATCTAAGCTTTCCATCAGTGTATAGTGTTTGTGTATTCGCGTTTGCAGCTTCAGACATTTAAGGAAATGCTTACGCAGATCTCAAAGCTTACACTGAAGCTTAACGGGTTAAAGTAGTCACTGGACCAGCTTTGGTGCTCGTATGGATCTATCCCACGAATTAATCCAATTTTTTCCATGTATCTTTGCTTGGCTTCGTTGTTCAGTTTTTCCCTGTAGATAATAGGGCATTTGCCTCTCTTTCGGTCCATTTTTTGGACGTAAACGATAGATTCCACGAACGACGCTGTTTGGCTGTTTACAATTCCAGGTCACAAACATGGCGGGGGCATCCCATCCACCGCGGTATGACGTCCGTTCCCGAACTCTATAGGAGGGGAAACACTGCTGTACATGACTGCTCTCACTAAGTGGCGGCTAGCATTCAGCGCGGTGGATATTAGCAGCCGTTCGATATTACGACTCGCCGACCATAAACATACCTCACCCCCCCAAAAAAATTTCTCCTCGAATTTAGACAATATACAAGAATGACCCTGGCAATGACAAAATCAGCGGAATTCCGCGGATCTGCGGAAAATTCTCATCCCTGGACATAGGAGGAAAAGAAGGTAAATTGGACATGAAATTAATATTTTTATGGGTCAAAAAGTTTTGATCATGAACATGTTTCAGGTACAGGTTTTTAAATGGCCAAATGCATATATACATGGGAATGTGTCTTCATCCCTGACTGCCTGTTTGTAATAAAAATAACAACATACATACATATAAGTAGAAATAAAATAGTAAAACAGAACTGTTTAATTGAGCTTTTTTTTTTTTTTTACCTCAAAATGCACCAGAATGCTAGTCTGGGAATACCCAGACTGCCTGTGCACTCATTGTCATTTCGTTTACTAGGCAGTCTGGCGACCTGGGGTTGAATTTGTCCCTGAGTCAGGGATCCAATCACAGGACGGGGAGGGACAGTTAGACGATGACGCACACTAAGCGACTACGCGCAATGCATGATGGGTTGTTCATAACAAAAAAAGATGGCGGCGGCTGCGTTCGACCAAGCATTGGACAGAGTTCTGAATAGTTTAGAAAGACCGTTTATTTTAAAACAAGAACAGCGTTTGGCCTTAGAAGCTTTTGTCAACAAAAAGAAAGATGTATTAGCTTTACTGCCCACGGGATTTGGCAAGAGTCTAATTTACCAGTTAGCTCCGTTAGTTGCGAAGGAAATCGGATCTATCAAGACCCCTGTTGTTGTGGTAGTGTCGCCATTGATTGCCTTGATAGAGGATCAGATAAAGGAAGCAGCCGACCTCGGGATTTCTGCGACTCAGTTGGGCCTCGGGGAAGAAAAAGACATAAAGAGTTGCCGGTACCAGGTGGTGTTTGGCAGCCCCGAGGCATGGCTAAGCGCCAAGTGGGAGAACATGCTATCCACCGAAGCATACAAGACCAACCTTATAGGCATCGTCGTGGATGAAGTCCATCTTACATACAAGTGGTAAGTGTTATTAATATAAACTAATTAGTGTCAGAAGGGGAGCGTGTGTATGTAGAAAGATGAGGTGTGTTTAATACTTATATCGTTATACCTGTACCTACTGTGGCAGAGATAGCGTTTTACTTTTCACTTTAAATCTACTGTCTAAACTTCTGGTGAGCACATCCAAACCACTTATTTAAAGTAGTTGAAGCTCCAGTCAGAATTGTGACAAAATGTGAAATACACACGCCAAATACTTCCTTAGGACATATTGAACATTTCTAAGCTATACCTGTGTTTTTCTCTTTTCAAACAGGGGGAATGCGGGGAGAGGACAAAAGGCCTTCAGAGAAAGCTTTGCAAGGTTGGGGGAACTTCGAGCAATCGTCAAACCAGGTTGGTAATCTGTAACACTATCTACCTGTGATTTTGTACTACAGATGAAAGTCTGATGACTTAATCTCTAGATATACATATATATATACTCTAAATATACAGGTTTTAACCTTTCAATGATGTATCACATTAAAAACCATGTCTTATAGTAAGACATTACAATATATATAGCAGTGATTAAGTATTGTCTTCTATTTATTTTAAAGTAGCTCTTTTCAAAGTACTGCTTAAATATCATACTATGTATACACTGTAATTAAATATTGCAAAAATGTGGTGATCTGCCTGCCCTGAAAATTATTTCAGTGTTATTGAGGTATTGAATGTGTGTATGTTTTTCTTCAGGAACACCTGTATTGGCTTTGACTGCATCAGCTGATTTGCACTCAAGAGACATTGTGAGAAGACGGCTACACTTCCAGAATGCAGTCAACATTATTGTTAGCCCCAACAGACCCAACATTAGACTTGCTGTAAGGCGGCTTGTGACAGACTCTCTAGACTGCTTCGACTGGCTGGTGAAGAACTTGAAAGAGAGAAGACTGGATATGTTACCAGTCATTATATACTGCCGTACAATAAACACTGTGACAAGAGTATTCCTCCACCTGAAGTCTGAACTTGGGGACAGTGCCTGGGTAGGCGAAGAGAAAAAAGGTGACAATCTCCTTATTGGGATGTTTCACAGCCACACTCTACCTGTAAACAAGAGTAGGGTACTGTCTTCAATTAACGGAGAAGGGAACTGCAGAGTGGCTGTGGCAACTACAGCACTTGGAGTTGGCCTAAATTTCCCCAAGGTCTCCCATGTGATCATGTATGGCTTACCAGAGGACCCAGAGGCCATTCTCCAGCAGGTTGGAAGAGCAGGCAGAGATGGCTCTCCTGCTCATGCTGTTCTTTACGCAAACAAACAGGTTGCCAACACTGACAATGCAGCAAAGACGGTTCTTCAAGAAAGCCTAAATGGGTGTTTTAGGAAGGCCCTATATTCACATTTTGAGGAAGAGGTATCTAGTATCAAGCCGGGACATTCTTGCTGTACTTTTTGCCATACAGTATGCAAATGTAACTCTGACTGTTGCTCTGTAGCTACACCCAGTTTTGAAATGTCAAAAAAGAATCTATCACCTGTCAGATGCAGAAAAGTCACATTGCATGAACAGGGACAGGTCAAAGAGCTGTTGGAGAAGTATAGGGACAGTCTAATTCCACCAGATGAACACCTGTACACAAATGTCTCACTCTGCACTGGTTTCAGCAATGTGCTAATTGAAACAGTTATTGAAAGCCTTCCTGAAATATTTAACATAACTGACATTATGAGCAATCTTCCTGTATTTGACATAAAACATGGCCAGGAAATTCTCCGGATCGTTCACAAAGTGTTTAAAGACTTTGATTTGTGTGACTTCCCAGACACTTGTGAAGAACTGTATTTGCCACCTGATATAGACTTCACCGGATACTTTGATTTTCAGGATGAGGATGAAGACACTACCAAGTCATTAAGCAGCATTGCATCAGGCTTGTCTTTGCTCCCCCTCTCAGATTAATTTCTGAACTAATGTAAATAACTGTTGTCCATGTCACCTTGAATAAAAATTCTATTGTTAAACTCAATATATGCTTTATTGTGTCACTTGAAAACTCAAATAACCAAATCAAGGTTTGAAGGAAAAAATAGTTTTAATAAAATGTTAATAAATTTAAAACAGAAATCGCTTGTTTAAATATATAGCTATTTACAATGCCAACAATAATGATTGAAATGTCTCAAAAGCTTTACAAAGGGACACTACGCCATTCACTGAGCTTGCTCATCATCCACTTCCAAAGTGCCTTTGGATCCAGTTTTGACAGTAGGTTTCTTTGGAAACCAGGGAAGGCAGCATAGACACGACCTGCTTTTTGTTTAAAAAGCTCTGCCTCTTGCAGTGTGTCTACCAAGGTGAGGATGTCTTTGGTCATGTCCACATGATGAGCACCAGTTTGCCTCGATATTCCCATTTCCAAATCGGTGCCGGCCATCATTTCTTTGAAGACAGCAATGGACCTGCTTATTCTGGCTGCTGAAGTCTCATTTAGGTTAGGCCCAAGGCCCTTCAGGAAAGATTTCAAAAATCCATTTAAGTGCTCCAGATGCAAATCTAGTGGAATGTTTCGTCCCTTGCCTCCCCTGGTGCTCCAGAATCTGTTCCACATGAGACTGTGAGCAACCTGTGGAGACAACGTGGCATTCAGTTGTACAGTAAGCATGAACGTACTGTAAGCATAGCTTGTATGTCCATATGCTTTGTAAAACAACAGAGCAACTGTGTAGAGACGCATCAGCCTTTCGCCGTCTCCTTCCTTTACTGCATCCATAAAGTCCAAAAGAATGAAGCTGAAACCCAATCTGGCAACAGTGTGTTCATACTTGTGATCGCGATCTGAGCTGATGGCTGGGGTGGTGTCAGTTGGAATAACCAGGTTGTGCATTTTCTGTTCATGGGTTAGTCTGCTTTTGTAATATGTGAATGTGCGTGAACAACCCTCCATTCGACATGGGAACTGATTCTTTAGAACCGGTGTTGCAGATGCTTTTCTAGCAGACTCTGCAGCTTCTGTGATGCCAGGAAGAAGAACATATTTGTCCACAATTTCAGCTGTTAATTTGTTGAACCATGATCTTCTTGCTTCTGGAGAGGCCTCCTTGATGTGCTGTGGTATGAGGGACTCAGGACAATCTAACAGGATAAACAAAGTATAGAAAATATCCTGATTTTATTTACATAATGGCATTCAAGATAAACTTGTAAATTAAACATTGATTCCACACAGATTTATTTCAAATAATAGTTTAATCATCTAAATTGGAAAAAAATGAAAACTATTTTAAAAAATAGGCATGTCCAATAATTAGAATATTACTAAATGCAATATATATATATATATATAATTATTTTTTTAAAGGACTGACAAGTAAAACTTGTGAACAAGAACAATATGATCATGTACAACATATATACTTAGTGCTGTAAGAGCTCATTTTTTTATGTTCATATAGTGGGTCAACATTTCTAAATATCCTACTTTTTATTGGTAAATTTCAAAGCAATGTTCTATCTTTTTTAACAGACTGAATTATGATTTTACTTACTTCTTGGTTAAAATCATTAAAATTAAATAAATAACAAATATATTTGTGTTGAATGAATGCATACTTTATACATGTTTCATTTTGCTTTCAATGACATAAAATAACTTTTTGTTGACATTCTAATTATATGACCAGGTAATCAGGAGTATTCCAAACCAATGCTAACATGTTTGTACTAATGTGGGACATAGTTTTGTCATGCATCACTGAAAAAATAATGGATGAACATCCGCTTAATTTCTGGTAATTGCAGATTTACCTGTGACATGAAGAAAACCAAGATGCTCAATCACAGCTGCTAGGAATAGGGCTGTTGTGTCCTTGATCACAAAGTCCCTGTAAGCATTGAATGCTGAATGAGGTCCACTCTTGGCAGCGCTGCACCTGGGATGACATACTATGTCAATGTAGTGTAGGTCACATATATCAATGTCTTGTGTTTCTTTCTGCAGTTGAAGAACATTCTTTGTAAGGGAAACTTCTCATTCATTTTCTCACTGCGCAACAGTTAATTTTCTCTGTTGCCCATCTGCACCTTATGTCAGTGCACTCAGTCACTCAATGCACTCACTCCCTTACTGCACTCGACTCTCACATTCTCAAACTAAATATCATAACATTACTTATAATGTAAGTAAGCAAGCAAACATCACATTCATACAATTCATAGTTGAAAACACAATACCCTGCCAATGTCACAACCAACATCCCCGGGAACAGCAGAGCTGAATTCATGATGTCTGCATTTCCCATCCCAGAACAAAGAACAGCCATGTTCACAGTTGATTGAGTCATCAGAAACTGTGGGAAGCATTAAAGACTGTTAATACACAAAAAAATTTAAAGTTTCAAATGTTTGTATGTAATTGTCAATGTGTAAGTGATCACAATAATAAGGAAGCAATGTGGTGTAGTTATGAGTTTAAAAATACTTCAATACTGAGCTTAAGTATTATTTTAGACACATTCTACAATCATAACTTACACATTAAGTTCATAATATTCCCAGAGTAAAATGCACACTATTGCAGAGTACTTCCTCATTACAACAACACAGTAGACCTTGCATCTTCTGGTTTAAGTTTTTAAACTGATGTTTCTTGAGTTGACCTTATGTTACCTCATATTTTTCATCTCATATTTGTGATGTCTACTTTAAAAAAAAAAAAGTGGCCAAGGTACATGGATGTGATGTGATATTTTGAATTACTTTTCCTGCTTTTAAAATTCTAGAAAAATACATTACAATGAACATTTACTTAATTTACTTTTCAGTTGGTGATTTTAACTTTTCCCAGAAGTACTTTATACAGCATTGCCAACGTCTGTAGTCTTACCTCAACTTGGTCATGTTCGCAAATAGTGTGCCATGGTCTGTGGTGGACTCTTTGAAAAAGATCTTGTGATGGATCTACAAAGTCAACATGCAACACATATGTGTAGTTATATGGACTGTTACTTGTGTTTGTCTTTAAATATAATTTCAATTAACCAAATAGTTTATGATATGGTCGTTCACCTCAAACAGAACTCTGATAGCATGCCAGTCCTCAAATTTAAAATGCATTCCCTCCATTCTTTCCTCCTTAGTATCTGCGTCTGAAAATCCCCACTGCACATTGCGACAGTTAGCCTCTGTGAGACGGTCCCCTCCAATTAGTAAGTGTTGCACACAATCAGCGTCTTTGAGCATGTGCCTGGTGGATAGATGGACAGATTAATAGATACATATACAATACAGATCGGATCTTAATTTACTTTTTTACTTACTCTTGCTGAATTTCTCTCAAGACTTCCACTAAGTCACCTCTCTGGTTCTCATTTTTAAAAAAGAGGCCTAAGGGGAACTTTAGAGAGGAAAGAGTACATCAGAGATGTATGCAGTGTTGAAAAAATACAATATGTTCCAACTTACATCAGTTGATCTTGCTGACATTTCACTGGAACACTGATGAGGAATGTGATTAACCACTGACTCTCCAAAGCTTTCGAATACTGACATGTACTTTGTCAGCATTCTAGTGGCAAGAACAATAAATTCCCTGCGCATTAAAGCCTGAGTGCTCCGCTGAGGAAGTGAGGATTTCAGATTGTACTGTTGAATGTCTGTTGTTGGTTTGATGTTAGAGAAGTGATGTGTAGGTACACGGTCTTTGACTGCAAGATGGTGTATCCAGTGTATACTCTTGTTGGTGTTGTTGATGGACTGGCTGTGAGTGTGTACAAAAAATCCAGGTTGTCCATAATTATTTGGTATGATGGTGGGCAGGTCACAGGACTCTCTTCATGTCTGGGGGCTGTTGTGAGGTTTTCATCTGTTTAAAAGCATAATTGGTATTAAAGAACATTAGATTAACACATGTACATATTGATAAACATATACAAATACACCTATTCTGGAATTTCATTCAAGATAGTTAAAATGACTATCAGACTCTCTATCCATGCACAACACATGTATTTATAAATTAGTAATGGAGCAAAATATAACTGACAAGGTAAATGTGTTTCATGTGGGGTACAGTTCTCCCTCACCTGTGAGATGAAAGTCCTCAAGGCTTTCTGATCCCTCTGACAGTTCAGTGTCTGTAGCTTTCAAGCCACTTTTAAATTCTACAAAATCAGCCCCACAGCCAAGTGCCAACTCGTGTTGCTTTTTAACTGCTTTCCTATGGGATGTGGTGATCGACAATTTTGAGAGGCGATTGAAGACAGACTTTTTTGCTCCGCCATACTGGAGAACTGTGTTGATCCAATACGATAATGCTGCTAGCTGCGGTTTTCTGCCTCTTATTGCAATGGCTGCAGCAGTACAGCTAGCTAAGTCGTTGTTGTTTGTGACACAGTTGAAAAATGAAAGTAGAAAGGGAGCAAGCCGATGGAGGTCATCTCTTAAACATTTGAAGGAGAATGACTTGAGGTCTGCCGGTTTAGACTTCCACAGAATGAAGTCATACTTGCGAGAGCACAGTACATCGCATTCTTTTCTTATTAACTTGATGACTTCATCTTTGATTTCGTCTTGCAGGTGACGATGCTTCAGTGCATGACTGGCAGCCTCTTTCCATCTCTTCAGAGCTATGGATTTAATTATGGGATCTTCCTCAGGATGGCACTCCCTCGTCAGTGTTTGAGTTGGATAATTGATAGAAACCTGAAAGAAATATTCTTAGTTATACACAAAGTATACACTTAGTGTCATCATACACATTAGTGTTATGGTTGAAGTGCTTTTGTCATTTTAGAAATGGTTGTCATCAAGCTATGTTTTTTTATGATTGGGGAGATTAACAGTAGTTTCTAATTGACTCTTTTGATCAGTGCATATTACAAAAAGCATGCGCAGAGAGTGTAGGCATAGTTCAGGGACTCAATCCTTTTGCCAGCCTATAGATGATAAATATTGTTTATTATAAGTGGTCCGTTTATCACAACTCAAGTCACAGTAATAATATTAAGAGCGTGCTCTAGGTCAACTTATCAAATAACAATATAATTACAAGGGCTACTTTAACAAAGTCAAAGTATTAGTGAGCAATTCTTGTTTGCTGTCAAAAACAAACACTTCTGGGATTGGTTACATTTTAATTGTATTGAATATTTTAAACCTCAATTAGGTTTTAGTGCACTTAAATAGGCATGATATTGATAATGCATTGTCTTGAAGAAATTGACTGTTTATATCATTGAATAAATAAACGTAATGTATTAATAAACACGTGTACTTTATGGCCCAACCAGGTTTGGGATGGATTGTTGACATTATGGTCAAATAAAAGAGTGAAGCGCTGGAATCTACCGCAACAGACAACTGTGGGGGTGGATTCAAATGTCCTCCCCTCTCCAGATTGTCTCAGACAACAATATAAACTGCAAATCGTTATCTTTGTTATTTCTTATTGGCATATAAGTCAAGTAAAGTGACTTAAACAACTGCTAACGTTACATTGTTCATCGTGAGATTGTAGCGCGGTTAAGTTAATGTACTTAACATGCATCTAATCAAAGACACGAGAACAATTGAGAAGAAGCGTTACCTTTGTTGTCGTGTTTCCGAAGGAACAAGCTAGTGGACTCGGTGGGTTTGGGCAGGTCTTTTTCAAAGTCCTCGGTGTCTTGGACGGGGTGGGTTCACGTTGTCTTTTCGATACGCTGCTTAACCGGACGTTCTCTTCCCATTGCCTGAATAAAGGAAAGTCTTTTTCAAGCCGACCGAGTGTGGAGGTGCAGCGCTGGCAGCATCTGTTTGACTGCTCCGGCTCCGGGGTGACTATCAGGTCCATCATCGCTAACCTATCTGATATGGTCGGCGTTGTTTTTGACACAAACATATCTGTGGAGTGTGCATAAACACGGGGTCCACTTTCCCTCATGTTTACTTTACATAAACGGCAAGAATCGTCCGGCGACATGGCGAAAGAAGCAAACACATGAGCAAACACAGCAATGATTCTTTTTCGTGGTGCTGCCGTCGCTCTGCATTTACGTCAGCGGCTAGCAGTGACACGATTGGCTGTGAGCTTCAACTGCCCCAGACTGACTGACATATGCAGCGCCCAATCAACGGCTGTGGAAAATTTTAAACTGCTCCACCCCTACAAGAAAATGAATAGCAGGTACCCAGCCTGTATCTCACTTGAGATTCAGGCTGGTGGTAGCCAGCCTACCAGAATGCAGGAAAATGAATCCATTTTTTCCGCTATCACTGACACAGAAATTTGTGGCTCATTGTTATTCTTATGAGCGAGCCACAGTGGCTCTTCATTTCAAATTCCTAGTGCAAGCATAGTATGACATGAAGTAATTCAATCTGGAGTCAGATTTGGTTGGGTCACTTAAAATCTGACTCCCCCATTATATTAGGAATGCAACAAAATGACAACCTTCAAATTTTCTCAGCTGGAACATCTGGACCTCTGCTGCTGCTGCTGTATGCAGTATCAAGTATCTGGTCATTACAGGACGTGAGGAGCTGCAGGAGGAGTCAGATTTTACTGGGGAGTAGGAAAATAAAACACTGGCCGCTCCAACACGAGGCTCCACACCCCCTCGTCTGTTTTCATCTCAACCGCTGAGTCTGTTAGCAGAACACTGCCTCGAATCGACCTAACGTCACATACCCGTTAAATTACCGGCAGTGCCTTTCCCAGGCTAATTTTCTACACATTAACTTCAACAAGTTAGCTGGCCTCGAGCTAACCTGAGCAGCAGGGAACAGTTAGCCTTGGCAATAAAGTTAACAGGGATGTTTCGGTTTAAGACGACATGTCGGCTTCATTTAGACCATCTTACGGTACCGTGGGGTTTCTGAGAGGCCAACCGGGGCTGCCATCGCTCCACAAACACCGACTTTCGGCTTCTTATACGATGCTAACCGTGCTAGCCGTCCATTCAGCTCCGTCCAGATACAGAGAAGGGTACCACACTACACAGTTAACACACTAAAGTGCACGGTAAACAAGCTGAACTACACAGTAAACACAAAATACTACACATTAACGATATAATCCAAACACAATAAATGGCATAAATCGATCAGAACTCACCTTCCTGCTGTCAGCTGCTCCTCTTCTGCCTTTGAAACAAAAACAAACAGTCCACTCTCTCCCACTTAGCAACCATTGCAGCTTCATGATTGGCTGATGTGGAGAACTTTCAACCAATAGGAAAGGAGGAGTGTCGTGTATTTGTGCTTATTTTTCTTCTCAGCACTTTCGGCTTACCAGCACGCGCCAAAGAATCATTTTTGCTATTTCATCCTGCACCAAACTCTTACTAAACGCGATAAAGTTCAAGAAAAAGCATTACGTTTATTATTATTTTTAATAACTCTGGCTTAATTTGGCCCATCAACACAATTCAAAAACTGGTAGTTTCCAATCCGCACTTTCAACACAAGTTGAAACGGACCGCCTTAATGTTACGTCATCTTAAATCAGTGATGTGAATTTTTCTGCGCAGGCGCATACGTCAACTCCAGTGGGTCAAAGCCATTTTGGACAACTTTTGATTCCTTTTCGTCACATTTTAAATCATTTGGCCAGTTGTGTACTAATTTTGGACAAATTGCAAGTCACTTTGGACAACATTTTCAATAATTTTAGTCAATTTTAAATAAATTTCTGGAGATTTTTTAACTTTACATCCATGCAAATAAGTTTCAGCTTAATTGTGATTAAAGTTTAGTTGATAATCAGACTTCACATTTACTTTTCAGCGTGTAACTGCAGTATGTTTACGCCATATATGTCTCATACTTGTTTACATTTGAAAATAGGCTACAATTAATCCCAAAACCTGAACTAATTATCCGTTCAATCTGATTTTGGACCATTTTTAAGCAGTTTGAAGTCATTTTGCACGAATTTATTTTATTTTTTGGATCATTTTTAATTAATTCATTACTCACGTTGGGTACTTTGAGTCCTTTTAGACATTTTCCAAAGGATTTTGTACAATTGTGTTATTTGATGCACCTTTAATGTCATTTTTTGTTAAAATAAATCTGTTTTTAGTCACCACACAGTTGTTTTGTCCGTTTTTTGATGCTGTTTGTCCTTTTTTTACCTTCATCCCTCCCAGATCCTCACAGCTATAGTGCTGCAAACTCTCGCTGAACAATTTGAACAGAAACATCCGGACTCGCTTTTTATCTTCATGAGGGACTTCAACAGAGCGAGATTAGACCTAGAGCTACCAAAACACAAACAGAATATTAGCTGCCCCACCAGAAACAGCAACACGCTGGACCACTGTTGCACCACTATTTATGGAGTAAACAATGAAAACCTGTGGTTAAAACTGTGAGGAAACGGACCAGTGAGGCAAAGCAGGAACTTCAAGTCTTTTTTGGCTGAACAGACTGGAGTCTTTTGGAAGCTGCCAACAGCAACCTGGACGATCGGCCAGACACTGTGACCGCTTACATCAGTTTCTATGAGGACATGTGTGCGCCAATCAAAACCAATTTTGGCCAATTTCAAGTCATTTTAGAACCATTTTGGTCTATTTTAACTACTTGGATAAGTTTGAAGCAATTGTGGACAGTTTTCAGTCCCTTTTGGACATTTTCTACCCAATTTCAGACTATTTTAAGTCATTTTAGAGCAGTTAAAAGTCATTTTGGACACTTCTAGAATCATTTTGATCTAACCTGGATAAGTTTAAGGTAATTGTGGACAGGTTTAAAGTCCTTTTGGACAGTTTTTAGACAATTTTAAAGCCATTTTTGGTCTAACTTGGACAAGTTTGAAGCAGTTGTTGACAGGTTTCAGGTCCTTTTGGGCAGGTGTTTGGTGTAACTCAGGTGTGAAGAAGGACAGCGGGGCTGAGGTCGCTGCTGTACAAGGAGAGGACATTTATTGTAGAATTCCCAACATCACAGATGTGTGTTACCAGGTTTGAGGTTGTCTTTTCCAGTGATTCAGACGATGTGGACACATACACCCACATGCATGTCGCACACCTGCACGCACACACACACACACACACACACACACACACACACACACACACACACACACACACACACACACACACACACACACACACACACACACACACACACACACACACACACACACACACACACACACACACCTGCTCGGCTACACACTCTGACACACACTCGCACACGTTCACAGTCTTTATACGTACAAAAATTGAAATACAAATACAAATAATACCACAATAAAAACATTGTCTTGTCTTTTTTTCCGTTTAGAAATCCTTATAGCTATGTTCTCTATTCTGTAGAAAGACGGCTAAGCTTTAATAAGTGACTTTTTTGTCTTTCTCTAAGATATCATCGGAATAATGAAAGTTCTTACAGTATATATATATCTTCTGCTCTATGGTTGTGCCTCCTGACCTTTATTCACAGGGTGTGGATCATCCTGCTCATGTAAAAGGCTTCAGCTGGCCTTAAAGCGCCGTCGCTGCTCAAACCTCCACCGCCAGGCAAAAGAAGATCCAGTAAAAGAAGAGTCCGCTCGTGAAGCTACGGTGTGCATAAAAGAACATTAAACGTGTGACTCTCTCCAGAAAACGCTTTCACTTTAACAGCTCAGTGTTTGGAGGAAAAAGAAAAGAAAAACTTGGGTTTTTTTCCTGGAACCCTGCAGCGTATTGCCTCAGATCTACAGAACAGGTGCTTAAACATGCGAATAAACTAAATAAAACTCAAAAAAAGTCAAAGAAAAGCGTCTTGTTTTTCTTCTTCTGCGTCCTCACCTGCTTCCGTTCTTAACATCGAAGTGGGTATTTACAGGAAAACAGGCAGTAAAAACGCTCTAGTCTAGTGGTTCCATATCTACAGACTCCCAGTTTTCAGTTCTCCAGTGTTCACACCGCCACGTTTCTGACTTTTCACCGGCTTTTTTATTTTTATTTTTGCTACATCCGTCTGGAAAACATCCAGCTAGCAGCAACAATCGAGGTGTGAATGTCAGGACCATCTGGGATTCATTAGCAGCCAAAAAGCAGAAAATTAATGCTGTCAGAATCACAACAATAATAAAACTCCGGTCAGCCGTGGCGATCTGTTGATGATCTGTAGGTTTTTTCCGATTCAAAAATGAAAACTTACGTCATTTTGGAGTAAAGAAAAAAAGTTAAATTCAGTGGAAATTTTGAACAAAGACAATCTAGTCTGTTTTCTGTTTCTTTAATTCTTTAAAAGAAATTAGCAAAAATAGGCCAGTGTTCTGTTTTTTTTAAATTGTAAAAAATGTTTGATTTAAAAACAAAAAACAAAAAAATGGGTCCACTTTCTCTTTTGTTTATCATTATAGGTGGAAACTAGAAAAAATAAAATGGGCTCATTTTAATTTTTTTTATGGTTGGTTTAAGAAAATAAACCTCTAAAATGATCCTAATTTTATATTTTTTTAGGTTTAAGACAACAACAAAAAAGCAGACATTGTTTTGTTTTCTATTTTATACGATGTTTCATGTGGAAAAAAATAAAATGTGGTCTGTTTTATTAATTTTTGGTTTAAAGCAACAACAAAAATGGACTCAATAACTGAAGGTTTAAAACGGGAAATGGAAAAATGGACCCATTTTCTTCTTTTGTTTGTTTTAAACATTAAAGGGAAAACTGAGCCAGTTTTCTGCTTTTTCAAAACAAATATTGTTGGTTATTTTTCTGCCTTTTTTAACCCGTTACTGTGCAGTTATTGGGTTTTCAGCTGTCTGCACTTGAATGCAACATTTCTTTGACCGGCTGGTTTTGTTATTTTTTGGTTCACTGCAGATTTCACTATTTTTCCATCTCGATTGTCAGATTTTACAGCCTCACATCAGGAGACAAAAAGACCGACTTCCACATTCAGGGAGCTCCATACTCTCCAAACTTGTTCCTCCTGTCATTGGATTGGTGACGAGTTCAAGTGTTTTTCTGGCTAATGCTACTCGTGTGAACGCGTCAGAAAGTCAGCGATGTGCTACTCAGAGCTCAGACGTGGAGGCTGAAGGCCGCTCGGCTCGTCCTGAAACGTCGGCAGGAAGTCCTGGAGGCACCCGGAGGCGTCCAGATGTTCAGCAGCAGCTTGTTGTCGTCGTCGTCGTCCTCCACAAACACACACAAACACACAAACACACACACTCCGTCTGGCCTCCTGCCATCCAGATGTTCCACAGTTACCAGTTCATCATGGAGCTCCTGTTCAGGGTCATGAAGAAGACCTGGCTGCTGCCTCCAGAGCGAACCGAGGCGAAGAAAACCTGAAGGAGGAGGAGGAGAAGAAGAAGGAGAAGATGAAGGAGAGGAAGAAGAGGAAGAAGGAGGAGAAGAAGGAGACGAAGGAGGAAAAGCAGAGGAAGAGGAAGAAGGAGAAGACGAAGGAGGAGAAGAGGAGGAAGGAGAAGATGAAAGAGGAGACGAGGAAGAAGAAGGAGACGAAGGAGGAGAAGAGGAGGAAGAAGGAGAAGAAGGAGAAGACGAAGGAGGAGAAGAGGAGGAAGAGGAAGAAGAGGGAGAAGAAGGAGAAGACGAAGAAGGAGAAGAGGAAGAAGAAGGAGAAGGAGAAGAAGAAGATAAAGGAGGAGGAGAAGAGGAGGAAGGAGAAGATGAAAGAGGAGAAGAGGAAGAAGAAGGAGACGAAGGAGGAGAAGAGGAGGAAGAAGGAGAAGACGAAGAAGGAGAAGAGGAAGAAGGAGAAGAAGGAGAAGAAGGAGACAAAGGAGGAGAAGAGGAGGAAGAGGAGGAAGAGGAAGAAGAATGAGAAGAAGGAGACGAAGGAAGAGAAGAGGAAGAAGGGGAGGAAGAGGAAGGAGGAGGATTCAGCACAAGTTCACTCTGAGTTCATTTATTTATACTTTAGTCTCATTCATTGGCAGGAATTCCAGATGTTCAGGACTAGGATTACTACTACGACTACCACTACTGCTACTACTGCTATTACTTTAACTACTACTCTTTTTACAACGACTACTATTGCTACTTCTACTATGACTACCGCTAGTATTTGTTTCACTACAACTACTATTACTACATTTACTGATACTATTATCATTACTACTACTACTACTATCACTACAATTACCTTTACCACAACCTTTACTGCTACTTTTACTACAACTACTACTCCTACTTTTACAGATACTGCTACTACTTTCATTACTACTACTATTAATACGACTATTACTCCTTCGAAAACAACAACTATGACCACTACTACTTTCACTAACACTAGCAATACTACTACTGCCACTATGCAGAGAATCTGACGTCAGGCGACCGAGTGTTCAGGTACACTCAGCTGTGTTCAGGAACATTCAGCTGTGTTCAGGAACATTCAGCTGTGTTCAGGAACATTCAGCTGTGTTCAGGAACATTCAGCTGTGTTCAGGAACATTCACTATGTTCAGGAACATTCAGCTGTGTTCAGGAACATTCACTATGTTCAGGAACATTCACTATGTTCAGGAACATTCAGCTGTGTTCAGGAACATTCAGCTGTGTTCAGGAACATTCACTATGTTCAGGAACATTCAGCTGTGTTCAGGAACATTCAGCTGTGTTCAGGAACATTCAGCTGTGTTCAGGAACATTCACTATGTTCAGGAACATTCACTATGTTCAGGAACATTCAGCTGTGTTCAGGAACATTCACTATGTTCAGGAACATTCACTATGTTCAGGAACATTCAGCTGTGTTCAGGAACACTCAGCTGTGTTCAGGAACATTCAGCTGTGTTCAGGAACATTCACTATGTTCAGGAACATTCACTATGTTCAGGAACATTCAGCTGTGTTCAGGAACATTCAGCTGTGTTCAGGAACACTCAGCTGTGTTCAGGAACATTCAGCTGTGTTCAGGAACATTCACTATGTTCAGGAACATTCACTATGTTCAGGAACATTCAGCTGTGTTCAGGAACATTCAGCTGTGTTCAGGAACATTCAGGTGTGCTCATGTGTGTTCAGGTACGTTTAGGTGTTTTCAAGGAACACTCAGCTGTGTTCAGGAACATTCAGCTGTGTTCAGAAACATTCACTATGTTCAGGAACATTCAGCTGTGTTCAGGAACATTCACTATGTTCAGGAACATTCAGGTGTGTTCAGGAACATTCACTATGTTCAGGAACATTCAGGTGTGCTCATGTGTGTTCAGGTACGTTTAGGTGTTTTCAAGGAACATTCAGGTGTCTTCAGGTGAGTTCAGGTACGTTCACTATGTTCAGGAATATTCAGCTGTGTTCAGGTACATCCACTATGTTCATGTGTGTTCAGGTGTGTTTAGGTGTTTTTCAGGAACATTCAGCTGTGTTCAGGTGTGTTCACTATGCTCAGGAATGTTCAGGTGTGTTCAGGTACATTCACTATGTTCAGGAACATTCAGCTGTGTTCAGGTGTGTTCAGACTCACCTTGTCGTTTCTCTCTGACAGGAACTTCAGTCGCTGAGCTCGCTTGTGCATGAAAACTCCATCGAGGTGTCCCGTCTCCACGGAGCGGATCTCAATGGCCTTCTCTCCCCATCCCATGATCTGGCTGGAGTGGATGTAGGCTGCAGGATGGGAGGGGGACACACAACCACAACCACAGACACACAACCAGACAAACACAACCACAGGCACACAACCAGACAAACACAACCACAGACACACAACCAGACAAACACAACCACACAGAGGGTGGAAGAGCAGAAACCTCAGCAGTCGTCCCTCCAGACCTCCTCACCTCCGTTATTATTGCAGCAGTTTCTGGCTGATGTTGGATCAGAGCCGGACAGGAAGCAGGACGGAGACGAGTGGACGTCTGATCACTGCTGACCCACGCACAACAACGTCTCTACAACGTCTCAACAGCATAACAGCTGAATACTTCTCTACAGCGGTTCATTCATGGAAAACATCCACACGAATTTTCTTTTTAAAAAGCTACTGAGACTCCTGAGACTTTTGGATTCTAAGAGTTGTTTAAATGATGAATCCTACAGCTACGGTGCTGTAAAAAAGTATTTGCCCCACGCTCAAATTCAAACTTTTTTTGTAAATTTTCCCCATTTTTATATTTAAGAGCATCAAAGAAAAGTAAATATCAGACAAAGATAACCCCAGTAAACAACGATGAATTTATTTATTAGGGAAAAAATTATTCAAAGCTACCTGGATGTGAGTGAAAAAGGAACTGCCCCCCAAGGCTAATAATACAGATGGTCCTCGGTTTACGGCGTCGTTGACCTACGGCGTTTCGTCGTTACAGGGAGCTGGCGAGCGGAGTGGATGAATATGTCGTCACAAGGCGCTATAAGACGGCTTTGTTTACATTCAGTGCCTAAAAAACACAATTTTCCTCTCAAAAAACAGCAAGTATTCATGAAATAATCCTTTTTTGCTGATTTACATTCTACAAATCTAAACTTTATGGTCACAAAGTGTAAAAGAACAAGCAAATATTCGCAAACAAGAATGTTTTGGACATTATCTAGAGCAAAAATCTGCTGGATTACGCTTGGATGGACGGAAACCGGATTTTTTAAGGCGGAGGACGTCTCATTATGGTCGGAAACTCAAATAATAAGTTGTTAATTTACAGAGGAGATAGAACCCTGTCTTCAAAAATCACAACTAAACTGCAGTCTCATTTATGTTTTGAAAGAAACAAAGGAATCATGGAGGCAGCAACAGGACTTTAATCGAGGAAATCCACAGTTTAGACACTAGTCCTCCTTTGTCTCACTGGCTGGATTTTATTGAAATATTTTGATGTTATTTTTGGTGCGTTGGAGAGAACTGTACCTAAAGTATCGATCGAAAAGTATTCACCCACCTTCAGAAGTTTTCTCTGCTTTTCAACACTGAATCTTAGTCAATTTAATTTGACAAAAGACTCACAGATTTCTACAAAGTTCCAGCAACTGGTTAAAAATACAGAATCAATGACTGCGGAAGTGTTCATCCAGTGATTGTAGAATAAAGACTCCTGGATCTGGAAGGTCCAGTCTCTGGTGGATCAGTTCTCCTGGATAGAACTACACCATGAAGACCAAAGAACACTCCAAGAAACTCTGAGAAAAGCTTGTTGAAAAGCATCAGTCAGGACGATACAAGAACATTTAAAGTTCCTGAAGATCTCTTGGAGTCCAGTTAAATCCATCATTAAGAAATGGAAGGAAGATGGAACATGAATAAATCTGACTAGAGCAGGACGTCCTCAAGACCTGAGAGACCGAGAAGAAAGAGACTAGAGAGGGAGGCCACCAAGACTCCTATGACTCCTCTGAAGGAGTTCCAGCTTCAGCAGCTGAGATGTTAGAGACTGTTCATCCAACAACTGTTGTCTGTTCTTCACCAGTCAAAGCTTCATGGAAACAAAGAGAAAGACTCTGATGGAAAAAGATCAAATTAAATCTAGACTAGAGTTCCTCTTCTGACTTTAAGGGGTGAATTCTGGTGCCCTTCCTTTCTATTTCTAATTACTGACATTATTTGTAGAAATCTGTTTTGAGTCTTTGTGTGTGTATTATTGTCAGTAAATAGATTCAGAGTTTAAAAGGAACAAAAAGGGAAACATCTAAAGGTGGGTGAAGACCTGTGACACAAACTGACTGGTTTTGGGGCGGATGTGGACTCCACGGTCGTTGCAGCAGATCTCAGTTTCATCTGCTTTGGTTTCAGGACCCTAGAAGGATGTTTTTTCGTTTTCTTGGGGAACAGACAGGCGGTTCGTTGCTCAGCATTTTGTTGTTTTTTGGGTTTCTGTGGCGCTGTGGGGACGGGGCGGGGCTGAGGCCGGACTTTAGAAACTCTGGTTGGACGTTAAAATAAACAACAACACACAAACGATGTCCACACGCAAAACACACAAACTGTTAAACCGAGCGGCGGTCAGAAAACACAGCGACCCATCCTTGATCCCGTCTCTCCTCCTGAACTCTAGATCCACTCGCCTCCATCTCAAGCACAACTCTCACCTCAAACATTTCCAGAGCGATCAAGGATGGAAGATGACACGACAGCAGACCCTTCAAATGTAAAGAAAGAAAAGTCCAACGACACACAGAGAGGACTGGACAGAAAAGATCAGGAAGTGAGCAGGATGGGAGGTGAAGACATGCAGCAGGTTGATGTGAAGACAGAACGTTAAAGAGACACAGCGAGGTCCTGGGAGTCTTTAGGTCAGAAAACCACGAGAACATCGACACCAGAACGCTCCTCTGACCACAGTCAATCTGAGCCTCATTACACAAAAGTTCTTTACTCACAAACCCTGTTAGCGAGGCTGAAGCGTCATTATAATCAGTATTTAATCTTTTTCCACTGCAGAAACTCTGTTTCTTCATCAGTTTTTAGCTGTGTATTTTTTTGATATTTCTCTATTTTTGACTGTACTTCAATAAGCAAAAAATATTATTTTACAGATACTTAACAAATATTAAATATATCAGGGATTTAAAAATTGTGAACAATTTTAACTGTTATTTTAGAGATTTTCCCTGTCTAGGTAAATTACAAATAATAACTAGTAAAATAACAGAAAAAAACATTTTTTGAATAAATATTTATTTATTCATTTGCAGTGCTCAACACTAAAATTTCTCTATTTTTACTGCATTAAAATAAGCAAAAAATATTATTTTACAGATATTTAATTAAAAAAGCGTATATCAGGGATTTAAAATTTGTAAATAATTTTGACTGTTATGTTAAATTACACATTAACTAATAAAATCACAAAAAAATATAAATTTTTATACATATTTTTTTATTCATTTGCAGTATTTGACACAAAAATGTCTATTTTTTTTTTTACTGCATTTAGAGGCAAAAAATATTATTATATGAATTTTATTTTACAGATTTCATTATATTAAAATTTCTCTATTTTTTTATTGCATCTAATTAAGTCCAAAATATTATTTTTTGAATATTATTTTTACAAATATTATATTAGAATTTTAAAACGTTAAACTGTATTTAAATAAGCTAAAAAATCAGATTTTATGAATATTATTTTACTGCTATTATAAAATAAAATGTCCCTTTTTTACTGTATTAAAATAAGCAAAAAATATCATTATATTATATAATAAAATCATAGAAAATACCTCGTAAAATAGCAGAAAAAAGTATTAGTTTTTGTGTTAACGGTAAAAAACAGGCCAAAATTGTAAATAGTACGACATCAAAAAAATAAAATAAATTACTAAGTATAGTATAATTGTATAGGGGATGTTTCCTTGTAATTATCTCATTACTCATGAAAATTTTTAAAAAAATCTATTTATCATAAGTTTACATCTGGCAGAATTAGTAAAACATGAACCTCTAATGAAAACATGAATGATCGGAGCAAATATAATAAATAACGTTGTCTGAACTCTAACCCTAAATGACAGAAAAGTTTTTCATAATCAAAGATATTTTCTAAATAAAAAAAAAACGGACATTATTTCTCTAGTTTTTCCAGTAAATGTAAACTTATTTGCTGTATTTGTCCCATCAGGGCCACCGTAGATTATTACTCTCTGGTTTAATGTTAAAACACTCCAGAGCAGGGACTGAATGATGGAGGTGTTTCTGTTCTCGTCGCTCTCGACTCCCTCAGACCTGCAGCGTCTCTTTAACCAGGTGCGGACACACAGGTGAGACAGTCTGGCTGCTGATTGGCTGGAAGCGTCTCTGAGTGGGGGGGTGAGGGTGAAGGATGATCTGCTGGGACCGCTCATATAGAGGTCAGAGGTCAGGGGTCAGGGAGAAGCGAGCTGATTGGTTGACGTACCGACGGAGGTGGGCATCTCGCCCCACTGCAGCACCACGTCTTTGGTGATGCGTCCGTAGGTGTTGACGTAGACGCCCTCGTCCTCGTAGCACAGCAGCATCTCCATGCCGTCCGTCTTGGGCAGAACCACAATGGCGTGCGGGGTCACCTGACCCTGAATCTGCCGGGGCGACACACGGGAGGAGGGAGTTGGAGGGGGCAGGGGCAGGGGGGCAGTTAGGGGGAGTTAGGGGCCGCCCGACACCCCCCGACCCCCGCCCCCGAGAGAAGAAACTGCTGCAACAATGGAGGCTCCCGCAGCCACGCAATCGCCATGGAAACAGACATGAGCACAGTGTGATTCATGACTGCCGAGAGCGCGGTGAGGCGGTTGCCGTGGTTACCGTCTCCTTCTCCCCGTCTCCATCCCCTGACTGTAACCAGACCGGGTTAGAGGAGGACACCGACTCTATTCCAGTCTATTCACTCATTCATTCATTTTTTCACTCATTCATTCATCTAATCCTACATTTAAGCATTCATTCATTCACTGAGGCTTTGAAAAACTCATTCATTCATTCACCGATTCACTCATTCATTGATCAATCTAAACATTTAAACATTTAGTCATTCCCTAAATCACTCACACATTCATTCTATTCACTCATTCACTCAGCTCACAAATCTACCTTTGACACTCACCTGATCACTCAGCCACCTAACTCTGTATTTAAACAGTCATTCATTCACCAAGTCATTTAATTCACTCATTCATTTGCCACCAGATCCTACATTTAAACATACATTCATTCACACAGTCTCTGAATCATTCATTCATTCAGTCACCTAATCCTGGACTTAAACATTTAATTATTCACTGAGTCACCCCCAAACCCTTTAAACATTCACTCACTCATTCAATCAGCATCCTAATCCTGATTGAAACACTCATTCATTCAGCCACCTCTTCCTACATTCATTCCTTCATACACTTGTCTTCATTTCAGACTCACTAATTCATCCATTCATTCATTCTCTCTCACTCTTACAGGGTGGATTTACACTCTGTACTCACTCACTCACTCACTCATGATTTCCCCCATTCATTCATTCATTCATTCATTCATTCTTAAAGCAACTAACTCATTTATCCATTCACCCATTCACTCGCTCATTTCCAACACTCATTGTGTTTCTCTCCTGTTTTTCTATCTGTACCCTCCTACCACTGGTTCACCTTCACACATTCATTTGTTTACGCCTTTATTGGTTTTCTGGAACTGTCACACATTCATGTGTTCATTCTCTAACTTCCTCACTGCTTCATTCATTAAAGTCGGACAGTTTGACTTTAAAATGGTTCAAATTAAAGTTGTACACAATTTCCATCACTTCTCATTGACTTCCATTCAGTTCCTGGAGATATAAACTAGCGGTAACCACAGCTATAGTTGTCTAACAAACTCAACAAATTACGCCTTAAACTAACCCGACTACACCTTAAACTAACCTGACTACACCTTAACCAAACCTGACTACACCTTAAACAAACCTGACTACACCTTAACCTAACCTGACTACACCTTAACCTAACTACACCTTAACCTAACCTCACAACACCTTAACCTAACCTGACAACACCTTAACCTAACCTGACTACACCTTAACCTAACCTGACTACACCTTAACCAAACCAGACTACACCATAACCAAACTTGACTACACCTTAAAAAACCCGATTACACCTTAACCTAACCACACCTTAAAAAACCCGAATACACCTTAACCTAACCTGACTACACCTTAACCTAACCTGACTACACCTTAACTAAACCTGACTACACCTTAAAGAAACCTGACTACACCTTAAAAAACCCAACTACACCTTAACCTAACCTGACTACACCTTAACCTAACCTGACTACACCTTAACTAAACCTGACTACACTTTAAAGAAACCTGACTACACCTTAAAAAACCCAACTACACCTTAACCTAACCTGACTACACCTTAACCTAACCTGACTACACCTTAACCTAACCTGACTACACCTTAACCAAACCTGACTACACCTTAAACAAACCTGATTACACCTTAAAAAACCAGACTAAACCTTAACCAAACCCGACTACACCTTAAAAAACCCGACTACACCTTAACCTAACCTGACTACACCTTAAACAAACCTGACTACACCTTAACCTAACCTGACAACACCTTAACCTAACCTGACTACACCTTAACCTAACCTGACTACACCTTAACCAAACCTGACTACACCTTAAACAAACCTGACTACACCTTAAAAAACCAGACTACACCTTAACCAAACCTGACTACACCTTAAACTAACCTGACTACACCTTAACCCAAGTCTTAAACTTGGTGTTCTACAGAGTCTTACATGTGAGGGGATGTAGATGTCGTAGGGGTTTCCGGAGTCGACATCGATGACGTGGAATCCGACGCTGGATCCGTAGATGACCTTCAGCCTCTGGCCCTCCTCCACGGTCAGGTCCACCAGCAGGGGGCGGTGCTGCAGGTCAGTGAAGGACTGAAGCACAGAGAGGAAGACAGTAAGTTAATTGGAAAATATCTTGTCTAAACTTTCTTTAAAACCAAAGACCTCCGTAAACTAAGAGGAATCACATGTTAAGGTGTTGTTTTTGAACTGCTGTCCTCTTAGTTCCAGTAGCGGGTCCATGATGGTCTCATGGCTGGGATGTGGCTGGTATCTCACTGTTGTGGCTCTAATTAGATTCCCAGTTGGGGAAGGAACTTTTAGCACTGGAACACACTGGTTCCTGCATGAGTCTTCCTTTCACTATCATCCAAAGGGACCATTGTCTAACTCAGTCACCTTGAAAAGACTGCTGTCGTGTTAGACTCCAGATCAATGGTTCAATGACAAGTCAAAGACGTGCAACAAGCTGGGTTTTCTCTGGACTCCCTTACAGATTGAACACAAGCAGTTACAGGTTACTCCACGTCCAGAACTAGTTATACAACACCCTGGTATGTATGCATACTACAACTTTTGGAGAAATTCTCCCTTCACGAAAGTCAGAAATCCCCCTTCGTGCTGAAGCATTGGCTGGGATTCGAATGTCAAATATAATAAATAATACACGTTTTTTCGATATGGCTACATCCATCTTTCACATGCAGTCATGAAAACAATGCCATGTAGCCTCAATGCCGTTTTTACCCAGTGGTCCCTTGTGGAATAGAAATAAAGCAGCCTGTTCCCATTTCGTTTACCTTGAAGGCCATGAACTTGTGGTAAGGTTTAGGCGCCCAGGCGTAGATTTCCACCGAATTCTTCAGAGCAATCACCAAGAATTTAATCCTCTCGTACTTGACTGCGGGAAAAAGGGAAAACAAGTTCAGATATGAAGCAGAAATCACAGGAGATTTAGCCACAAACATCTAGACCAGCCACCACTGACAAAAACAATAAATACTGTCCACCGATGCTTTACAGGCTGATGTGGACTGAAAGCCAACCTGACCATTTTTCTTGTGATATTTTTGGGGGCTCATCAAGGATTTGAACTCTTACAAAGTAAACCTTATGAGATTCGGGGGCTACTTTCAAGGTCATTTCACAACATTTACTTTAAAGCCCTTATCTTGGTCATTATTGGTGTGGTGTCTTATTTTTTTCAGAACAGTCTCGACAATCAAGATTTGATACGTCAGCACAGACTTACAACAATCACTGTTGGAAAGGTCGAGTCGTGTGATTTTTTTTTTTGAGTTTCGTTGCATCTCGTTCCAATAAATTCTTTAAAAAAAATCAAGTGAGAACAAGAGACATGAATTTGGATGCAAAGTGTCCGTCTATGGGTTGACAGTTGGTTTTGGTGGCAATCTAAGAATAAAACAACTGCTTTTCATGTGTCCAAGTGTAACCCCAGGTGGCTTTTGGAATGGTTGACCAACTTTTAGCCACCAGACTGGAGGCGTGTCAACAGAACGATGACTTGAAGCTGCTTTCGTACCGACTTTGTAGTGAACGCAGCCCTCCAGCTCGCCAACAGTAATCCAGCCCTGCTTCTTCTCCACTTCAGGGTCGTTGTGTAATATCCTGTTCCTCAGCCAGGACAGGTAGTAAACACGCAGCTTGTTCTTCTTCCCTGGTTTGGAAACAACGCAGAAGACAAAGTCGCTTTATGAACCCAGACTAAACAACAAAGACAAAGAAGAACATCTAATTCTAACCTGAAAACATTCTCTAAAAGCAACCTTCTTGTGTAAAAACCTGACTCTGAATTATGTAAAAATTGAATAAATCAGTAGAGATCTGATCAGTGGAGCTGTTTTTTAAAGGTTCAGGTGTTCATCTCTTCCTACAGCGCCCCCTGATGTTGTGGAGGTTAGTGAATACAAATTGTTTACACATGAAACAAGCTGCTAGCTCCAGGAGATTTTTCAGGAGAAATCCCATTGAGATTAAGAACCTCTTTTTCAAAGGTGTCTTGGCCAAGGCAGGCAGCAGCAAATACAAAACGCAATGAAGACACTAGCAAAAATCAATTTAAATAGATTAAATTTATGAGCAAATTATGATAAACAAGTGCATGTTGTTGCCTCAAGAACTCATAGTTTGGATTTCAAGGCGCTCAAGGAGATTAACTTGGGTAGTTTACAGTCTTTTTGCAACAGATTAAATGCAAAAGGTTCAGAGTAAACAAAACTATTTTCTCCAAATTCAGTACGAGATCATGGAACTGTCAGCAACAGATAATCTTGTGAATGGAGCAAGTGAAGATCAGAACTTTTCTGTGCAGTTAAGGAGCAAATGTAGGTGGCAGTAGTCCAACTATTGCCTTGTATATGAAAATATACCAACGTTGGATCTTTCTGGTTGCTAAAGCAGACCATCCTAATGGTCGTAATGGTGCGTCAACATTTTACAGTTCGTAATAAGCCTCAAAGAATCACGGTAAATGGAGTCAACCATCCGAAGACACTCACCAGAAACATTCAAATATGAAAGATCTCCATCATCCAACAAAGTCAAAGAGTCTGTGCAGGTAAATGGAGGAATCTAGTGTAAAAGCAGCTGCAGACAGATGTAAAGAGGTCTACCAACCTGAGATGGTCACCAGGACGTTGAGTCCCTCCAGGACGTCCATCTGCTGGAAGCGCCGTCGGTTGATCAGGTTGTAAACTTTGCCCTGACCGCTCCGATCCAGCAGCATCAGGCCGTTCTCGGTTCCCACCAGCAGGTTCACGCCTTCACAAACACACAAACATCTGTTTTCTACATCCTCCTTAACTGCACATCACTGATTCTATCGTAAAGTTGCGACATCCTCACCCCACAGAGCGGCACACAGGATCTCGGAGTTGAAGCGTTTCTTGTATTTCCGGATCTCAGGCGTGTCGCTGTGCGGTCGGATGTTGGTTGGGTTGACGTTGACCACAGAGATCTTTCTGGCCTCATTGAGTCTGGCCTGCTCCTGTTCCTGCTTCAGCAGCTCGTCAGCAAATAGCGCTGCAGCACAAAATAAACATCTTTATTTATTATGTACAGATATGCTCTTTTAGAGGTGGTATTTAACAGGACAGAGAAAGGTTCACGGTGAAAATTACGCTAAAAATGTGGTCAATACTTCAACAGTTTGAATTTGTAATAGAAATAAGATTTGGCTACGAAAACTGGGTGAAACAATTACAGCAGCCATCACAGGTTATGCTTAACAAGTTTACATGAAGGGACTACAGGAAGTGCTGCAGGAGGACTGGGAGCAGTGACGTGCTACACAACTACACAAATCTAAAGAAAGTAGACTTTTAGATTTTTTTTTAAAGCGCCTTGTATTAAATGAGTGTTTGAATCTGTGCTGATCTGCAGTACGGGATGGGAGCTAGCATAGCAGCGGCTTCCAACCTTTACTACATGTTTTCATTCATTCAGTCAGTCTGTATAAAGATTATTCTGACTTGTGATTCATACAAAGAAGATCTGAGAAATCAACATGATTTGGCCAAAGAAAGGCCTTTTTTCTTGCTAACTAGCTAACACTTTCACATAGTTTTGTCTGGGATCAACCACAACCTACAAAAAGAAGACAAAAAAATCTTGAATAAGAACTGTGCACTGATGGAGGTTAGTCCACGCAACCCAATGATGGTCATTTGTTGCATTTTCTAATCAACAAACTCTATGTTGGGAAATAAACTCATCTTAGGGAAGCCAAGAGCCAAACTGACAGTCAGTCTTGTAACATTTTCGGGGGCTCGTCTAGGATTCGATGACGAAAACACTTCCAAAGTCTGAGCTCTGGGCGATTTCCAGGCTAATTTCGATGCCTTTACCATTTAGCTCTGGTCAAGGGTGCTTGAAAGCTTTTTTGCAAAGAAAATCATAGAGTTCAAGGTCTTTATTCCTTGTATCCGACCCCTTAGATTGTTCTTGCGAGGATCCCGACCACCAGGCAGAACTTCGAAGAGAAAACCCACCTGAGGCAGAGTTATTATCGTCGTCGTCGGTCGGAGAAGTCCCGTAGACCCTCGGATCAACAAATGGCGTGAAGGAAGCCTTGGATCCTCCACCGCCTCCCATCCCGTACTGCAGATCAACACAGATTCAGAGTCAGTCGGGAGTCTGACAGGAGGTTTGATAGTTTGGGACGAAACAGGCGTCAAAATAAAGGAAACGTTTTTTTGGTGGTTGAAGCTCTTTGGAGCTTCACTGTTGGTTCCAGTAATCATCAGTGTTTCCTTCATTTTGTCGGCTACCTGCCTCGTGTTCTCGGGCACGAGGTGGAGGAAAGTTTCTGGATCGGAGGCTGGAAAGCCGAGAAAGGGAGTAAAGAGAGGGAAAAACGAGCGGACGAGGGAAGTTTCATCTGTGGTGAAACACTGGAGCCAGACGGGGCAGAATCAAACAAGACGGGGCAGAATCAAACAGGACGGGGCAGAATCAAACAGGACGGGGCAGAATCAAACAGGACAGGGCAGGAAACTAAAGCGATTTCTGACTTCTAGTTTGCTAAAATACAAAAAATAAACGAGGGAGAGTGGAGCAGCATACACACATTTATATCTAATTAACTGTTTTAGTCATTTGGAGTCATAATTTGAAGGTATTAGTGAACAAAGACCGGTTTTGTTCTTTTTCTTTGGTCATAAAATTGCATTTTAATAATAAGTGTTTTATTATAGAAAATATTTTAAAATCATAAAAAATAAGCATTATGTACAAATTGTAAGTAATGTCCACTTTAAAAAAATCTGTATTTTTTTTAATAATCAGTACTTCTTCTTTTATAAAATGTGACCATAAAATTACTGTTTTCAATTTAAATCAGAAAAAAACCCCAATAACAATAATTAAATAATGATAAATATTTTACTGATATTCACTGAGTAAAAAATAACAGTAATAATATATTTTTAAATAATTTTGTTTAAAAAACGTTTTTAATAGTTAAAAACACTAATAATAATACAAATATTATTTTGCTGATATTGATGATGATCATAGTTTTTATAGGTTTTTTTTCTGGCAGATTTTCACCTTTAAAAAAAAAATCCAGCAGCCTCTTTTTAAACTGAGATTTGCACCAATTGTAGCTGTTTAAAAGTAAAGTTTAAAAACGCTTCACTTCTCTGCACTTTTATCCACTTAAATTTCAAATAAGTAATTCAGTAAGTACATCCAGTCAGTGTTAATATTTCTCTAAAACTAAAGTGTGAATTTTATCCAGAGTTGTTTTAGATTTTTGTAGCTGAATTTATTCAGTTTTCTTCTACATGTTTTATTGTTCTTCTGTTAAATCGGGTGAATAATTTCTGTGCTTGATGAGCTGCTAACTTTATTTTTATTTTCCTCTCTCGCGCTGCTCCAGCTCTGCCAGCTTTGTCTCCTGGATGCTCTGAGGACAGGTGAGGGTCAGCGGTGAGGCGGTGCAGGTGGAGGAGGTGGGAGGTTCTTTTAGTTTTAAGGTGGCGCTCCACCTACTTGGGCCCCGGAGGCATCGCCGGGGGAGACCAGGGGGGAGGGGCTTTGCTGCACCAAATCGGGGAGATTGGCATTGCCTGGGAACAGATTAGCGTTGCCGGGGAAACCGTTGCTGGCGGCAGAGCTCCGCCTCCGTTCCCTGAGTTTCTGGAAGAAGAGAGAGAGGGGGCGGGGCTACTGCAGCGAGGCTGTGATTGACAGGTCAGGTGAGCTCGCAGGCGCGTTTGTTTCTGTGTGGAGCTCGTTTTATGACAGGGGCGGGCGGGTACAGAGAAAACACTCCCTCATACGTGTTCTAATGCCACTGTTTCATACAACATACAACACACAACATGTAACACACACTAGTTGGTTTTAACCTCCGTTGTAGCACTTATTAGCAATATACTTCCAATTAAACTGCAGTTACTGGCTGTTTTTGTTGCATTTTTCATCACTGCAACTAATTGATCACTTCAAATACAGCCACATGGATGATGACAGCTGATTTTAACCCGATTTGTGGCATTTATTAGCAATATAGTGCCAATTAAGCTGCAGTTTCTGAGCGTTTTTGTTGCATTTGTTTGTTGTCTGTGCACTATAACAGTTAGAATGACGTAAATCATAATAAAAGTTACATTTTTCTCGTTATTTGTTTCAGAAAAAAAAAAAGGAATTACTACATGCAACAGTGATCACAGGTGGTAGCACTGGGGAAAAAAACATGCTGTAGACATTTTTGCAAAAATTTCAATTTTTTCACGCAACTTTAGAAAGATGCTGAATGTATCTCCAACTTGCTCCTCTGTTCTCTGTTTCTGAGCCATGCTGCATTGATTTAGTGATTCAGTAGGTTTGATTTTACTCTAAACCATCTGAAACTTCTCCAGAGTAACATAAAATTGTCCAGATTGACCCAAAATTTATCCAAAGCAGCAAAAAAAACGTCCAAATTGACTGAAGAATTGTCCAAAAGAACTCAAAATCTGTCGAAAATCACTTTAAACTAGTTCAAAATGTGTTTTTTGAAGATTTCTGTCATTTTAGATGAAGTTTAAGGAAAATCAAACCTCTTGGATGAATAAATAAAGTCAGCATGGCTCAGAATTGTGAACAGAGGAGCAAGTTGTTGGAGATACATCCAGCATGGTGAAACATCTTTCTACGAGTGATGAACAGAGACTCAAGACTGGAATAAAACTTGTTAAAAATCAAATTGAAGTAGTTTAAAGTAGTTTGAGGCCGTTTTCAAGTTAGTATGGATAATTCTTGAGTCAGTTTGGATGTTTTTTTTTGTTGCTTTGGACAAATTATGGGTTGGTTTGGACAATTTTACGTAACTTTGGAGAAGTTTCAGATGGTTTAGAGAGACTGAGAGGAAAATCAAAGCTAATGAATCACTAAAATAAGAGCAGCACGGCTCAGAAACAGTGAACAGAGGAGCAAGGAGTTGGAGAAACATTCAGCATGGTGAAACATCTTTCTACAGATGACAAACAGAGACTCAAAACTGGATTAAAATTCATCTAAAATGACAAAAATCTTCTAAAAAATGTCTCAAATTGTCCATAATGACTCAGAAATTGTGATTTTTAATTATTTCAAAGTGACAGATGATGAACAGAATTTAAAAAAAGTCAAAAAACATCCAGAAACTACAGTTTAATTGGAATTATCTTGCTAATAAATGCAACAAAAGGGGGGATAAAATCAGCTAGCACCTGTAGCTGCTGTGGAAAATGAACCACAGTGAGTAAAAATGGCCGGAAACCTTTCAGTGATTTAATCTACATTAAGAACAAAGTGAAAATTTATTGAGATCGTTTTGCATCAGACCTTCCAGTCTCATTGAGTTTAAAGGGATAATGTGTGTTTTTTATAAAGACGGATGAACGTGGGGTTTTGGTAGAACTTTAAGGTCTGGACTCACCTCTCTCATCATCAGCGTTCCGTCCTGAGAGCTGTTTCCGTACGAATCTCCATGAGAGTCGTTGTGTCCTCCCATCATCCCGAACGACTCGTTGGTGCTTTGACTCGCCGCCGGCCTGAAAACAAACATTTTAGCAACATTTAACTTTCAACACAAAGCCTTCAAATGGACAGAAACTGTAAATGAAGAGAAATAAGTGCATCTGTGGTCGACTCACATGATCCGTGGGATGTCGCTGACCGCCACCGTGCCGTCGTTGGCTCCGCCCTCTCCCTCCTCATCCTCGCTGCTGTGGGACTCTTCGCTGGAGGACGAGTAGTCGGTGACTTTGACCGGCGGCCGGCTCGTCTCCTCGCCCTGTCGCAGCTCCCTCAGCTCTTTGGCCAAAGCAGTCAGATCCTGCAGGACGACAGACAAAAATGTTTAAATGTTTAGGTTTTCACTCCAAGAGACGTGAGTGAAAAACAGCTTTTAAATGTTCGTCGTGCAGGAGAGACGAGTGCTGCTGTCTGACACTTCAGACAGACAAGTTTTATATTTAATATTCTGCAAATGAGTGAAATTTATTCATGAAAAAGTAAAAATATTCAGTTTGTTTTAACCCTGTTTTTTATGTACGTTGCAATTAAAACAATAATATTAAAAAAATTTAAAATGATATTTTACAAGAAAATTATTTTATAAATGACATAAAAATTCACTGTAAAAATGAATGTTTTCTAACAGTTTACAACAATCTTTAAACTGTAAATAATGTCAATATCAAAAGTCTATTTGGTTTTCTTAGTGTGTGACTGTAAAATTAAACAGTTTTAATTGCATTTAAATCTGCTAACTTTTAATTATTTTATAGATATTTGTCTTTATGTTCACAGTTTTTAATGTGTTTTCAGAGCGTTAGTAAAAAACTTGATGTGTAATACAGACAAACAGGAAAACATCTCCAGAAACAAGTTTCTTCCTGAATCTGTGACTCCAGAAAGCTCGAAAGTGATTTTCTCTCCTGCAACTAAAAAGTCAAATCCACCTTTAACAAACAAACAAACAAACAAACAAATGGGGTTCTGTGGCTCCATGCAGCTTTTGGTTCGATACAATATTTACTGAGGCTGCAGGACGAAGAGGCAGCGAGCAGGAAGAGGAGGAGGAAGAGGAAGAGGAGGAGGAGGATGAAGAGGAAGAGGAGAAAGAGGTGGAAAAAGAGGAAGAAGAGGAAGAGGAGGAATAGCAGGAAGAGGAGGAAGAAGAGGAGGAGGAGGATAAAGAGGAAGAGGAGAAAGAGGAGGAAAAAGAGGAAGAAGAGGAAGAGGAGGAAGAAGAAGAGGAGGAATAGCAGGAAGAGGAGGAAGAAGAAGAGTAAGAGGAGGAAGAAGGTGAGTGTTTTCATGCTGCAGTGCAGGAAAGTTGAAGGTTGCAGCTCTAAATTCAGACTCTGTGTTGGTCAGTGAACGCCTCATCGCTGCTGTGATGCGTCTCTGCAGCTTTAATGGAAGAAAACCGACGACCAGACGTTATTATTTATGAATGTTTTAGTGTTAAAGACGTGGAAGAGGACGAAGCTACGCTAACCAAGAGAAGATAACAGGTTTAATTTTCCTGCTTTTATCTTCAACTGTACAAAACTAGAACACTAGAACTAGAAATAAGTAAAAAATAAAAAGTCCAATAACAGATAATATCTTTTAAAAAGTCAATTATTCCACATGCTGCACTGAAATTCAAGTAAAATAAAATAAACAATAATAAAAGCTATAATAAAATGACAAAAAAGCAAAATGAAAATAAAATAATTCTAAAAACAACATTTAAAAAAACTGGTACAATAAAATAATTGAAATAAAAAATGTTCCACATACTTCACAAAGAAATGCAATTAAATAGGAAAAAGAATGTGAAAAAATAGAATTATGTATCAGGTATTTAACTGGAAATGGAAAACTAAATCAGAAATATCATAAAAAATATTTGAACTAAAATAAAAATGTGCCATTTTTTAAAACCAAAAATGCAATTAAAAATAAAAATATTGTTTACAAACATAAAAATAAATTAATTATACTAAATATTTTACAAGAAATGCAACTAAAGAGAAGAATAATTGTATAAAAATTAATTGAAGGAAATTTTAAATAAAATTTTTAAATGCAAACATAATTGTTTTGTATTATGTGATTTTAATTATTTTATTTTTAAAAATGTAGACGATGGAATATTTTCTTAGATTGCAGTAAAACCTGGACACCGTGTAGGAAGTTTATGAAAATATTACTACAAACGTAAACCATTATTCGCGTTTTGTTGAACCAAACGGCCTCAGAACAGATTTAACATCTGGAAACATCTGCCCTGTGTTTGGTTCTCAGTGAGAGTTTGATTAAAGCGACGCATTGCAGCAGAATGAAGCTCTGAGAATCTGACAGGAAACGGAGACAGGAAGTGGAGAAAGAGGAGAATCGAGCTGCAGGAGGGCAATTTTCTGCTTTTCTTACCAAATCCTCCTGAAGACAGAAAGAAACCCAAGAAAGAGACACAGAGAGAGACTGAAGTATGAGAACAGGAAGTGATGGAAAAGAACAAACAACAAATAAAACTACATCTGAACACAAACTGTTCTCCTCCTGGAGTTAAAACTGAAGCTAGATACAATAAAATCAGTTAAAAATTGGATACATTTTAACTTTAACTTGAAAGAAATTGCTTACAACTGTGGATTATGTCCTCAACAAAGCAAATTTTAACTGTTTGGTCAAAAAAAATAACAGATAACACTCAGTAGAACTCACAGAAAAGATCAGAATTTACAAAAACAAACAAACAGATCGAAACTGTAAATAAAAATGAAAAACCTGAATATACACCAATTGTAATTTGTTGGTTGGCAGCATTTAAATGATCAAAATTATCATTATTTTATAGATATTTGCTGTTATTTGAAGGAATAATTCTGTATGCTAAGGTTAGGAAATTGTAGATAATTCAAGATAATATTATTTTACATTTTTTTCTGTTTTGTTAAATTATAGTCTAAGAAAATCTACAAAAAATTAATTTGTGTGTTAAGTTTTGTTGTGTTTTTTAAAACAGTGTTTAACTGTAAAATTAGATTATTTTCTTTACATAATGTAAATGTGCAAAAATATAATTATTTTGCAGATATTTGCTGTTATTTGAAGGAAAAATTCTGTATATTAAGGTATGAAAAATGGGAAATAATTAAAGAAAATATTACTTTACGGAATTTCCCTGTTTTGTTAAACATTAGACAATTAAAAAAATAACAACATTAATTTACACATTAGCAATTTTGTCAAAAAAATACCAGATAACAATTACTAAAATTTAAAGAAAATGTCACAATTTATATAATTTACATAAAACATAAACAGGTCAAAACTTTAATAATGCTCAAAAAAAAAACTAAATTTTATAAATTTCTTTTTAAAAAAAATATTTGATTGTGAAATGACATTATTTTCTTTACTTAATTTAAATCAACAAAAACATCATTATTTTCCAGATATTTGCTGCGATATCTACAAAGATTTTTCCTGTTTTGTTAAATTACAGATAATTTCTTGTAAAATCTACAGAAAAGTTTTAATTTACACATTAAAAAAAAATACTTGAAATAATGTATATATTTATGGACTATCAATCCAGATTTTATATTTTGAATAATAAGTAAATATATTTTAAATTTTAATTTGGGGATTTAAGAAAAGCAAGAACTTTGGGGACAATTTTGTGAAGGGAACTGAATTTTAGGAAGCTGAGAACCTTTTAAAAAAGTTAAGACTATTTTGAAAATCAACAAAACAATGTGTACACATAGTAAACAAAGTGATTTTTTTTAGATAAAAGTATTTTTGTTCTAAATGTAGGACAGACAGACAGGAGGACAGACAGACAGACAGACAGACAGACAGACAGACAGGAGGACGGACAGACAGACAGGAGGACAGACAGACAGACAGTAGGACAGACAGACAGGAGGACAGACAGACAGACAGACAGACAGACAGACAGTAGGACAGACAGACAGTAGGACAGGAGGACAGACAGACAGACAGACAGTAGGACAGACAGACAGGAGGACAGGAGGACAGACAGGCAGGCAGACAGACAGACAGGAGGACGGACAGACAGACAGGAGGACAGACAGTAGGAGAGACAGGAGGACAGACAGACAGACAGACAGACAGACAGACAGGAGGACAGACAGACAGGAGGACAGACAGACAGGAGGACAGACAGGAGGACAGACAGACAGACAGACAGACAGACAGACAGGAGGACGGACAGACAGACAGGAGGACAGACAGACAGGAGGACAGACAGACAGACAGGAGGACAGGAGGACAGACAGGCAGGCAGACAGACAGACAGGAGGACGGACAGACAGACAGGAGGACAGACAGTAGGAGAGACAGGAGGACAGACAGACAGACAGACAGACAGACAGACAGACAGGAGGACAGACAGACAGGAGGACAGACAGACAGGAGGACAGACAGGAGGACAGACAGACAGACAGACAGGAGGACAGGAGGACAGACAGGCAGACAGGAGGACAGACAGACAGACAGACAGACAGTAGGACAGACAGACAGACAGACAGACAGGAGGACAGACAGACAGGAGGACAGACAGGAGGACAGACAGACAGACAGACAGACAGACAGACAGACAGTAGGACAGACAGACAGACAGACAGGAGGACAGACAGACAGACAGACAGACAGGAGGACAGACAGACAGACAGACAGACAGGAGGACAGACAGGTGGACAGTCTGTCTCACTGACCTCGTCTACAGCTTTCTTATAGCTCTGAAGGTCGATGGAGGAAAATGGAGACAGAAATGAAAGCAGCAGAAAAGTTAAAGATCAGAGAGACGACAGGAAGAACCGGACGACAGGCTGGAGGACGGTGTGTAGCTGTTTACAGAGTTTGTGTAGCTGTACACTGTTTGTTTAGGGCGTCTCTCTACGGTGTGTGCATGGGTGTACAGTGAGTGTGTCTTTACAGTGTGTAGTTGTACAGTGTGTGTTTGTGCTGTTGTATAGTATGTGTTTACATATTTGTGTACAGTGTGTATTTGTGTTTGTATATCTAATGTTTTAGTGCTTGTACAGTGTGTGTCTGTATAATGTATTTGTGGGTACAGTGTGTGTTTATATTTGTGTATCCAGTGTGTGTTCATGTATTTGTGTAGAGTGTGGGTGAATGGTTGTGTAAAGTGTGTTTGTGTATTTGTACAGAGTGTGTACAGAGTGTGTACAGAGTGTGTACAGAGTGTGTACTCACTGCAGGCCTGCTGGGTCTGGTCAGCTCTCTGTTGTCGTCTTTGGTGTCGTGGGAGGAAAGAGTTGAACCTTCAGTCTTAGAGGCCGAATTACCTGAAAACACAAACAGACACACAGAGAAGACGGTTTAGACCTGGTTTAAGGGTTCAGACCTGGTCTAAGAGTTCAGACCTGGTTTAAGGGTTCAGACCTGGTCTAAGAGTTCAGACCTGGTTTAAGGGTTCAGACCTGGTCTAAGGGTTCAGACCTGGTTTAAGGGTTCAGACCTGGTCTAAGAGTTCAGACCTGGTCTAAGAGTTCAGACCTGGTCTAAGAGTTCGGACCTGGTCTAAGGGTTCAGACCTGGTCTAAGAGTTCAGACCTGGTCTAAGGGTTCAGACCTGGTCTAAGGGTTCAGACCTGGTTTAAGGGTTCAGACCTGGTCTAAGGGTTCAGACCTGGTTTAAGGGTTCAGACCTGGTCTAAGGGTTCAGACCTGGTTTAAGGGTTCAGACCTGGTTTAAGGGTTCAGACCTGGTCTAAGGGTTCAGACCTGGTTTAAGGGTTCAGACCTGGTTTAAGGGTTCAGACCTGGTCTAAGGGTTCAGACCTGGTCTAAGGGTTCAGACCTGGTTTAAGGGTTCAGACCTGGTCTAAGGGTTCAGACCTGGTCTAAGGGTTCAGACCTGGTCTAAGGGTTCAGACCTGGTTTAAAGGTTCAGGTTGAAGGTTCGGATTTTGATTTAGGGTTCAGGTCAAGGGTTTAGACTGGATTTGGGGGTCAGGTTGAGAGTTTAGACCTGGTGTAACATTTCAGACCTGGTTGTAGGGTACAGGTCAAAGGTTCAGGCCTGGTTTATGGTCAGGTTGAGGAAACAGACCTGATACAAGGGTTCAGACCTGCTTTTAGGGCTCAGATTGAAGCTTCAGACCTGGTTTTATAGTTTAGACCTGGTATTTTGGGTCAGACTGAAGCTTCAGACCTTGTTTTATGGTTTCAGGTCTACCTCGGCCCCTTCAGAAACCTTCACCTCTCTCGTTGGAGCCTCCCTGGGAGCTGGGGGTGCTGGAGCTGGAGGAGCTGCCGCTGCTCGTCCTTTTCAGGGGCGTCTCCATGGAAATGTCGGTCCTCCGCAGGTCGGGGTTGCTACGGCAACACAAACACAGCGGCGTCTCATTCATGCTGAAAAATCCTTTCTGGACTAAAATAAACCCTGGGAGTGTCTCTGGGCTCACCTGGCCCGGATCAGGTGGGCTCCGGCCCGAGGACCGAGGCCCGGCCCGTTTCCAGGAGAGTTCTTCCTGACCAGAGCAGGAGAGATGGAGGTGGTTCTCTGAGGAACCTGAAAACACACAACAGCGCCACCATCCAGCTAGTGTTAGCATCTCTGGAACAACAACACTGAAACCTGCAAAGAGCAGCAAAAACATTCTGGGAACATTCGGTTCTGACTTTAAGAACTACATCTAATAGAAATGTGGTCTTATGGGGGTCAGTCTCTGGATTTCTATGCACAAAGTTTAGTTTTAGTTCAAGAGTATCTATCCAAAAGCAAAGAGTTAACAAAACGTTCTTGGAAATCTAGAGGCTTCAGCTTCACCGCCACTGACTCCTTATTTGAAGGCAGTTTTACTCAAATTTTTAGTTTTGTTTAAAGTGAAAATGGTATTCTCTGCTGCTGTTTTCCAGATATTCCTCTGACAAATTAAATTTAGCTTTGAGATCAGCATCTTCTGCTCAACAACATCCATCAAAAGAATCCAAAGGGGCGCCATAACAAAGACCTATGTGATGCTTAATTCAGTATATTGTGCCTTAATTCTGCTGCATCAAATTTAGCATAAACATTTAGCTCAGTACAGCTGTTGAACTTCATCACATCTTCTATCTGAAACAGGAAAAAGAAACCGAGCAGACGGCTAAAAACCTGCACACAGGCGAGAAAAGGAAGCCAGAAATAAAGCAGAGTCGGCACACACACTCGGACAGAAACACTCGATCGGCGGCATGCAGAGACCTTGGGCGGCATGTCGTCGTCCTGCCGCAACCAGGAGCTGCGATCCAGCTTGTCGAGGGGGGGTGCCAGGCGGGACAGGGGCGGGGGAGGAGGGGTGTCGGAGGTGGGGTCGGAGTTCTGCCGGGGCATGGGAGGCCGGGAGGGGGAGGGCGACGCCGAGGAGGACGAGGACACGCCGTGGGGGTCGTACAGGGACTGGGAGCCCGACAGGCCGTGACTCTTCACCTGCACCAGGTGGGCCATCTGAACGCACACAAACACACAAAGACACACGCACAAGCAGGCAGGAAAACAGGCAAAGGTGGAGGAGGAGGAGCAGGATCAGGATCTGTGACCAGGAAGCGAGTCCAGAGGGAGCGAATGCAGGAGGGAGGTGATGACGGGGGGAGGTGAGAAGACATGCCTCAGGGTGCGTTCACACCAGTCATGTTCGTAAAACGGAGCTCTGACAGCCCTGAACATACAAGCAGCAGAAACACCAAGCAGCAGCTCCTCTATTTCCATAAACGAGGAAAGTCCTGTTAAGGTCAACTCATGCTTTCATGCTAGTGTCCACACTAAGGAACGTTAATGATTATCAGAATTCAACCAACAAAAAACATATTAACCGATAAGGCAGAAGACGGGGCCTGTCAGAGAATGTATTGCAGATTAGCTGTATGTATGTGTGATAGATGGTGTATTGATTCTCAGGTAAGCATGCTCTTCTTTCGGGGTTCGGAGGGTTCAGTTATTTCTGACAACCAAGTTTCTTGTACTGTGATATTTTTCGTTTGTTTTCTTCCATTTGTGTCAGCCAAAAAAGTCCAACAACATCCAGAACTTTCAGTATCAGGAGTCCTACTGAATATATCGTAGTGTTTGAGAGTAATTCTGGTTAAGAAGGTTAGCTTAATTGCTACAACAGAAACCACACAAAAACCTTGTATTCCTGTTTCTGCATCAAACTTTCCAATAAATGCTGAAGTATCAACAATAATCAATATAGTTAAAGCTGGGTCCTCATTCAGCTATCCCACGCATGTCCACCAGGTGGTGCTGCAACTGAGAGTGTATTTCAGTCTATGGATGTTATCAGGGCAGGACTCTGCTCACACATGTAAAATCTGGGGCTGATTGGAGCAAGCACAGGGTAGTTAGACAGCACTTCCTGTTTCATCAGGGTAGTTAGACAGCACTTCCTGTTTCATGGTGAATTGTCGCCAGCCGCCATTTCCATGCCATCAGACTTTTGATAACTTTTGATCACCCATATCTGCTGCAGATCCTGGGCAAATTTGAGCTCTGTTGGGGTTACCCTGTTTGAGTTTATAGCTTTTGAAAACACCCAAAAATGGCCTAGAATCACCCAAAATATGACACATAATTCAAAACAGCTGACTTACCGTTGGGTTTTAGCCATAGGTGTCAATTACTGTTTTGTGCGTCTTGATGATCTACATATGCCTAACAAATTTCATAGCTGTTGGTGAACATTGGAACATTTCCAGGGGGCACTACTGAGCCACTGTGGCAAATTACAGCTGCAAGTAGCGTTGGTATTATACTATAATAAAAAACAACAATTCTGACTTTGCTGTAAACTCCAGACCAAACGGTGTGATCGCACCCTGAGATGTTTCAGACGTAGCGACGTAAACGGACCCACCTGAGGCTCTACGGATCGGTGCATGGGCGGAGTCCTGGCCTGCTGGATGCCTCCGCTGCTGAAGGACTCGGATCGCGGCGGCAGCGACGGGTCCGAGATCCGGTTGGAGACTTTATGCTGCAACGTAGGAGAAGTCTGTCTGTTCATCTTATAATGATCCTCCACCTGACAGACACCAGACACAGTCAGTCTGAAAGCACCGATGAGGGGATTTATGGACTCTCATCTTTAAGAAAACAATCAAATGTAGGATTTTTCAACTGATACTCAGAGTGTAAAACACGGATTTTATGTCTGTTTATTTATTATTTCTGATTTCGATGCATTTCTGATTGCTAGGTTGATTTCTTTCTATATTTGCAGTTATCACTTTATTTAGCTATTTTTACATTTATTAATTTCATTATTTCGGTGTTTATTTCTTTTTGTATTTCCACATTTATTTATAAGTATTTTTAATATTATTAAATAAGAGTACTATTCATAATTATTAATAAAATAATATTACTTTTTATGCTTATTCTATTATTATTTATATTATTTTATGTTCACGTACTTTTACATTTATTTATTTCTGTAGTGCTACATTCATTTCTTAACATATTTCTGTATTTATTTATCCATTTCAACATTTATTTATTTTATTATTTCTATGTTTATTTATTTTTAGATATATTTATTTCAGTATATCTCCACTAATTTTATATTCGTGCTTAATTCCAAATTTCCACATATATTTATTTTATTATTTCTACTTTTTAAATTTTATTTGTTTATACCATATTTATACTTGTATTTATTTTATTATTTTCATGTTATTTATTTTTTAGATGTAGTCATTTCATAATCATTTTGTTGATGTATTTAAATTTGTATTTATTTCCAAATTTCCACAAGTATTTATTTTATCATTTCCATGTTTATGTACATTTAAATACATTTTTTTACGTATATCTCCATTCATTTTGTTCGTGTATTTCTATCTGTACTGATTTTTATATTTCTACTTTTCCACATGTTTTCATTTCCACGGTTACTTGAAATCATTTTGTTGTTTATATGTTCATTATTAATTATGTATTTCTACATTTTTTAATCCATATTTTTCTATGTTTGTTTACATTTTTCTGAATGTTTTGAACATATATTCATGGGTTTTTAGTTGCAGATTACTTGATGTCGTTAGTTTTATTCAATTAGCAGCTTGTTTAACACGTAAAATAACCAATTTAACTTCAAGGATCAATTCTGAGCGAATAAAAAATGCTCTTCTAATTCTTTTAACTTCATATTTCACCACTACTTCCTGTTATTTTTATTGCTGATTTGATGTTTCGAAAGCTTCCTTTGGTTCTAGAGGGGAACGTTGAGCGTCTAATGGAAATATTTCTCCTGCGAGGCTTCAGGGGGAATCCTGGGAGGCCGACAGGAGGGTAGACCTGATCTAAAAGCGACTATATTTAGCTGCAGATGCCCCACATCGGGGCAGCGGTGGCCGCCAGGGGGCAGAACCACAGATCTGCCCTAAATGTGAAGCTGAAAGTGGCCTTGATTTGACTCCAAACGTGGAGCTCTGAGCTGCACTTTCAGCGTCTCGGTCAGAAAAACACGACCTGGCGTCTTTAAAACCTCCAGATAAAAGCAGAAGAAGAAAAACTTTCACAACCTGGAGTTAAAGAGAGACGAATGTGATGCCTGGAAGAGGAATTCTGAGGGTAGATGTTGAAGTTAGAAGCAGTGAGAACCGACATGCAGCAGCAGAGCAGCTTTTATTATTATTAACTAGAAATATAGAGAGGAATCTGCAGCAGCCAGACGGAAACCTGGAGAATAAAACCCATGGAGAGATTTAAACGATGAGGAGGAAAAAGAATTAATAGAGATTAAAATAAGAGGAGAGGTGGAGGATTTTATAAATGTAAAATACCTGAAATAGAACATTGAGAATCTGTGAAATACCAAATAATAAACATAAGCCACGCAGTTTATCCAGATAAATTCAGGTATTTCTAGAAATATCTGCTTACTTCCTTATTGAATTTCCTTCTATGTTTAATTAGCTTCATTATTTCCATATTTATTTATTCATTCATTTATTTATTTCTACATTTTTAATCTCCACATTTCTACATTGTTTAATCAGATTTATTTTTTCTACATTTATTTATTTACGTATTTTACAAGAGACAGATTCATTTTATTATTTCAGTATTTCTACGTGTTTTAATTTTTATATTTCCACATTGTTTGATTTATTAAAATATTTTATTACATATTTAATTATTTAATATTTCTACATATAATAATTGCACTATTTCTACTATTATTTCTGTAAATATACATATTTCATTTTTTATTATTTCTGAATTTATTTCCATATTTCTACAATGATTGATTTATTTTAATATTTTAATATATTTTTATTTATCTTGTATTTCAACATGCATTTACTGTATTATTTCTACATAATTTGATTTGTTTTATTATGTCTGTATTTCTATATTGTTTGACTTGTTTTAATATTTATTTATCTTGTATTTCTATATATATGAATTGCACTATTTCTACTATTATTTCTGTAAATATATTTATTTTTTTTTACTTTTATTTATGTATTTATTCCCACATTTCTGCATTTTTAATTTAAAAAATATTACAATTATTTATGAGTGTCAATATTTATTTATTTCATTATTTCTACATCTATTTATGTATTTTATTATTTCTGTGTATGTTAATTTCCACATGTCTACTTCTTTAAGCATCTCCCATTTACTTATTTTTTTAATTCTATCTGTATTTTTGTACATTTAAATCTTTATTATTTCTTTGCATGCTAATTTCTGTATTTCTACATGTATTTATCTCGTTATTTACTTGATTATTTCTGTATCTCTTTATTCATTTATCCACCCTTTGATGGATTTTCTGATCAATTTTCCATGACTTTTAACTCTGGAGAGAAAGAAATGAGCCCACAGTGAGAGGAAGTGAGATCACCTGTTAGAGGAAGTGACATCATCTGATTAGAGGAAATGAGATCACCTGTTAGAGGAAGTGAGATCATCTGATTAGAGGAAGTGAGGTCACCTGATTAGAGGAAGTGAGGTCACCTGTTAGAGGAAGTGAGGTCACCTGTTAGAGGAAGTGAGGTCACCTGTTAGAGGAAGTGAGATCACCTGATTAGAGGAAGTGAGGTCACCTGTTAGAGGAAGTGAGGTCACCTGTTAGAGGAAGTGAGGTCACCTGTTAGAGGAAGTGAGATCACCTGATTAGAGGAAGTGAGGTCACCTGTTAGAGGAAGTGAGGTCACCTGTTAGAGGAAGTGAGGTCACCTGTTAGAGGAAGTGAGATCACCTGATTAGAGGAAGTGAGGTCACCTGTGAGAGGAAGTGAGATCACCTGTTAGAGGAAGTGAGATCACCTGATTAGAGGAAGTGAGATCACCTGATTAGAGGAAGTGAGATCACCTGGTTAGAGGAATAGACTGTTAATTAAAGGGTTAATGAAGCAGGCGGCGGTCCTAACGAGGCTCTGTTCGACCTCCGACTGACCCGGCGTCCGGGGCTGCGACCCCTCGACTCGGGGCTCCTGCTCGGCCGGCGGAACACCGGCTGGGACGGGTCGGGTTCCGGGACGCAGGTGACCCGGATCCTGGGAACGTGGAGGTTTTCTCTGGACGGGCTGCCGTGGGCCGGGTAGGACGGCGGGCGGCGGCGGCGGGGCTTGTAGCCGGGGAGACGCAGCAGGTTGTCCAGCTGGACGTCCCGAGGCTCCCTGAAGGAGTGGAACTTCTTAGGAGGGACTCGAGGAGAGTTGCTCTGAGCGCGACGCATCACCTGGACGACAAGGTGAGTGTTTAACACGACAGACAGGAAGTCAGAGGGGCGGAGCTTCCTCCTCCAGACATTTTGGACGCTCACAGATCAGCTGGTAACCAATAAAAACACATTTCACCTCCTGGAAGAAAAACACTGATCAAACAAACTGATCCTGTGGACCCCTGTAAAAATAATATCAGGAAATGGTCATTTGAGGTTAATTTCAGGCTGATGTCAACTTTTGTGCAGATCTAATGAAAGATGGAGGACAGAAAACTGAACAAACTTCTGCTCAGAGGGTCAAGTTCTTCTGTCCTGTCTGAGGAAATGTTATGACGTTTAGCAGCAACGACTTTGATCCTGAGAACAAAATCTAATGTCAGAGAAGAAGAAGAAGCTCATTTATCAGCTCAACAATCACATCTGTCATCTAAAAATGATGAAAACCAGCCATTTTCATTATGAAATCCTACTTTTATGTATTTGTTTTGTCATTTGTGCGCTGTATTTTGTGGAAAATGGACATTTCAGTTTATTCCTGCTTGTAAATAATGCAGATGAAGCTTTTTGTGTCCATCAAAAAGAATAAAATCCTGATTATTTCCTGAAATACACAGTGCAGTGATATTTATTTAACAATGAAAATGTATGTATGTGATGTGTCAGTAGATGTTTTATCATTTGTTTTCCAAAAAAGTAGGAATTTATACACATTTTTCCTCAAAGGACCTAATAAATTAAAAATACATAAAAAATAAACTAGGCTGATTCAGCATGGCATCATTAGAAAGTCAGAAGTTGGAAAACAGGCCAGTAAGTGAACATTTGTCTCATGAAATTTCACTTTTTAACTGTTTTTTCATTCATTTCTAGTAGAACAAAAGTGTAAAATGATCTAATCTCTTTTGTAAATAAGGCAGATAAAGTTATTCGCAGCCATAAAAGGAACAAAATCTTGATTATTTCTTGAAATATGCAAAGCAGTGACACTTCTTAGATCTGGTGAACTATAAAAAATTCAAAAAAACGTGTCTTGAGCCTCATAAAATCCCTCATAACTAAGACGGAATCAAGAGTTCTCCTGTTAAATGTGTCGTGTTAGCAGATTTTAGCCATTTGTTTAAAAAACATCAGGCATTTAGACTAAGACTGCTGTTAAAGCTGCATGACAGAACCCCCCCTAAAGCGACCCTCGGTGGACCGGTTACCTCCTTGGCCCAGGCCGGCTTGTCGTTGCTGCCCGGCGCCTGGTCCTTGTAGTGGTACAGCTGCTTCTTGTCGGCCGGCGGTCGCGGTGTTTCCTGCTGCTGCTGCTGCAGAGAAACCAGGTAAGCGCGTTCCTGCTGAAGCTGCCTCTGAAGACGCTCGGCCTGCCGCTGCTCCTCGATCTGCTTCCTCTTGTACTCCTGGACCAAACGCAGCAGAGAAATGGAGGTTAAACAGAGGTAAAATAGAGGTAAACGGAGGTAAAATAGAGGTGAAACAGGTTAAATAGAGGTAAAACTGAGGTAAAGTTGAGGTAAACGTGAGGTAAGTCCAAGCTAAAACTAAGGAAAACTAGAAGTAAAATTGAGCTAAAACTGAGGTAAAATAAAGGTAAAGTTGAGGTAAAAATTAGGTACAATGGAGGTAAAACAGAGGTAAAATATAAGCAAACCTGACGTAAAATTTGAGTTTAAACTGAGGTAAAATTGTGGTAAAAGTGAGGTAAAGCAGAGGTAAAATTGAGGTCAAAATGAGGTAAAACAAAGGTAAAGTTGAGGTAAAACTACAGGATAAATACAGGTAAAGGTGAGGTAAAATAGAGGTTAAACTGAGGTAAAATAAAAGTAAAAACTGAGGTAAAGCAGATGTAGAAATCGAGGTTAAATAGAGATAAAGCTGAGGTAAAACAGAGGTAAAGCAGATATAAAGTTTGAGGGAAAACTCAGGTAAAACTGAGGTGAAATAGAAGTAAAATTGAGGTAAAAATAGAGGTAAAACTAAGGAAAATAGAGTTTAAATAAAGGTAAAATTGAGGTAAAACAGAGACAAATTGAGGTGACACTGAGATAAAATAGAGGCAAACCATAAGGAACAACCAGGACCATAAGGAACTTTTGGAAACGTTGAACAAGAAATGCAACTGCAATGTGAAGTGATAATAACCTGACACATTACAATTACAATACAATAACTTTCTAAATATAAAGACTGAAAGATGAGTCAGTAACGTGTAAAACGGTAAACTTTAACATAAGATTAAAAGGTGTGAAGGAGAAAGAATTAATGCAGATTACAAGAAAAAGTGAAGCTGATTCCCTGGAATTTTGCGTTTTATTTACATTATATTATATTGTATTATAAAGACAGCAAGTATTAGTTTGCACTCACAGTTATCAGCTGTTAATCTGCTGAATGTCATGGAATGCTGCATGTTTCTGACATCTTTGATCTGATCTGTGTGACTTTGTTCTGATCTAATTCAGATGTATGGAATGGATCTGGCTGTTTGGGTTTTTTTTGTGTGTTCACATCTGTCATAAACACTGATTTCCATGTCTTGTGCAGCCTGAAGTGAAGAGCTGCACCCCACCGAGTCCTTCTGATGTCTCAGAGCTCCAGGATGAACAAACCAAAGCGAGGTAACGGGATTGTTGTGTTTGTGTGTTGTGTTACCAGCAGTAAGGCCTGTTCCTGCAGGAGCTGCTGCTGCAGGATCTCCAGCTGCCTCTGCTCCTCCTCCAGCTGTCTACGGATATATTCCTAACCAATCAGCGGCCGGGACAGCGCGGCACGCAGCCAATCAGAGAGAGAGTCGGACGGGAGGAGAGCGAATGGGAGCCCAGGCAACCGGTGACATCAGCCGAGCAGGAAATAGAAGAAAAGGGAAAGAAAAAGGAGGAGGAGGAGGAGGACAGACAAAAGTAGGAGATTTATTGAAGAGGTGTGAAAGAAGGGATTTAGACAGAAATAGCCGAGTGCAGATAAAACCAGGGAGCAGCGATTAGCGGAGCTTATTACTGAGATCAGCAGGAATTCTGAAGGAGAAAATTTAAACGTGAGAAAAGAGAGAGGTGAGGAAGCATCGCAGGAGAAGTTTCCCTCTTCTGTTCTTCTGTAGCACTGAGTTAGAGACTCTGTTAAAGCAGCATTTTAATCCTCTGGACTCCAGCTCCACATGTAACTGTCACTGCTTTAAGGAGCATCGTGTAATGAAGGGGCACCATGACAAAGACTTCTGGGATGCTGAATAACATCATGTTAAAACAAGCTGGACCAACTCGGACACTAATTCTAAACTCCAGTTCCATATGTAACAGTCACTTTGTAGAGAGTAATACAAAGGTTTAGCTGGTAAAGGGGCACCATGACAAAGACTTCAGGGATGCTTAATAACATCTAGATGAAACACACAAGTTAAATCAAGCTGAATCAAATTGAATAGTGTTTCTAAATTCCAGTTGCATAAATAAGTCACTTTTTAGAGAGCACCATGGAGGTTTAACTAGTAAAGGGGCATCATGACAAAGACTTCTGGGACGCTTAATAACATTGGGCCAGTATGAATGTTTTAAATCTAGCGCTGTCAACTAAGACAGTGTTTCTACATTGCAGCTGCACGCATGTTTTTTAAAGAGCACTGTGGGGGTTTAGCTGGTAAAGGGGCACCATGACAAAGACTTCCTTCAGCCACCTGAAGTCCTTCACTACTTCAAGCTAAAGGACAAAATGAAAGTTTGGGAATGTTCTCCTTCAAAAACATCAGCTTCAACAAAAGAGTTTTCCCTCTATAATCTTGTGTCAACAAATGTTAAATAAAATTCAAAAACACGCTGGAAATAAATTAAATAACTGAACGTTTTTATTCCTTTTATGGTGGTTGTGGGACGATTTATTAAGGTATAAATCTCTGTACTGTGGTTAAAAACGGGTCCACAGTGAGGAAAAATGTGACAAACATATAAAAGCTGCTTGGAGTTCAGAGGATTAAAACTCTCTTGTCTGTTTTCTCTTCAGTGTTTTCTTCATTTCAAACCGTGGTTCTGTGAGGTCACATGATGTCGGCAGTGAGCCGTGAAGCCCCGCCCCTCACCTGCAGTCAGGTGCGTCTCACCTGCTCCCTCTCGGCGTGCCTCCTCTCCTCCTCCCTCCGGAGCTGCTCCATCTCCTCGTACCTCCTCCTCTGCTCTCGCTCCTGCTGCTTCCTCAGCTCTCGCTCACGACGCTGTTGCTGTTGGTGGAAAAAATACAAAAAAACAAAGAAGGAGTCAGGTGCTTCTCTGACATCATCCCAGGTGTGAACAGCTCAGGTGTGGTGACGACACACAGGTTAACCCTCCTGTCGTGTTCGTTTCTAAGGAACAGCAATGATGTCCACAGTAAACAAAATAGTATTTTGAGTGGAACGAACCTTTAAAAATAGAAATATTTGCTAATAAATGAGCATTTTAGGTGGAATAAACCTATAAAACCATATTTTTTGTTAGAAAGTAAAATTCTAGTGGAAATCATTTGTAAAACTTTACATATTTAGACAGAAATGAGCATTTTGAGTGGAACAAACCATTAAAACTAGTAGTATTTATTTAAAAAAAAACTTTAGGACCATAATTAATTTGCTAGAAAGTAATATTGTGGTGAACTAAACCCTTAAAACTATAAATATTTGTCAAGAAATTAGCTTCATTTAATTATGGAAGATAACTGTAATGTTTAATGAGCAGCTGGAGTATTTATTTTTACATTTTAATTTTTTTAAACATGGATTTGTTTTTTAAACAAAGATATCTTGCACATTTACTTTTCATTTTTACAACAATAATCTATCTATAAGGGTCATATGTTACTATATTATATAATATGAGTGATTTAACTGTTTTAAAATATTAAATATTGTTCATTAAACATTAAACACATTAAAATAAGACTAGAAAATGTATTTTAATTATGTAAAATTATTGCATTTTTAAAGAGATTGCTGTTTTTTGTTCCCCACTGCCAGAATATTAACTTATTTGTAAATTTTTTCTTGATAATTTATCTGCTTTATAATACACATAGTAATTTTGTACATGAAACTGTTTGTTAAATAAATGTCTTGTATAATTACACACATTCTAACTTCAGAAATCATCTGTATATTATTTTACACACTCTTCTCCAGACGTATCAGAACAGTGAGGACAGTTCCTTTATCTTTTTTTTAGCTGTAGACTGAAAACATTTGGGTTTGACAATAAAAGATGAGACAGGAGATCAACATTTCAGCTCCTACTTCCACTGAATTACAGTGAGAACATGAACCAGCAGCTCTACAGGAGCTCCTGAGCTGTTCTACGGTTTAATATCGTCTACTTGTTGTTTGACTGTCAACCTGCATCACCGTAACGTTCTCTCTGCGTTTCTGGATCTACCTCCTCCAGCCGCCGCCGCTGCTCCTTCTGCTCCTCGATGCGTTTCTGCCTCTCGGCCAGCAGTTGGCGCTTGTGCTCCTCGTTCTGCTGCTGCTCCAGCTGCTGACGGCGGATCAGCTCCGATCGCTCCTTATTGGCCAGCTGGAGGCGCAGGAAGTCCCGCCTCAAAGTCGACTCGCCGGGAATGTTGATGATGGAGCTGCGGGACGGCCAATCAGAGGAGAGATTTAATCATCATCTATCTATCCATCCATCCATCCATCCATGCATCCATCCATCTATCCATCCATCTATCCATCCATCCATCTATCATCCATCCATCTATCATCTATCCATCCATCCATCCATCCATCCATCTATCTACCCATCTATCCATCTATCTATCATCCATCCATCCATGCATCTATCCATCCATGCATCTATCCATCTATCTATCCATCCATCCATCCATCCATCCATCCATGCATCTATCCATCTATCTATCCATCCATCCATCCATCCATCCATCCATCTACCCATCTATCTATCCATCCATCCATCCATCCATCCATCTATCCATCCATCCATCCATCTATCATCCATCCATCTATCTGGTTCCTAGTAGTGGAGTCCCATAACTGGAGGCCTAAAACTGAAGCTTCATCACAGATTATTGAAATAAGCTGAGACTAGTTTATTATCTAATATGCTCAGTTTGTGTTTTGAATCAATCAGACGTTTCGTGATGATTCAGACTTTGAATTTAGCCGATCAATGACCTCACTCAGTTACTTTATCAGACTGATGAAGCCAGAAGTCTAACCTATCAGTCTGTACCCAGGTTTATTGGGATTATTTATTGGTATTCTATTGATTTTTTTATTGGTAATGAAGTCGTCACCTGGGCTCTCCGACGTCCCTCTCCTCGTCCTCCTCCTCGCTGCCGCTGTACTCGTACTCGGTTTCATCTGAAGGGAAACAAACACAGATTTCAGCTGATTGTTTTTTGTGTTTCCAGATGTGGGTGACTCCAGTTGAAACCAAGTCTAAAAGCAGTCCAGAAGCAGCTCTAAAAGCGGTCCTACCCCTCTCCCCTCTCCTCTTCTTGGTGCGGTCGATGTGGTCCTTCAGCTGGATGCGGACCTGCCGTTCGTTGGGCAGGTCTCTGATGAAGGGATGCTTGAGCAGCTGCTCGGTGCTCGGCCGCTGGCTGTGGCTCTTCACCAGACAGCTCTCGATGAACGACTGGAACTTCTTGGACCTGAAATGATCCGGTTACAGATGTTACAGATGTTCAGATCCTTCAGTAACCACTTGTTATCGTTTCTCAGGCTTATTTTTACAGATTCTTCCTACAAGATTTTTGAGCTTTGAGAAAATTTGACCATGAATGATGTGCTGGGACTTTTCTTAACGAGATCTGCAAAAAACTGTTGAAATGAATGGGAAGTCATCCAGACAAACTATCAAAGTTCTGAGTATTTTGGGTGGAATAACCCTTTAAAAGCACAAATATTTGGACAGAAAGTAGCATTCTAGTGGAACAAACCTTCAAAACTGCACGTTTGGACAGAAACCAGTTTCTGACTGAAACAAACCATCAAAACTATCAGTGTTTTGGGTGGAATAAACCTTTAAAATCAGAACCTGTTTGTTAGTTGCAGCTTTTTGTTGAAGCCTTTTGTAGTTTTTTGTTGCAACATTATATTTCAGTTTTTGTTGCAGATTGTTGCAGCCTTTTGTTGCAGATTTTGTTGCTGCTTGTTGCGACTTTTTGTTGCAGGTTGTTGAAACTTGTTGCAGCTTTTTGTTGCAGCTTGTTGCAGTTTCTTGTTGCAGGTCAGATTGTGTCTCTGTGTGTGTCTGACTCACCATTTCTTGGATTTGAGCCTCGGTGCAGGATTTCTGGGGATGAGGAAGAGCGCCCTCATGGGATGCATGTCGCATAGAGCTGAGGAGGAGACCAAGGACAAATAAGTACAGATATTTTATTATAGTACATGTCTGTATGTATATTTTAGTACATGTGTGTGTATTCTGTGTATGTGTGTGCTGGACTTACGTGGAGCTCCCTCGGCCATCTCGATGGCTGTGATTCCCAACGACCACAGATCGCTCTGCAGACACACAAACACAACCTCTCTTATAAATACCATCAGATAAATTACCCATCAGCCCCTGCTGCTGCTGCAGGGTTCAGGCTTTAACATTTCCTCCACATGATCATTATTCTGTTTTCTGTTGCGCTGCTGCTGGAGGATGAGCTGAGGACGTTTGGTTAACGGTGGAGGTTCTGGTCCTCCAGCAGCTCCTCAGGCTTCATCCTGAACATCCAACAACCTCTGAAGAGCTGCTGGGAACTCACAGGACAGATAATGATTCCGTTTCTGCAGCCGTTATAAGAGATTATACAGAGAATAAACAACAGATACCATCAGTGAAGGATTCCTGTAAAGGTCAGTTTGTGCTGTTTGATCACAGCTACGAGCATTTTGATGATAAATGGAACTGCGGAAGCTATAATGAAGCAGTTTCAGCAAAAAAAAAAAAAAACCTGCAAGGACTGAGTACTTTCTGTCTTTCAAAGAGCTGCTTCTCCGATTCTGGCTGCACGTAAACACCTGATTTCATCTCTAAGCTCTGCAGCAGATCCAAACCCTCTCCAGCCGGTCTAAAACCTGTCTGCAGTTAGTCTGAAACAGTCTTTATGAGAACATACCTGCACTGTAGAAAGCATTATCAATCGTTATTAATGCCACTTTTTAAAAACAATTTACGGTTATTTGCTCCATTAAATTACAGTCACAGAACAAGGTATTATTTGCATGTTAAAGTCTGAAGCCAGTTTAAAACCAAAGCACAACAAATGCCTAAAACCAGCACAAAAGCAAGTTCAAAAGTGGTCTTTAACGAAGCCAGAAACGGTCTAAAACCTGCTGGAAATCCTACCTTGAAGTCATACGTGGCGTCGGGGTTCTCGTCGCAGGCGATCACCTCCGGGGCCATCCAGTACGGCGTCCCGATGAAGGTGTTCCTGCGACCCACCGTCCGGTCCAGCTGGGCGCTCACACCGAAGTCCACTGAAACACACAGAGAGGCAACGTTTGGTCGTCTGACGGCTTTCTAACGCACATACATGTGAGTTTGTGGAGCGTCTCCTCACCCAGCTTGACCTCGGCGTTCTCCGTCAGCAGGACGTTCTGGCCCTTGATGTCTCGGTGGATGACCTTGTGCTGGTGGAGGTGGGTCAGACCCTGCAGACACATCAGAGCATTTGATAAAAGTACTTCAGGCTGCAGGAAGTACCACATCTGACTGCTCTGTGTGGACATCTAATGGTTGGAAATAGCTGGTGTAAGAAGGTAACTGTCTACAGGAAGTACCACATCTGACTGCTCTGTGTGGACGTCTAATGGTAGGAAATAGTTAGTATAAGAAGGTAACTGTCTACAGGAAGTACCACATCTGACTGCTCTGTGTGGATGTCTGATGGTTGGAAATAGTTGGTGTAAGAAGGTAACTGTCAACAGGAAGTACCACATCTGACTGCTCTGTGTGGACGTCTAATGGTAGGAAATAGTTGGTGTAAGAAGGTAACTGTCAACAGGAAGTACCACATCTGACTGCTCTGTGTGGACGTCTGATGGTAGGAAATAGTTGGTATAAGAAGGTAACTGTCTACAGGAAGTACCACATCTGACTGTCCTGTGTGGACGTCTAAAGGTAGGAAATAGTTGGTATAAGAAGGTAACCGTCTACAGGAAGTACCACATCTGACTGCTCTGTGTGGACGTCTGATGGTAGGAAATAGTTGGTGTAAGAAGGTAACTGTCAACAGGAAGTACCACATCTGACTGCTCTGTGTGGACGTCTGATGGTAGGAAATAGTTGGTATAAGAAGGTAACTGTCAACAGGAAGTACCACATCTGACTGCTCTGTGTGGACGTCTAATGGTAGGAAATAGTTGGTGTAAGAAGGTAACTGTCAACAGGAAGTACCACATCTGACTGCTCTGTGTGGACGTCTGATGGTAGGAAATAGTTGGTATAAGAAGGTAACTGTCTACAGGAAGTACCACATCTGACTGTCCTGTGTGGACGTCTAAAGGTAGGAAATAGTTGGTATAAGAAGGTAACCGTCTACAGGAAGTACCACATCTGACTGTCCTGTGTGGACATCTAAAGGTAGGAAATAGTTGGTATAAGAAAGTAACCGTCTACAGGAAGTACCACATCTGACTGTCCTGTGTGGACATCTAAAGGTAGGAAATAGTTGGTATAAGAAAGTAACCGTCTACAGGAAGTACCACATCTGACTGTCCTGTGTGGACGTCTAATGGTAGATAGTAGTCGGTATAGTCGAAGAAGCTGTCTGGTTGCAGGAAATACTACATCTGTAAGGACGTGTGATGGTAGAGATGCTCTTAGAAGGTGAGAATAATGCAACTAGAGTCCCTTTAACACATTTAACACATCAAAAACTCTACTTTTGTTCATTCTTTCTTGCATCACGAAGAAACAAGACTTAGAGCCAATACTATTAGGCACAGTTAGCACTTAGCATAATTAGCATTTATTATTAATCAATTTAATAGCAAAAATAAATACACAAGTTTGTTACTCATTGGAGGTTTATTCTAAAATCCATTATGAACTTTAATAAAATCAATGTTAATTAATGTTTATTAACGGTTTCTTCTTTAATTACAAATACTAGAGATAAAATTATTCTTATTAGTTTAAAAAAAACAGGAAAATTACACATATTTTTAAGTATTTTTGACTATTTTGACACTCTACAAATAAAATGTTTGACTATTAAAACATATTTTATATTTCTGTTTAGTATGTAATAATGTAGCACAGTATTGTCTTGTTTAGTCTGTATTTTATTTAATATTTCATTTATTTGCCTGAACTTTCAAATGATTGTCAGATATTTTCTTTATTGAAAAAAAATTCACAAAAAATTACAAATATTTTTCTACTAAAAAGTATAAAAATGCATAAATTGCATATATTTGAAAAATCAGACACTATGCTAAAAAAACATTTTACTGTAATTTTTTTTGTAACTGTCCAGGAAGCATTCTGATTTTAGTTCTCTTATTATATGCTGTTATACGCTGCTACGTGGAATAGTGTGCACGTTTTAATGCGTATCGTGTAAATTCCAATACGTGAGAGAAACGTGGACAGAATCCATTATGAGCTTTGATAAAATCACTACATTATTATTCAACAACGGTTCCTTCTTTAATTACAAATCCAGCAGATAAAATTACCGTTATTAGTTTCAAACTTACAGCAGAGTAATTGGATTTTCCACCAGGCTGATGTGTAAATGTGAGCAGACACGAGATCATTCTCTGCTTTTAATGTGCACAGATGTTTTCCTGATGACTCGGTTCTGGTGTTTGAGATTCTCACCCTGAGGATCTCCCTGCAGACGTAGGCGATCCACTCCTCCTTCAGAGAGTTCCCTTTGGTGTTTTTGATCAGATCTGTCACCGAACCGGCGCCACAGAACTCCATCACCAGCTGCACCGACACACAAACAGGTTATCGCACACATTATGCAGCTTTGACGAGCTAATTTCATTTACAAACTGTCAGTGGAACGTTTTGTTCCTGTGTTTCTGTTTCAGCGCTTATGTTTAGAGCATTCTGCAGCTCTCTTTGTGTAAGCTGGTTCAACAAAACCTAAACCCAGAAGAAGAAAAAGAAGAAAAGTACAATCTAAGAAGGCAAACATCCCATTTGTGGATCTATGACCGCACAAGCCATAATATCCCCCCCTCACCTGCCAGAAAAAAAGAGTCTATAGTAGAGGAGCTCAAATAAAAGAAATGTTAAAATTATAAACTTAGAGGAAAAATATGTACAAAAGGTTTAGGACGCTTTCTCATTCATTTGAATGAGAAAGCGTCCTAAAACTTTTGACAGGGGGTGTATATAACTGTCCAGATACAGATTCTTAATTTCAAATCAGATAAAACAGCTTTAACAAATCAAAAATATTACAAAACAAACACAAAAAAAATATCACATAGGACCGAGTTGGTTAATAGACGCAAAAATGTTAGGACAAACAAAACTAGCAATTAATACAACAGGTTAGAGTTAGGGTTGTGGTGCTTACTCTGCAGCTAGGCTAACGCTACCTGGAGCACCAGAACGTCTTTCTAAAGTCAGACTAACTTTAATAACCTGCTCTACCTGACAGACACGACTCTCTAGCAGAAACACAACCTGAGAAAACTGAAGAAGAAGCACAATCATCTTCACAAAAACGTTGGTTCTACGATAAACAAGGAAGCATCGCACACTCAAATGTCTTCTCTCCTACTTCTATTGTAAATATTCAGTTATAGTAATCTTTGTTAATGAAGACGGCTCGTTATGAATGACTTCTACCTCATACTGTATATCCTGTATATTTAGTATTTATTATATTTTTCAGTCATAGTAATCCTTATTAGTGAACAAACTTTGTTATGAAAGACAGATTTCCTTCCTATAACTCTTCATTTGCATCAGTATCAGATTTCAGCCTTTCTTGATTACCAATAATTGACCTACAAAAAAATACAAGCTGAGTTTTATGTAATTTCTGTAATATTCTATGGTCTAGATTTTAATGACAGAGTGATCTAACTACAACCCGTGAGTGTTCGACCATTCTTCAAAACTTTGAACCCATTTTTCTCAAAAACTACATAAAGTTGGACCGGTCTGCTTCCAAACTCTTCAGCTGCTATCCCTACACCATCCCTCCACTAGTCTCTCTGGTTATTTGGTCTCCAGACGTCGTACCCAGAGCTGGTCGTCCATCCCCGGAGGATTCTTCTTGACGAAGGCTCCGTAGTAAGTGGCGATGTTCCTGTGGTGGCTGTACTTCTTTAGCATGTTGATCTCGGCTTTAATCTCCTCCTCCTCATCCTGAAACACAAACAGACGTTGGTAAAAGCGCACCGGCCACAAGAAGAGAAGCCGGGCTGAGAGACACTTACTCCGGTGACGTCCATGACCTTGATGGCAGCGAGCTGCCCTGTTTTGACGTGGCGACCCTGAAACACACAGACAGAGGAAAAAGGTCAGACTAATCAGATCCAGAGAGAGTTTTGTCAACATTTCCATCCTTTAATCTGCATCTGAATCTCCTGTTTCCCAGCTGAAGTAAACGCAGCTTTGTAGGCAGGATTAAGGACTTCTTGGAGAGAAAACAGAGACTTTACTGAACGTCAGAACATGGATTTATTCGTGACAGTTTTGCATATACTAAACGGAATCCACTAATAAGCAGCTTGGTGACATGTTCCCTGTCTCAGATTGGTTGATTATCGAGTCAGAAATTCCTGCTTTGAGTTGGTGGAGACACACTGAAGCGAAACTGAAGAGCATCTGTTAAGGTTTGCATGATGCTGTTTCTCCATAAATCTCACCAGAAAATAACTAAGAAAAAAATAAAAAATCCTCCCCAACTATTACAGCGATGCTGTGTTTTTCCATTAATCTAATCTTAAAACACACAAACACACCAATAAATGACAACAAAACAAAGAAATAACTGAAAAATCTTCCCAAAAATCACAAAACTGGAGTGTTTTTTCACGTTTTTCCATTAATCTGACCATAAAACACCAAGAAATAGCAACAAAACAAAGACAAAAACCAACAACACCCTGTAAAATCCAGCCCAGCCCAGTGAAACCCTTCCATAGTTTTCTTGTTTTTTGGTGATAAAACAGCAGCTAGGGAGTGAGCAGGAGGCTGAACTGAGAGTTAAAACGCTTTTACGAGCCGACAGCGAGTCTGACGTCTCCTCCTCCCAACTCACAGCAGCTGTTAGAGCGAGAAAGTGGAAATTCATCCGCCTCACGGGCTCGCATCACTTCCTCACGGTTACTTAGCAACAGGCCCGGCAGCGAGGGCAGCGACGGGGGGTTGGAGGAAGCCGAGCGGCGGGTCGGTCGTCACATTCTCACTGGGTTACTCAGCGTTGCATCAGACGGACCGACAGTGGCTTCTGGCTTCCATAATTTATCGACTCGTCTCAAAAGAAACCGTCGTCTTCATATCTGACGATCTGGAAGTCCAGGAGAAGAACCTAAAACCAGCTCTGATAGGATGAAGTCCAGGAGAAGAACCTAAAACCAGCTCTGATAGGATGAAGTCCAGGAGAAGAACCTAAAACCAGCTCTGATAGGATGAAGTCCAGGAGAAGAAGCTAAAACCAGCTCTGTGATAGGATGAAGTCCAGGAGAAGAACCTAAAACCAGCTCTGATAGGATGAAGTCCAGGAGAAGAAGCTAAAACCAGCTCTGATAGGATGAAGTCCAGGAGAAGAACCTAAAACCAGCTCTGATAGGATGAAGTCCAGGAGAAGAACCTAAAACCAGCTCTGTGATAGGAAGAAGTCCAGGAGAAGAACCTAAAACCAGCTCTGATAGGATGAAGTCCAGGAGAAGAACCTAAAACCAGCTCTGATAGGATGAAGTCCAGGAGAAGAACCTAAAACCAGCTCTGTGATAGGAAGAAGTCCAGGAGAAGAACCTAAAACCAGCTCTGATAGGATGAAGTCCAGGAGAAGAACCTAAAACCAGCTCTGATAGGATGAAGTCCAGGAGAAGAACCTAAAACCAGCTCTGTGATAGGAAGAAGTCCAGGAGAAGAACCTAAAACCAGCTCTGTGATAGGAAGAAGTCCAGGAGAAGAACCTAAAACCAGCTCTGATAGGATGAAGTCCAGGAGAAGAACCTAAAACCAGCTCTGTGATAGGATGAAGTCCAGGAGAAGAACCTAAAACCAGCTCTGATAGGATGAAGTCCAGGAGAAGAACCTAAAACCAGCTCTGTGATAGGAAGAAGTCCAGGAGAAGAACCTAAAACCAGCTCTGATAGGATGAAGTCCAGGAGAAGAACCTAAAACCAGCTCTGATAGGATGAAGTCCAGGAGAAGAACCTAAAACCAGCTCTGTGATAGGAAGAAGTCCAGGAGAAGAACCTAAAACCAGCTCTGTGATAGGAAGAAGTCCAGGAGAAGAACCTAAAACCAGCTCTGATAGGATGAAGTCCAGGAGAAGAACCTAAAACCAGCTCTGTGATAGGAAGAAGTCCAGGAGAAGAACCTAAAACCAGCTCTGATAGGATGAAGTCCAGGAGAAGAACCTAAAACCAGCTCTGATAGGATGAAGTCCAGGAGAAGAACCTAAAACCAGCTCTGATAGGATGAAGTCCAGGAGAAGAACCTAAAACCAGCTCTGATAGGATGAAGTCCAGGAGAAGAACCTAAAACCAGCTCTGTGATAGGAAGAAGTCCAGGAGAAGAACCTAAAACCAGCTCTGATAGGATGGAAGTCCAGGAGAAGAACCTAAAACCAGCTCTGATAGGATGAAGTCCAGGAGAAGAACCTAAAACCAGCTCTGATAGGATGAAGTCCAGGAGAAGAACCTAAAACCAGCTCTGATAGGATGAAGTCCAGGAGAAGAACCTAAAACCAGCTCTGATAGGAAGAAGTCCAGGAGAAGAACCTAAAACCAGCTCTGATAGGATGAAGTCCAGGAGAAGAACCTAAAACCAGCTCTGTGATAGGAAGAAGTCCAGGAGAAGAACCTAAAACCAGCTCTGTGATAGGAAGAAGTCCAGGAGAAGAACCTAAAACCAGCTCTGATAGGATGGAAGTCCACGTTTAATCAAATTATCAACATAACGCTCTACTATCTGCATTTTATAAGGAGATTTATGGGAAAATCTAGAATAATTTTGCGATTATTTAGAGGATTTTTTGTTTTTTTCTTTGTTTTGTTGCCATTTATTTGCATGTTTGTGTGTTTTATGTCGAGATTAAAGGAGAAACTCAACAATTTGGTAATAATTGGGAGCACTTTTTAGAAAAACACCACTTGTAGAGCTGTAATAGTTAAAATAGTTCAATATCTGTAGCACCTGGAGCCCCATTTTTAGTTTATTTGCAGGACTGGAAACAGGGTTGGACATGTCGATTCCAAGTTTTTGCAATTTTTATGAGGTAAATAATCAAAGAAATTCAGCCTTTGTGTTTGTTTTTTGTGATTTATAGAATTAAAAAGACATTTAAGAGTTGAATCTGCGTTCCTGAAGGTGCAGGACTTGGAAAAATTGGAAAAATTGGTAAAAATGTGAAACTGCTTGGAGCTCAGAGGGTTAAACTCCATTTTCCAGAGTGCAGGTGAATCTTTTTTTTTTTTTAAATCAATTTTATTTGCAATTTTACACAAAAATACAACAAAGAGGAAAATGCAGTGCAGGTGAATCTGGTGATGGGCGGCGGCTTCCTACAGACACCAAAACAGGATTTGGGATCAGATATTTGCAGTTTCGACGCTCTGACTAAGCAAATGTTTCGCTCCAGATTGGAGCAGATTCTGGGATTCACTCGGCCGAGCTGTGATCCAGATAAGTGGGTAAACGGGTCGAGTGTGGGCAGCAGTGGAAAGGCAGATAACGGCCGGAGACAAGGGCAGCAGATAGCATCAGGAGAGGCTGGTTGTTTCCCTAACGACAGCCACACGACCTCCCAGCAGCGACATTGAGCCTCTGGAGGCGTTAAAACCTGCAGAGATAAAGATAATGGCGTGGAGGAGGGAGGTGCTCCTCTAGAGGCGGCCCGAGGCATAAAACGCACCTCAGGACCAACGTTCAGACAAGAATCACATTCCTCAGCCCGCACAAGCCTCGACACATTAGCGCTGAAAAAAGACACGATGGGAAGCAGCAGCAGCTTTTCTGAAAGAGACGCAGAAACCTCTAACAGATCTGAGGTTTTAGGAGGGAAACTACAAACAATGGAAAGAGATATGTGTCATTTTAAGACCTCTGGTTTGTTTTAGCTGCACGTTTGTCTGCAGGCCAGCTGATTAAAGACGTTTTTGATGATGAAATGGTCGGAAATCCCAGGAAAATGTGTAGATCTATTACTAATAAGATAACTAGCTCTTTGTTTTTACCGTATGTGGATTCATAAGGTTTACCGTCATGTGTAGTCACCAGTTCTGATTGTGGAAAAAACCCTGAAAGTATGAATCAGAGACCAGTTCCTGCTGAGATTAGTACCAGAGTTTAACAGTTTGCACTGGGACCACAGTGGTTCCAGCTCCTTTTCTGGTCAAAATTATCCATTTATGGAGTGGAAACCCAAGAATTTTTGCATGGATGTGCCTAAAACTGTCATAGCATTGAATAACAATCTGGATTTTATGAATATTTCTCTAGAGTTGTGTGTTTGAAACCAAAACTAACTGACAGAAATAGATGTTTGTGTTTCTAGATTGGAGTTTTCCTGCAAACAAGTCATTTTTCGCGCCTCCAAATAAGGTTTTAGCAGCAACAGCATCATAAAAATCCAGAATTAACCACCTTTGTTGATTGAAGTTTCATTTATTCAAACATAATAGACATTTCTGATGATCAAATGGTCAGAAATCCCAGGAAAATGTGTAGATTTATTACTAATAAGATAACTAGCTTATTGTTTTTACCGTATGCGGATTCATAAGGTTTACCGTCATGTGTAGTCACCAGTTCTGATTGTGGAAAAAACCCTGAAAGTATGAATCAGAGACCAGTTCCTGCTGAGATTAGTACCAGAGTTTAACAGTTTGCACTGGGACCACAGTGGTTCCAGCTCCTTTTCTGGTCAAAATTATCCATTTATGGAGTGGAAACCCAAGAATATTTGCATGGATGTGCCTAAAACTGTCATAGCATTGAATAACAATCTGGATTTTATGAATATTTCTCTAGAGTTGTGTGTTTAAAACCAAAACTAACTGACAGAAATAGATGTTTGTGTTTCTAGATTGGAGTTTTCCTGCAATGAAGTCATTTTTGGTGCCTCCAAATAAGGTTTTAGCAGCAACAGCATCATAAAAATCCAGAATTAACCACCTTTGTTGATTGAAGTTTCATTTATTCAAACATAATAGACATTTCTGATGATCAAATGGTCAGAAATACCAGGAAAATGTGCAGATTTCTGTCAGATAAGGAACCAGACTGACTGTTTTTACCGTCTGTGGATTCCTAATGCTGATTGTTGTGGAAAAACCCTGAAAGTATGAATCAGTGACCAGTTTCTGCAAAACTTTTTTTTTTTTTTTTTTTACCAGGAAAAGTCACCTGCAATTGGAGGAAGTTTTTGAGGAAACGGGCTTACATTTCCAGGTAAATTACCAGCAGAAGATCTAAAATTTTAGCCTCTATGGGGTTGTGTATTCACAAACTCAAGAGATTTTCACTGAATTAATTCTCTGCATGAAAACCTCAATCACAGCGGCAAATACCTGCAGAAATCCACACATTTTCCTGGTATTCGTGACCATGTGATCATCAGAAATGTCTATTATGTTTGAACAAATGAAACTTCAATCAACAAAAGTGGATAATTCTGGATTTTTATCATGTTGATGCAGCTAAAACCTCTTTTGAAGGGACCAAACACACTTTATTGTAGGAAAAATCCCGTCTAGAAGTTAGTTTAGCTTAGTTAGTTTTGGTTTCAAACTCCGAATTCCAGAGAAATCACATCTACTGATACAATAACCGACATTTTCTGATCAAGTCTGTGCTGCTCAGTTCTCAGAAAAGACTGATTAGTAACACGTTAGAAGACAGTCTGAGAGTTTAACGGTTATTGCCTCGTATGAATCATTTTCACGCAGGTTTAGAGCCAGGAACAGACTCGGTGTTCTCTGGATTTTCTGCCAGAATGTGATTTGTTTATCAGGTAAAATAAAACCCAGAGACGTCTTCGCAAAACTGGAGATTTATAGGAAGAGTCTCCTAGAAGGCGTTCGTTGCGCTGCGCTAGTGTTTGTTTGATTTCAGGAAGTTACAAAACTCATCAGAGGTGGCGGCTCTGAGTTGCTCAACCAGACACCCAAGTCTTCCCCGCCAAAATAAGAGCTCATTAGGTCTGAATGAGATGGAAAACAGCCAAAAATAACAACTTTCAAGGCTTCAAAGGATCAAAACAACACAAAGAAATACAGAAATTACACCTTATAACTGATTTTACTTCCCTCATCACCATAAAGATGATTATAACTTCTATTTATCCACTAGTGCTGTTAAAACTGCCAATAAAAATGCAGCAAATGTCTAGTTGTCGCGATATTATTCAATCTAAAACATCATGTACTTTAATCAGGAATGGCAACACCAATAAATCAAACTGGAAGTTTTCAACATTGAATCATTTGTCAACATCATTTTGCTTCGAGGACAAGAATTTATTGGGGGAAAAAGACTCTTTCATGCCAAAGTGAAAACATATTTCCATACAGCAATGTCAGCAAACTAAAAATATGAAGTAGTGTCACTTTTAAAAATTCAAATAATTAAACTGAGGTGCATCAAGTCAAGAAAATACAAAGAAATCTATTTCACTTTGACAGGAAATAATCTTTGTTTTTTTTGTGAATTCTTGTCAAAAAATGCTTTCATTTGATCGTGATTCAAGGAGTTTGTAAGTATGAGGTACCTATGAGCGGTGGAAGAAGTGTTTATGTCCTTTACTGAAGTAAAAGTACTACCAATACACTGTAAAAACACTCAATTATTAGTTATGTTACTTTACAAATAGTATATTTCTACACATAGTCTGTAAAATGTACTTAAAGGGGAACTTCGGCTTTTTTCAACCTGGGGTCTGTTTTCATGTCATTTCATACATGTGAGTGATGGAGAAATGAATTTTCGACATAGCTCCAGTATTTAGCCAGGCAGGCAGCTTAGCAGCTCAGCTAGCAGCTCGGCTAGCGAAAAGCATGGGGCAGCTGGCCCCCCCGCTTCAAAGTCCGCCCCAACGTGCTTTTTTCCCCACACTGACCGGCTCGGATAGTCTCAATGACTCTTTCATGTCAAAGTGACAACATATTTTTTACAAGGTAACATTAAAAGGTAATATAAGGTAATGTAACGTAATAAAAATGCAAAATGACTGTTTAAACTCTATTTGGTCAATATAATTTGGCTTTTTTTTAAAACTGAAATTTACTCAAGAAAAAAACTTTGGTGTCAAAGTGAAAACTGATTTTTACCAAGCAATATCATGAGGTAATGTAACACAATATAAAAAGCAAAATAATAGTTTAAACTTTATTCTGTCAGTACAATTTGGCTTTAATTTCTAAACCATCATATTTTATAAATGCTTCCTGTGTTTCGTTTGCAAAATCTTCATTAAAAGTACCTCCAGATAAATGTCAGATGAATGAAGTGATGTTTAAACCGCAATAGTTCCCTCTGAGACATCAAAGTAGGAAGTGGCATGAAAATAAAATATTCAAAATGAGTAGAAGCTCTTTAAAGTCGTAGTTAATTCCACCATTGGAACATACGACAGTAGAAAACAGAAGTAAAGTTTAGACCAAATGTTGTAATTAAACAGTAAAAGGAGGCGATTGTTTTCAGGGAAGTTCCTGATGACTAATTTCCGTAGATTAAACGGAAATCTGACGTGGAAACTTGCACCACAGTGAACACATCAACACTGAGAAAGAGCTTTGTGGTGAAGTAGGACACACTTGATGTGCAGCAAATAGCAAAGAAAAGCATCTGAATAGTCATGATGACTGATGAGTATTAATATAATTTTTGTTACAAAAATACCAACCTAGTCTCCACAAATTTACATTTCTATGTAAATAGACTGGATTCTCAGTTCTTTTTTGCGTAGAACATTATGAAAAAAACTGTAATTTGGGACCTGAAATGTCCTAAGAAAGGTGGCAAGTTTGAAAAAAATGACAAAATCCAAGTTACGATGCTGGAGGCTTAAACCAGAGATCAGACTTTAACACAGAAGTTTTGTTTTCCGTTGTTTAAAATCCAATATAAAGTTCTAAATAATGCAAATATAGTGCACGCTTGTGGGTGTTTAGCTAGTCAAGGGGCACCGTGATAAAGTCTTATGTGACTCTTAATGACCACCAAAGCACACAAGTGTTAAATCCAGCCAGGATCAACTGGGAAACTCTTCATTCCAGTGTAGTTTAAATAGTCATAGCTAACATTATTATTTGGTCCCAATACCATCAGAGCCATTTAATATTCAGTATCCGTTGATAGCACGTCTCAATTCGATAACCTTTTCCGAGGTAATATACAGTTACGGTTTAAAGATCAGCTGCAGTACCTGGTTGTACCACCAGGTGGAGGCTCTTAGTGTTTGTTGTTGTTGTCAAGGAGAGAACATTTTGGGGGTTTAGCTAGAAAAGGGGCACCATGACAAAGACTTTGGTGGCGCTGAATGACCTCCAACCAGCACACGTGTTAAATCTTGATCCTAAATTAGCAATTATTGTCATAGGACTTCTCGTTATTTCATTTATTCATTTGTTACAAAATGTATTCAAATTTACAACATCTGTATTACGGCAGACGCTAACAAATAATCAGGTTCATTTTGATCCCAATCAGTCAAATATCACCTTCTTCTCTTCTTTTATCTATGGTAGAATATGTTTATTCATACCACTAAAAAGCTCACTCGTTCCCCTCAGTCTTATGTTCTTCCACCTGCAGAAACCAGCCGGTGTTTTATTGGATTCGTACGATAACGGTACCGAATGTTCCCAGGAAGCAACTATTTTAAAACCACATGAAAAAAGAAGGCACAAACAAAAGCAGCTCCTGCACACATTCACCGTCTTCTACAGAACCTTTCTTTCACAGTTCAACCAAACGCTTCCGTTTACATCGTATCTTTGCAGCCGACTGGGAATAAAAGCCCTCCAGCTGCCAGGGATCTGCTGAATGATGGCGGAGGAACCGGATTCATCGTCAGTTAATAGCAGATACACGTGCGATTGTTTGATTATCAGCTCACTGCATCTCATTATCATCGTTGCAAAGTTTAAAAACAGGTTTTGAAAGTGTGAAATACAAGTTTCTGTGCTCCGTGAGAATCCTAATTTAACCTGAAGAGACAAAAATGAAAGCTTCAGCAGACTCTCTGAGACTCAATCAATTCACTGAATGATTATTAAAAACTAAAGACCTCCTGATTGGTCAAATCTCGTGTCCGAGTTTTTAAATACGACCCAGCCAGCCTCTCTGTGGTGCAGCTGAGGTGAAGTGTATTTTTCATGCTTTGCCTTCAGCATCATTCAGATATTTCTCGCCCGCTGCTCGCTCTCGATCTGTAACTGTGAAAGATTTCTAAAAGTGGGATCCAGGAGGGGAGGCGTGAGCGGCCCCCGAGGCTGTAAAAACGATTTGGAAAACGTTGGCAGGGAGGATGAATGAAACAGACTCGGCTTTTGCTCAAACAAAGAGTCACAAAGCTGCACAGAAACTGAGAATATTTACTCCAAAACTGCACCTTTTTGGGACGTTCTCACTCCGATAGTTCAGAGGAAAACGCCGGTTCGTGTTTTATTGCTCTCACTGCTTTGCTATAATTTCCTAGAAAGAGGCAATCATGTCATTGCAATTTCCTATGAAGTTCCTGGGAAGGATTGATGTAATTTGGCGCTAATTAGATAGAGAAGCTTCGTATTAATTAATTCTGAATAATTTCGAGCACAGCCTGGAGTGTCATCTACAGGAAGCTCGGCGGGTCAAGTTGACACATCGAAATATAAAATGTAAAATTAGTTCCACCCCAGGATTGTAGATTCCCATTCCAATTAGGGCCGCAACTAACGACGCCTCGAGTAATCGTCTGAGCACGATACGTCATCAAAAGCAGAAGTGAGCACGCAATGCAACAGAAATCACCATCTGACCGGAGCGTGGAACACGGATGGACGTCGGCGCTGCATCGTGCATGTATTATGTATGCATGATGCAGCGCGGACACCTGTGATCTATCGTAAACACGGATGTCAGCGTTTACTATACAGCTGTATCTAAACGCGGACATCCCCGCTGCATCATACATAATATATGCATGATGCAGCGCCGATGTCCGTTCGTGTTCCGCGCTCCGGTCGGACGCTGATTTCTGTTGCATTGCGCGCTCACTTCCGCTTTTGATGACGTATCGTGCTCAGACGATTACTCGAGGCGTCGTTAGTTGAGGCCCTAATTCCAATATAATTTTCCTTGATAATACACATCTTTGGTATTGTAGATTAGCTGGAGGATCTGCTTGTACCACCAACCGGAACCTCTTATGATACTGTAAGGACTAAAGGTGGATCTGTGGTAGCAAGCAGAGAGCATTGTGGGTGTTTAGCTATTAAAGGGGCACCATAACAAAGACTTCTTTGATGCTTCATGACCTTATGAACAGGACTATAGATTCTTACTTAACAGAGCTTTCGCATGTGTTTTTATTCCTTTACGTCTTCTTGTTGCAAATGTATTTTGTTAATTTCAAAGCTCGTTCACTGTTTTTTCACTAGTATTTTAATGCAACAACTTCCTATAACTCCTTCGTGTATCTTCTATTATTTTTAAAAACCAACATATCACTTCTTTGTTGTCTTTTTATACATGATACAGCCTGGATTTTCAAGGATGATCCAATAAGAAATGTAATTTATTCCAACTGATCTAATCCCAGGCAGCTTTTTAAACAGGAAAACACAAACGTTTGTCGTTTCTTGCTTCTTTTCTGATGTACAACAACAAAATAAGTGCAAAAAAGTGATGCTCTGTCTCCAAATGATGTCTTTCTCACACTTTTTCTTCTTAAAAACAGTCAAGGCTTGGCAGCATTTGGTTTGTTGGACTCTTGCAGTGAAAATGTGCAGTATACAGTGAGTCAATGGAGAACTTTAGCAGCAAAAAACACTTGTATATCTCTAGATTTTTGCACAAAGAAAACAGATTATTAATCAAAGAAGACAATTGTTTCTTTTCATGATCTACTAATACCCCAGTTTCACATGTGAAATGATAAAACAACAGCATTAACGCTGGTTTTACTACTAAATTATCTATTCAGAAGGTATTTACAATATCAATACAGTATCAACAGAAGTGTCCAGTGAGTCCTGGAAGGTCTTAATTTACCCACGATGCTTTGTGAACTGTCAATTCGGTTCCATCAGTCACCTCCACTCAGGAGGCGTCACCTTGTTGGAATCAATGCAGAACAACAGCAGACAGGACGAGTGTGTTAATTGCTTTCGAACAGAGATGACACACACACTCGTGAAAACACACACACTGCCTCTGCTTTCACAGCCGGCGTGGGCGAGAGTCGGTAGTAACTTCAGTTTTAGTCAGAAATTAGATTAGAGGTCGACTGTGTGCGCTCTTGTTAAAGTGCTTCCTTGCCGAGTCTCTCAAAGCCACGTTTTTCAGGAGCTCAGGCCAGTATTTAATCCCTCAAATGTCCTTTAAATCAGGAGTAAATGTTCATTTTTAAAAGCCAGATCTTGAACAAGTAAAAGTACAAGCAAAGGGGACACCAATACACAAGTAATAAATGGCTGTTTCAATCTATTTTCATGTTTAGTAACCAATAAATTAACTTATTTGTCTTTGTCGGACCAATGAACCCTCCAAATTAAGCAACAAAATCTAGGAATATATCCACGAGCTATGCCTGCAGTATTATTAAACCAGAAGGTACAGATAGTCTGGACAGGTCGCCAGTTTACTGCATTCATTTTTAAAATAATAATATCTCTACTGCCTATATAACAATTATCTGTGCCTTCCAAAGCCACTGTAAAAAAACCTTCAGAAAGATAAAATCACACAATAACGCCACGACAACACACAAGTTAAGGCAGAAAGCCAAAACAAACAGAGGAACTGACCCCTCCATCCACCCCAACCTCCTCCCTCTATTAAAAAGATGTGATCTGTGTACCTTTTTCTGCATTTTTTGTATTTAATTGCAAACCTCTAGCATAACTCTGATAAACAGCACTGAGAAATTACAGGTAAATACATTGAAACTGTCAGCTAAAGTCGATGTGGTATTAAGTGGATGCCAAACAGTGAAAGTGAGCTTGTTTTTGAGCAGTGCCTTACCTTGTAGACCTGTCCATAGGTGCCATTTCCAACCAGTTCGACCAGCTCAAAAATGCCAGCTGGGTCCTGGAAGAGAGAAAAACCCAAAGTTATTTAGGAGAACATAACTCTGATTCATGACTGACCCAGACACTGGCTGTATGAAGGAATTTAATGTGGAATGTGACCTTCAAACACACACTCATTGAAAGGCTGCATACCTGTGCAGGAAAAACCCTCCTTGTTTCACCACACTGTTAATAGTCCTTCACCAGCAAACTATGAATTTATGATTTCCCCGTCAGTAGATCTGCTGTAAAACCCAGCTGCAGCACTACATGTATATCTGCTATGAATAGAATTTTGGCATAAACAATACTTACAATGCTCGTTAGGGCTAGCCTCAAAGCTAAAGCTAACTTTTTCCTGTTACCTTTTGAATTTGAAACATAATTTTGCAGATGAACATTATCAAATTTGGATGGAACACATTAAAGACAACATCTTAAGTCACAATGGACAAAACAGTAACTCCACATACATTGGTGCTGCTAAATGTGAAGTAGCCTAGCTTAATAAAACAGCTAAACTACAATTTCCTGAGATTCACTTGATTTACTGTGGTTAAGCATCTTGTAATGTATTATTTCAATGTGTTTCAAGATTAAACCTTAATAAAAACACACATATAAGAGAAAAAAACCCAGTAAAATTTCACAAGAGCAAAGAAGCCAAACAGTTTAGGACAGCTAAGGCTAACTGTTAGCTTTAACCCTGATGCTAATATCGTCATTTTGTTTCCTGTAATTTCAAAACACACTTTTGCTACTAAGCACTAAAAACTGAACTTAAACTTAACCTAATGAAAGCAATTCTTAAGTCACAATTTACTCTAACATGATTCTAGAAAAATAACTATGCTAAAAGCTAACTAGCCTAGCTTAGCAAAGCAGCTGAACTACTCTTTCCAGGGGGATTCACTTGATTTACTGTGGTTAAGCACCTTTTGTTATTTAAATGTGTATATATATCAAGACCTTAATAAAAACACCTATATGAGAGAAATTCATAATTTTTACGGAAAAAATGTAACTATTTTTTGCCATGGCAGCACTCAGGCTAGTCATGCGCAGTCTTTCATCATAACTAAAATCATTTATCTTGCTGCTGAGCATTTATTAAATTATTGAAATTATCAAAGACATTAACTAAATCTAAAGTCACAATCAAGAAAATATGACACGAGATAAATTATTGATGTTGAACGTTAACTAGCCTAGCTTAGTGAAGAAACAGTGGGGTCTCTACTGTCTCTTTAGGTTTTGACTGGTGGATTTCACATGATTTGCTTTAGTTAAGAAGCTTTAAATTTAATATTTTAATTTTCATGCGCAAAGAATTATCTTTAACAAAGATTATATCGAAGAATTTGGAAAATTTTGAGACAAAAAAAAAGAAAAAACTTAATTTCATGGAAGCAAGGAAGCCAACCAGCTTAGGATAGCTAAGGCTAATGGTTAGCCTTAAAGCTGGTGCTAATTTAATCAATTTGTTTCCTGAAATTTGAAAACACGATTCTGTTGATGAGCACTAAAAACTGAATTTGAATTGAATCTACTGAAAACAGTTCTTAAGTCATAATTAATGATGTTCAAAAAGCTAGCTAGCCTCGCTTAGCAGAGCAACAGTAGATAATCTTCTGTTAATGGGAACTGTTTATCAACATGCTTCCTTCAAAAATACATTTATTTTTGGAATTTAACTGTATTTCCATGGGACAGGGTTGTCAGCGTGTGCTATCTGAACAGATTAATGTGTCACTTAAAAGCTCAAATGCATTAAATCTGACATGATCTAAAAATCCTTGACAAATATCCTGCAAAGTGAGTACAAAGCGGCGTATAAGCGGTTGAGGAAAGCCCTGCACAACAACCAGCAGATGAAACACACTCACACCGACACACACAGGAGATAATCTTATCTTCAGGCTGATTAATATTCAGTAAACCTCCCGATTGACAGATGTGGGATCTTGCGGCGTACCTGTGTGTGGTGTTAGTGTGTGCTGGCGTACAGTGGGCCACAGCAGAGCATTGGGACTATTACAGCCTCCTGATGGGGATTAGCTTAAAAAGCTGCGTTCCTTTTCACTCAAGGTCAAACAGAAGCACATGTGGTAATGGAGGCCCACGTGCACATATGCACACCTGCACATACCTGTAGCCGCCAACGTGTGCAAGAGAAGAAGAACGGAAGAAGGCGAACACAGAAAGAGTAACAGAGGACCTGCTAGCTGCTAGGTGGCTAGCAAGACTTTCCACAGAAAACACGAATACAAAACGACCACAAAGAAACGCAAAATGACCATAAAGAGGAAAAAAATGACCACAAAGAGACGCAAAATGACCACAAAGAGGAACAAAATGACCACAGAGACACAAAACAGCCACAAAGAGACACAAAACGACCACAAAGAGACGCAAAATGACCATAAAGAGGAACAAAATGACCACAAAGAGATGCAAAATGACCACAAAGAGGAACAAAATGACCACAGAGACACAAAACAGCCACAAAGAGACACAAAACGACCACAAAGAGACGCAAAATGACCATAAAGAGGAACAAAACGACCACAAAGAGACGCAAAATGACCACAAAGAGGAACAGAATGACCACAGAGACACAAAACAGCCACAAAGAGACACAAAACGACCACAAAGAGACGCAAAATGACCATAAAGAGGAACAAAACGACCACAAAGAGATGCAAAATGACCATAAAGAGGAACACAATGACCACAAAGAGACGCAAAATGACCACAAAGAGGAACAAAATTACCACAGTGACACAAAACAGCCACAAAGAGACACAAAACGACCACAAGGAGGCACAACGCCACCACAAAAATATGCAAATTTTCGTCCAACAGACACAAAATGAACACACAAACACACAAAGCAATCACAGACACAACTTGATTGTGAAGACACACGAACCAACCAATTGGCAAAACTAAATGAACACAAACAGATGCAATAGAACGCTGCAAATCAACCAAGAGGTAAAATAAATATAAAAAGGAAAAAAAAAGACACACAAAATTTAACACAAGGAGGCACAAATAGATCACAAGGACACACAAAACAACCATCAAGAGACACAAAAGAGGCATAAAAAGACACAAAGGAACCACAAAGAAACATGAAATGACTGCAAAGAAAACGCAAACAACCACAAAGACACTCAAAATTATGACAAAGAGACACAGAAGGACCACAATGAAACACAAAATGACCATAAAGACACACAAAACAATGACAAAGGAACACAAAATGACCACGTAGAGATACAAGACCACAAAGAGTCACAAAATGACAACAAAAGAACAAAAAATCCTCCACAAGATAACACAAACATACACGAAATTACCAGACACTAAATGAACACAAAATGACAAGAATAATGCAAACGAACCACTAAAAGACACAAAATAACTGCAAAGAGACAAAAAAAAAACGACCACAAGTACACACAAAAATCACCACAAAAAACAACAAATCATCCACTAAGAGACTTGAAATAAATGCAAAAAGACACAAAACAACCACAGAGAAAACCGAAATGATCACAAAGACAAAAAATAAGACAGAAAAATGATGACTAAATGACGCAAAAATAATGACAGACACAACAAAGAAGCAGAAACAGACACAAAGAGCCTCTGATGATGCAACACTGATGGTGTGTTTGAGGTTTAACAAGGTCAGTGAGGCTGAGCAGCTAAAAATACAACCTGACCAGATGAGAGACGTTTAACCTCAACTGGGACACAGTTCACAGTCCAGTCTGAAAAAACTACAGGGGAGGACATTAAAACTACAAGAGGAGGTAAAAACTACAGGGGAGGACATTAAAACTACAAGAGGAGGTAAAAACTACAGGGGAGGACATTAAAACTACAAGAGGAGGTAAAAACTACAGGGGAGGACATTAAAACTACAAGAGGAGGTAAAAACTACAGGGGAGGACATTAAAACTACAAGAGGAGGTAAAACTACAGGGGAGGACATTAAAACTACAAGAGGAGGTAAAAACTACAGGAGGAGGACATTAAAACTACAAGAGGAGGTAAAAACTACAGGGGAGGACATTAAAACTACAAGAGGAGGTAAAACTACAGGGGAGGACATGAAAACTACAAGAGGAGGTAAAAACTACAGGAGGAGGACATTAAAACTACAAGAGGAGGTAAAAACTACAGGAGGAGGACATTAAAACTACAAGAGGAGGTAAAAACTACACGGGGAGGAAATAAAAAACTACAGAAGAAAGTAAAACTACAGGAAGAGATCAAAGCTACAGGAGAGGAAAATAAAAAGTACAGAAGAAGGTAAAAACTACAAGACGAGGTCATCTGTGCGCAACCAGGAAGTGTGTGTGAGGTGATGACAGGCTTTGCGTCACGCTGAAATGTTTCCCCCCCAGCTCTCCCTGCTCCGTCCTTGGTGACCTAATTTCTGCCACCGAGAGACGGGAAAGATTTCACAAGAACATGCACATCTCGTCCAGTATTTCCTCACAGCGTTGTGTCCTCGCTTTACCACCCAGTGTGTGTGTCTGTGGTGACTTTTTTGTGTCTTTTGGCCATAGCTTTGTGTCCTTGTGGTAATTTTTACATGCTTTTAGTGTCTCGGTGGTCATTTTGTGGCCCTTTGTGTTCATTTTGTGTCTCTTTTGTTCATTTTGCGTCATTTTGTGTCCATTGTTGTGTGTTTTTGCAATTGTTCTGTGGCCCCGTGTTCATTTTATGTCAGTTTGAGGTCATTTTGTGTCTTGTGTTCCTTTTGTGTCAATTTGTGGCCATTTTGTGGTTGTTTTTGTCTCATTACGTATTTGGTTTTTGCATCTATGTGGGTATTTTGTGCTTGTTTGTGTTTGCTGTGTTTCAATTTGTGGTCATTTTGTGGCTGTTTTTGTGCCTTTGTGTTCAATTAAGTGAACTTGGAGGCTTTTTGTGGGCATTTTTTGTCATCATTTTGTGTCAGTTTGTAGTCATTTTGTGTCACCGTGTTTGTCGCGTGTCAATTTCTGATCGTTTTGTGTCATTTTGTAGTTGTTTGGTATCACTGTGTTATTTTGGGTCTCTGTGTTCATTCTGGGTCAATTCGTGGTCATTTTATGGCTGTTTTTGTGTCTCGATGTTAATTTTGCGTCCCTTTCTGTTTGTTGTATGTCAATTTATTGTCATTTTTGTGTCTTTTTGCATCATTACACAGTTGTTTTGTGTCTCTATGTGTCTTTGTGCTCATTTCATGTTGATTTATTTTCATTTTGTGGTTCTCTTTGTCTTATTATGTAGTTGTTTATTGTGTCTATGTGAGTATTTTATGCTTTGTTGTGTTTATTGTGTCAATTTGGGGTCATTTTGTGGGTCATTTTGTGTCACAATGCAGTTGTTTTGTGTCTGTGTTCACTTATGTGAATTTGTGGTCATTTTGTGTCTCTTTGTGTTCATTTTATTTAAATTTGTGGTCATTTTATGTGTATTTTTGTGTCATTAAGTGGCTGTTCCGTGTCCCTGTGGTCACTTTGGTTCTTTTTGTGCCATCATAAGGTTGTTTTTTGTGTCTATGCGGATATTTTGTGCTTCTTTGTATTTATTGTGAGTCCGTTAATGTCTGTTATTGTGTCTCTTTGTGCTCATTTTGTCGATTCTTGGTCATTTTTTGCATAATTACATGGTTGTTTTGTGTCCCTGAGTCCATTTTGTGTCTTTTTATGAGCCATCATAGGATTTCTTATGTTTTCTAGGTAGTTATTTTGTGTTTTTTATGTCTTGTTTCAACTGTCTTGTGACCCTGAGTTCATTTTCTGTCCGTTTGTGGTCATTTTGTGTCTGTTTTTGTCAGTTGTGTTGTATGCCTGTGGTCATTTTGTGTCATGTACTTTCAGTTGTAATGTTGCCTGTAGGCTTTCTGTGTCTGTTCGTGGTTCGTTTGTGTCTCCTTACGGTCACCTTGTGCCTTCTTCTGTTCATTTTGTGTCTGTATGTGCGTTTTTTTGTCTCTGTGGTCATATTCCATCTCTTTGTGTTCATTTTGCATCTATTTTTGTGTATTTTGGCAGCTGCATCATGTCCCTGTGGTTATTTTGTGTCTGTTTGTGTTCGTATGTTGTCAATTTGTGGTCATTTTGAGTCTTTTTGTGTTGTGGTGCAGCTGTTTAGTGTCTCTCACACACACACACACACACACACACACACACACACACACACACACACACACACACACACGCAGTCCCACCCCTTCCATCAAGTCCAGACTTGATCATTGCTCTGCAGGTACAACTGTGTTGCATAAGCAGTATGCAAAGAAAACGGAGCTGTGCAGAACACACGCGCGCGCACACACACACACACACACACACACACACACACACACACAGACAGACACACAAACGTGCACACGCCAACACGTGACCAGTACAGTTCTCCATGGTGACACACACCTGGTTACCTGCTCCATTAAAATGAGGAAACTTTATGTGTCTGCATCAGCAGTCTTCATCTGTCACACACACACACACGCACACGCATATATGCAAACACACACATTCCTGCACACCTCAAATGCTCTCGCGCGCACGTGCACGCGCACAGCCCCAACAAAAACAGCCACTGAGCTGCTGCTGCTGTCACAACATCACGAAATGGCGGAACTCGCTCCTGTTGCGGTTATCATCGCCGCCGTGCACGGTGCGTGTGTGTGAGATGTTTGCGCGTGCACGTGCGCATCTGAAGCCTCTGCATGTGCGCGCACGTGTCCGCGTGTGTGTGTGAAAGTGTGAGTGAGCAGGCAGCTTAACATCTGCCCCACATAGTGCAGACGGAGCGGCCTCTATTATGCCGCCAGACGCACGCGCATTAGTGTGCGTGCACGCGCACCAGCGGCGGCAGCTTAGGGCCTCATTACATCACGTCCCAATTGTTTAGAAAAAAAAACAACACCGACAATAAACAACAAACATCAGGAGTGTCGGTCGGGAGGTCACGTGACCGCTGATAACCGCGACCTGATTTCCTCAATCAGCGGCCGCCGTGCACGAGCACTCACACACACGCATGGGGATGAGCTATACATATTAGAGACTACGTGCACGCGCATGCACGCACGCCTGCGGCCGGGCGGCAGTGGAAGCAGAAGAAGGCGCAGAGACGCATCCATCCTCGGAGAGTGAGGATGGAGAGGAGGGGGGAGGACAGGTGCTCAACAGCTTCACGTGCACGCGCGCACACACAGACAGACACCTCACGCACACGCACACAGACATGACATGTACCCGTAGAGCAGACAGGTCTATCTCGTCCAGACTCCGGGCTGGGGAGTCGCTCGCCATGGTGCTGTCGGTAGAAACGGGACTCAAGATGGAAGCTTCCCCAACGACCATCGACCGGGAGGCGGCGGGACGAGCTCCTCTAGGGTCCACTAATCCCCCAGTAAAATCCCACTACAGTCGTAGGTCCGTGTGCGAGGCGACGCTGGTGTCGGAGGAGCTCCGGGAGGAGAAGCAGCAGGAGGCGGGCAGCTCCAGGTGCTACATGCCGCTCGGCGCGCTCCGTCCGCGGCTACATGCCTCCGCCTCGACCCCCGGTTCGGCCGCTGCGGGAGGAGAGGAGCAGGTCTGGGGGTGAGGAGGCGGTCCGGGGGTGAGGAGCAGGTCTGGGGGTGAGGAGTACCAGAGAGACCTGCAGAACGCGCTGAGCGACACTCCGTCCGTCCGTCCGTCCGTCGGTGCGTCCGTGTGGCGGAACAGCAGCGCGCTTCCCGGGAGTGGCCTGAGAGGAGGCTGCGCTAAACACAGAGACGCCCACAGTGACACACACACACACACACACACACACACACACACACACACACACACACACACACACACACACACACGCACCCCCCCCCACACACACACATACACACACACACACGCACCCCCCCCCCCCCCCACACACACACACACCTTGGTAGATAAGGCAGATTTGCAGCTGTCCTCCTGTACGGCGGCTGATGAAGGACAAACCTGATCATTTAGACACCTGAAAGACCTGAAGTGTGTCTTTATTGTGTCTCTTTCAGATGTTTTGTGTCTCTTTTGTCATTTTGTGCCTCTTTAGTCTTTTTGCTGTGTCTTTTTGTGTCTTTTCTTTTTTAAAATTTGCCCTTTTGTGTCTCTGCAGTTGTTTTGTGTCCATGTGGTCACATGATGTGTGTCTTTTGTAGGCGTGTTCATCTCTTGTTGTCCTTTTGTAGATGTGTGTCTCTTTAGTCATTGCATGTCTTTGTGGTCATTTTGCACATGTCTTTTTGTGTCTTTTCACAGGTTTTTGTGTGTTCCTGGATTTATATTGTGTCTTTTTTTGTGTCTTTTGCAGTTAGTCATGTCTATGTAATCATTTTGTGTCTTTTTTGTGTCTTTTTGCTGTTTTTTGTGTCCCTGCAGTCATTTTGGGTCTATTTTTGTGTTCCTTTCCTCTTTGGTTTGTGTTCCTGTTGTTCCTTTTTGTATTTTTTTCAGTTGTTTTATGTCTCTGTAGTTGTTTTACATCTCTTTCAGACAGTTTGCATGCCTTTTAGGGATTGTTTTGCATCCCTGTAGTCATTTTGTGTCCATTTGTGCGTCTTTTTGCAGGTGTTTTGAATCCTTGTGATCCTTTTGTGTTTTCTTTTTTGCCATTTTTTTGTCTCTTTTTGCACCTTTTGCTGTTGTTTTCTGTCCTTGTGATCATTTTGTGTCCCTTCACGGTCAATCTGCATCTAATTTTGTGTATTTCATGGTGGATTTTGTATCTTTTTGCATTTGTTTTGTGTCCCTGTGCTCATTTTGTGTTTTCCTTTTAAACGAATAAAGCCATAAATTGAAAGAACATAACTGGTGCATTAAAGTTCACTCAGAAAGCGGAGTGTTAGGGTTTGCTTCCCTGAACGTCTGCAGGTTAAATGTTGAAGGTTGTGATGAGCCACGCCCTGCTGTCGGTGTACGGCTGCTGACAGCTTCTCAGGCTGCTGTAAAAACATCTGCAGCAGCTTCTGGTGACTCACAAACCCTCAGTCTGTACAGAGTTCACACCTGTCATCACCGACACACACAAACCTGTACGCTAATGAGCCGATGACATGGAAGGAATAATGCACCTGAGCTGACATCACGAATAAAAAACCCACAAATATGAGTCGAAACTGGAAGAAATTAACTAACAATTTAGACTTTAAACAGCAGAGAAGAGAGAAATAAACCTGGAAATGTGCTCAGTATGTCCTAAATCTTCATTATTTTATTTTTAACATTCAAAACCTGGACTACTTCTGCTGCTAGTGTAGCAAGAAGCACTGGTGCTGTTGTTATGCCGTCATTTACTGTCTCTTTGTGGTTGTTTTGTGTCTCTTTGTAGTGGTTTTTGTGTCTCTTTGTGGTTGTTTTGTGTCTGTGGTTGTTTTTTTGTCTTTTTCTACTTGTTTTGTGTCCCTTTCTGGGCATTTTGTGTCTCCTGTGGTTGTTTTGTGCATTTTTCTACTTGTTTTGTGTCCCTTTCTGGGCATTTTGTGTCTGTTTGTGGATGTTTTGTGTGTCTTTGTAGTGGTTTTTGTGTCTCTTTGTGGTTATTTTGTGTCTTTTTTTTTTTTTAGTTTAGTGTCACTTTCCGGCCATTTTGTGTCTCTCTTTGTGGTTGTTTTGTGTCTCTCTGTAGTTGTTTTGTGTCTGTGGTCGTTTTTTTGTCTTTTTCTACTTGTTTTGTGTCCCTTTCTGGGCATTTTGTGTCTCTTTGTGGATGTTTTGTGTGTCTTTGTAGTGGTTTTTGTCTCTCTTTGTGGTTGTTTTGTGTCTTTTTTTAGTTTAGTGTCACTTTCTGGCCATTTTGTGTTTCTTTGTGGTTGTTTTGTGTCCCTTTCTGGCCATTTTGTGTCTCTTTGTGTTTGTTAAAAAATATTCTGGGAACTAAAATTAATGTTTTTACAACATAAACATTTCTAGCCGGGTTTTTGCTGGACGGCTTAAAGTTCGCAAACTCAGAAACTGCAGGAATGAATTTAGTTTTAAAACCCGACTACAGGGATTTGAGGTTGAGAATCTGGAAAAATGTGGACTTTCTGGAGGTGAAACAGTAAAAATACACCGCCACAGCTCTGGAAATCATCTGGAGCATCAGCATTTCCCTTCATTGCGGGTTTTGTGGCCTTCCAACATGTAAATCCTGTTTATGTGGCGCCCCCCGGTGGTCTGAAGGTGAAGTGCAGGTCTGCGGGGACAGAGGAGGTTTCCTGAGGACAGAAGCTGTTCTCATCTGACTGATGAAGCGTTTCATTACTGATCCAGATCAGACAGAGGACGGGCCGCCTTTGTTCAGAGACTTTCATAGAAACTCAAGAAAGACAGTTTGGTTTGATTTCAGCGCCTCAGTCTGGAAATGAAAAAACAGGAGTCGTTCTGTATGAAATCAATCTGGAAGCAGACCTCCTCAGAATCAGCTCATATAATTACTATAGTGAATTTAATGACGCCATGCAGAGTTCTACCTTCAAATTCTTAATATTTTCATATTAAAAGTGTGTTTTTTTCCCATCATGACTTCATAAATACAGCAGATAAACACAGAAACCATCTAAGTTTTGTTAAAAACTGCAACCAGACCAGTTTTACATCCATCACAATCTAAGCGCTAAATCTAGTGTTGGTTCATTTTATTTACCAAATTCAGCTCTGAAATAGGAAAAAAAAATGTCCAAAATGACCAAACTATTCTTCATAATGAACCAAAAACTGTCCAAAATACCTGAAATTCAACCACAAAAATGACAAAATCTTGCCCATATTTAACATAATTTGTCCAAAATAACTACAAAAATGACTCATGAGCCAATTTTGAGTTTATTCTAGGGTTTCTTTTTTGTCATTTTAGTGAATTTTGACTCATTTTACAGGTTTTTGAACAATGAGTCATTTTGGAAAAGATTCAGGTAACTTTAGAAACTCTTTGAAGCACTTTGGATGTTTTCCTCGTCACTTTGGCACAAATTGACAAATTTCCCTCAATATTAAAATTAAAGTTTCCCCCATAGCTACTGATATAAACTACTAATATAAGATAAAGTGGATTTTGCTGATAGAAAAAGCAGAAATAAATCTTTTAAATCCAGTGTTATCCATTTAAGCTCATGTGAAATGTCAAATGTGTTCAGAAAAGAGTCAGAACCTTTAGAATAACTTGTTAATATGCCATTTATTTAATCCATCGTTTCACAAAAGCAACACGACGCGTACTGCAGATCGATTTTTAAGGTCAAGAAAAACGACAATCTGTGCAAAATAGTGCATTTTCATTTCCAACAGAGAGGAGACAGGACAGAAAAATCAGCGTTTTCGGCCCAGATTTAAAGAAAACGAGGGAACATCTGAACCGAATCCACATTTCTGGTTCATTTCAATTCAGCTTTTCATCGTTCTAATGTCTAAACTGTCTGATATTGTGCAGAAGTGTCATTTTTTATCACTTCTGCACTGCTTTTTTTTGTTAATTTCAGGCGAAGCTGCAAGAAAATGACGGCTGAGAAGCTCCGGAGCAGGAGGTAGAAACACCGGGAGGTAGAGAGGACGAATAAAGAGGAAAAAAGCACATTAAGGTCCCATTTTCTATAAATATTAACAGTAAGTTTCAGGTTCATGTGGCAGACAGGCACACCGTTTACATCAGTAATGGCTTTGGAGGAAACAGGGTTCATGCTTTTCTCTGGAAATGGCAACGAGCTGCAGACCGTTGAGTCGATTTTAAGTGTTTTCAGGTAAAGTTCACAGCACAAAACGGCGCCATGCAGATAATAAACCTACCAATCAGGAAGACACAACGAATATCGATGCTGCGCTTCATAAATGTCAGAAAAATGAAGTGAAATGATCCTAACTTTTGCTATAATATTTCATTTTTTTGGCAGCAGAAACAAGCCGCAAACTCAAAATTCTCATATTATTTTCAAAACAAAACTTAGAGTTGAGTTTTTACACCGTAAACAGACACAGAGCAACACTAGCCACAAAGACAAATCGAGTTTTTGTGTTAACCGATGACTTTAAATCCAATATTTACTCTCTTTTAGCTCCGTTTTTGGTCTCCACCACCTCCCAAAGAAAACATCTGGCTGTTTAGGAGCTAAATGCTGCTACAAATCGTCTGAGTAAATTTTTAAGGCTTTTCCTCGGATAATAGCTGCCTAAGCCTGGAAAAACAGGCCAAAAAAAGTTTTACAGAAACAATCTGTGGTAAACCAACAGACGCAAAGTTAGCATCTAGCCAGTAAACCTTTACTAGTGGAACATTTAGGCACTGACGAGACAAATACTTTGCTCTGGAGATGGTGGAGACCAAACACAGAGCAAAAACATGTCGTATGTTGCATTTTCTGCTTGTTCTGCTGCCACCTAGAGGCCAAAACTAAGTATGCAGAAACAATCGTCATAAAGTTAGCAACTAGCTCGTTACAGCAGAAGAACACTCGAATATTTGCTCCAGAGATGGTGGAGACCAAAAATGGTGCTAAAAGATGGTAGATGTTGTGTTTTCTTTTTGTTCTGCTGCCCCCGAGAGGCCAAAAACAAACTTTGCAGAAACAATCTTTGGTAAACAACCAGACGTAATGTTAGGAACTAGCTAGTAAACCTTCACTCATGGAACATTTAGTCACTGAAGAGACAAATATTTTGCCCCAAAGATGGTGGAGACCAAAAATGGAGCAAACGCCTGAAAAGCTGCATTTGCTGCTTGTTCTGTTGCGCCCTAGAGATCAAAACCTGATTTTGTAGGAACAAAGTAGGGGAAAACCAACAGATGTAAACATAACAACTAGCTGCTTATAGCAGCTGAATAGCCATTTCTTTCGCTCTGGAGATGGTGGAGACCAAAAACAGAGTAAATATGTTGTATATTTCTGCTTGTTCTGCTGCTCCCTAGTGGCCAAAAATATCCCCCCCCATGCAGCTTTTGCACTAATGTTGTCTGCTAGCTGCAAGAATTTCCATTTTCTGACATTATATCAAACGCAGCATTATAATAAACACATCATGCATGAGTCTGACGGTTATGTAGTCCAAAAAAAAGAGCTTCACATGAATTTCCTCATAGTTTCCTGGAGAAAACATTACATTTGCACATTATAAATCATCTAAAGGCTAAGCGGCTAGTTTCAGCCCAGTTATTTTTCCAGGAAATTAGAGGAAGCTGTGAGACGAAGCCCCACTGTGGACCACAAACACAACGCCAGAGTATAAAAACAGGTCACTTAAGGTTTTAATGTAGAATCCACAGTATGAGGAATGTCGTCTTTGGCACTTGGGATTTCCTGGTTGACATAAATATTAACAGCAAAGGTGTGAGAGAGAAAAAGAAAGAAAAGAATCGATGCTGCCCTTCGTCCTCGTCTCTGCTTTCATTCATTTAGTGTCTTTTCCCAGAGGAGCTGCGTTCGCCGGCCTCGGTCGTTGCATAGTGTTGTTGGAGGCCGGAGGATCTCGATGGCTTCACTTTTATTTACTTCCTTCTTTTTGTAAACGTGACGCCCAGATTGTCACACACCGTGGATTTCAGCCCTGTGTTTACAGGAGGGAAGGCGTCTCCATGTTTGTTGTTTTTGTAAATTTAAGCCAGTTTTTAATCCTCTCGTGTGTTCAAGTCCCAGTCGACGCCCTTCTGGAGGTAAATCGGCAAACAGAACTAGGAGATTTTAGGATATTTTTCTTTTAATCTCTTTAGAGCTCCATCTGAACCTGCACCTGAAAGGATATTAAACTCTAGTTGTGCTTTTTAAACTGTTTTAAGATCATTTTAGATGTAGAAAATCTTCACAGTTTCACTACCAGCCAGGAAACATGGTGCAAAAGACCTAATAAACCTAGCTTAGCGCTAAATTAGGTTAGCGCTAACTTAGCACAGATTTTTACGATTCCGTAAAGATTAGTAATTAGCTTTAGCTCTGGTTGCTATACATTTGAGCCTTGAGAGGGCCATGTTAGCTGTTTCCAGACGCTTCCACAATTTATGCTAAGCTAAGCTAATCATGTCCCTCCATACCCATTTTTAAAATCTGCAAAAATCTGTAACTGGTTGCTCCACCTGGTGGTGCAAATCGGTACTACATGTAATCTACAACATGGTTCCTGTCATCCCTCATCTTCTGCTTCATCTGTTTATTTAATAACAACTATTTTATAAATAGCAATTACTCATTAGCGTCCTACTGAAAGAAATTCTGATGTCGGAAAAAGGTTTTGAATGGAGTCTAAACTCAGGGCAAAAAACCTCAAACTTCCTGGTTAGCATGTGACTGAGAGCCTCGTAGCTAATTGTTTTAGGATAGGAATACAACGCTAACGTTAGCCGTGAAGTTCTGCCCAGCAGCTCAGACCTCCAGAAGGGTGTCAGATTCATCCACCCGAGTGTTCCCGTCCTCCTCAGGTCCAGACCTCCATCGGCACCATGGCCTCCTTGGAGCCGATGGGGGGCAGCAGGTTCTGCTCGCTGAGGAACTGCAGAGGAAACTGGACCAGGAAGCCCCGGATCTTCTTCAGTTCCTCGTGAGCCCGGGCCGGGTCGTCTTTGTCCAGGCCCGCCTTGGCCAGGTAGCCCTCCAGCTCCAGGATGTTCCGGACGTCGCTGGACGGCAGACAGCGGAAAACCTGAAGAAGACGAGAAAAAGAACAGGGTCTGGTGTCAAGAACTGGTTCTGAACCCAAACATGAAGTGATAAAGCTAATAAACGCATCACCAGCTAATATAAAAAGATAATAAACAAAAGAAGGAAATAAAAAGCGAGTAAAAGCCTGAATTTTTGGACGGTGTGGAAACTGCCTGACCTTCTGGTAGATGGTGGCGTTGCGAGCGCAGGTGGCCATCCAGACCTCCTTGTAGAACTGATCGCTGATGGGATCGGAAACATCGATGGAGGGATCGGTGTTAGCGCCGAGGATCATCCTGGACAGAGACAGAGACAAAGCTACTTATGTAGGGGAAACAGATGCTACGATTCAGAACAGGAAAATTATATTAAATTAACCCACTGATTTGTCAAATTGGCATTATTAATCTTGAACTCAACAGTAGATAGTACAAACCTAGCACAACATTTGGCTGCAAATGGCAAAACTCAAAATTTCATTTTAGCACCATTTTGTGTCATTTTAGCATCTTTTTTGTCCTTTAAGCACCCTTTTGTGCCCTTTAAGCACCTTTTTTGTGCCCCTTTAGCATCTTTTTATTTAATTTTAGCATCTTTTTATTTAATTTTAGCATCTTTTTTGTCCTTTAAGCACCCTTTTGTGCCCTTTAAGCACCTTTTTGTGCCCTTTTAGCATGTTTTTTGTCCTTTAAGCACCTTTTTGTGTCCTTTAAGCACCTTTTTGTGCCCCTTTAGCATCTTTTTATTTAATTTTAGCATCTTTTTATTTAATTTTAGCATCTTTTTTTGTCCTTTAAGCACCTTTTTGTGCCCCTTTAGCATCTTTTTATTTAATTTTAGCATCTTTTTATTTAATTTTAGCATCTTTTTTGTCCTTTAAGCACCTTTTTGTGCCCCTTTAGCATCTTTTTATTTAATTTTAGCATCTTTTTATTTAATTTTAGCATCTTTTTTGTCCTTTAAGCACCTTTTTTGTGCCCCTTTAGCATCTTTTTATTTAATTTTAGCATCTTTTTTGTCCTTTAAGCACCTTTTTGTGCCCTTTTAGCATCTTTTTGTGTCATTTTAGCATCTTTTTTTTGTCCTTTAAGCACCTTTTTGTGCCCTTTTAGCATCTTTTTGTGTCATTTTAGCATCTTTTTTGTCCTTTAAGCACCTTTTTGTGCCCTTTTAGCATCTTTTTGTGTCATTTTAGCATCTTCTTGTGTCCTTTTGTGCCTTTTCGTGCCATTTTAGCACCTCTTTGTGTCATTTTAGCCCCTTTTTGTGTCATTTTAGGATCTTGTTGTGTCATTTTAGCATCTTCTTGTGTCCTTTTGTGCCTTTTCGTGCCATTTTAGCACCTCTTTGTGTCATTCTAGCCCCTTTTAGTGTCATTTTAGGATCTTGTGTCATTTTAGCATCTTTTGTGTGTCCTTTTGTGTCTTTTCGTGTCATTTTAGCACCTTTTTGTGTCATTTTAGCATCTTTTTGTGTCAGCTTTGTGTGTTTTTGTGTCATTCTTGTGTCGTTATAGCATATTTTTGTGCATTTTTTGTTGTTTTTTTGTCATTTTAGCATCTCTTTGTGTCATTTTCCTTTCAAAAGTGAAAACTTTATATATTCTCGTCTCATTACCTACATGTAAAGTGAACCATTTAAAGCCTTTAAAGTTGTCGAGACATGATTTTCATGAGCTGTAAGCCAAAATCATTCAAATTAAAAAAGGCTTGAAATAATTTATTTTTAAATTATCAATTAATGGATAAAAAGTCAACATTTTCCCTAATATCCAACTGAAATGATTATATGAATAAATATGGCCCTGATCTTCTTTAAACTGCTTTTCTGACACATCAGCTCTGATAAAACAGATAAAAACCAGGATGTTTCGGTACTTGAAGCATTCGAGGCGGAGCTGCAGGGCGTATCTTCCCGCCTGGTACCGCTGTCCGTCCATCACCGAGGCGACCGTCTCCGAGTCCTCCACGATCACGGCCACCTCGCTGTCTCGTTTCCCCAGCATGCTGCGGTCGTTGATGTTGGCCGAACCTGCGGCGGTAGAAAAGCAGAGCAGATCAGAGCAGAGAACCCACCAGCAGGAGGCGCTGCAGCTCAGGTTTTCAACCAGAGAGGAAACAGCTGATCAGACCGATAAGGAGGAAGAAGTCTGTCTTTGTTCTGTCTCGTTAAATCTAGACGGCTTCTCCTATTTTTCTTCCTCTTTTTGTGAGTTCAGCTTCATGTTGGAGGAGCAGCTTTTGTTTTGGCGTTTCTTTCAAAGAATAAAAAAATGTAAATTAATGGTCAAACATAAAGAAAAATATAAAACAATTTTTATATTTGTAAAAATACAGATTAGTCACCATTTTGTCATCCTCCTCTCACCCCTTTCTTCGTTACATTTAACATTAAAATTAATATTTTTCTCAATAATTCAGTAATAATATCAGATATTTGCACATTGTTGTGTCATTTTAGTGAATTTCGACTCATGTAACAGGTTTTTAAACAATGTTTGGGTAATTTTGGGAAAGTTTCAAGTACTTTTAGAAACGCTTTGAGGCATTTTGGACGTTTTTGTAATCATTTTGGACAGATTGTGACAAATATGGGCAAGATTTTGTCCTTGTTTGGTTAAGTTTCAGGTATTTCAGACAATTTTTGGCTCATTAGGAAGAACAGTTTGGTTATTTTGGAAACAGAAATGCACCGAGGATTTTTTTGCCTTGAGTTTAGCCTCTTTTTGTGAGTTCAGCTTCATGTTGGAGGAGCAGCTTTAGTTTTGGCGTTTCTGCTTTCATAGAATAAAAAATGCAAATTCACGGTCAAACATAAAGAAAAACATAAAACAAATTTTCGATTTGTAAAAATACAGATTAGTTACCATTTTGCCATCCTCCTCCCACCCCTTTCTTCGTTACATTTAACATTAAAATTAATATTTTTCTCAATAATTCAGTAATAATATCAGATAAGATCATTTAACTGGTTTCATTTTTACTATTTTTCCAACGTTTTTATTTCTCATGTGCTTTAGTCTCAAATTGTTGATTGTTAACGACCTGGAAACGTCTGAGAAATATTAATTTCTACTAAAAGAAACATGAAAGTGACCCCATTTGCAGAAACCAAAAAGACATCTGGTGGTTTGCTCTCCATCCCAGGAGGAGTCGATGTATTTTTAGCTCAGATCAAACTAAATCTTCTCCTTCATTTCCAGACTTTTTAAATCTGATTTCTGCAGCAGCTCTGCTTTTTACCGATGATGACGGTGTTGTCGTCGGCGATGAGCATCTTGCTGTGGACGTAGATGAGCTCCGTGACCAGCTTCCCCTCCAGCTCGGCGTGAGTTCTCAGACCGGCGATGGAGATGTAGTTCATCCACTGGTCACCCACTGGAAAAAAAACACAGAAACCACACGGCTGCAGTCACCCTTTGACTCTGAGCTGGAGAATTTAAAGTGCATACGAGGAATTTAGTGCCAACTGAGGGTGTGTTTGACAGCTTTACAGGTTATTTAGTCCAATAAATTACATGTTTCGTAGAACTTTTTGTTAAGAAAACCACAGAGAATCACAATAATCTGCAGATCTGATTAGAAATTAAAGGAACAAACAATAAAAAAAAGCAGCAATGTGAAAATAACTGATGCCGGAGTGCAGTTTTTTATTCTCACGTGTTTACCTGTAATTGTTTCAGTGATTTTCTGTTATTTTACATCTTCTTCCCTGGATTGTTAATATTACAGATAATAATAATGAATTAATAATTAACTAATTTGTTCTTTTACAATGTTGGACTGTGAATTTACATGATTTCTACTGTATTTAAATCAACAAAAATAGAATAATTTTACATACAGTCGCAGTTATTTGTAAAAAAAAAATGCGTATTCAGGATTTAAAGGCAGCAAATGATTTTTTAACAGTTATTTTACTGATTTTCTTTTCAGTTTGAGTAAATTAGAGTTCAGCAAGCTAAGGGGCACCATGACAAAGACTTCTGTGACGTTTAATGACATTTGAAAGTTGTAATTCCAAGTTAAAAGATAAATAAATAAAATCATTGACATAATGAGAAATAACAGAGAAATGTTCAGGTTTTTGTCTTTCATAGTTCCTGGGATATTGTTGTTCAAATACAAAGTTTTGACGCCCTTAGCTAGCTAAGAGGCACCATGACAGACTTCTGTGACGCTTAATGACGTTCTGAATATTGTAAATAAATGAATCAACCACTTCATTTTTTAAAGAAAATCCTTACATTTCAAGTCACAAAAGCCTATAAAATTTCTGGTTTTTATCTTTGATAGTTCCTGAGATATTGTTGTTCAAACATAGCATAAAATTCTGACAATTTTAAGCAGCTAAGGGGCACCATGACAAAGCCTTCTGTGACGCTTAATGACTTTAGAAAAGTTGTATTATTGTTAATTTTGGAGGAAAGTCATTCGAAGTTAAAAATAAATAGGTTGACATGATGAGATCTAATGAAATTTTAGATTTTTATCTTTAATATTATCAAGATATTGTGGTTCAAACAGCCTAAAATGAGAAAAAATGTGCTGAAAGTGCGTCAACTGGCAGTTTTTAAAAGTAAATTATCTCGCAAAGTATTTGATAAATCAAGCTAAAACTTCACAGACACCATACTACATATTCATGGTCTAAAGAAACTCTATTTAACCTGCTTTTTGTCATTTAAGCAGCTGCTTTTGCTGCCGTCAGCTGGGACTTACTTTCCCTCTTGAGCTGGGAGATGATGGAGTGGTCTCCTCGGTTCATGGTCCTGCAGGGACGAAGCAGCAGAGCGTCAGGTCCTCATAATGCTAGCCTTTGTGTGTCGCTGTGTTTGCACTGCCAGGGCCGAGTGTTGACTCCAGAATTCAGGTCAGATAACAAACATACCGGCCGGTTTTAAAGCGTAAAGGCGTGTCGGTGGTGTACTTCCTGTTCAAACACACCTGTAGTTGAAGTGCATCACGGCCTGGATGGCGCTGCCTCCTCCGGTGTTGATGTCGCCTTCAAAGCCCGGCAGCAGCGGCGTCACCACGTAAACCCGGTACTTCTTACCCTCCCTGAGGCGTGGACAAACACACATTAAAACAATTATTAGAGCTTCGACTTCAACAGATTTTAAACTCTAGAGTCATTAACTTCTATTTAGAAATACTTCCTAACAGGGAGCAGGATGTCAGTGGATCCAGATTCTTGTAGTTAATACTGATAATAGTTCACTTTTTTAAATCTACCACAGGGTTTAAAAGTCATGATATATTTTTAAAAATGACAAATTATACCGTTTATTAGAGCCAGAAACTGTAAAAACACTGAAAAATTGTCAGAATTTAATTTAATTTAATTTTTCTTGCGATCACTGAATAAATTATTTCTAATAAATCTTGTATATTATGACAGATAAGACATTTTAAAAATCTCATTATGTGATTGCAGTGCAGTTCTTAGTGCAATTAATCAAGCTGAGGGATTAAAAATCAACTATAAGTGATTCAAATTTAACATGAAATTAATCTGAAGTGAATTGTCCATGGGCTTCAAATACAAATTCAGAGAAACTGAATTAAATTTCAAATTGTGCGATTTAAATTTAGTTTTTACAAAAGCTGAACAATTCAATTTCAAACATAAATGATTCAAATTCAGCAAAATTAGAATTGAAGTTGAAAAGAAATGTGATTCAACTTCAAATTGATCAATTTAAATTCAACTATAAATGATTCAAAATGAGCAAATTTAAAATTAATTTTGAATGAGCTTCAAATACAATTTCAAAGAAATTGAATTTGTTTTCCACCAAAAAAAAAAAATTTAAACTTCAGTTTTCAGTACAATTATTCAAGTTGAGCAGCTTAAATCCAAATAAAAATGATTCAAAGTCACCAAAAAGTTGAACCAAATTTTTCATTAGTGTAAAATTTAATTTCAACCAAATAAATTCAGTTGAAAAAAATTGAATCAAATTGCTTTTGTTTTAATACAATATTTTAGTTGAATAATTTAAATTCATATCATAATGACTCAATTCATTTTTTTAGTGAGCTTCTACTGCAATTATAGAGAAACTGAATTAAAATTAAAACCAAATAAATTTCATTTCAAATTATGTGATTCAAATTCAGTTCCTGGGTACCATTATTCAAATTAATCATTTCAAATTCTAATCCAGTGGCTCATATTATTATATTGACACTGATCTGCTGCAGTTTGAAGGAAGACCTAGAAAAAGAATTTGAACTATTTTAGGCAAATATTTCTGTTTTTAAATTTTGTTAACTCTTCAAATTTTCTCATTATTTTCAGGTTGTGTGTAAAATTTGACATTTTTTTAATGTTGTTTCCTTATTAGACTCTATATGCTGCAGCTTGTGCTTTTTGAACTCAATTTGAAGGGAAAAAAAGAATGAAAATGAGCTTTGTGTAGCAGCTGCAGCTTTAAAATAAATGAGTCTGAATCCACACCGTGTCTGAAGGCTGCAGCTCTGTGGAGGTATCGAGTCGGTTTGTTTGTTCTGTGCAGGATGTGATAAACAGATTTCCTAAAATACCACAGAGAGATGTGACAGAGGAAATTATTCAAATAAATCTGTATATTTACAATGTCTAATCAGGTGATTAGTGGACTGGAAGGTAAACGGAGCAGCTTAAACCTAGACGCTGGAGATAAAACAGCACGGTGTGATGATAATCAGTGTGTTTGCCTTGTAAATGATTTCAAGGTGAGGCAGCCACACTAGCGCTTAAACAAATCTAACATGCTCTTGTGTTAGCCCAACTATAAAGTAGGCTATTTTGATGATACAGTCTTTGACACAAGAGCATGTTAGATTCGTTAGCTAGCTAGTGTTAGCTAACTATAAAGTAGGTTAATTTGGTGATACATAACACACTCTTTCACACAAGAGTATGTTAGCTAGTTAGCCTTGTTAGTAACTTGTGCTAGCCCAACTATAAAGAAGGCTAATTTGATGATACAGTGTTTGACACAAGAGCATGTTAGATTTGTTAGCTAGCTAATGTTAGCTAACTATAAAGTAGGTTAATTTGGTAATACATAACACACTCTTTCACACAAGAGTTTGTTAGCTAAGTTAGCTAGAGAACACACTCTTTCACACAAGAGTATGTTAGCTAGTTAACCTTGTTAGTAACTTGTGTTAGCCCAACTATAAAGTAGGCTATTTTGATGATACAGTGTTTGACACAAGAGCATGTTAGATTTGTTAAAGCGCTAGCGTGGCTGCCTCACCTTGTAAATGATTTCAAGGTGAGGCAGCCACGCAAGTGCTTACAAACATGTGTGTTGATGTAGTTTAATACCCGATATGTGTGTGTGTTTTACCTGTACGCTTTGATGATGCGCTCCGCAATCGTGTCTCCGATCTTGTTGAAAACGTGTTTGTTGTCGGCACAGCTGATGAAGAACTGATTCTGAAAAACAAACAAACAAACATCAATGTTCCAGAGATGTTTGTGTTATTTATCACTTTATAAACCCTGAATACGAAGTCAGAAATATAACGAAGTAGGAATGTTCCGATCCAGGCCGTTTAATATTTTGCTTCTGCTGATACCAGATACCAGTTTTAGTTACTACACATTTTGAGTATTGCTGGTTAGCTGTAGTACCAGGTTGCACCATCAGGTGGAGCCTCTTACAGTTTCATGCTGTAGTAACATTAATGACCTCTGGCTAATGTTCATGTGTTTAAAACAAGCAAAGAGTGAGTACAACATTACAGCAAGTTGTAGAAAGAATTGTAGTAGTTTAGCTAATAAGGGAGCACCATGACAGAGACTTTTGCGATGCTTTATGACCTCCAGCTAATGTTCACATCTTTAAGACAACCTCTGATTTGTAAAAAACAACAATGAAGTACCTCTATGTAGATGAAGTGCTGGCTGTTCTGGATGGCGTGGACGTAGGCGTTGTGGATGGACTCCTCGTGGTATTTGATGCCAGCCGACCAATCAGAGGCCGAGCGCAGGATCTGAAAGAAGAAACTGTTACTGATGCCAACTGAAAATTCAGTTTAAATTCATTTCTTGCTCAATTTAAATGACTTCTATTTGATTTTGAACGGCTCCAACTTGAATCATTGTACAAGAAAACTAAATCTGAACATATATGTTGTATTCAGAATTAGTAACACATGGAAAAATGTTGGTTTGCAAAATAAATAACCAAATAAATTCTACTTTTTTGAGCAGAAAACACCCAGAAGCTGTTTGGAATCGAGGAGTTTAACCTAAACTGAGTGAAGCACCGACCTGGACCTTGGTGGAGATGGAGTCTGGGACTTGGTATCGCTGCTCTGTGGCGCTGGTGTGGGATTTAGGAAGCAGGTATGGAAATGACAGCGAGCGGTACTTTGGCTTCACGAGCTACAGGAGAAACACAAGATATGCAATTTTGCAACACTTGAAGAGACGTCGCTGTGATTGTGAATCGTACATATAACATATCAGTCAATGCAGATTCAGTTTTTGTCTTCTGTTCCCTCTTTAAAAACCTAGAATAAAGACAATAAATAGCTGTACTTATATGTCTGTAAACAGTTTTAAGAATTAAAACAGGTAATGATTTATGTTGTACGTTTGTTACCTTGAAATTTCCATTTATTTCACAGTTTACTGCTTCAGTTTGGTAGTTTAGTGTCTCATTTCTGTGATTTTGTGTCTCATTTTGGACATTTTATGTTTCATCTATGTCTTTTTGTGTCTTGTTTTGGTAATTTTTGTGTCTTGTTTTGGTCATTTAGTCTTATATTTATGTTTTTCCATTGGTGTTTATGTTGTATTGCGTCTTGTTTTGGTCTTGTTCATGTCATTTATTGTCCAATTTTTGTCACTTCATGTTTTATTTAGGTTTTTTTTGTGCCTTGTTTCTGTCAAATAATAAGTTATTTATCCCTCGTCTCGTCTATGTCATTCTGTGTCCCATTTTGGTCATTTAGTTGTGTCTTTTTTTGTTTTGTGTTTTGTCCTTTTTGTCTAGTTTTGGTAAATTTGTGTCTCGTTTATGCCATTTAATGGTTAATTCATATCAATTTGTGTCTTGTTTTCGTAATTCTGTGTCTCATTTTCATCTTTTTTGCCTCGTTTTGGTCACTTACTGTCTTGTTTATGTCATTTTGTGTCTCGTTTTGGTCATTTAGTGTCTCAGTTACATCAGTTTGTGTTTTGTTTGTCATTTTGCATTTTATTTAGGCTTTTTTTGGGTCTTGTTCATGTCCCATTTATGTCATTTTGAGTCTTGTTTTGGCCACTCTGTCTCCTCTACATTGACTCACATCTTGTTCAGGTCATTTTGTGTCTTGTGAAATAGTTGCGGAAATAACAAAGCAACACTTGCTTCTGATTCTAAAATATACACATTTTTATCTTTCAGAAATTTAAATGACGTTTCCACCAGATAAGCAGCGTTTTGTTTAATTTTCTCAAACTTCTTCTGGGATTAAACTTGATATTTTCTGGTATAAATGTTATAAACCTTAGTGAAGTTCCACCGCTGGATGAAGTGTCTCGCCACATCTCGAGCTGCTTTCCCGTGAACCACTGAGGCGATGTCGTGCCAAGGCATTCTGGGAGTCGTATGCCGGTCTATGAAGTCTGAAACGGCAGGAGCAGTAAACGTGAAGAAAAGAAGAAGGAGAAGCAGAAGAAGAAGAAGAGGTCAGTGACGTTCTCACCATCGAAGGGTTTGTCCAGCTGGATCCAGTCCTTGTGGACGAAGTTGCAGTAATCCTTCCCGTGCCAGAAGCGAGTGTTTCCAAACAGCTCTCCGACTCCGGTGTGAAGACTTCTCACTGAGCCGCTTCCTGGAAAACACATGGAACGATTTTAACATTATTCACTATTAAAACAATGAACATCTGCATCTAGACAGCACTCTGAAGGAAACAAAGCTGGAGGAAGAAAAAGAGCAAAGAGAAGCAGCAAACAAACAAACAAACTCTGATCCAAACTCACCTTAATGGACTGCAATCGGTTTACTCACCTGTTTAAACCAGCATGCGTTTAAAATATGAAGCTCACACGCTTTCATCAACCAGAAATGATGTAAAAAAAAAAAAGCAACAAATGTTTTTGCATTTCTGATTCGGTTTGGTTGCAGCTGTTTGCTAATAAAACCTGAAGCGTAACTTAAATTTAAGATTTTGATTCCCCTCATCGAACTATTTAACACGAAAGCAACTTTTTCTTTTTTTTTAAATTGGACAACTTAAAAACTCACAAATGTTCATAAATAAAGTAATTGGGTCCAAAATACCTAAAAATTCCATTTAGATAAAGTGGAAATACTGTGTGGAACAACCTCTAGATTTGTGTTTTTGCAAATACATTTTATACAATATAAAAATACCATTTATTCAACAGTAAAAACTAATTCTTCTAATTCAAAATAGGATGTTGCTTGAACATAATTTCATTAGAAGTTGTCCGAACTGAAAATAATTGACTTTAACTCTTTTTTTGTTGAGCCCAAACATTAATTTTTAGAACATAAAGTCTGCCTCAGAAATAAAGGTAATATCAGCCTTCGACACCGAACCAAAGGCCAGAGACAGTGGAGGTACAAACCACAGCAAAGCACTCTGGGAAACAGGAAGTGAGCAACCTTCCTGCTTCCTGTCCGGCAGCCCGACTCACCAGCCTGGTACTGACTGAGCGGAGCCGCCTTTAGCTCCACCAGCCTGGAGGGGATCAGAGTCTGGTGGCTGCTGATGCTGTTTGACCAACCTGGACATTAGAAAATACCAGCGATGGACGACAAACGTCACAAACGACAAGCAGCAGAGGAGACGACGCCAGCAGAATCAAGATTTTCCTCTCAAAATCTTGGCCTCATGTTAAGAACCACTAAACTGAACCATATTAACCTGCAGTAACTTCAAATAAAGGAATAACATGCATCATATTATATTTAGCTTTGTGTTTTTGGGTGTTAAATGTTGTGATTGTGTTAAAATAATCTTCATTTAATGAGGATATTTAAAGCACAAACAGTAACAGTAAAAAACAGCATCATCGGCGTAACGATGCACATTACAATCATATATATATATAGAAGACAGTGTGATCTGTATAAAAATGAACAACACAGGCTCCAGGGTTGAGCCTTGTGGGACAACTTTTTTAATTCCCTGAAATTCTGATTCAATATTTCCACCAGTTCCACTCTGCTGTCTGTCACTGGAAGAGCAAAGTGTGACATGAATAACACCTCTTAGCAGGAGTCATTTATTAAGGTAAAAACATTGCTAAGACGACTTTAGTCTTTCAGTAATGCTTATTTTTAACTATTTTCCGACTTAAAGATGCCTGATAAATATTCAGAGGCATTAATACTATCTGTTTCCTGCAGATTAAAATGATTACAGGGCTCCAGAAGAGGACATTTTTTAAAAATTATTTGCCCTTGAAAATGCAACAAAAGTGAAATAATTTCAAACAAATGTGGCACTGGAGCCCCAGAAGGTTTATCCAAGTGTATATATATATATATGTGGATGTGTCCATATTTCCTACTAAAAACTCAGACTTTGTTTGACATTTCATCAACTTTCGGGGACTCTAACATCAGTATAAATGAAAATTTGCAAGAAAGACAAGCAAGTTTTCGCTAAAAAACAGTGTTAAAGGGCTGTAGAGATGCAGCCGATGCACGTGTTTTAAATATCACCAAAATCCAGAACTAAGAAAAAAATTGCTTCAATAAGTGTTTTTCTACTATGTAAATAAAAGTAATTTTTGTCTTAATTTAGCTTGGCCACAATATTAAAATGTCTGCTTCATACTGATCCAAATTCCCAGATATTTGTACTGCATGACTTCTTCAACATTTAACAGCAAAATAAGCAGTATGTACACTGCAGTAAAAGGCAGCATCGTAAGCATAAAGATGTATATTTCAACCAGGTACATAGATGACCGTGCCATCTGTTGAAAAAAAGAACAACACAGGCTCCAGCTAAGACAAACATAAACTTTATAGAAAAGAACTTATAGAAAAGTTCCCTTAAGTGTTTTGTACAAAGCAATTTTTGTCTTAATTTAGTACCCAGCTTAGATCCAAATTCCCAGATATTTCAATATTTGTGCCAGACATAGTAGAGATATAAGATTATGGAGAAGATCTATTTTTTGCTGTCACACATCGCCACACAAGCTTAAATTACCCTGAATTCAGAGTACAACACAGTACAAATGAAATGTATTTATGTGCGTTTGACTCACTCTCGTCCTCCTCCAGGTCGCTGTCGCTGTCGGCATGGGCCAGTCCATGTTTCTGCAGGTGTCTCCTGATGCTGAACCTAGTCCTCTTCATCCTCCCCTGACCCTTAAGCTTGGGCTGGTCCGTCGAGTCCGTCACCGTGAAGATGCCCTTCCCGTTGCTCTGGGAGGCGGCGCCGCTGCCGTTAGCCGAGGCAGTCGTGCTGGAGGAAGCAGCTGCAGCCTGAAAATCAGGTTTAGGATTTATTGTTAATATATTTACATATTTGTGTTGCTGTATACACTTCTTTAGAACTAATGTACAATAAAAAGTGTGGTTAGTGAATGTGTCTCAGTGATTGTAGTCTAAAGACTCCTGGATCTGGAAGGTCCAGTCTCTGGTGGATCAGAACTCCTGGATAGAACTACACCATGAAGACTAAAGAACTCCAAGAAACTCTGAGAAAAGGTTGTTGAAAAGCATCAGTCTGGACAATACAAGAACATTTTCAAGTTCCTGAAGATCTCCTGGAGTCCAGTTAAATCCATCATTAAGAAATGGAAGAAAGATGGAACATGAATAAATCTGACTAGAGCAGGACGTCCTCAGACCTGAGAGACTAGAGAGGGAGGCCACCAAGACTCCTAAGACTTCAATAAAAGAGTTCCAGCTTCAGCAGCTGAGATGTTAGAGACTGTTCATCCAACAACTGTTGTCTTTTCTTCATCAGTCAAAGCTTTATGGAGATAAAGAGAAAGACTCTGATGGAAAAAGTACCAATTAAATGTGGACTAGAGTTCACCAGAAGACATGTGGAGACTCTGAAGACACCTGGAAGAAGGTTGTTTGGTCTGAGGAGACCAGGATGGAGCTTTATGGTCATCAGATTAGATGTTATGTTTGGCCAAACACTGCACATCATCACAAACACACTATCCCCACTGTGAAGCATGGTGGTGGCAGTATTATGTCGGTAAATACTTGTAGGTATTGTACTCCTGATTTTTTTGTACTTATCACACTCTACATGTTGGGAATAAAAATAACAACAAACAACAAGACCTGCTCCAGGTGAGACAGCGTCACACTCCCAACATCCGTCAGTCGGTGCTCCTTGTCATCCCAGCGACCGTACGCCAGGTCGATCCCGCCCACGAAGGCTACAGATTGATCGATGACGATGATCTTCTCGTGGTGAGCCCACAGGTACACAGCGGAGGAGACGTGGTCTGGATGACGCATCACCTAGTTACCAAAAAAATAGACAAGAATTCAGAAAAGGAGTGAATGAAAACCTTCAGAAAAGCTTCCCGAATCGAGACTCACTTTGATGTTGGGGTGAAGGTGCAGCAGCGTCCTCTTGCTGTATCCGGAGTTGATGCCCAGAGCCAACTCCACCTCCTTGTACAGCATCACAAAGACACGCACTCCTTGTTGCTGCAGAGATGACAACACAACAATTCAACTAAAGGAGCCAGTCTGTCAATTTAGACAGAATTCAAGAAATATGCTGCTGCACAAACTCGGATTTTGCTCACTTACTTGCTTTTAGGACCAAAACTAAAACCTTGGAATTTCTGCGGTTTCACTGATCTGAGGAGCCATTTTAAGAGTTGAATACCTCCATAAATATAAGTCCTACAGGCATGAAATTTGGTAAGGACACAGGCAGAACTGTTTCCTGAAGATTGAAATGATTGCATGACTTTAGACGAACACAAATTTTGAATTAGTTGCCCTTGAAAATGGAAAATAGTGCAATAATTTCAAACAAATGTGGCATTGGAGCCCCAGAAGGTTCCTCTAAGTGTATATATACTACCTTTCAAAAGTTTGGGGTCACCTAGACAGTTTCATGTTTTCCATGAAAACACACTTTTATCCATGTGCTAACATAACTACACAAGGGTTTTCTAATCATCAATGAGCCTTACAACACCATTAGCTAACACAATGTAGCATTAGAACACAGGAGTGATGGTTGCTGGAAATGTTCCTCTGTACCCCTATGGAGATATTCCATTAAAAATCAGCCGTTTACAGCTAGAATAGTCATTTGCCACCTAAACAATGCCTAGACTGGATTTGTGATTCATTTAATTCTACCTTCATTCAAAAAAAATGTTTTTCTTTCAAAATAAGGACATTTCTAAGTGGCCCCAAACTTTTGAACGGTAGTGTATATGGATGCGTCCATATTTCCTATTAAAAATTCAGACTTTGTCTGACATTTCATCAACTTTTGACACCACTAACATCAGTATGAAGTAATCTGTGGCAAGTATGAAAAGCATTTATTTAGCTAAAGACTGTTAAAGGGCTTTGGAGTTATATAATGACAATAGCTGATGCACATGTATAAAATACCAACAAAATCTAGTGTTTCTCTGCAACACAAAAGTATTTTTGTCTTAATTTAGTCTCCAGCTTTGACAGATTATTGAAATTTAATTGGCTTCTTGTTAATCCAAATTTGTAGATATTTGTACTACATGACTACTTCAATATTTGTTCAACACATAGTAGAGATACAAGATTACCTTAAAAATATCTTTGGTTCAGGAGAAGATTGTGAATTTTGTGCAACTTTAAAAAAAAGAAAGCTGAAGGGATTCAAGACCAGAATAAACAATATTTACACTACAGCAAAAGACAGCATCATCGCGTGAAGCTGTATATTACAAACACATATATAGAAGACAGTATCATCTGTATAAAAAAATTAACTGCACAGGCTCCAGGATTGAGCCTTGTGGGACACCTTTTTCAATATTTTAAATTCTGATGTAATATTTCTACTAGTTACACACAACAGACTACACAACCCTCACCGCTTTGCGTTTGAGGATGCAGTCGAGACGCCATCTGTTTCCTTCGACCACCGGCCTCTTCAGGAAAATCTCTGGACTCAACCTGCGAAACAAAAAAACACGCTGAGATTGTTGTGTTTTTAATATTTTACTGTTTTCTCCTGAGATTCCACCACTCTGCTCAGTTTATCTTTGAATTAAATCCTTAAATCTAAGATTTTTTCTTTCCTTCCTTCCGTCATTCCGTGATTCCTTCTTACCTTTCTTCCTTACCTCATCTAAAAGCATTTTTAAAAAGGCCTTTCGTCAGACAGCAACCTGAACTCGAATACATTTTTCCCCAGTACTTCACTATTAAAGTGAAACGCAGTATTTTTCTAGCATTTCTGGTATTTCTTGCAGTACTACAGACAGTAAATCACACAAACACTTTGCTGTGTGTTTGTGTGTAACGGTGATCTGAGCCTCAGAGAGTAACTGATCAGTTTGACCAGAAAACCTCCTGCAGAGGTGACCGCCCAGTGCACTCACAGACACACAACACCACTACACAACTACACCACTACACAACACAACCACTCACAGACACACACCACTACGCTACACAACACAACCACCCACAGACACACAACACCATTACAAAACTACGCAACAACTCACAGACAGACAACACCACTACACAACACAACCACTACACAACACAACCACTCACAGACACACACCACTACGCTACACAACACAACCACCCACAGACACACACCACTACGCTACACAACACAACCACCCACAGACACACAACACCATTACAAAACTACACAACAACTCACAGACAGACAACACCACTACACAACTACACCACTACACAACACAACCACTCACAGACACACAACACCACTACACAACACAACCACAACACAACCACTCACAGACACACAACACCACTATACTACACAACCACTCAGACACACAACACCACGACACAACACAACCACTCACAGACACACAACACCACTACACAACTACACGAAACAACTACACAACTCACAGACACACAACACCACTACACAACTACACCACTACATGACACAACCACTCACAGACACACAACACCACTACACAACTACACAACACAACCACTCAGACACACAACACCACTACACAACCACTCACAGACACACATCACTACACAACTACACAACACAACCACTCACAGACACACAACACCACTACACAATTGCACAGCCATGTGCACCCACTGCACTCTTAAACACACACGGACAAAATACGGCACATGCAACACAATCCTCCATGTGAACTCATTGCTCTCAAACACAACATGTGACCCAAACACATAACATGCAACAAAAACACACAACACAAACAGACTACACAAACACGCAAGAATAGACTACATGAACACACAACACAAACATATTACATACAACACAAACATACAATACAAACGCACAACAGATGACAAAAACACAGAACAACAGACAATAAAACACAACAGTGCTTGACACAAACAAACAACACATGGCACGAACTTACAACAGCACACAACACATACACATAACAACAGACTATACAATGCACAACAAAAACACACAACACACGACACAAACACACACATAACAGACTATACAAACGCACAACAACACACAATACAAAATACAACATACAAAACAAATACACAACAAAAATACAAACACACAACACAAAAAACAGACAACTCAAACACACAACACAAATATAAAAACACAACAAAAACACAATAGACAACACGAACGCACAACAACACATGAGAAACAACAACAGACAAAACAAACACACAAAACACAACACAAACACATAACAATGCACAACACAAACACACAACACCAGAACACTGACCACCAGTCTGTGATGAAGATTTCCTCCTTGGCCTCCTCCAGAGCGTCGGCTACGTCCTCCATGTACGTTTTTCCGTTCACGTACCTGCAGCACAGACAGACACACAAAACTTTAGCTTTAGCATTTAGCCTTTAGCTTTAGCCGTTAGCCGCTAGCTAACACGTGCAAAAGGACACCGTGTCCGTTTGTAGAGAAATAATAGAAAAAGAGTTAATAAAAGCTGGTATCTGTGTTTTATTTTGTATTTTTCACTCGAGTCACATGCAGTGTTCTTCAAAAATAAGAGAGAGGATGTTTTTGCCACTTATTTAAGGATTTTTCTTCTTTCTGCTTGTTCTCTACTTAAAACTATGAAAATGTGCAGCCTGGATCCAGCTCCTCCTGCAGACAGGATAGTGTTGCCCGGCAGGAGGACAGGTGATGAGCAGGTGAGGCTCACTTTCCCTCCCTTTGTGTCGGGTTACTCCAGCGAGACACACACTTCTCTGATTGTACATTTGCGAGGACCCTCAGAGACGAGGAATACCGACTTTCATGGACCTCAAACGTCTCTGTGAAACGGCAAAAAGACCTAACCTGAACCTTTAAACAACCCTCTGGACGTCCATCATCATCGTCCACAGACGTCTAAAACCCAAAGAGGACCTCACAAAGACACAAGTCCTCATGAAGACTCGGTGACCTGCAGGGAGTTGGACCGAGTCTCATCTAGACTTCTTGTGGATTTCACCTGTGGTGCGTTCAAATGCTGCTGTACAGACTGAAGAACACGGACAAACATATGTGCTGCTAGAAACAGTTGAATTTCAGTTGACTAACTTGGATAGTTGTTCTATCAAGTTAAATTTGAATCACATAACTTAAAATTGAATTATTAGGTTGAAACTGAATTTAGTTTCTCTGAGATTGTATTCGATACTCACTGAACATTTAATTCAAATAAAAATTTTGCTGATTTGAATCATTTACACTTGGAATTTTTTTGATCAAACTGAATATTTGTACTAAAAATGAGTTTTAATCACAACTGAAACTGACTTTATTAGATTGAAATTGAATTCAGTTTCTCTGAATTTAATAATTTTTACAATTGAAACTGAATTGCTCAAATTTAACATTTGTACTAAAATGAATTTGAATCACATCTTGACATTGAATTCATTAGATTGGAGTTAAATTCAGTTCCTCTGCAATTGACTGATACTTTTTCCACAATTTGTGAGCAACTTTTTGGGTTTTCCTCATTGTTGACAGTTTTTTAGAAATATGGGGGAATTTTCATAAAATTTTTGACAGCATTCATGTCATTTTGAGTCATTTTTGATGGATTATAAACACATTTGAGTTCTGTTTAGGGCTGCAACACATCAGCTTTCCATCCATCAAGTGTCACAGTCTAAAGACCAAAAAACGTGGACACATTTCAGGACATTTTAGATCCTTTTCATGTAATTTTGGACATTTTGTTGAGTAATTTTCAACAGTTTTCCATGATTTTGGACAATCTGCAATTCTTTTAATTAATCCAGACTGTATTTTTGCTGAATTTGAACAATTTGTGCTATTACAACCAATCTTTCCACCTCTACAACATCTGCTTCAGCCACCAAAAAGCAAAGCAAGCCTGCATAAAAGATGAACGTTAAGGTTAAAGTGTGGGCTGGTTGCCGTGGTTACCATTTGGCCGGGATGTTCACTTCCTCCCTGGCGAAGGATCCGAAGCGGTGGTCTTTGAGGAAGGCCGAGCCGTGCTTCTGGACGAAGCCTTCGATGGCCTGACCCCACCAGCGGGCATGTCTGTAGCTGCTGCACTTCAGCACCAGCGACCTGAATGCAAATAGACAAAAAACATAAATATATGTTAAAGGTGACCTGAAACTGAGCAGCCATCTTTAATGCCACACATGTCAGACCTGCTGAGGCTGTCAACGCGGACGCCGTGTTTGGTTTCCGTGTCTTTGGAGTCCATCTTGATGCTGAACTCTTTGTCGAACAGCATCACAAAGGAGATGGCACCGGAGTCGGGCTTCATGTAGAGCAGGAACGAGTCCTTCACCACCAGCCAGCTGCATGGAAATGAAGCACTAATTTAATATTCAAATTCCAAAGATGGGCTGTTCTCCTGAGGAGATTCAGCTTTAAATCATGGTGGATGCATGTACACCCCCTGTCAAAAGTTTTGACACATTTTCTCATTCAAATAAATTAGAACCCGTCTCAAAACTTTTGACAGGCGGTGTATAAAGTATATAAAGCATCCTGGGTGAGTTTACAGCAAATAGGAGACAGAATTTTACAGATACTTTGGTTCTCAAATCAAATCCACTCAAGAAAACGTTACATTATGATGCTAATTAACAGAGTAATAAAATCCAAGCTTAATGAACATAAAGTTTTTCAAGACTTATTTCAAAGGGATGTAGCTATTGTAATTGTTGATTATTTTCATGATTAATTGATTAGTTGTTAGGTCTATAAAATGGTTTTGAAGTCATTAAATATAGTAACTCCAAGGTATTCTCGGTTCTTGGCTACCATAGTAATCACTTTTTGCAGTGAAAAATTATGTTGTTTCTTAAATTGTGTTTTATTTCTTTTGACTAAAACTAAGAAAAATCTAAATATTATTCAAATAAATCAACAACTACTCAAACATCTTTCTTCAGTGTGATTTCCAGGCTTCCTTGACTTTAGATACAAGTTTAACTGCTACTTTTTGTTTTTGATCGATTACAAACGAACTTGTTACTCAAAACGCACATTCAAACTGATATAATTCCCTACAAAAAGCTCTACACAATCTACTGTTGACACTTCTGGTAAATAAAGCGTTGCATCGTCTGCATAGAGGAGAAGGTCAATCGGCGAAGATTAAAAACTACAAATGGTTTCAACCTTTAAAGAAAAAATCCTCTCGGTGTCTGATCAGGGTTGGATTCTGTCGGTGTTTGCTCACCGTTTGGACCAGCGGTAGCACATTTTGCTGCGACCACAGCAGTTCAACCCGGGGATCCGATGACCGCCGGATCGCTTCAGCACCATTCCTTCTCTGAAAGACAATAAAGCTTCTAATCCTACAGAGAAATGCTCGTTTTTGACTACATGTATGATGAAAAATGTGTTCTTTTACACACAAAGACAGCATATTTTGCCCTTTAACTAGCATAGGCCACATTTTCTAAACATAAATGCTGAATAATGGGTGAAAGCTTCCATCTTTGTGCTGCAATTGCAGATTTTTTGATATCAATATGTTGCAAACATTCACTTTTTACATAAATGTAGTATGTTAACAAAGTCAGTAGCTTAAAATATGACAAATCTGTTCTTAGACTAAATAGTATTATGATATAATACTGAAGCCTGAACAGTTGACATTTAGGATGTTTTTCTTACAAGCCTTTTGGTCCCAGGTCGTGGACAAAGGACAGCTGACTAGCATCAATGAACTCCATCTGAAAAACAACAAAAATAGCGTTTTTTAAACAAAACTAAATGTGAATCCTACAACCTCAAACTTCTGCTAGCTTCCATTTCTTTTGGTGTGTGTAGATGCCAGCTTCCACAGCAGGTTTCCTTTAAAAAAAACAGTTAACCTAAACTGAAGGCAGAATAGCCTGGCATGTGTTTTGTTAGATAAAAAAGTCAATTTTGCGTAGCAGAGTATAAAAATGCAAGGAATTACAAAGCTATTTTCAGAACATCCTGGTCTCTTTTTAGAATTCTCCGGGATTTCCAGGATGTTGGGAAATCCTGCAAAACCCTTTAGAGCCCTTTTGATGTATTTAGCTAGTTAAGGGGCACCATGACTTTTGGAATATTGTAATATAAATGAACGGACCATTGCTATTTTTTTAAGAAAAGCATTTGAACTTACAAACCCCTACAATTCAAAGTAAAATTTTAAGTTTTTATCTTTAATAGCTCCTGAGGTTTTGACGTTCAAACATAAATTAAAACTTTGACAATTTTAAGTAGCTAAGGGGCACCATGACAAAGTCTTCTGTGACACTTAATGACTTTTATTCTAATTAAATCGAACCTGTGTTCATTTTTTCAAGGAAAAACAATCTAAGTTTCAAAACTAGTTTGAAATGATGAGAAAAAAACTGAACATTTCAGGCTTTCATCTTAAATAATTCCTGAGACGCTGTCGTTTAAACAGCCCCACGTTGCAATTTGAGAAAAAAATGCTCCTGAAAGTGACTCAAAGGGGAATTTTATTAAAAAGTTTATGACGAAACCTGCTGATGATTTGAGATGATAGAACCCTAAAACGTCCTCCTCACCGTAGCGTGGTAGTTCCGGTACATCGGCATCTTTAGCAGCTTATTCAAGTAATCTTCTAGTTGTCTCTGGAACAAACATTAGAGAAACATAGGGTACAAATTCCAATGTGTAATATATAATTTCAGTACAGTAAAATCAGATATTGGACATGAAATCGGACATACTCTCCGGCTGGAAACCTGCTCTTCTCGGCCCAGCTCATCTCCTCCTCCTCTGGGGAGGTTCGGCATCTGTCTCACCTCACTCCTGGCCACCGTCTGCCTCTTCACCGTGTGGCTGAGCAAAGAAATTACAAAAAAAGATCAATTTTAGCAGCTTTCTGAAGCCAAAACAGAAGAGAAAACGTGAGCAGTGGTTGGTTTTACCTTCGCGACGGCAGCGGCAGCCTCATGAAGGTCTTGTAGGTCCTCAGCTCTCGATGAAGCTCCATGAAGTGTTTCTCCTTCCTCTTCACCAGCCACGTAAACTCCCCGTGCTTCATCTCGATTTTATACACAGCGGGCATCGACTGCACACACAAGAAACTAAAATTATTCAAATCCAAATAAATCAAGTGAGCTGGTAATAGTTGTCTTGTGTTGCCTCTTTGTCTGTTTAAAGCAGTTGAAACCACCATATTCAGGATATATTCCATCAGATCCAATTGTCTAACTACTAAATATTACTAAACATGTTAAAATTTCACATAACTTTGGGAAAAAATTTCATTTTCCTTCTTGCTAGACGTTAGCCGTGAAAATACACTTCATACCATTGAAACGTTATGCTAATTTAAAAAGAATCAACATTACACCATTTATCAAAGCAAGAAACGATAAAAACAAAAAGAATCATCAGATGTTTAAACTTTCGAATATCCTTAAAAACATTGAGCCCTGATGTTTATCATTATCAATTTTATTTTCGTTCATCCGTGCTCAAAGATCAGACTTTTCTGAACATAATTCAACCCACCCTTAATCAGAGACTGTTTGATCTAATTGTCTAATATTGTAGATTCTAAATCAATGACATTGCTAGAAATAACACTGAGGAATTCAGTTTTTTAATCTTTAATAGTTCCTGAGATATTGTCGTTCGAACAAAGCCAAAAATTTTGACGATTTTAGCTAGCTAAGGGGCACCATGACAAAGTCTTTTGTGACACTTAAAGACTTGCATGAATGAGTGAACTTTTGTTGTTCTTTTAAGAAAATAATTCTGTTTCAAGTTACAAAACCCTTCCAAAATCTCAGATTTTTTTTATGAAATAGTTTCTGAGTCATTTTTGTTTGAACATAGCCCATAATTTTGACAAGTTTAGCAAGTTAAGGGGCACCATGACGCAGTCTTTGGCAACGCTTAATGACTTTTAGGAAAACTGCATGATAAATGAGTGAACCGTTAGTATTTTTTGAAGAAAATCATTCCATTTGAAGTTACAACAGCCCTACATTTCAGGTTTTTATCTTTAATAGTCCCTGTGCTACTGCCGTTTACACAGCGAGTTAAGGGGCACCATGACTACGTCTTCCATGACACTTAATGGCTTTTGGAAAATTGTTGTAGAAATGAATCGAACATGTATTAATATTTCGAAGAAAAAAATCATTCCAAGTTACAAAACCAGTTTGACATGATGGTAAAAAACTGTGAACATTTCAGACTTTTATCTTGTACAGTTCCTGAGTTATGGTCGTTGGCATTGTACTAAAAAGTTTGTGACGATGTTCGGTAAGTTAGGTAGATAAGTTCAAACCAAATCAAAAATAACTGAGCAAAAGCATCCTGATGATTTGAGATGATAGAACCCTAAAATGTGCTCTAAACTGTCCAATTCTTCCTTTTAACCTCTGATTATGCGGTCCAGGTCTGTAAGGTTGAAAAACCAGAGCGTCACCTTGTTGACGCTCCTCTGGGTGGTGACGTTGAATCGGTCCTGAGCCGAGGTGAATCGCTCCACCTCCAGGATTTTGGCGGTGATCGGAGAGGACAGGAAGACTTTGGCCTCGGACTCCTTGAAACCCACCGTGTGGTAAATCGCACTAAAAGGCAAACGCTCCTCTGGAGGGAAAATATACACAGTTTAAAAGTTTGTTAGTATGTCTCAAATCAGCACATTCTTACCACGTCTGCTTCACTATCTCTGATTTGTCTGATGTTTTTGTAACATAAAAATGGATATTTATAAAGATGTCTGTGAAGTTTTATCTTGATATAATGCATATGTTTCCCAATTAACCCACTTTCAGCACTTTTTTCCTCGCACATTGACATTTAAGGCCGTTTAAATGACAATATCTCAGGAGCTGCAAAAGATAAAATCCTGAAATTTACACTGTTTTTCTCAAACAAATGTAAGTTGAATGGCTTTCTTAGAAAAATGAACAATGGTTGACTCATTTATATTAAAATATTCCAAAAGTCATTAAGCATCACAAAAGTCTTTGTCATGGTGCCCCTTAACTAGCTAAACTCGCAAAAATTTTAGGCTATGTTTGAATGACAATATCTCAGGAACTATTAAAGATAAAAGCCTGATATTTTTCTAGTTAATTCTCATCATGTAATTAATTCAGAATCTGTAATACTGGACCAAATAATCTCCAATTATGAAAGAGCTGAAATTTGAAAAAATAATGAAAACTAAGCCGTCATGGAAAGTCTTAATTTTGAGTGCAAATTAACAAAAAATAACAACACAGAATTAAACTAGTGATACAGCTGCATGTCACAATAAAACAAAAGAAAACATGTAGAATACTTCAGAATATTTAATACTTGGTCACAAAATTGTTTTTAAAATTTATTTGCAGTAAATTTTCATAACTGATTGAGCAGGTTTGACAAGTTGTACCACAACAATGTAAATACAGTTTGATGGTCTGAACCGGGTTATTTTTTTAATATGTCCATATTTAGTTTTCTCCACAAACATAGCCTCTTGCAAAATGCAAAAAATGTGCTGAAAGTGGGCTGACGGGCAATTTTTTAAGAACTCTTTACTCGAAAACTACTTCATGTACTTCAATGTGAAAATTCACAGACATCATTTTAAATATCCAGACTTTGTGATAGTAAAGTTTGAAGTAAATGCGAAATGTCTGGTGAAGATTCGGGCTGTAAATGAGATACCTGGAGCCGCGGTGTCGGTCGTGTCGTACTCTCCATCCCCGAGGTCGAGCTCTCGGGTGTCCAGCTTCTCCATGATGCCCGTCATGTCGTTGGCCACCAGCTGCAGGGTGCTGGAGGTCGGCTCGGATTGGCCCAGCATGGTTAGCACTCAGTGTGGAGCCCCGGGCTCACCTGGAGGGACAGGTGAGGAGAGAGGTCACATTTAGGACATATACTTCCATCATCCTAATTCACAATCTAAACAGCCTTTTAACTGTAAACAGTCTGATCTGCATTGGGGTTTAAGAACCTTAAGATCTAGAAAACACAACTACTGCAAATATTTAGAAGAGAAAAACATCCATAGGTGCAAGAAATCCCACTTGGTTTGCAGAAGTAGTTCTGTACTGACTGATTTACTGGAAACTTGGTGCAGTTTTTTTAAAAAGCTGGTTTTGAGGCAGTTTGGTGAATTTAAGTTGAATTTTTGCTCTCTTTTAGCTCTGTTTTTGATCTCCACCACCTAATAATGGAAATATCAGGCTTTCTAGCAGAATTTTGTTCATAATTTCCCAGTTTTGAAAATGTAAAGACTCTGATCTAGTTTTAATAGCCTCAGTTTTAAATGTTCTATCATATTTATGAGCATCTAAACAACTATCATTACCGTTATTGAGGAAAATCTAACAACAATAATCCTGATGTTGACTTCGGTTGAACCCACGCTGCTGTGTTCTCATCACATTCACGTTTCTGGGTCAGTTTCTGTGAAAATCCCTGTAGTCAATCCTCTTCATTCATGAGCACAGACACTGTTTGACCTGTTATTTTTTTGTTTTTTCCTCGTCTCTCTCAGCAAACACCCACTCATTCAGACATTTATACCGAGGAGCGTGGTTAGAAAAGGCTTCCTGTGTTTCTAATCCAGATGTTTGGATTACTGATCGGAGGAAATAAAGACGGAAACGGATGAAAGATGAAGCCGGGAAAGAAAGGTGGAGGCAGGAGAGTTTTTAAGACGGATAAAGGGAATGAAACGAGGATAAAAGCAGGAAAGAAGAGTCTTGAGTCTTGATTCGTTGATTCGTCTTGATTCGTTGAGCTGATTTAATCACAGTAAAATAGAACAGTTTTACAGCCACACATTGTAAAAAAAAAAAAAAAAAAGACTCATAGTTTGTAAAAACACAGATTTTTGAGAATTTATGGAAATGAATTTTCTCTGTCATAATATTAAAAATTCTCCCTACTTTCCAGTCCACATTTTTTACTTTAAACAGCGGCAAAAAGCATTAAAATAATTATTTATAATTAAAAATGTGTAATTGTACGGTTTAATTCTGCAAAGAGAATGAATGACCAGACAGAAGTTACCTGTTTAGTTAAATTACAGTAAAAATACAGTTTAATGTCAATGATGTAGAGTCACAGAAACAATTATTGGATGTGTTTCTGTTTCACTTTGTATGAAATTATTTTAAAAAAAAATGTACAAACTACCTAAACTGTTCTTCATAATGAGCAAAATACCTCAAATTTAACTAAAAAGTGACAAAATCTTGCCCATATTTGACACAATTTGTCCAAAATGCCTCTAAAATTACTTGAAACTTTCCCAAAATTATTCAAATCTCCCCAAAATAACTTGAAAATGATCCAACATACTTGAAGTGATTTTATATTCAACTTAGAGCATCAGTATTATGGGATGGATAATTGGTACTCAGGATGTGTTTCTGTTTGTGATCAGTTTTTAGTTATTTTGGTCACTTTTCAGTTGATTCTAGACTCCTTTTTCGTCATTCCAGTGAATTTAGGCTCATTTAGCAGGTTCTCTGGTGCATTAATGTCACTATACAACCTTTAAAATCTTCAGCACTTTGTCCCTAACTACAGGATACCAGACGTTTGGTTTGAGCAGAAAGTTAAACTGTGGTTTTACTGTGGTTCGTCTACTCTCACTTCCTCCACCAAAAACAACCACAGAACACATAAAAGCTGCCGGATATCCAGGAAATCACACAGCGAGACGCAGAAAAAACAAACCTGCATAAAGTAACGTTTGGAGTCTGAGCAGCTTGGATCTAAAAATCTGGATAAAAAAGACTTTCAAAAAACCTGTCGTTGTTCAACAAAACACAATCTAACCACAAAGTTTATATAAAGACATCAGACGACAGCAAATAATCCAACAGATTTCACTTTTTCCAACATTTATCTCTGGTTAACTCCTAAACTTCACAGCATTTCAAGCATCTATTCATGTTGAAATCACTAATTCAGCTGCAAAAGCAAAACAGGGCTGAACTAGAAATCCTCACAACTTTTATCTGATGTAATTACTAGTAATATTATGTCCAGAAAAATGATCAAAATAAAGTTCACAACTACAATGTTAATTTAAAAGAAAATGTTAATTTTAGTTTTCACATTAAAGTTCGCTTAAACAATGTTTAGATTTTTAAAAAATATGGGTTGTTCCAACTAGTGTTTGTTTTATTTTTCCTTTGTTTTTATATATTTATATATACACCCACTGTCAAAAGTTTTGAGACACTTTCTAATTCAACTAAATTAGAACCTGTCTCAAAACTTTTGACAGTGGTTTGAACTTCATTATAATCATTTTGAACACAAGTTTATAAATCGGCAACTTAAAAACAAGTTGCTTCAGTAATAAGTCGGTCGAGAACTGAAATGATAAAGACGAAGAAAAAAGCCAATTTTATTAAGTTACCTCAACTTGAATTTTGTTTTAATTCAACTGGAGCAGAAATTTGATTTGCAGTTACTCAAAATATTGAGTAGATGTAATTACTAATGATATTATGTAAAAAAAAAAAAAAAAGAAAAAGACACGATCAAAACTAAATGTAGTTTTAATTCAACTAGAGCAGAAATTTGATTTGAAATTACACAAAACATTAAGTTGATGCAATTACTAGCGATATTATGTCAAATAAACTATTAAAATAATGTTTGCAGCTTAAAAAAATTAAAGTTTTTGTTGCACGGCCACAAAATAAATTGAGGGGCCTTGAGTTAAACTGCAAATTTATAAACTTTTATAGATGCACAATTGTGCAAGAAACTGTAATGTCCATTTTTTTCTTATTTTCACCGTACTCCTCGTCTGACATCAACCCACAGCCGCCGTTACGTCGGTTTTATCTTTCCCTGTTACTGTTTCTCAGCTCAAACAAACGACATGCAAACATCTTTACGGTGGCACAAACAAAGCAGCTCTGATCCTCCACAAACACAAACAGCGAGTTGCCTCTAGTATGCAAAACGCAGACGGCTTCCTGTTTGGGCGTCAAACCTGCACTGGAAGTGAGTCAGAGTTGGTCTGAGGTGTGTCGGCAGCCGGACGAACCGGTGATGCAGGAATGAAAGAAGAACGGGAGGACGAAAGACGAGGGCGGGAATAATTAAAGACACAAAGAAAGTAGAGGTCAAACAAAGTGGAGCCATGTGAGGTTTAGAAGAGTAACATCTCTACAGAAAACTTCAACATAAAAAGTTAAAAAAAAAAACCTTTAAAATGCTGTAAAATTACACCTTTCTTCCTTCTACAGATCTTAGAATTCTATCAGCAGTAGAATCATACAGAAACCGGATCTCTGCATCTCAAAATAAAAGTCTTAAAGAGGAGCTGAAACTGCTGCATTTCTCACTTCCCATTCAGTAACGTCAGTAGCCTGAAGTCTTGCAGGATTTCGTAACTTGAAATGGAGTGTTTTTCTTAAAAAGCTAAAAATGGTTGATTCCAAACATCGTTAAACATCACAGGTGGCCCTTAATTAGCTAAACTCGTCAAAATAAAAACGATATCTCAGGAACTATTAAAGACAAAAACCTTATTTTCACTAATATTTCTCTTTATGTCACTGATTAGAAATCTGTAATATTAGAGTTGAAATGTGAAAAAAATGAAGCTGTCATGTAAAGTCTCATCTTTGAGGAAAAATTGCCCCCCCCCGTCTAAAAAAGTTGAAAACTGATAATCCAGGAGTCAACTCATGATATTTTCTGAACCACATGTAACTGCATGTCACAATAATACATAAAATACTTTTAATATGAAATACTTGGTCACAAATATCAAGAGAAACTACAAAACAAAGCAAAATGTACAGCTAAGTGGTTAGGTTGGCTTTGGGATAAAATACGACATACGATCATTTGGCAGAATATACCTCAAAGTTTTTACAAATGCAGTTTTGCTGTGCAGAAATGAAATTTTGGGGTTGTTTTGTGCTCCGTTTTGGGTCTCCACCACCTCCTGTATATCTAAAAAAAAAATTAGCAACCATAAGTCAATACAAAAAATAAGAAGGATATGTTCATTTTAAATATATTTGTGGTTCAAAATGTAGCTGAGAATGCAGTTTATTTCATTAATATCATTTTTGGGTCGGTTTTTGCTCTGTTTTGGGTCTCCACCACCTCCTGAATAACTGAGAAGGAACAGCTGTAAATCAGTGCGATAAACAACAGTCATGTAGCCTAGCCGCGCTAGACCCATGTTCTGAAGACACAAGGGTCTAGGAACGCTCGACAGGGAGGGAGGCGGGCTAAAAGGTTGTCTTTCAAATCCCTCTGCAGCAATTGGGTAGGTATACAACCAATCAGCGCAATGAATAGGCTGACGTAGTTCCAAGAGCGCCGGCGGATTGTGGCTAAGTCCCATTAGCTTCCCAACCAGCGGAGCCAACTGGTACATTAAGGATTTGCCATATCCCGTCGGCATAAGTCCAAATACGTCTTTCTTCTCAATGAAACACTTCAGTGCCATCCTTTGTTTATCTTTCAAGTTGAATTTTAGCTTCAAATCTTTAAAGGCTGTGGCCAAAGCCGAGTCCAAAGATAACTGTTTATTGTGCGCCGGTTGTTTCTGTCAGAATCGTCACGCCTCTGTCGTCACTTCGTTACGCCCGCCTTCTGACTCTACACTTCATGGTGATTGGTCCGGCCAGTTTTAGGAGAATCCAACCTCGAGCCTTATGGAGGGTAACTAGACCCACCCTGGCAGAGAATTAAATTCGTTGCTGTGGGTTGTCTAGCGCGGCTAGGCTAACAGTCATGTTGATTTTAAACACATTTGTGGCAGAAAATACCTCAAAATGTAACTGAGAATGCTGTTTAGTTGTAATTTTCTCACCTTAAGTAATCAAAAACATGCCACGTGGCAGACTAATCAGCCATGAAACGAGCGTAGTTTCACTGTGAAACACTGCAGTAGGTCTGTAAAACACAACACCTGTGACCAGAACTGCATTCAGTACAACCAATACTCATATAAAGTATACATGAACGTGCTGGGATCTTATTCTTAGATAAATATATAATGTGTTTTACTGCACTGGTTCAGATTTCATAAACACAATTCAGGAGCTGATGATATAAAATGTTCCAAATGTGCTCATTTATGTAGAAATAACGCCCAAAACAGTCTAAGTGAATGTAAATGAAGGTGGCAGGAAGTTGAAATGTTTTCTTTGATTGGACAGCTGAGAAGCGACGCTCCGATCACATTCACTCTGCAGACTTTCAGCCTCTCAAACCTCCAAACCACAGCGACTCGCTATCTTAATGTCAGGGGAAAGTTTACCAGGATATCAGCTCATCGAGTCTCACTGTAGTAATTAGATGCTGAGATGGTGAATGATAACATTATGGCTGCTCAACTCTTCTTACATCTAAAATATTCCTGCAAAAACGCTCACATCCACGGGGAAACCATTAAATTTTTAGATCTATTTCTACTCGATCGTCTCCGATTTGCTCAAAATATGTCTAGCACGAAATATGGATATTTAAAAAGATATTTGTGAAAGATTAGCTTCATATTTCAAATACTTACCGAGAGAATTTTACTTAAAAATTGCCCATCGACACGCTTTTAGCAGGTTATTTTGAAAAGGCTGTTTGAACAATAGAGAAACTATTAAAGATGAAAACCGGTCATTTTGTATGCTTTCGTCACTTGAAATGGAGTGCTTCTCTTTAAAAGATATCAAAAGTTGATTCATTTATACGGCAATATTCCAAAAGTCATTAAGCGTCACGGCAGGCTTTGTCATGGTGCCCCTTAGCTGGCTAAACTTGTCAAAATCAAAGGCTATGTTTGAACAACAATATCTGAGGAACTATTAAAGATAAAAACTTGAATTCTTTACTGACATTTCTCATCGTGTTATTGATTAAGAATCTGTAATTTTGTACAAATAGATCAAATACTCCTCAAATGTGGGTGAGCTGAATAAACATAAACAAAAATAATTTGCCAGAAAATATTTCAAAAAGCTATTACAAATTCTGTTTTGTTGTGCAGAAATTTAATTTTTGGGATTGGTTTGTGCTCCGTTTTTTTCATCTCCACCACTTCATTAATCAGTATGATATAAAGGAATGGTATATGAATTTTAAACATATTTGTGTTAGAAAATACCTCAAGCTTAATTGTGAATGCAGTTCAGTTGTACAGGAATATATTATTGGGGGTCTTTTTTTGCTCTGTTTTTGGTCTCCACCACCCTCTGAATATCTGAAAAAGGAGTAATTGCAAATCAATACAATGAATAAGAATAATATGTGGATTTTTTTTAACCATATTTGTGGTTGAAAATACCTCTAAATGAAACTGAGAATGCTGTTTAGTTGTAATTTTTGGTGTTTGCTCTGTTTTGGGTCTCCTCCACCTCCTGTATATCTAAAAAAAACAACAACAACTAGCGATCGTAGAACAATGCAATAAACAAGAATAATATGTTGATTTTTAACACATTTGTGTTAGAAAACACCTCAATAGGTAACTGAGAATGCTGCTTAGTTGTGCAGGAATGTATTTTTGGGAATCGTTTTTTGCTCTGCTTTTGGTCTCCACCAACTCCTGAGAAAAATATCTGACTTTTTTTTGCTAACTATACAACTTTCTACACTAATTTGACTTCAGAACAAGTGAGCCCTTTGGTAATCTCATTTCTGATACTTGAACAACATATTTGAAGCTTCGTAGTTGTTTTTCTTGCTCTGTTTTTGGGCTCCACCACCTCCTGAGTAAAACATCCGGCCTTTTAGCTGCTAAACGTCCAAATTTCCTCACTAATTGTTGCTGTCTTTCTTCAGAACAACAAGTTAGCTCTTTGCTAACACAAAACTGCAGATTAATAGCATATATTTTCCATTTCGGGGTGTTTTTTTGAGGTTGTGGTCGAGTTAAAGCCAAAATCAGTTCAGGAAACTGAGCCTGTAGGTTCACTGTTGACCTTGGAAATAGCAAAACAGTTTATTTTAGAATGATTAATGCCGACGGCGGTCAGTGTTTGTGTGGATGTGTTTGCATTATATTCAGTCCAGTGAGCACTCACATTAATTGGGTACAGTGTGGACCATTAGCTCCCCCCCCACACTGCATCACTCGGCAGCCAGGTGGCATCCTGCTGCTCACATCTAAGCTACTCATGCATTTTTAACAAGATCTGGGAAAATCAGGGGCCAGATCTGGAATATTAGATCAGGTTTTAGTGCTGCAGGTGGTCAGAACTAAGAGTTAGCAGAGTTTAGACGAAAGAAAAGAGGAAAAACGAGTTGAGTAATTTAAAGTAAAAGGTCAAGGAGGTGAAAGAAGCCCGTCTAATGTCCTGGTGAGAGTTTGGATGGAAAAAACATGGTCAAATATTCTATGAAAGCAGTATTTGAACAGTTTAATGTGACTGTGTGTTATTTATATATGATGTATTATACACAGGTTGGAGCTACATGTTGTTATAATTAGTGACTGGAGCCTAATAAACAGATTTAAACTGAATATTTCAGTTGAGTTATGTAAACATAACATTTAAAATCACACACATTGCAGCAGAGAATTAACGCTACCATTATAAATTTAATTAATAAGTGTAAATATTAAGTTTAGGGTCTCAACAATATCATAAATGAAGCAAATTTACTCAAGTAGTTTAAGTATTAAACTCTAAAACCGACAAAAATATACCAATTAGCATTGAATTAAATTGTAAAAACAGAAATGAATTGTTGGTTTTCAAGTCTCCAACCGTCTTTGAACTCATCACGACCAGCGCAGAATCGATATATTTCGTAAAAATAACTTTTTTCTACATGTCTCATTTAAAAAATCCTCAAAAATAAAGTGTTTGCATTTATCCAATTCTGTGAAAAACAAAAAATTCTCAGTTCCTTGGTGCAAACATGAAGCCATCAGTGACTCGGCTCTGACCAACAGTCGCGTCACAAAAATTCAAAACTTTGATGGAGAAAATAAACTAAACCAAGCATGAAACCTGAGCATTTCATCAAAACACACTCTTTTATCCATCTTATTTAAATATTTGGCAAAAATAGAATGTTTCCACTAATTAAAATCTGTAAAAATCAAAAAATTTTCAGCTCCTCATTGCAGAAGTAAAGACAGGACTGACTCAGTTAAGACCGACGGTCACATGACAACAATTCTGACATTATTCAGCTGAACTGCAGGCAGTGTTCACACTTTGCATATCAGAGGTAAATACGGAAACAAATTAGAGATATTAAGAGGACAACAAAACAAACTGGGTCACTAAAATAAATACAGCATGGCTCAGACAGTTCACTCAACAGTGAACACAGGAGCGAGTTGTTGGAGATACATCCAGCATGGTGAAACAGCTTTAGAGTAGGGACTCAAAACGGGACTAAAACTCGTGCAAAATGACCAAAAAAACCCTCTATGATGGAAAAAAAAGTAATTTTGAACTAGTTTATAGTAATTTGGGATAATTTTCAAGTTATTTTAGACAATTCTGGAGTCAGTCTGGACATTTTTTGGAAAATTTCTGTTACTTTGGACAATATGGGACTGAGAGGAAAATAAAACGTACTGGATCAGTAAAATAAATGCAGCACGGCTCAGAAACAGAACAGAGGAGTGAGTTGTTGGAGATCCATCCAGCATGGTGAAACATCTTTCTACAGATGATAAACAGAGACTCAGAAGTGGACTAAAATTTGCCCAAAATGACAAAAAAGCTTCTCAAAAATGTCGTAAATGAATTGGGTAGCATATGATCCAGAATTTGAACCTGCTAGATTAGACAGGGGCTTTAAACAGTGGGTTAAGAGAGGTATCACATCATTTTGTTCCCTCACCTCAAACAACAAATTTCAGTTATGAGTCAATTTCAGACAAATATGGATTGGAAAAACAGGACTTCTATAGATACCTGCAAGTCAGAGACTATTATAATAAAAAACTACAGACCAAAGAGGAGGGGGAATATAATCTGATTTCCATATTTCATGATGTGTATCAAAAAGAAGACAACAAAAAGTTGGTCTCAAGGATATACGGAAGTATAGGAGCTTCTAAAAATCAGTCTACGACATACATTAAACGAAAATGGGAGAGGGAGTCAGAAACACAAATATCAGAAGAGACTTGGATGGAAATATGCGAAACACAAGCGACCACTGCAAACTCAAGATCGTTGAGAGAGTTCGGCTGGTGTAAATGTAAATAACATGACACCTTTAGTAACTGGATGCAGTATTTTTAACTTCTGTGGTTACTTGGTAAAATACTTTAAATGTTAATTCCAGGGTTTTGAATTCAACTTGAATTTTTTGCTTTTTTTATATAATTTACGTCACGCTAACGGTGTCATTCTGCTTTGAAGACATTTCTCAGCTCTTCTCCTAATTCATGGTGTTTCTGTTTCCATAGAGGTGCAGGAAAAAAGAAAAAAAAGAACCACAGTGAGGAAAAATGTGACAAAAAACGCTTGTATTTTAAACAATTAGGGTTGTAGATCTTCATATTTACCTGAATAAATTCTGAACTCAAAGGCTTTTTCTTCATACTTTATTTTGGTATTTTATTTACACTCTGAATTTTCCCAAGCAGATGTGAAATATCTTTATATGAAAAGCTAGAAATCATTAAAAAGTGACAAAATTATTCTTACAAAAAATGTAAAAACAGCATTTCCAACACTGTGAAAAATGTCGGCTCCACATGCAGTAAATATTTCATTATTTACATGCTTACAGCCTCCTGGAGCTGAGAGGATTGAGGTTCAGATCCACTGATTGAATTAAAGCTCAGATTAAGACTCTGTTTGGTTATTTGTAGATGATGAAGGCTAAAGTTAACGAGATTAAAGATTTAGATTTATGAAGCTGTGAAAAAGCGCTTCGATGTGAACTAGAAGACGAGCAAAACACACTCCGACCTGTAAAATCTAAGTGAAAGTCAACAAACCGGAGAGGAAACTGGAAAAAAGTTTGAATTTTAGAACTTTTTTTCCATGAACACAAACATCTTTGACTGACCTGAACCCAAGGAGCCGTCCTCATCATCCTCCTCCTCATCATCTCAGCCTCAACTTCCTCTGCAGCCTCACTTTAAATCCCTCCACACACGTGCACGCCCTCCCCGTGCACGCTCGTCCTCGTGCACGCCCCCTCCGTGCACACCAACCCTGCCTGCAGCGCTGCAGTCCAAAGCTCTGAGAGGCTGACAGCCGACTGCAGCAGCAGCAAACCAGAGGAGGAGAAACATGTAGGAGGGCGGGACTAAGCCCACAGAGGAGACATGTGATTGGTCAGAGTGGCAGTCAGGAGCCTGAACTGACCAATCAGAGCTCTTTAAGCATCTGCGTGTTTTAAAGGGGCAGTTTTCACCTGAAAAATGGAGCCACACTGCAATTAAATGAAACTTTACAAGTCCGTTAAACCTTCTGGAGTCCAAACTGGTTCTGGACGTCACATTTTTACTCACTGTGGGTTCATTTTTCACTGCAATATAAAGTCCTGCATCTCCATGGAAACAGAACAAGCATTAGGAAGAATGACATGTTGATGCTCTTTATGGTTTTTATGCTTTTTAATTGCATGTTTCTTTGTTGAGATTTTATTTTATTGGGTCTACATGCTTTAGATATTTTAAGATTTACATTTTTACAACTTCCACAAAATTCACATTTCTCTGTTCATCATCTGTAAAAAGATGTTTCACCATTCTGAATGTATGTCCAACAACTAGAAGATGTTTCACCATGCTGAATGGATCTCCAACAATTTACTCCTCTGTTCGCCATTTCTGAGCCATGCTCCTTTTACTTTATTCATCTAGTAGCTCTGACTTTCCTCTTTATCTAAACTTCTCCAAAACGGCTTGAAACTTCTCCAAAGGAACATAAAAATTCCCAAATTGACCCAAAATTTGTCCAAAGCAATGAAAAATGTCCAAATTGACTCAAGAATTGTCCAAAATAACTTAAAAACTGCCCAAAATGACTTCAAATTGGTAAAAATGACTAAAAATTTGCTTACAGACAATTTGAGGCATCTTTAATATGTTTATATTGATAAAATGTATATGCATCTTTCATTTTTTCACTGTAATAAAGTGATAGAGCACTTTTTTTGACCATTAATTAATGAATCTGAGTCTATCTATTATCAGATTCCAGCTTCTAAAATGTGAATATTTTCCTCCTCTGTGACTTTAAACTGAATATCTTTAGACAAAACCAGACTTATGTCATTTTGTGCTTTTCTGATCAACATTTTTTCCTCATTTTCTGACATTTTATGACCCAAACAACTCACTGGAACTCAGTCGATGATGGAAATAAAAGTTTGTCGCAGCTTCACGGGGCTCAGAGGTGATCAGAAGCACGAGTTGATAAATTAAACCTCATTAAAATTCCTCTGATGGTGGAGGAGAAGCTGATCTAGACCTGCTCAGGAGGATTATTCTCTAAATGAATGACCATCAGATAAACCAGAGGGGCTGAACCGGTCTGAGAAGCCGGAGGCCGATGGAGCCGACGTGACTCATTGTTAACATTCCAGAGGAACATTCAGACTCCCACACTTCAGATTTCACAACAAAACCTGAGCCTAAACTCCAGCTGTTCTCTGTGGAGGAATCAGCACTAAATCCTTCTTTAAATCCAGCTGTTCTGAAGCTAAACTCCAGCTGTTCTCTGTGGAGGAATTAGCCATAAATCCTTCTTTAAATCCAGCTGTTCTGAAGCTAAACTCCAGCTGTTCTCTGGGCTGCGTTCAGGTCGCTGATGCTGACAAACGTCCTGCAGAGTTCAGAGACCAGCGGAGGAAAATTCATACGACCACGAGAAATATTTAACCATCTGTGAAAATCCTGGAGCCTCTGAGAACGTCAGAGCTGAAAGACTGAACCAAAGGAAGTTTTAACTGTTTACGGACCAACGGCTGCTTAGAGATAAAAATGAAACAAATTATAATAAAATAAATTATTAAAAAATATCTGGCAGCAAGGAGGACAGAAAAAAAAATGTTTAAAAAACTTTCACAGTTTAAAAAGACAAAAAATGTTCAAAATATCAGCAAATATCTGCAATCTGAACAATTTAGAAAGGAACGCATTTGTAATTTTTTAAATGTGGACACGATTTAAAAGTTTTTCCAGATTTTTTTAAAATTTATTTTCATTTCTTTCTTAAACTTTTTTTGTAATTGAACAAAACAAAACGTTTGTAAAATATCACTGTGATTTTTCTTTATTTGTTTTTCATTTTAAATGTCTAATTTTTCTTTCAAATACTGGCAAAAATCTGTGAAATGATGGCATTTTTTCCTGATTTATGCAGTAAAAATTAAATAATATTACACTGATGTGGATTTCATTTACAGCTTCAGCCTATTTTTTTAATTTAACTTGTAAATAACGGTGTAATTTTAAAAGTATGAACAGTTATTAGTAAAAACAGATTTTTGATGATTTTATTTGCAGTTTTGTCCTTTTTCATGTTATTTTTTCTGCGATTTTACACATTATTATATTTTTGCAAAAATGGGAAAATCTGTAAAAAAAAAATCAGCACATTGTAAAGAAAATAACAGCTATAAAGAGTGTTTTCAGAGTAAATGCTCGACACACAGTGAGGATAATAAGCGTAGCCGTTACAGATCAATAATCAATCGATCAGCTGCTCGTTAAGCTGCTTCATTAGTGTGAAGCTTAACGATCGTTTCTGTCTGATTAAACATTCAGCTGGTTGTTAAAACATCTGTTTGTCCACATCAGAGGAAGAAAAACAAACCAAACTCTGTTATTTTGTCCTTTTTTGGGTCTAAGAGCCTCTGAGCAGCTTCAACTAAGAACCAGAGAAGTGATTTAAATCCACAATAAACTGATTTTTTATAATGTTAAAAGAAAATTAAGGGAAAAAAACATAAATCTAGAGATGTACTGTAAAAAAAAAAAGCCACAAAATTCACTAAATATTGGCAGAAAATCCTAAATAAATCCTCTAATGTGTTAGACAAGAATTAAATATGAAAACAACATGACGGTGCCCCCTAGAGGTCACCTCTGATAACTGCAGCATTCACTCTAAACACAGCTAATGAATCTTTTTATTTAGGTTTAACAGCAAATTTACTAAAATATCAACCACATCATCTTTATCATTTTTATTTTAGCAATATTTTAGTCAATGAGTTAGAAAAAAAAGTTCAAATTCTCATTTTTTATATGTTTTTATGTTATAATGATAAATACGTTGATTTTTCAGTCTTGCTTGCAGCTGAAAAATCAGTTAAATAATTAAAGTTGACGTCAAAAATCTTTTTAGATAAATAATATGTTATTTTGACAGCATGTGACCAAAAATAGAATTTTACTATATTTAAATCATTATTTTACAGATATCTGCTGTTTCTTTTCTCTTTATTTTTCTTTTAATTAATTAATGGTTTATTTATTTTAGTTTTTTCTTTTATGCATTTTTTCTGGCATATTTCTCACATAGCACATGATATTCTTTATATATTATCTCCTAAAACGGATGAAACTAACAATTATTCTCACTGATAACTGTAAATTAATATGATTTTTAACTGATTTAACTACATATATTTTATTATATAATGAATAATATCACATAATATTATTAGATCAGATGAAAAGAAGCATAAGAAGAATTAAATATTGATTTAATAAATATTTATTAAATAAATAATACATTTATATTTAATTGATAAAATGAAAAATCTCTAAATATAAATTAATATATTGTCAATATATTAATTTATATAAATGATATTAAATGTTAACAATTATATACCTTAAATATATTTATTCTTCTTATTATCTAACAAATAATAATATACTTACTTGCATAAATCTTAAATATCTGTTAAATAAATAGCTGAATATTTATTATATATAAATAACTTAAATAATTAATTTATATTTAATTGATAAAATATAAACATAATATATAAATGAATATTAACCTATATATTTATTTATTTATTTATTATAAAAAAGAATTGAATAATATTTATAAAAGTATGCAGATATTATTTACATGTTTCTGTACATTTAACAGGTAAATTTTGACTTTTTCTGTGATTTCTTTAGTTATAGTCTGTCATTTGTTGATATAATGTGAAATAACGGCTTCAATAATCTTTTAATCTTTAATACACAGTTTTTCTTTCAAATAACAGCAAATATCTAAAATTATGCCATAAAATATTCACATTTTAGACACTGGAGTTAAAGAAATTCAACTTTTTTTCTTTGAAAATCTGATTGATTAATAAGTAATTGTTGCAGCTTTATTATAAAACCCTGATGCTTGGTCATTTTCAGGAACTGCAGACGGTTTATTAAACCTCCTAAAGTTTCCTGTTTCCAGCCTGTGAATGCGTCTTTTTGTCCGTTTAAATCTGATTGTTGGAGCTTTGGTTTCAGGTTTTCTTGCACCAGGAAGCGTCTCGATGTTTTCTACCCGATAAATAAACGCCTCAGACCCATTGAATCTCCTGAAACTCGTCAGGAATCCGGCGACACCCAGAGAAACGCAAATCAGGTTAAAGAGCCGCTCAGCCTGAAAACAAACCGGTTCAGGAGGAATTCAGTGAGAAGGACGGATCGTTGTTCTGTTCAGCTTCTGCTGCTGGAGGCTTCTAGAAAACACCGAAAAGTGAAACTACAGCAGGCAGAAGGAGAAGATCAGTTCTGGTGTAATTTCTTTTAATTTAACATGCAAATTTATAGGGTTTTTTGGGATATTACACTAGATATTCTCTGTAATGTAACAAAACAATGAAAATCCGTAAAAGAACAACAAATATATATATTAAAAAAGACTAAAGAATTTATATAAAAATAGTTTTGTAAAAAAATAAAATCCTGTTAAGTACTGCAAAATTGACAGCAAATGTGCCTGAAAGAAATTAGTTTAAAAAAAAAGAAAAAAGAAAGATGGAATACTGTAACATGAAAAAATAAATAAAAAAACACACAAAAAAACACTTCTTCCAACTTACTTTGTTTTAAAAATGCAAAAAGCACAAAACACCAAAAACCGTAGAAAATAAAGATAAATAAATAAACTAAATAATCTAAAATTTAAAATAAACAAAGGATTTAAATAACTATTTTTCAAAAATTCCAGTGAATAAATAAATGAATAAACAAAGCATATAAATAATGGCTTTTAAAAATAAATGAATAAATAATTAAACAAAAGAAAATAAAATTTCAAATAAAGAATTATGAGATTTAGATAAATAAAAGACTTTAAAAAATAAAATAACATTAAACAAATGATAATAAGGAAAGTTGTATTTTTATGGGCTGGTGATGTTTGTCGTCAGGCAGCTCTGTGTCACAAACGGTAGCCTGAATGAATAAAAAAAAGTCAGAAATCAACAAAAATTCTGTCAAATAATGTTAAAAAAGACAAAAAAATGGTAAAAAAAAAAAAAAAAAAGCTTCTGGCAGGACATCAGTTAAAACTTTATGATATTTTCAGCTGCAGACTTCGAGTCAAATGTCTAAAAAACATTTTAGTTCACGTCACACTGCTTTAATTTCATTATTTTTCTGACTGTTTTCCTGATTTTGTGTCTTTATTTTGAAAATCTGTCCCCTGCTGTTAGAATCTGGCCGCGTTTCTCCGCTGAAAGCTTCGTTTAATTCCATTAAATGTGTAACTCTGTGGTTTTTGTGCAGATTTACGGCTCTTCTTCTTCTTCGCTCCTCCAGGATTAAAGGACGCCTGCAGGTGTTTCGTTTTCAGAGAGAATCTCAGCAGCGGATCGATTTAAAGATCCGGATTCTATTAACTCTGTTCAGCCGGCCGTAAACTAACGCTCGTCACCTCTAATGGAAGCAGAACAAACAGGAGGAGACTGAATCCATCAGCTGGAGGCGAGTGGAGTCGACACGCTGCTGCAGGAAACATCAAACTGTGACCTTTAACACAAACTTCAGGATCCAGAGAAGCAGCTAGAATCTGCTTTTCCATCACATCCGTCTCCTACAGATCATTATTATTAAACTGCCATCTAAACGAGCCACTTTAAAGGCGTTGATTCAGGAAATTTAATCAGAATTCAGTCACATACAGCCGTAAATATGTAGGCAAACCTGTCTGGAAGTGGATTTCTGTCAAGATGAAGATATATTTGGAGCTAAATTTTGGATTAGAGTTTCTCAAACTGTTTGTGTTGCAGGATAATAAATGAAAATCTTCACATGTTGACATTTGGGGCCCTTTTGCTCAGAAATGTGACAAAAATATTTATCATCAGCTCACAGAAATGGTATTCATTTATTTAGCGCTGCATGTTTGGTTTTGTTGAGCAAGATATGTAAAGAAAAGCATTAAATTTTCACCTTTGATGAACTGGAACCTGCACAATTTGAGCATTTCTCCTTCAAAACACGGCTTCATTCATTCCTGCCACTTTACTAAAGTCATATTTATTCACTTAGTGCTGCAGATGCAATGGCTGAAGGCTGAATTTCATCCAGAAAAAGGTTAGAAATGTAAAAAATGCCGGCTACACTGAACAGGTTTGACTTTATTTTGCAAAATATTCCAAGAAAGGCATCATCCATTTGATGACCTGGAACCACATCTTGTTTTGTTTTCAGGATAATGTGAGAAAGCATCACATGTTGACATTTAACCAGCAGGAATCTGCACATTCTGGGCTTTTCTGCTCAGAAATGTGGCTAAAATAAAGATGATCTCCCTCTCAAGTGGATGCAGCGTTAGCGTTAGCATGCTGTGCTGCAGATATTATTGATTAAAGGCTGAACTCTGGAGCTCTCCTTCCTCTATCGGAGTGTTTGCTGGCCGACACACCCACAAAGTCAATTAAGCTCGTCACTCTGTGTTTGTTGGAGGAACCATTAGAGATCTACCTGATGGCCAAACCCTCCATCATGTGACCGATTCATTGAGTCAAACACCACCAACCCAAACACTGGAACAACAGGTCTGACATGAATGAACTACAATTGATCCAATAACTGTCGCTTTTCCTCTTTCCTCACGTTTTCCTCTTTAGACTTCCTCTCTGTTTGACAATAGCAGAGTTACAACAACCTCATAATGCCACGCTGTTACCCCACAACAACACAACCCAACAGTGTCGCAGCAGGATATCACCACTCTGGAGTGTTGCAACTCAACTGAAGAGGACTTCCTGTAGACCTGATAGTAGCTCAGCATGCAGACGACTTTCACCCTGATGACAAATTTCCCCATCGATCACTGTTCAGTTTTCATAAATTCACCCCCACAGACTCTAGACTTCTACAAAGTCGTATAAAAGGCGTGATTACATAACTATCCTAAAAATGACTCATCTAATTCAACAGGTGCAGCTAAATGAGGTTAGAGGTCACATAATGACTGAAATAAAATTAATCTGAGGTCAGTGAATGTGGATCAGTGATGATAGAATAAAGACTCCTCGATCTGGAAGGTCCAGTCTCTGGTGGATCAGAACTCCTGGATAGAACTACACCATGAAGACCAAAGAACACTCCAAGAAACTCTGAGAAAAGCTTGTTCAGAAGCATCAATCAGGACGATACAAGAACATTTAAAGTTCCTGAAGATCTCTTGGAGTCCAGTTAAATCCATCAATAAGAAATGGAAGAAAGATGGAACATGAATAAATGTGACTAGAGCAGGACGTCCTCAAGACCTGAGAGAGAGCGAGGCCACCAAGACTCCTATGACTCCTCTGAAGGAGTTCCAAGCTTCAGCAGCTGAGATGTTAGAGACTGTTCATCCAACAACTGTTGTCTGTTCTTCATCAGTCAAAGCTTCATGGAGACAAAGAGAAAGACTCTGATGGAAAAAGCTCCAATTAAATCCAGACTAAAGTTCACCAGAAGACATGTGGAGACTCTGAAGACACCTGGAAGAAGGTTCTTTGGTCTGAGGAGACCAGGATGGAGCTTTATGGTCATCAGAATAGAGGATATGTTTGACACCAAGCTCTGCACATCATCATGAAGACACCATCTCCACTGGGAAGCACGGTGGTGGCAGCATCATGATGTGAAGACTAAAGCTGGTAGACTTTTGTATTAAAATAAAGTTAAAGTTGTGTTAAATGATTACTTCAGACTCAGTTTTTTCTTCAGCTGTTGCTCCTGATAAACTGTACACAAACCGGGTGTAAATATGATTTCAAGTTTGCTGAAATATTTGTAATAAATACAAAGAAAATGAGGAAATGATCAGATTGTGAGCGAGTCAGAATCTGAGAGAACTTGTTGGTGCTGATATGGAGGAAGTGGCTTTTCTGGTTTTAATCTATAGAGGACTGAAAGGGGAAGAACAGACCCTCCGCGTCCTCAGTGGACCGGATCGGTGCTCCTCTTTACCGCAGCGTGTCCTCCTCTGGATCAGCTGGAGGATCCACTGCGGAGGAGGACGGATGCCTCCACACGCCAAAAAACAGCAGCAGCCTCAGAGCGCCTCCGCACCGAGCAAACTTTACGCACAAATCACCACAAAACGACGCTTTTACGCACCTGCGCCGCCGCAACAGGAGCGAAGTTTAGCCCGAAGCGACGGTTTGAACCCGCAGAGAGACCCGGAACCGGAGCAAGAGACCCGGAGAGGAAGGTTCAGATCAGTCCTACCTTCTGATGGACCTGGAGGAGCCGCAGTCCGCTCTGAATGTGCGGCGGCGCAGCGAACCGGAGAGCAAAAGGAGAGCAGAGAGCGGAGAAAGAGGCAGAAAGTCACACCAGAACATCCTGCTGCTCCCTTTCACAATAAAGCTCCAGGAAACCACGTTAGACAGCAGCTCATTTTACACTAAACTGAACTCTAAATTATATCTGCAGCAGATATTAGAAATCTGTGTCCAAAACAACAAAAATCATACAATAAAAACTAAAATCCTGAAGCAAACACAGACAAAGTCACTCATGAAAACTAAGCTGAATAAAATAAATAAATAAATAAATAAATAAAAGCATGGCACGATGTTGTACATGAGCACAGATTGGCCAGAAGTATTTAGATTCTTTACTTATTTAAGATAAATAAATCCAAGCTGAAATATCATAAATATGCAAAACCAACACTGATTTAATGAAATAAAATGCCACAAACTGAGGAGCTGATAAATGAAAATTATTTAAAATAAAAGCATGAAGGGTCACAAGATAAAGCTTAGAAGTTGTTTTGATAAAGCTAAATAAAATAAAATACCAAAGGCTTGTAAGACAAAGCTGAGAGGTTGTTCTAATGAAATTAAATAAAATTAAATTAAATATTAAAAGATTGTAAGATAAAGCTGAGAGGATGGTTTAAGGAAATAAAACAAAACAAAACAAAATAAAGCTAAATTAAATTTAACTAAATTAAATTAAATTAATTAACAAATGGTTCTAAGATAAAGCTGAGTGGTTGTTTTAATAAAACTAAATCAATTCAATTAAAGTTGAGCTGGATTAAAATACTAAGGGGTTATAAGATAAAGCAGAGAGGTTGTTTAAATGAAATAAAATAAAATAAAATAAAAAGCTGGGAGATTGTTTTAATGAAATTTTTAAAATTAAATTAGATTAAAACAAAATAATAAATTAAAAATAATAATTATAATTATAATTATAAATAAAATAAAATAAAATACAAAAAAATAATTTCAAATGAAATACAATGATATGAAATTGAACTAAACTCAATTGAACTTGATAATACAATTACAGTTAAAGTTAAAGAAATATAATGAAATAAAATAAAGAAATTAAAGGGTCATAAAATAAAGCAGAGTGGTATCAATAAACTAAATCAAACAGTTAGATTTTTTTTTATAAACTGCCTGGACATTAATGGAGCTGTTTCCTTCATAAACTAAACTAGTTTAAAATTAGCATCAACACTGAAATCAGTCACTTATATTTTCATTTCTACCACTGAAGTGGCTGCAGTTACTGCATTATTATTTTACACACCAGCTATCCCTGAATTCCCAAACACGTCAACAATTAGGCATTTATTTTGAAGGGCACGCCGCTCTGCTTCCCTGTTTCCTGTATGTGACTTGATGCAGCTGAGACCAACCAGTGGTTTCCTGTGATAAACCACGCCTGAGAACCTCTGGAGGTAGCGATCTAAAGCACATCTAACAGCAAATAAATAGAATTAAACTGACAGTGGAGAACTTTAGGTGCGATAGAGCAAGATTTTAGTCACATTTACACAAACAAACAAATATAAACAAATACAAACAAACACACACATGAAGACAATGAATCACACACAGATCTTCTATTCAGTGCAGAGAACAGCTGATGTCAGCGATCAGATGAAACATATAATCAATCTGTCAGGAGGCCTGAAGTTATGGAGGAGGAGGAGGAGGAGGCGTAGAAGAAGAAGGGGAAGAAGGAGGAGGAGGAGGAGAAGAAAAAGAAGAAGGAGGAGTAGAAGAAGAAAAGCAAAGAGAAGGAGGAGGAGGAAGAGGAGAAGAAGAAAAAGAGGAAGGAGAAGAAGAAGTCGCTGAAGGACAGAGTTCCTGCAGAATAAAATGTAAATAAAGGCCTAATAACAACTCTGGAGGTGGATACAAACCAAAAAACAGATTTGTGGATAAATGATTGATCACTTTATCTATTAATCATCTAAAATTAGTGACAATGCTGTAATTCAGCCCAGATTTATTCATAGCAATGAACTATGTTGATTTATAGTGAATTTTTAAGTGTTTTTCTTTCTGGAAACGACACAAACCTTAACCCTAAATGACAGATAAAAGCTGACAAAAACACAGGAAAAACATTCATTTACACGTTAACCGTTTAAAAAATGGCCAACACTGCAAATAATGTCACAATGAAGCCCGTGTTTTTACAAATAGACATCTCTAACACAGTGTGTTATTGTCCTAAAATATAACATATCCTTTGATAATGTCATCCAGCAGCAGCACAAGTACCTCGACTGTGTTTTTAGATATCTGCGATAGTAAAACTGCTTTTGCATCATTTGCTGGGGACGTTTTATCAGCGTCTGAAAAATGCAAACCATCTGTTGCTGCTTGTCGGGTTGATTAACACAACGCAGGTCCTGGAGGAGCTTTAATTCACTTTGACTCACGAGTTCCTGCACAGAGCTGGCTGTGTTTGTGTGTTAATGTGTGTTAATGTGTGTGTTTGTGCGGCAGCACATGGATGAGTTGTTGGTGCAGTAAAGCCAGTAAAAGGCTGCAGGGTTAGATAGTGTTTATGTGAGTAGGTGGTTAATAAAAACAAAGAGAGACTGTTTGAATATGAGATAGAGTGGATTAGCCGCAGCGTTAAAGATGCTGCTGATGTTCTTCAACCGTCTGCAGGATCAGAAACAGTCATTTTTAAATTACTGAGGCAGCTGTTAATGAGCTTTGATCTATACATTAAAAAATATAATTTGAATCACATAAATTACCTAACCCTACCAATACCAAAAAAAAGCAGAGCAATATAATTTAAAAACAATTTAGTTTTTATATGTAAAGCATTTAAATATATATATTTTAATAGTTTTCTTTAAAAACTGTATTGTAACAGGCTCAGTTTGCCGGAGTAAAAGTCATTAAATGTAAATTGAATTTTATTTCTGATCATTTTATATATTTTCCAACTGCATTTACATGTTAACTGTAAAAATAAGCTAAAAACTAAAATAACATGTCAAAATTCTGTAGTTTTTACTACTGCTACTAATACTACTACTGAAAAGACAGGCAAATTCAAGGCAGCCAATCGATCACACACATTACATTTACAAAATTAAAAGGTAATTAATGTACAAAAGAAAAGTAAGGCAAAATAACTTGGAAATTGTGCTGCCTGAAGAAGTAAGGTGCAAAATTGTGCACGTATTTAGAATAAAAAACAAGCATTAAAAAGTTTCAGTACAGTTTAAGCTTTTCTATGTTTGTTTCTGAACATTGCATTGCGACTGTTTTGTAAGTTCTTGTCAAAGAAGCCAAATGAAATTGATTAATGTTGAAAAGCAACACAATCCATTTATCCAGTTAATCGGTGTACATGAAAAGTATAGTATATATTATTTTTTAAAAACTATTTTAAGAAAAATCTGTTGTTTGTTTGTCTTTGTCTTCTGTTCTATTTTGATCCAGGTCCTTTATTCTGCTGTAATGTTTGAATTTCTCCAGTAAAAGATCAATAAAGTTCATTTTTATTTGTATGTTTTTGAGATGATAATCCTCCCGTTTGTCGTCCGTTGCTGAGATTTCCGGTGTCCATCTTGACCAAGCTGTGTAGCTTTGATCAAAGGGGTATCTCGCGATAACTACGAAGTCACGTGGATAATGGCTGGAGATCGCGGAGATTAGAAGGTACTTTTCTGCTTTTCTTTACTTTGCTGCGGTTTAAAATTGCGCATTTGCGCTGCGAATTTATTAAAACCGACGACAGGTCCGCGCTGCTTGTCGCTAAAATAACCGCTTCTGGCTTTTTTTGTGGCAATTTGCGTCGTTACACCGCCGGTACGAACCGTCAAAACCTTCGAAATAAGAGCACAATGTTTTTCGCGCTTTTTGCCCCAACGGAAACAGTTAGCTTCAGCCCCACTAACTGCCCGCCCTGCCTCCTCGGCTAACCGGTCAAAACACCTCCGGAGCGGCTCGCATGGTCTCCCACGGGTCCGTTAATTTGTGTGAAACCGCGAACAGCCCGGTGGAAGTCGTTTTAACCCGCCTGCGACACCGCCGTTAGCATTAGCCGCAGCCGGAGGCCTGCTCAGGAAGCGGGCGGGAGCTTTTATTTTCCAAAACGGCTCCTCCAGCTCACCTGTCGAGGGTTCAGAGAATAAAATCTCTAAATAAGAGCGTTGTCCGGACGGTAACCGGTTAATTTGGCCCCGTTAACGGACGTCCTCATGCTGTGTTTGTTATTAATAACTGATAATCTCCTGCAGTGGGATCTACGAGCTGAGAGGAGGTGAAGCTGTGACACACTACTGACAGTAAGTTTTTTTTCTTTATTTACTTCACACTTACACAATAAAACACTGGGATCTGTGCTTTTGAAGCTATTTATTTCAGATTATTAGAATGCATTAAAATAATTGCCCAGACACCGGATTTTAATGAGCTTAATAGGAGTAAATATTAGAATAAATTAGATCCCAGTTCATTGTTATTGCACAGAGTACAAGTATAGTTTTGCATCTTAGAAGTAAAAGTTAATTGTTACAAAGAATAAAGTGGTGTAAATAATAATAAATGTATTATTCGAATAGCTGTAGATAGCAATTTAAAAGGATAGAACAAACCTGTAGGAGTTTTATGGACAGTATAGTATGAACAATATAAACCTGTTGTTTATGTTTACAAGTAGAGAAATCAAACTTATGTTATCAATTTGCACAACAAATTTAAATATTTATGTGAAGAACCTTCAATATTATGTAAAATAAACATTATCTGACTAAATTAATTAATTAATAAGCTTGCTTCTGGATTTCTTCCCAGCTTTTGCAACCGTTTTACTCCATTTTTCACCACAATATAAAGTTCTGCAGCCCAGCAACCATTTCATAAACGGCAATTATTATTTGTTTTTATAAAGAGTAAAGTAAAAACAATCCTACAGTCGACATGTAACATTTTTCCAAGTGTCTAGTTTACTAATTATTCGTTTACTAATTCAGTATTTTTCAATATTTGACTGTAAAATATAACATTTAAATACTATATGTATATTTGTAATTGCAAATATTTGTCTTTATTTGATAAAAAAATGGTTAATATAATTTCAAAAGCTGTCATTTTACAGTTTTTTTACTTTATTTAAAATATTATGTAAAATCACCAAATGAAAAGTGTTAATTTACATGTTAACTTTTTAAACGTTCTCACCATTAATCAGTATTTTATTTTTTTAAATGTGTATATATATATAAACAGCACAATTTTCACTATATTTGACAAATAAATGTGTTGTATCGATCTCTTTATATAAACTTGGGCTAAAATTGAGTAATTTTGGATTAATCTTACCTCAGAGTTGACATTTGGGTGGAGACTAAACATGATAGTGAGTCTGTGTTATTTCCTGTTATTTCGGGCTGTTTGCTGAACAAAAATATACTTTATGCTTGAGGAAATTAAACCTCTTTTATGAAACTGGTTCAAAAATCAGTATTTCTGTTCATTCTTGGTGCTTATAACTTCAGAACTGGACAGATCATCTACGGGAGGCTCTAAAAATCCCTTCATGACAGCTGAACCCTGCTAACCAGTGAGTTTGATGTTGACTTTCTCCTGTCTGGCAGCAGAAGTGATGGCGTACGTCACCAACCACGGGAAGCTGCTGCTGCAGCGCCTCCATCAGCAGCGGGAGATGGACTTCCTGTGTGACATCACCATCATGGTGAGAGACGTGGAGTTCAGAGCTCACCGCAACATCCTGGCGGCCTTCAGCGACTACTTCTCCGCCCAGGCCGAAATCGCCGACGAGGTGACGACTCTGGACCCCGAGAAGGTCAGCAGGTACTCTCTGGAGAAGCTGCTGGAGTTTATCTACACCGGACAGATGAACCTCAGCAGGTAGGCGTCAGTATGGGCTGGTTTAGCCTCAGTTTATGGGGAGCTTTGTGTTGTTTGTTTGTTTCCGTCACATTTTTCCTCACTGTGGGATCATTTTTCACTGGAATATAAAGTAAGAGAGAACTCCAAAATATCCTTAGTGCGGCATGACAATTAAAATCCTATATATTATAAAGAAAAAGTTGAATTTATTTATTTATTTTGCAAAAAATGATAAAAAACCTAGGATTAACACTTCCAAAATTTTCCCAAGTGTCAGCAAGTTTTATAGCCTAGCCGCGCTAGACAACCCACGGCAACAAATTTAATTCTCTGCCAGGGTGGGTCTAGTTACCCTCCATAAGGCTCGAGGTTGGATGCTCCTAAAACTGGCCGGACGAATCACCATGAAGTGTAGAGTCAGAAGGCGGGCGTAACTAAGTGACGACAGAAGCGCGACGATTCTGACAGAAACAATCGGAAACAACTAGCCTAGCCGCGCTAGACAACCCACGGCAACGAATTTAATTCTCTGCCAGGGTCGACAACAAAAACGACAACAGTCGTTGAGCTCCATTAGCACCGATTCTGAATAATCTTTCTGTTAACATGTCTGTAATATACTTGAGCTTCACCCATTGACTGTATAAATAAGGCTTCACCGAACTCCCGCATCCTCTGATTTCCGGCGCTCTAGGAACTACGTCAGCCTATTCGTTGCCCTGATTGGTTGTTTACCTACCCAATTGCTGCAGAGTGATTTGATAGACAACCTTTTAGCCCGCCTCCCTCCCTGTCGAGCGTTCCTAGACCCTTGTGCCTTCAGAACATGGGTCTAGCGCGGCGAGGCTACAAGTTTTACCTATATTAGGAAAAATGATGACTCTACATATTAAAGATATTTTAGTACTTATATTTTTTATTTTGTCTTCTCACCGCGCTCTGTAAATAAAGCCGCAGTTCAGCTAAAGACCCATGAGCTCTGGTCTTGAATGACTTGGTTGAACTGAAGAGTGCAGTGTGTTTTTTGTCTTTTACAGAAGTTGGTCCAAATGGTTTAATTTTAGCAATCTTTTATATACTTTTGTATTTTCTTTCTGTCCTTACAGGTTCTGGTTCTAATAAATATTATAATATTGGTGTTTTTAAAAGATAACAAGCCTTTAAAATCCCTGTAGTGGGTTTTGGTGTTAAGGGAGTTGAAAAGAATTAGCATCCTCAGCTAACTTGATGTTGAAAATGTTGTTTTTCTGTTTGTTTTTATGGTTTCAGCACCAGACAAGCAGCCGTGCGTCGAGCTGCTATCTTCCTGGGAATGACCGAGGCCACCAAGTATCTGGAGGAGCTTCCTCGCTGGTCTGAACCCAGCGAAACATCCCAGTCGGGGGCAGATAAAGAAGCCGGTCACTCTCCCACCAGTCCGGCTTCCCCCAGCAGCCCCTGCTCCCCTCTCCCCCTGTCCATCGTCTCCGTAGGGGGGGACTGGCACGACAGCCACCGGGTAGGCATGGAGCAGGACGACGAGGCCGGAGACGCCGGTCTGGAGGACGAAGGGCCAAGCGACGAGGAGTACAGCCCCACCACGATGAAGAGCGCCGGGGGGGGACAGGCCAGGAAGAGAGGACGGCCCAGGGTGGTCAGAGAGGAGGAAGGAGAGCCCAGCAGCTCGACGGACGCCACGCCTAAAGTCCAGAGCTTCAGGGGGAGAGGGAGGCCGAGGGGGAGGCCCAGAGGGAGAGGCAGGGGGAGAGGAAGAGGGAGACCCAAGGGGAGAGGAAGAGGAGTCAGCAGAGGGGAGGACATGTCTCTGGACGAGTCTGATTCTAGTGTGAAGGACTTCGGGGACAACTCTGCAGACTGGAGCCCATCGCAGGACCACGACGACGACTCTCCGTCCAGGAAGGCCCAGCTGGGCGGCGGGGAGGTGAGGAGAGGCCGAGGGCGAGGGAGGGGGAGAGGCAGAGGGAGAGGAAGGGGGGACGTTAAGAGCGAGGACATGTCGGTGGACGAGTCGGACACGAGCGTGAAGGACTTTGTGGACGACAACTCGGCCGACTGGAGCCCATCACAGGACGACGAGTCTCCCCTGAAGAAGCCCCGGCTGAGCTTTGGAGAGGGCAGGAGAGGACGGGGACGGGGCAGAGGCAGGGGCAGAGGCAGAGGGAAGGGCAGGAGGAGGATCGAGGAGGAGGGGGGAGGGGACAACGAGGAGGAGGAGGGCGAGGTCGGGGAGGAAATGGGCGAGCTGTCGCTGTTCTGCACCGAGTGCAACAAGCACTTTAAGGACGTGAGCAGCCTGAGGAGACACGAGAAGATCCACAAAGGCCTGAAGCCGTTCTCATGCATCTTCTGCTCCAAGACCTTCAGACAGGCCACGCAGCTCAAGACACACCTACGCATCCACACAGGTGAGCTCTGTCCCAGTTATAGGCCTTTTATTTTTATTTTTTTACATTTTATTTTTAAAATATTTAAAAAATAAAATATAGTTACTAAAACAAAATATAATATAAATGTATAAAATATTTCAAATGTTTCAAAAATATAATGTAAATAAAAAATAACATAAAAAATTGAAATAAAATGTATATAATGTAAATATATAAAATATTTCAAACTATTTTAAAAAGAAAATACTAAAAATATAAATACAAAAATATATAATATAAATGTATAAAATATTTCAAATGTTTCAAAAATATAATGTAAATAAAAATAAAATATAAAAATGTATATAATGTAAATATATAAAATGTTTCAAACTATTTAAAAATATATAATGTAAATAAAAAATGAGGGCCAATTCTTTGTCTTTACAGGGTCTGGTTAAAACAGGGATGTGATTTTTCCGCGAATTCGCACAATTCCGCTTTTTTCAGGGATGGGAATTTACCGCCGATTTCATTTATTTGAACGCTGATTTCACAAGTTTGAACACTTTATTGTCGCTGATAGTCCCGCGCGATGGTAACGACGTTAACGATAGCTTGTTAACGACGATTGTAAACGACTCAACAACTTTCCGCTAAAATCAGAACTTGCTGATCCCATCCCTGTTAAAAACAAATCTTGAAATTTTAACTTTCTTTTTGAAGATAACAAGCCTTTTTAGAACAAAGCAGTGGGTTTTGGTGTTCAGGGGGTAGAAAAGAATTAGCATTCTCAGCTAATTTGATGAATAAAATGTTGTTTATTTGTTGGTTTTTATGGTTTCAGCACCAGACAAACAGCCGTGCGTCGAGCGGCTGTTTGTCTGGAAAAGTTCGAGGAGCATCAGCAAGGATGCTCCTCCAGATACTTCAAGGACTGATTTTTTTTCTTTTTTTTTTCAAGAAAACAAGCCTTTTTAAAACCTTGCAGTGTGGTGCGTTTAGGGAACCTTGGTAAATTGTAGCATCTATCATCAGAAAAGTTCAGTAAGTGATGTGTTTTGCCTTAGATGAGGCAGTAGGTGTGACCAAATGAGAAAATTAGTCTGGAGCCCTGATTTTTTTTTAATGTTTTCTTCTGTCTCCGTGTCCTAAAACCTCTTCCTCTGTCTCTGCCGTTTGTTTCAGGCGAGAAGCCGTTCAGTTGCACCCAGTGCGACAAATGTTTCGCTCAGAAGTGTCAGCTGGTCGCTCACCGTCGCATGTACCACGGGGAGGAGAAACCGTACACCTGCGACCGCTGCGGCTTCAAGTTTGCTACCTCGTCCAACTACAAAATACACCTCAGGTAGGCAGATGTTCAGGTTTACTTCTTCCACCCAGGAGATCATTCTGTCATCCTACTTCATCTGTGTGTACTCACTGTTTGAAAGATGCTATTTACACTAATCATTGTGATCTGTTTGTCGTTTGATGTATTCACACACATCACTGTAAAGTAAAGGCTAGCAGAAATAGTACTGGGTCATTTAAACAATATATCAATATATTTTATGCCTCCTAACATAAACAAACCTCAAAAACATTTCTGTTAACCCGTGAGAAGTTCATTTATTCAATATTTTGACCCAGCAGAGTCATTATTTTTCTATTATATTGTGTATTAGGGCTGCAGCTAATGATTGTTTTCATTGTCAATTAATTTGTCTGTTATTTTCTTCAGTAATCGATTAAATATTTGATCTTTAAGAGGTCAGAAAATGGGTAGAAAATAGTCGTTCAGTGGTTCCAAAAGCACAAAATGACGTCTCCAAGATAGATGTCAAATGTCTTGTTTTGCCCACAATCCAAATATATTCAGTTTACTGTCTGAGGAAGAAAGAAATCAGAAAATATTCACATTTAAGATGCTGAAAACAGATGATTTTTTTTTTTGGTTAAAAAAAGTCCCTCAAATCATAAAATCAGTTATCAAAACAATTGTGAATTGCCTAACAGCTAATAACTGATCAATTATTTGTTGCAGCTTTGGATTTGAATTCAATAATTTCCAGATAATTCTCTTTATGGATGACTGTAGTTACACTCTGCTCTGCAACTTAAAATCTAATTCAGTTACATTTTTAGTGTTTTTATTTATGTTTTTGGCCAAAGATGAGTAAGAACCGTGTATTTTCAGAGGGCTTTTCTTCAAATATCCCTCAAAAAATAGTTTTTTTTAAAAATATGTGTAGAAAACATGGAAATCTTTGGAGTAGTTTTATAGAAATGTTGAAAGAAAACACGTCTAAGAGCAGCAGCAGTAACAGGTCGTGTTTCATATTTGTCCATCTTTGTATTTATTTATTTATCGTGTTTCTTCCAGACTTCACAGCGGGGAGAAACCGTACGTCTGCGATGTCTGCGGTCAGGCGTTTGCTCAGTCCAGCACGTTGACGTACCACAAGCGGCGACACACCGGAGAGAAGCCGTACCAGTGCGATCTGTGCGGCATGTCCTTCTCCGTTTCCTCCTCCCTCATCGCACACGCTCGCAAACACACAGGTGAGGCACGCAGGGGTTTTTAAATCCAGGGAAGCCTCGCTGGTCTGGTTTAGGTTCAGAGGAAAAGGTTTAGTTTCTTGTGTGTTTTTGTTTCAGGTGAGACTCCGTACAAATGTTCTCAGTCAAACTGTGACGCCAAGTTTGTCACGTCCTCGGAGCTGAAGAAACACATGAGGCGGCTTCATCCAGGTGAGTTCCTGAAGACTTTAAGCTTCAGTTTTGACGGACAGAATTAAATACAAACGACAGATAAGATTAGAAAATGCCAAGAGCTCACAGAGGATGCAGCTATATGAGGGGTTTTCTTAGTATTATTACACATTTTCTCAGAAAATACTCACCTGAAGTACATTAGAATTAATAAAATCAGTCTCCTACACTTTCAGAACTCGCCTTGATGCTGCAGCGCTGACACCGTTAACGTTATTTACATCTGGTGGACTGTTCTAGCTCACTGACGCTGCTGCATTGATCACCTTAAAGTCCTTGTTGCCATTGTGCATCGTGCAATATTGTACATAGGTTTTACTTATTGTTTACCTAGTTTTAGTTCCTTTATATACATAAAGTTGCTCTAAAATGAGTTGAAGTTGCTCTAAAATGAGTTAAAGTTGCTCTAAAATGAGTTAAAGTTGCTCTATATTTGTTAAAGTTGCTCTATATTAGATGAAGTTGCTCTAAAGCGAGTTAAAGTTGGTTTAAAATGAGTTAAAGTTGCTCTATACTAGTTGAAGTTGGTCTATGACTTGTCACCTCAAACTTTGGTTCACATTTTCCTAGTAAACTTTTAGCATGATATTGTCATTCTATCATAATTGTTGAACAGATTTGTAGTTTAAAGATTCCAGTTGAACTTTAAAACCATCAGTGAGGAAACGAGGAAGTTCCTTACCGTCTTACTGCCCCCTGCTGTGCTGATTCTGCGTCGTCCAGTCAGAGATCAGAGGAGGTGTTGGTAGCTTTCCATCCTGCTCACACTGTGGTGATGTGTTTTCCTGCAGAGGGCAACAACGGTGTGCAGTGTCTGCTGTGTGGAAACAGATTTGCCAGCGTGAAGAACATGATCAAACACCAGGAGAAGGCCCACGCTGACGAAGTCCGGCAGCACAGGGAGAGAGCCAGAGCTGGTGAGCAGAACCACAGAGCTCACCTCATATTATTCACATTTTATTTTCTGCTTGTGATGACCTTAAACCGGACAAACTCATGGAGACATGAACAGTTTATTCTTATGATAATTCTCGCCTGTAGTAGACCGTTGTTTTCCTGCACGTCTGAGGTCAGCAGCTTTGTTAATCAGCTGCAGGAGTTAGGCCACTCTGCTTCCAAACCCTTCCAAGCATCCATCCATCCTTCATTTATTGGAGGCTGAGGAAGACAGATTTTTTTGTTCTTTGATGGACTTCTGAAGGTTTATTTTGGCGTATTTTTGATTGAAAGTGTTGCTTTAACCCTTACAAGGCCATGTTATTTTATATATATTTGCATGTACAGCCATGTTTCTGGAGACGTACATATACTAAAACCACCTAATCCATAAAAATATCGATCAGGTCTTGCGAGGTCGCGTTGTCGTGGATGTTTGTCGTATTGAATTTCGGCCGGTACGCGGCCGCGATAAGAGCTTCGTAATTGCGGCTTCGTCATAACGGCTCATACGGCTTTATCGTTTTAAATAAGCAAATTTGGGGCCAATGTTTATATCTTAGCATTGGTGCACTTAAACATACGGGTGTGTGCCTATTTTATGTTAATTAGCAATCATAAACAAGTCACAGGTGTTGAGCCGAGAATGTTCGGTTTCAGCTGTGTGTACGAGTAAGCGTTAACCGAGTATACTCGGTCCCGGCTTTTTAAGGGTTAAAGGATGTTTCAGGTGTGATTTCTCTGACTGAACTCTCTGTCTGTGACCAGTCGTCCTCCTGGCCTCCAGCCATCCCGTGGCCTTCGTCCAGAGCAGACTGACCCAGACCAACAAAGGTTTGGTTTCCATCCCTGAAGGCGAGCCGGCCAACCCTGAACCGGCCACCCCGAACCTCAAATCCACCGCGGCGTCCGCTGCCTCGTCGGACGCCGCCACCGACCCCCCCGCCACCGCAGACGTCATTCAGGACTTCAAGGCGGAGCCGTCTCACACGCCGCTCACCACCGCCGACCAGGTGACCTTCGAGGCCGACCAGGAGCAGACCATCAACTCGGACACCCTCCACGCTCTGGTGGAGCAGCTGAGGCCGCCGTCGCCGGCACAGAGCCTGGAGCAGATCGTCATCATCAGGACGGTGGACACGGCCGAGGGAAACCCTCCTCAGCAGTGAGGCTGGAGGGAAAACTGTTAGCGAACACGCCACAGTCAGCATTCACATCCAGGCTCTCCTAAAACACTCTAACCAGTCTGTTAGTGTCTCACCTTCAGGTTCAGCTGCAGTTCTTTACAACTTGGGCCTTATTTTTAGAGGTTTGTCCAAAATTTCAGCTCTAAATAAACCCACACCGACCCTTCTGTAATTATTGTACAGGGATGAACTAGCACTACGACTAACTGTGATTACATGCACACTATATTTTCAATAAACTAAATGAATTATTAGGCTAATAAATGTCAAAAACTTGTTGTCAGACACCAAAATAACGTCCTCAAACGGCCTTTTTCTGTTCAACAAATAATCCAGCATCCAAAAATATTGAATTTAGTGACGAAAAACAGAGAAAAGCAGCAAAATGTGTCATTTGAGAAGCAGTAACTCAAAAACTTTGAGACTTTTTTCACTTTTTCTGCTTGACAAACTGCCAGTTATCATCCAGCTTTTGTGTGCACATAGTTTAATTTTGCTGAGAAGCGAAATTATTACAACATTTCCTTTATTTCAAGTCACTTGGCAATTCTGACTTAGTATTTTTATTGTCATTTAAACCCTAAAAGATCTGTTTTTTAGAAAGTTGTGTCCAAATGTTTATCGAACAGTTAAAGTTACTCATTTGGGTATAATATGAAACACAGAAAATCATTAAAATCTCACATTTTAGAAGCCAGAAACAGCAAATGTTGGACTTTTTTTTGCTTCAACTATAATCAAAATGGTCATTATATCAAAATAATTACAGATTAAATTGTCTGTCGATGAATTTAATGACTCATCAGTGCAGCTCTAATCTGGAAACAAGTGAAGTTCATATAATGTTATTATTTGGTGCATTTATGGTGAAAACTGCAGAAATAAGACCTGAATTGTAAAAGACGTTGAAATAATGATGCAGCAGAATGAATTTACAGTTACATAAAGAGATGAAAATGTATCGTTAAACAGTAAAATACACAAACCCTTCCAGTGACTTAATATTTGTGCAGAAATCTGTGTCGCTGTCATTGAATTAGCCCATTAGATGCTCATTATGGACACTGTGATCCAGCAGAAAGGTGACAAATTAAAGGAAAAGCTGACTTAGTGTGACTTTAAGGAACCAGAAGAGCTTCAGGTCTGCTTGGCTTTGAGTATCAGGGTCTCTTAAACTCCACATGAGGGATAAAAAAACACATTTTTCTGAAAGTTGATGCGTTGTTTTAGGTTTTGTGTTAGTAGAAGAGAGTGTTTTCTAATATTCTGGTCCAAAATCTCCCATAAAAGTTCAGTTTGGTTGGCTGTATTTTTTTCTTTTTTATATCCTGAAAGAAACCACTTTACAAATCCTTCCCTGGCATAACAGAGCCACCAGTTCCCCTCAAAGAAACGCTTAAAAGATTCAGATTTTTCCTTTAATTTGTCCCTCATCTGTAGATTCTTCTCATTATCACAACCTAAACTCTTTGGGCTGTCATTAATGGTTGTTCAAGGTGGATTACAGACGCTAATTTTCCATTAAACTGAACGTGTGACTCCAGTTGACATTTTAAAATTATCATTTTAATTGAGCTGACACGTTAGCGCTGGTGTGATGTGGCTAATGTGGCGTAAACACAAACCAGAAGAGACGCTCTGACCGAAAGAAACAAATCAAACATCTAATAGAAACTGACTCTTTCTTACGTTTTCCTCCAGTGTGGAAACCGAAGCTGTCGTTGACTGTTGCAGACGAGTTTCAAACCGCTGAAATTCCACAATTTTACCAAAAAAAAAACAGTTTCTCCAAGAAAGGAAATTCTGTGAGTGGGTGAAACTCTGGCATTGTTTTAATCGTTAACGTAGTGAGTAGCTGCCTCACTCCGGCTTTCAGATGTACGTTTTTTTCCAGTCAATCCTCCGGTAAATGTTCCACTGCGGTGTTTGACGTGTGATGGTGGCTTCATTGAACACAACCTGCTGACGTAGAGGCCCAGTTCTGTTTTTTATTTTTATAAAGCAGCTGTTTTGGTGTTTAAGTTTGGAAACCGCATTGAGACGAAGCTGTTTTGTTCATTTCATGCTTTCTTTTTGTTTGTTTTCTTTTGTATAAAACCTCTGCATTACCTGTACAGACATGTGAATTCCATATACAAGTTCACTACTGTATAAACACTGTACAAGAGAATAGGAAAATAAAAAACAAGATGAAAAGGGAATGTGGCTTTGGTGTTTGTGGTGGATTTTTGGCTCAAAAATACCTCGTTGACACTGCATGCATTTTGAAAACTAGCATCTGGCAAGAATAGTTCATTTGCTGCATTTATTTGTGTTTAATTTTGCCAAAAAATATTCTGAAAATGAGGAGTTTCGCAATTAAATGTGCCCAAAATAATGTGTTAAGGGAATAAGATGTCTTAAATATCCTGTTTATAGTGCATTTTATTGCCTTGAATTAGCAACTTTGTTGTTATTTTATCATTTATTTAAAATTTGAATCACTGTGAGTCATGATAATTAATTATATTGTAAAGACTCATATCATTTAACTGGGAAATAATGACAGAGTGACCTAAATGTCCAAAAAATGCTCTAAAAATAGTGCAAATGTGATGCATCACAAGATTTTATGTACTTTATCTGCATGTTTAGGACCAATGTGTTCAAAGAAATTACATTTTCAGTTTAATTTCAGCATTGCAGTGTTTTTCTTTTTAGAATAATACAACAAGTACATGTTAAACATTTATTGAACACAGAGAAAAGTGAAAAAATCAGCATGAAAATATAAATAAACACAAAAATATTGGTCAAAAAGCTGCTGGATTTCTCAAAAAAAATGTAGCAAATTTATATGATTTCTAAGATAAAATACTGTTAACGCAATTCCAAAAAATAGTATACTGAAAAGGTTTTATTTTGAGTTTAAATTATCTACGGTACCGTTTCCTTTATTTTGTCTTTTATCCTCCGCGGGGCACCGTCCATGTTGTCGCCATGGTAACTGAAACTCCACCGGAGCCGCAGTGATGGAAATTAAAACTATTTCTGAGGTTTACGAAGCTGTTTGCGACAAATACGACATAAAAATAAACCCAGACGTTTTAGGGGTTTTACAGAAGACCCCAGCAACAGGGTGAGTGTTTCAATTTAAACTCAAATGCTGAAAAACTAAGATTTTAGCAAGCTAGCAGAGAACTGTAGGAGTTAGCTTATCGAGCTAACGGTACATCCGGGAACTTTTAAATAAAGTTGGAGTACTGCACTGTAGAAATACTCAGTTAGCAGTAATAGTACTGCATTTAAATTGGCCTAAAGTAAAATTAAAGACATAAGCAGTGATGGAGGAAATATTGAAATCATTTACTGAAGTAAAAGTTTAAATACCATACATATAAAAGTACCACATTTAAATGTTTCGGAAGAAAAAATATACATATAACCAGTGATACAGGAAGTATTCACATTCTTTACTGAAATAAAAGTACCACATTTAAATGTTTATATAGTAAAAGTATAAATATAACAAGTGATGGAAGAAGAATTCAAATCATTTACTGAAGTGAAAGTACAAACAGCACACTGTAAAAAATACTTAGTTGTTAGTATAAGTACTGCATTCAAATGTTGCTAATGTAAGAGTACTGCATCTGAATGTTACTAAAGTAAAAACATAAATACAATTTAAAAATATTTATATAATATTTAGATCCTTTATTTAAGTAAAGGTACAAATACTACCACACCGTACTAAGAAACAAGTAAAAGCACAGCAGTTAACTACAACTAAAAAATAAAAAAATATAGCTAATTAATTTAAAATTTTCAGACCACAAAAATTTTCAGCACAGACAGCCACACCTTCTACTCACAAACCTTCACACAAGAAAAAACTACAGCGAGGAGTGAGAAATAAAAATAAATAGAACATGCACGTTAATTAATTTGTCTTTTTTTAATGAGGTATTTCACTTTCTTAAATAGTTTTAGAAGAATGACAGACTAAATGAAATGATGTTTTTTGGTCTCCATTGCATCAAATGAATCTACAAATACAGAACCACACAAATGTTATCTCCCCACAACATGTAAATCTGTGACAGTAGACGTGTAAAACTGCAGCATTTTGTTTTCTGTGGCAGGAGTTTAACTTTAAAACTAGCAGGAAACGTCAGACTGAGACGAGTTCAGAGACTCAGTGACGACGACGTCCTCGTTCTCTGTAAATGTCTGCAAAACAACCAGCATGTCACAGGTGAGCCGTCAGATTCAGGTAAATGCAGCCTTATTTAAGATATTGTTAACCATGTTGACCATTTCTACATGAACAGGTCTTGATTTAAGGTACAATAATATTGGAGATGAAGGTGCTGGACACCTGGCTGAGCTGCTACAGGTAAGAAACTGGGTTTATTCTGATATTAGAAACAAGTAAATGCTCAAAGTCTCCCTCCAGATGCCATTATTTTCATTAATACTCTGATCATCTGCCTCGTTTCTGATTTTATTCATGTTAAAATGTGTTTTTTAACTGAGCAGCAGCAGAATTCAGCTCTGCGCTCTTTGGATGTGATGTTCAACGACATCAAGACAGACGGAGCTAAAGTCCTCGCCAGCAGCCTGCAGGTTCAGCACAACACAGCAGCTCTCCTCTATTTAAAGCTGTAAACAGCAGTGAAATATTCTGTTTTTAAATACCCATTATTGGTCTCTGGTGGTGTTTTAATTAAAACCAAAGGGACTTTGAAAGATACTTTTATTATTTACAAAATAAAAGCAGCACTTATGATCTTCATTTTTATGTTTTTAGCTTCTACGTTGCGAATACTTTAGAGAGCTACATTTATGTAGCACTGGTGGAGACAGAATTTAGATTGTTTTCATGTAATTAGTCGACTCTGATTTGAGGTTTTAGCTGTGTATAAACTAACAATATTTCTGTCTGCAGACTAACAGCAGCCTGCTTTCTCTCAGACTGTCTGGTAATAAGTTGGGGAACAGAGCAGCCATGGATCTGGTTTCCGTGCTGCAGGTCAACAACACTCTGCAGGAGCTGCAGCTGGACGACTGCGACCTGGTAAACAGTTTATAGATGGAAACGGCCATTAACCTTAATATCCACCACCTGATTATACTTCTAGAAGATTTCTAAATAGTTGTTTAGTAAATAGTTGGAGAAATTTGGTTAAAAGAAGTGAAAGTTTAGTCTCAGCAGTATTTAAATGACTATGAATTTTAATATGAAATAAGTTCAAATGACACAATTTAAACATGTGCATAGATTTTTATGGATTTTGTTAATTTATTTTAGTCCCACGTTGAGTCATTTAAGATAGAATCAGGGATTTTTTGTTCATTTTTGACAAATTTTTGAGTAATTTTAGATCAATTTTGTCATTTTGTTTTTGACAAATCACTCGTTACTGATGTCATCACAGAGCTGTGACATTCTGGAAACATTTTGAGTAATTTTAGGAAACAGCTATGTTATTTTTGACAACTTTTGTCTGCTTTTTCAGTATGTTTTTGTCATTTTGTACAAATATGACTAATTTTAGAACATTTTTGTGTAAATGTGAAGAACATTTCGAATCACTTTGGCCTTCTATCTTTGTTCGGTTTCGGAGAAGTGCTCACTCATCTGACACATTTGCTGGGAGACAAACACTCTTGTCTCTACCTGAGACGCTTTACGTGCAGTTTGCCGTCCAATCAGCTGCTAGTTTTCTGTCTTCTGTCCCTGCAGGCCACTCAGAGTGTGATCGCGCTCAGCATCGCGTTAAAAAGCAACGAGGTCCTTCGATGTGTGGACATCAGCCGACCGCTGCTCTTCAGCCTCCAGGTTGGAACTCAGCAGGTTTGTTTTATTATTTACATCAGATAATAAACCAGAACGATGGTTTCCAGGAGGACTGGGCGATCCACTTCTCTGAGATGCTGGCGGTGAACGGCAGCCTGCTGGAGCTCCACCTGGGGAAGATGGAGATGACCGACAGCGGGATGGAGAGGCTGACCGAAGGCCTGAAGCTGAACCAGAGTCTGCGCTACCTGGACCTGCGCTGGTAGGAACCAGAGCGTCCACACATCCTCAGTCTGCTGCTGCTCTTCATCTTCTTCTTCTCCTGGATCTCTGCAGCAACCGTGTGACTCGTGACGGCGTCCGGCATCTCGCTGAGGTGCTGAAGAAGAACTCGGCTCTGGAGATCATCGATCTGTCGGCCAATCGGATCGAGGACGAAGGTGCAGCGTACCTGAGCGACGCCATCGCCTCACCTGGCTGCATCCTGAAGGAGTGAGTCCAATGTCATCAATCATTCATAAATTAAAGTCATCAGTTTGATGAAGTCAGGAATTTTTATTCTTTTGGACACATTTTGAGTTATTTTAGCCAATTATTTTGGGGAAATTTTGACTTATTTCTGACTATTTTTGTCATTTTAGATGAATTTTTATTCATTTTAGTTACATGTTAAGTCATTTAAGATAGATTTATGGATTTTGTCATTTTCGATACATTTTTGTTCATTTTTGACAAGTTTTAGTTCACGTTAGTTTCACATTGAGTCATTTAATATAGATTTATGGATTTTTGTTTTTATTTTGACAAATTTTAGTTTATTTTTGAACAGTTTTAATTAATTTTTTGACAAGTTTAGTTTATTTGGACAAATTTGGATTAATTTTGTAAATTCTTTTGTCATTTTGTACAGTTTTAGAATAATTTTAGGAAAAAATTATGTAATTTTCAATTACTTTTTTTGTCATTTTGGACAGATTTTGAGCAAATAAGCAGCAAATACAGAGAAAAACAAGTGAATAATTTGATCTGTCAGATCACTGGCAGAATTTCTTTCTCTTTTTAACCTTCCGAGGAGCTCAAAGATTTATCTTCTGACCTCTTTGTGACCTGCAGGTGATTTTTTATCGCTGACATTCTGTCTCCATCTGTAGGTTGTCAGTCATCAGCAACAACATCAGGACGGACGGTCTGCTGTCTCTGGTTCAGGCGATGAAAACAAACTCGACTCTAACACACATCTACATCTGGGGAAACCACCTGGAGGAGCCGGTCTGCCTGGTAAACCCTCCCGTCACCAAACTGCATCCCTGGTGTTTCCTAAACTAACAGCTGCTTCCTCCTGCAGGCCTTCAGAGAGCTGACGTGCAGCGGCCGCCTCCCACCGGAGCAGACGGACGTCAGCGCCTACGAGGTGGACGGTCGAGTGTTTCTGGCTCAAGTGTCCAACGGTTTGAGGAAACGCTGGTTCAGATGTGACGGTAGAAGCACCTCCTCAGACACAAACGCTCCAAGACCCGACAGTTAAATGAAGCTTCCTCACATCCAACAAAACAAAACAAACCCACAAACAATAAACTTTCTGGAGAAGAAACTGCTTTGTGAGATTTTTTAATCAAATATTCATCCTGAAGGTGCAAAAATATAAAATATAACGTCAACTAAGGTCATCACAGACATGATTTATAAAACCAAATATCCAATATTTTCTTGTGTCAATACGATCATATTCACATCAGACGTGCTTCTGGAGCTTTTTATTGAATCACGATCTTCTTCAGCAGATGGTGTTTGTCCAAGTGTTTGGAAACTGAAGAATTTAATCTCCATGTTGTCCTAGAAGTTCACTCTCACACTTTAATGTGGTTGTTTTTGTTAGTTTCAGCTTGAAATGTCTTCGAATACAACTGCATTTGTCCAAAATGACAAAGAATGTAGTTGAAAATTACACAATTTTTTTTCAATGTTCCTGTAAACTTGTCCAAAATGGCAAAAAAAATTATAAAATGAATTTTGTCTCAAAACTTGTCCACAATGTCACAATAATGACGAATGATTTGTCAAAAATAACTCAAAATGTGTCCAAATTGACTCAAAATTAGTACAAAAGGAGCCATAACGTGCACACATTTGCCCAAAACGAATCCAAAATGAATCAAAATTTGTCCAAAGTGACAAATATAGTCAAAAAATACTCAAAATTTCCCAATAATTGTCTGAAATAACTCAAAATGTGTCCAAATTTACTCAAAATTTTCCAGAATGACCAAAAAATGTACAAAAAGACAACAAAATTTACAAAAATTACTCAAAATCTTTGCAAAATGTCATAATAATGATTAATGATTTGTCAAAAATAACTCAAAATGTATCAAAAATGACAAAATTGATCTAAAATTAAAGCCAAAATGAACTAAAACTTAACAAAAAAGACAACAAAAATCCTCAAATGTATGTTAAATGACTTAGTGTTTGTATAAAATAATTATATTTGTTCAAAAAGACAAAAATTCTCGGAAATTAATCAAAATTTCCCTCTAATATTTGTCAAAAATTGCTAAAAATGTGTCCAAAACGAGTCAAACTTTGTCCAAAATGACAAAAAATAGTTGACAATTACACAGTTGTTTCCTCAGATTACTCCAAAATTGTGCAAAATGACCAAAAAATATACAAAAAGATGCAGGTAAAACAGTGTTCTGGAGTTCCTGAAGTAGGAAAAAACATATATGTATATTTTAAGATGGACGTATTTTTCATTTTATTATCCTGAAATAACTGAAAATTTCAGGCTTTTGCCTTCAATAGTTCCTGAGATGTTGTCGTCTAAACACAGACTCAGATTTAAAAGTGTAAAAAATGTGCAGAAAGAGTGGAAAGTATTTGATGTTAATCTAAAAATCCAGTGTATCAGGGATGGTTGATCAGAAGGTTCAGGTGTAAAAACCTTCAGGATGTAAAATATTATCTCTTTTATGTATGTTAGTGGTACAAATGACAGAAACTCTCCAGTGAATTTGATGCTGTAAATGCTGGTTTCCAGCAGATGTCTGGTTCCTACTCCTCTGGTTCTGTCCCTCTGAGCTCTCCACCATCCTGATCCCACTCCAGCAGGACGCTCCTCTTCCTCAGGATGAACTCCAGCTGCCTCCTCTCCTCCAAACCGACCGTCCAGCGCTGTAACGCCAGCCGGGCCAGAGCCGCCGACCGGGGCAGCGCTCTGAGCAGCGAGGGCAGCCAGGCGGAGCAGCGGGCGGAGGAGGACGGCCGCAGGCTGACGTCCACGTCCTCCAGAGAGCCCAGACCTCCAGCAGAGAACAGAGCCGACCAGCCTTCGTCTCCCACAGAGCCATTGTAGGACAAATCCAGGACCCGCAGAGACGACAGGAAACCTCGTCTGCTCGCTGAGGCTGTGAATTAAACCAGATTTAATCACAGAGCAAAGAAAAGTAGTTGAAAATTACACAAATGTTGCCAAAAATTACGGTAAAATGACAGAAAAATTAGTGGAAAATGCCACATTTGTTTCCCAAAATGAGTCAGAATTGTCCAAATTGAGCTGTGACTCAAAACTTGTCCAAAATAGCCACAAAAAAATCCAGAAATCTATTTTAAATAACTCAAAATGTGTCCAAATTTACTCAAAATTTGTCTAAAATGAACTAAAACTTGTAAAAAATGACCAAATAAATCCAGAAATCTATATTAAATGACTCATCTATTAAACTTTGTCCAAAATGATGAAAATAATCTGAAATTTTCTGACAATCATTGTCTAAAATAACTCCAAATGTGTCCAAATTGACCAAAAATTAGTCCAAAATAACCCCCAAAAAATCCAGAAAGCTGTCTTAAATAACTCAACGTGTCAAAAATGAATTAGAATTAGTCCAAAGTGACAAAAATAGTCAGAAATTACTGAAAATTTACCAATAATAATTAAATAAAATAACTCAAAATGTGTCCGAATTGACTCAAAATTTTTTCAAAATGACCAAAAAATGCACAAAAACACAACTAAATTTTAAAAAATGACTCAAAAATCACAATAATGACGAATGACTTGTCAAAAACGACTCAAAATGGATCTAAAATGACAAAATCCATTCTAAATTGCTCAATCACCTGTCCAAAATGAACTACAACTTATCAAAAAAGACCAAAAAATATAGAAATCTATATTAAATTACTAAACATTTGTCTAAAATCAATTACAATTTGTCCAAAATGATGAAAATATTCTGAAACTTTCTGATAATAATTGTCTAAAATAGCTCAAAATGTACAATCAACCTACAAGCAACCACAGACTGAAGGAACTACTGTTACCTAGGTGATGCAGGTCGTCGGTGATGAGGTCACAGCTGCTGAGGCGGAGCTCCAGGATGATTGACGGCTTTAGGGAGTCCAGCAGCAGAGACAAACGACCACCAACCACCTTACACCAGGAAACATCTACGCTGCGAAGGTTTGGTACCACCAGGGCTGACACACACACACACACATTAATTACAACGCTGCTTACACTGTGTGCTAAAATCACTTTCAGAATTACAAATAATTACTGAGTTAAAGTGGAAAGTAATATAAGTGTTTTTATTGTACAGTCATGGAAAAAAAAATAATTTGACCACCCTTGTTTTCTTCAATTCCTTGTTCATTTTAATGCCTGGTACCACTAAAGGTCTATTACCTGAAGAATACAATGAACATGACAAAAAATGCAGCTGATTCCAGAATATTTTATGTCCTATTTGATATCCTTCAGCTTCATTGTATTCCAGGGTATATAAGAGGCCTAGAGTGGTTTCCTGCTGACATTCAAGCCAACTCAGAAGTTGTCAGCTCTCACATAATGCCTAAAACTAAAGAATTATGTGAAGCCACAAAAGCAGCCATCATGAGTGAGAGACAGGAAGCGGAAAAGCTGAAGATCTCCAAGAAAAAACAAGCCCAGCATGGTTCTACCCAGAGCAGTGAAGGACTCCTCATTCAGGCTGCAGCTGTTTAACGGCAGCCTCCTCATCTGTCTCACTGGGAGGGCGGAGACCAGCGGCCGGACCACGCCCCCAGCCTCCTGATTGGACGAGATGTCGAGCTCCGTCAGTGAGGTCAGAGAGGGCAGCACCTGGACTGGAGACGGAGAGTCACATGACCGGCTCAGGTAGCAGCACAGAGAGGTGTGAAGGGTCTGAACTCACTGAGCTGCTCCAGGTCGCTGAGGCTCAGGCAGCACAGGTGGAGGTCCAGGCTCTCCAGGTGAGTGACATGAGACAGGTGACAGGTGAGGCGGCTCAGGCCTCCAGACAGCTGCTTGTTACAGGACAGGTCCAACTCCCGCACAGAGGGGAGGTAGCGGAGCGAACCACCTGGACAGAACATCACATTAGTACCAGTTTACAGGGTCTGTGTGGTTGTTTTGTGTCTCTTTGTGGTCATTTTGTTGTTTTGTGTCTCTGTGGTTGTTTTGTGTCTCTCTGTGGTTGTTTTGTGTCTCTGTGGTTGTTTTGTGTCTCTGTGGTTGTTTTGTGTCTCTCTGTGGTGGTTTTGTGTCTCTGTGGTTGTTTTGTGTCTCTCTGTGGTTGTTTTGTGTCTCTGTGGTTGTTTTGTGTCTCTCTGTGGTTGTTTTGTGTCTCTGTGTGGTTGTTTTGTGTCTCTCTGTGGTGGTTTTGTGTCTCTCTGTGGTGGTTTTGTGTCTCTCTGTGGTGGTTTTGTGTCTCTCTGTGGTTGTTTTGTGTCTATGTGGTGGTTTTGTGTCTCTGTAGTGGTTTTGTGTCTCTGTGGTTGTTTTGTCTCTCTGTGGTTGTTTTGTGTCTCTGTGGTTGTTTTGTGTCTCTGTGTGGTTGTTTTGTGTCTCTCTGTGGTGGTTTTGTGTCTCTCTGTGGTGGTTTTGTGTCTCTCTGTGGTGGTTTTGTGTCTCTCTGTGGTTGTTTTGTGTCTATGTGGTGGTTTTGTGTCTCTGTAGTGGTTTTGTGTCTCTGTGGTTGTTTTGTGTCTCTCTGTGGTTGTTTTGTGTCTCTGTGGTGGTTTTGTGTCTCTCTGTGGTGGTTTTGAGGTCATTTTGTTGTTTTGAGTCTCAAAGAGATAATTTAGTGTCTTTGTACATTGCTTGATGGTTATCTTTAGTGTATTGTGTTGCTTTTGTGTCTCTCTGTGGTTATTTTTCATTTCAGTTGATGTTTTGTGTCTTCATGCAGTTATTTTGTGTCTCTACGAGGTGATTTAGGATCTTTGTACATTGCTTTATGGTTGTTTTTTCATTTTGTGTTACTTTTGTGTCTCCATTATGGTCATTTTTTGCCTCTTTGTGGTCATCTTTGAAGTTGTTTTGTGTCTCCGTGTATTTTTTTTCATTTATATTCATGTTTTCTGTTTCTAAGAGGTAATTTTGTGTTTCTTTGCAAATATTTTGTGTCGCTTTGTCTTTTTTTTGTTGTTTTGTTTCTTAAAGAAGTAACTTAGCGTCTTTGTACATTGCTTTATGGTTATTTTTAATCTTTTTGTGTTGCTTTTGCATGTCTTTGTGGTCACTTTTTGTGCACATTTTGTGTCTCTGGTTATTGTCCGTGTTGTTGCAGTTTCTGTGCTCCAAAACAAAACTATTAGTCCCGATCTTAAACCTCCTACCGAGAGCGTAGAGTCCGTCGGCCGTCAGCCCACAGGCCTGTAGTCGCAGCGTGGTGAGGTTGGTGGTGTGAGAGAGGGAGGAGGCCAGCTGCTTGAATCCACCGACATCCACTTCCTGTGAGAGCTGAGGGTTACAGGAGACATCCAGCAGAGAGAGTCTGGGCAGAGCAGCCACCACGCCCCCTACAGGCAGCAACACAGCAGTCACACAGGGAGGAACAACCAGTAGAACCGTTCTATAGGAGGATAAACCGATTAGAACCTGTACCCAGAACAGCAGCATCAGCCGCAGTCAGCTGACAGGCCACCAGGTGGAGCTCCCTCAGCGCCGGCTGCAGTTTACCCAGAAGGCCTTGCAGAGCGCCGCCTCCAACGCCGCTGTTCCACGACAAGTCCAGGATCTCCAAGAGAGGGACGCTGCCCAGAGAGTCGCCTACACAAAAAACCACACAACAGAACATTAGGAGAACAGGACGACAACAAACATACGTCTGACTAGATGATAGAAGTTCTACCAACCAGATATCCTAACCTGATCTGTGGAAATATTGTGTGTTTTGTGTCTCTGAGAGGAAATGTTGTGTCTTTTAGTACATGTTTTGAGCCTCTTTGTGTTAATAGTAAATAAATAAATAAATAAATGAACAGTGAGTGTCTCCACCCAGAGCGGTGACGTCATCGGCGTTCAGCCTGCAGCTGCAGATCCTCAGGGTTCTGATCCCAGACACCTGCTGCAGGTGAGACGTCAGCGCCGCCAGAGATCCACCAATCAGCTCGTTCCAGGAGACGTCCACCTCCTCCAGCTGAGGGAGGAACTGCAGCAACGACGCTGAGGGAAAAAGACGAGAACACCACGTCAAGCTGCTGGAATTCACTGAGCATTTTGTTTTTGTGTGTCTTTGTACCGAGCTCCAGCAGGTCTGTGGCCGTCAGATCACAGTGACCCAGACTGAGGTTCCTGCTGTCACTCTTCTTTCCCAGCCTCTGCAGGAAAACACTGACTCCTCCCCAGCCCATGTGGCGTTCACTGTCACCTGGAACACAAACATCTCACCTGAAGCACCCAGATGATAGAGGTTTTATTGACGTAGAAGAAAACATAAAAACCTCTGATGTCCAACAGATGCAGCTATAATGAAAGAATCTGTGATGTTTGCATTGCGCTATCTCTTAGAGGGTGTCTTTATGTGCTCATTTATGTGGTCATTTTGTGTCTCTTTAGTGTCATTTTGTGTCTCTGTGACCATTTTGTGTCCCTTTGTGTCTTTCTCTTTGCATTTTGATTCTTTTTGCTGCTGTTTTGTGTCTCTCAGACGTCATTTTGTGTCTTTTTGTGTTCTTTCGAATTCTCGTAATGAAGTAATAAATCCCCATCAGGACTTCTCGTTGTGTCCTCCCTGCTGACCTGAGCTCTGTCCTCCTTTGTCCTCTCTGGTCTCCGGCGTTCCGTCCTCTGGGATCCCCGTCTGGCTGGAGGATCTGGACAGGAAGCGTCCCAGCGGCTTCCTGTCTGTGAACGAGCGTTTCCTGCGGATCTGGTTCATGATGACGTCGAGAGGAGAACGCCTCAGGCTGCCACCGTCCCGCCCACGCTGACCGTCTGACCAATCAGAGGCAGGGGAGAGCTTTACTTCCTGTTTACATCATTATTAACTTAATTTATGCTATGATTGAATATTACAGGTGGGTATCTGGGGGTTAAGGGATTTTTGAGCAATTTATAGCCAGCAAATGTCTATTTAAATAAATATATTTTAAATATCTGTTTAAAGACTAAGTTGTAATTGTTTATAACACTGTATAGACAATAATAAGAATATAAATTGTCCTTAAATGTTCCTATAACTACATTATCTAAATTATTCTGCTTATAAATTAGTTGACGTTGGCCTTAAATCAAAAAATTAAGATAAAAGTCAATATTTTAGCAAGAATTAACAGATTAATGAGAAAAATAATCTTTTGGTTACTAAATATATTAAAATATACTTTAAATCTCATTTAAACGTTTGATTTGTGGCATTAAAAAGTAAAAAAATTAAAGCCATTTAAAAAATTAGAGCTTAAACTGTGCAATAATTAACAGATTGAGGAAAATAAACTTTTAGTCGTTAAATATATAAAATATACTCTAAATCTCATTGAAACATGTAATTTGTGGCATTAAAAAGGATGAAAAAATTTAAGCCATTCAATGAAGTAGAGCCTAAACTGTGCAATAATTTACAGAATAATGAGATAAAAACAAACTTTTGGATTTTAAATATGTTAAAATATATTTTAAATCTTATTTAAACGTTCAATTTGTGGCATTAAAAACGCAATAAAACGTAATACGTAATAACGTATTAAAAAATAAAGCCATTTAATCAAATAGAGCTTAAATTATGCAATAATTAACAGATTTTCGTCACTTTTAATTCAAAATGGTTTGAAATATGATCAATAATGAGGCTAAAATGTTGATAATTCTTCTGCAAAAGGACAGAACTCGGTAGTTTCGGTTTGAATTCACCAAACAGAAGACACGAGTTTTTTTTACTTGCAGACTCCATGTGAACTCCAGCTGAAGACAAACACGTATCCAGGAGCTTTTTAAGAGTCCGTCCTGGAGGATACTCGCTCGGTTTGTTTGGACTCGAACAGGAAAATAAAAATCAAAAATTTAAAAATAAAGAACGTCGCATCCGGTCATCTGAACGCAGTTTTCAGTCTAATCCACGGGAACTAAACCACGTCTACAGGACCCATGAAAATAATCCCGTATTCGAGCTTTTCCTGGGTTCACCTGCTCACCGATCACGTCCTCCAGACACCTGCGTGACGTCACGGCGCGTGCCCGTCAGGCGGATCATCCCGGAAGTGCGGAACAGCTTCAGTCCTTATCGATCCGATCAGTTTATAAAGCAGGTATTGATTTTATCTCTTAAAAAATAAAATATAAATAGTAATTAAATATTAGACCAATTTAAGTAGCTTTTCAAAATGACTTTTTTTGTTTAACTTTCTTTTATTTACTACATTAATTTATTTTATATGTAAATTATTATCGTGTGATTTAGTTTGCAAATTAAAGCATTTTTTATGTTGTATGTATGCGATAATTGATATCTATGTTTGGTTATTACACTTTAAAATGACTCGTAATTACTTTAAATTTGTTGTTAAACAGCCTGTGTTGGACTTTAACAGGATTTCTATGCATAATTTTGTATTCATTCATTCTGAAATAACTTTATTTAGAAACAAAGAACGTAAGTAAAAGCAGATTTGGACTCAAATGCAAGGAGAAACTGTCCAAAGCTGCATAATACAGTAATAAAATGAGCCCCTATTTTATATTTTGACTAATTAACAACGCCTAATTACCTGTCAGCAAGGACGCTTTTCTATACAATACTGGATGTACTGGTATTTATCAGTCAAACACTTTGACACTGGAAAAAAAAAACAACTTAGAAACTTGATGATTTTCAGGCAAGTTCTGAAGGTTTTTAATTCCTTCCCTATTGTTCTATTGAACAATATTGTAATTTTAGTTAAAGTGTTTGAAGGTTCTCAGTCGTCCAGGTCATCTTAAGGTGAAGGGTTTAGTTCAGGCAACTGGACTTAATCTTGTGATCTTGAAGACGTTTTGCCTCTCATCCAAGCGGCTTCTTCAGTTCTAAAAACTAGTTTGGAGAGTCCCAGGTATTTAACCACTAGAGGTGACAGTGGGGTTTAGGCTGATGGTATCTACTAAAAGACTAAGGAAATCTTTCAACAACAGGTGTTGAATCCCAGTGAGGTGTTAATATGCTAATAGAGGGGGCCTGGTGAGAGTCGTTGACTAAACGGCCCACTGAGTAGCCTCCTACCTGTGACTCATCATCATGCAAGTCCTTAGGCTCACCTGAGGAAAGGTGACATGATAATGAGTCGTAGGTAGATATAGCTAAATACTCCAGTAAAAGATCATTTTAAATGCTAATTCTTGACCTTTTGCTTCTCTGCAGCTGCAACAAATGAACCCACGAAGCCGTTCTTTCCAAATTTATTTTATTCCATGACTGAAATATGCGCTGAGTGCAGAATGGTCTCTGCACCGGATGGGTTTGTGGTTTCTGGAGGATTGTAAAGACGATCTAAAGCAGCTCCTCTATTCCACAGCAACCAGAGGAGACGTCTTTAAACCGCCGACATGTCCCTGTTGTGTCCCTTCCTTCCTCCTTGAGGGGGAAAATAAAATAAAACCAGAAGAAAAACAGCCGAGAGGAGTGGGTTGGTGGCGTTCTGGAGGTTTGGTCTTCTCAGTCGTCGTCCACGGTGGGTGTGATGGTCACGCCCCTTCTGATCTGCCCCCAGCCAATCAGACTGAGGAACAAACAGGTAAAACATTTCAATCTTTACAATCAGGCAGACAGAAGATTTAAAAATTGAATGAAGGCAGTGTTTTCAGTGTAGCTCCACCCAGCTCCACTCTGATTGGTTTAAAGACAGTGTTTCTGCTTCCTGGTTCTTACCGCCAGTGTTTCTCCACACGTCTGCTCAGAGCGATCTTCTCCCCCACCTCTGTGCACACGGGGTTGGTGAGGACGATCTTGGCCAGATCGGCCTTGACGGCGCTCACGCGGCCGCCGGTCGACAGAGAGCCGATGTTGACCATCAGCACCTCGTTCTTGGACAGTTTCTGGACCTGCAGACGGACAAAGGAAACATTGAGGCCCGAGAGGTAAACTCCGGGAGATGCAAACACACAGCTGTGTACAGTCAGGACTACGTTTCCCACGATGCACAGCTGCTGTGCATTCAATAAAATAAAGCAAACAGTGAACACAGGAGCAAGTTGTTGGAGATACATTCATCATGGTGAAACATCTTTCTATAGATGAACAGAGCAGAGAGGAACAGTCTGGAGACATGGAGATAGAAAAACATCTACAGGAGACGACAAAGGAAAAAAAAATGACAAAAACAAGACAGGAAAAAAACAAGATACAAAACAACAAAAATGAGACAGAAAACGAGAAGCGAGACAAAAACATTAGAGAAAAGAGTGGACCTAAAACTTGTCTTAAAATCGTCCTAAATGTAAACAGCCGTGTGTCTGCAGCTGTTCACTACGTTTCCCATGATGCACGGTGGGCTCACCTTGGCGGCCTTCTTATCTCCCTCTGTACGGACTCCCAGCAGCCTCCTGAGCAGGAAGTAGGAGATCTCCAGCTCGGTGAAGATCTCTGGCAGAGCTCCGACGGCGCCCAGCACCTGACCCACCATCCGATCGGCTCGGCACAGCGTCGGGTCGATCTTGGTGCCCACACCTGAAACACGACACAGTGGGAAAACTCACTTTATTACAACAAAAACACACAAGCAGTAGGTCAGCTGCACCTTTTTTAAATTTAGCTTTCTCTACATTCCTTTGTTTCTACTGCAGCTATAGCTAAAGCTGCACAAAAAACACTTTCTCTTTTTTTCTTATCATATCTGGACGCTTCTTTAAACCAGTACTTCATTTTATTGTTGTGTTTGTAGATCCTGATATCACCGATGAAACATTAAACTTCTCTGTTGTGATTTGTTCCAACCTGTATCTGTGTGATCGTCCTCCAGGAGACGTTTAAACATCCAGCTGGTTTTTAACTCACCGATGAGGCCTCCCGGAGCAGCGTACTGCAGGTCGTTGTGCTCGGCGAACAGAGACACGATCTTGGAGAAGATGGGTTTGCACATCAGCTTCCCTTCCTGGTCTTTGGACACGATTCCTGGTCGCACCTCGATCTCCTGACCCACCTGGACGTCACACAGAGAAGAAGACGACGATCAGACTGAATCTTAGCTCCACACCATCAGTTACCATGGAGATCTAGCCCTGCAGCATCAGTTACCATGGAGATCTAGCCCTGCAGCATCAGTTACCATGGAGATCTATCCAGCTTGAAAGCTTTCTTGATAATTTCAGCTCAACACACCTGCAAAGCTCTAATCTCTCTCATGTAGTTCAGTATTCTGGTCTTTTCTAAAGTCTCACCTTCAGGACCCCTTTCAGGATGCTTCCTCCGGCCACGCCTCCTTTCAGGTCGTCGACTTCACAGCCGGGTTTGTTCACGTCAAAGGATCTGATGACTGAACAAGAAACGAGACATTGACACACAGAACAATAACAGAGAAAGAATCGATGTGGGTTTTTTTTGTATTGTTCCTACCGATGAGTCTGGGCTCGGAGGTGAAGTCTCTGACGGGGACCGGGATCTTTTTGACGATGTACTCGCAGACCACCTCGATGTTGTACTTGAGCTGGGCGGAAATGGGAATGATGGGAGCGCCCTCGGCCACCGTACCTGCAGGAGGAACGCCAGGGTTTTACAACAAGCCGTCGACATTTAACCACAACAAAAGCAACCTGTCACACTTCTAGCAGACAGCAGCCGATCTACAGGTGAGATCTACACTCAGATGAGGTATTTAAGTGACGCTCTGCTCACCCTGGACGAAGGCGAGGATCTGCTCGTACTGCTCCTTGGCCTGGCTCTCCTTCACCAGGTCGATCTTGTTCTGCAGGATGAGGATGTGCTTCAGCTTCATGATCTCGATGGCGGCCAGATGCTCCGACGTCTGAGGCTGAGGACACGACTCGTTCCCCGCTGGTAAAAAACAAACAAACACGAATCAAGATGTTTTAATCACGTGTGGAGATGGAGCTTTGATTAAAAACAACAAGTTTATTCACTGGACCTGAAGAATCCTTTAAATCTAGAGTTTAACCTGCTTCCTGAGAGGAGAGACAAACTTATAGGGGTGCATTCATTCCTTTAGATTTAAAACAAATATGGTTAGACATGGTGTTGTCTCGCTTCTGGCATCCTCTGTTACTCTTTTCAATGAAAGCAACAGCAGAAATGTTGTCGTTTTCACTGAATATTTGTGTTGTTTCCTGCATGTGTCGCTTAATTTGGCATTTTAGACTCCATCATAGAACATTAACCCTTTATTTTTACTTTAAAAAGGCTAAAAAGTTGGAAGCCTTCTGCTTATTGGGCTCATAACAGTAAAGACCAAACGGAGGAATCATTCAGATCACAGTACAGGAGCACACATGTCGTTTTGTGATCCCACACTGTGACATTCACTGGAAACAACCCAGAACCATCCTCTAACTAATCACAGCAGAAACTTAGAGTGAAACAGAGACTCACCGATGAGCAGGAGGGCGGCGTCCATGACGGCGGCTCCGTTCAACATGGTAGCCATCAAAATGTCGTGACCAGGACAGTCCACAAAGGACACGTGTCTGAGAGGAAGAAAAACTTTGTGACTGTGGCTCATTAAAATCAAAGGTTTGGTCGATAAAACGGCAGAAAATGGCAACAGAGACTCTAAATATCTGATAAACAGCCCAAGATAACAAAGACAGGTAGTTTACTGTCACAAAAGAGGAAAAATATAAAATATCTGCATGTGTGATACAGTAAGTGGACATTTTTTTATAAATAAATAAATGAATAAAGTAGAAGTGCAGCTGCTTTTATTACAACTAACAGGATTACCGACCCGGAGCCCAAATGACTGATATGGTGTTTTTGTTTGTTTGTTTGTAGAGCCAACGCCAATTATTGGTGATCAAGAAAAGCAGATAACCGATGCTTGGAGCTGATATATTATTGACTATAATGTATGAACTGCATATGATAGGAGGGAACCTGTCATTCTTTGTTCTGTTTTACATATTTCTTTAACCGAGCGATCGATCAGTTTGTCTCTAGTTTCATAATATGTCACAGTTTTATCACTTTCATTGCCCACTAAGCTTCATATTTTAAAGCATTATTATTAATCATTGTTGTCCAGATTTAGTTTCAGGTTAATCTGTGGCTTAGCCGCTAGCTTTAGCATAGCATTAGCCACTGTGAGAGGAGCCAATTTCTTGATTTGTGTTTCTTGTTCAGACGTTTCTGAGACGACAGACGGAGAGAGGAGGCTGCATCAGACCTGGAGTCGTGCATTTATCAGTAATCCAATACCAATAACTGGGAAAATGCCACTTACCGGACCAGTTTGAAGTTGCCCTTGGTGCCGGGGATGTCTGTGGGAAACTCGTCAGGAGTGCTGCTGCCACACGACCTGTAGCACTCTGGCCGGGGACAGCTGGGGTCGTCCAGCTTATAGACCTGGAACACGGAGGAGACGATCAGCATCTGTAAACATCTACCACCATCTAATCTGCTGCAGGAACCTCAAGCAAAGAACAGAGCTGCTTTCAACCTGCGAAAACGTCGGATTTAAAGTAAGTAAAAGACTCCATATTTAAAAAAGTACACAAAAGCAGAGATGTGTTATTATCTCGTATCATCAGTCTGCAAAAGTTTAAAAATCTGCCTTCACTTTCAGAAAAAGCGCCACAACAAAGACTGATCAAATCAAACATGAAACATGATGAAATTTATCATCTGCACAGAGATGTCTGTTCTGACGACTTCATCTTTTGAAAATATCACAAAATTTGTGTTGTATTAATCAACAAACTGAGTAGCAATGTTGGGATTTTCAACTGCATTTAAATTTTACTTTGAGCAAAATTTGTCTTCTACTTTTTATTATTTCACGTCTATGTTTTGCTTTCTTCGATCAATTTCTGTACGCTGATGACACTTGAGACTAGAAAAATACAGCTCAGTGACACTAATTTTACATTAGACTTCTTGAAAACACGCCAGAAAATATTGTGATGTACTTTTAGGTCTTTATCTCAGACTTCAGACAGAAAAATGTTGTGGCAGCCAGCGGGTTTGATGTTGTCGTACATCATATTTCTCCAGAAAGGTTCAAAAAACAATTGCTTACTTTATCCCATCGAGTCAAAAAGAGCACACTATAAAGGTGCCTTGTAAAGAAATAAAAGCCCCTGAATTCCCCTCAGGAATAAGTCGATCCCCTCACCTTAGCGTTAGCATATCCTAGCTTGATGGTGATGTTCCTCTCCAGCTCGTTCTTGAACCTGACGGTGTGGACGCCAGAGATGGCCTTCACTACTGTGGACTTTCCGTGGGCCACATGACCGATGGTGCCTGAACGGAAGCAAACGGAGACTTTAAAGACAGGCTGTTCCTCTTATCGACTTCCACAGACGATAGAACGTGATCAGCTGCTGGTTTACCGATGTTGATGGTGGCCTGTCTGCTGATGATCTCCTGGGAGAGAGGCGTCAAGGTCGACACGTCCTGGAAGAGAACAGCTTGCTTTAGACCGGCTAAAAAAAAATACAACACAACAAGAGCAGCGCTGCCTGGGTCCGTTTAATCCTGGAGGTGAATGGGAACAAAGGGAGGCGGCACACTGACCCGTAATAACCCCACACAGCTAACAGGAAACACCGCTGCTGACTGTCAGCACATGTACCCAGCATTACAACAGGTACGTTTGTGGCTTCTTATGGTACCAAACGACACACTAAAAATATAGACAACCGCATTTATTCTGACAGATTTTGTGATATGAGTCACGATTTTAGTGCGGATTGTGATTGGAATCTGTTCCTTTATGTCTATAGAAAATGATTTATATACCAAATATTTTTGTAGAACCACAAAGCTCAATTTATAATGATGACAATGTATTGTTTTGACACATCATTTTGAATATTACACTTGAGATTTGGATCGTATTTTCATTCCTTATTCAACTTTAGTGTAAATGAGCAATTTCCAGCTGCAGGTTTTGTGTTTAGTGGTAATAAATATTACATCTTATGTCAAAAATATTTACCCAAACAACTTAAATCACATACATCCTGACTGAATTCATAAATTTTGACATTATATTTGAGTTTATTAGGACAAACTGTCACAAATAATAGTAAATGGTTGAAGGAATAAGTGTGGATTTACTAGCAAAAACAATATATGTGTGAAACTGCCATTTTTGTCCTGTTTGTGCCGCATTATCTCGGCTCAATATCCAAATCTAGGGCTAAAAAAACAAGATATTATGAAGGTTATTAAAGCAAATAATTGTTGCAGGTAATTTAACTGCCTTTCCAATCTTATCAAGGCTTTGGCCTCAATAAAAATTTTTGTAATTCTTAATTTATTCACCATATGACACAATGGTTCTCCTAAAATGGGTTGGTTGGTGTTTTGGTTTCACAAAAATATAATTTTATTTATGCTTGCTAATGTTAAACAGAAGCTTCCTTGGCATGATAAACAAACAGGAAAGAATGGGTTTATAATCTGGCTGTATTTTTCCTGTTTGTGTTGCATTCTTTCTGATTTATCTCAAATTCTAGAGCTATAACACAATATATTATTAAGGCTATCAGTACAAAATAAATGTTCTGAGTGATTTTGCGGTCTTTCCAATGCTAACAAGGTTCTATTCTCAATAAAAACCCAGCATTTCTTCATTTTAACACAGATATCGCACTATAATAAAGGTAAAAGGCTTAAAAACTGTTTGTCTTAATGTTTATTCCACAACATAAATGACTGAATTATGCCTGCTAATGCTAATCAGAAGCTTCCTTAGCATCACAAACCAACAGGAATGAATGGATTTATAAACTGGCTGCATTATTTATTGTTATAAGACAGACGGTAGCCTATAAATGTGGCAAAAACATTGAACAGCATCGTTGTTAAGAATCCCGTTGACTTCTTTATTAAGATTTTACAAGACAGAAAAAGATGCTAATGTTCGGTTAAAACTTGACAAACAGACATTCCTGACGTGAATAACTGCTCCTACAGGCCACAGAAAAACACGTTAGAGATCACAAAGTTTGCCTAGTTTTGAAATTTTGATTAAATAAGAGCGTAAATCGCTGTTGGAAGAGAAGAGGGGTTGCTAGCTCTACGCCCCGCCGGGCCTGTCGTCATGTGCCGGGTGGTGGCGACGCAGCGCCGGCGACCGTTACCGGGTATCCCCCCCGCCTTTACCGTGACAGTCTAGGCGACACCACGCACCGATATCCACCGACACACCACAGCGACGCCGTTAAAGCGATTAAACGGACACTCACCAGAGAACTGAGGTCTTGTTTGGCCAGATGAGGCTGACCTAGCGTCGTGCCAGACTCGTCGCCCGCCATCTTGAATGAAAAAGAACGGAGGAGGCGGCTCCGGCGAATGCCTGATCAACCGGCGGAACCGTCGATTCTCACCGCCAAAAATCAGCTATTTAATCAAACAGATTGTATTTCCAATAAGATTAATATTAAAGGTTATATTTTTAGAACATGTGTTTGGTTTTAATTTATTTTCACTGACAATTTGCGGCTATAATTCGCAACTCGCGTGAATCACTGAAGTAACGGCAGCGGGGTCCTTCGTCAACGGCTGATGCAATTTATATCCACCGTAGAGGAGAGTTTTCTGTAAAAACAACAAACTGATGGATTTTAAACTGAGCTAACAACAGATTATAACCGAACGTGGCACATATCTTCATTGACATTTCCTTCGCTAAAAATTAAAGAAATATATTCCTTCCCATGTGTCAGGTCCGTCGGTGTTTAGTGACGTCATTCACATACGTGTTGTCGTCCCTTCATGCGGTTTGTAGTTCTGTGAGGTGAAACTGAACTACTTTTTGCTAATTCACTACTTTTTAAAAACTTTTTAGTAATTTTCTTTTCTTTTTTACACCATTTTAATAATTAAAATGTTCCTAATTCACTTCAGTTAACCATGAGCTAAATTAAAATGTAAATAAGGATATTGTTTTGAAACCACAGTGTCAGCTAAAATAGCTTAATATGTTAGGCAAAACTGGTGTTACTTTCTGATCAGTTGAGGTTATTCAGTTGATAAATTATTTACTCATTATTTAGGTTGTTCATAACTTATAACCATGGATATGTTTTATAGAATGGATTGTCTGAAATACTTTTTGTGGTACTTTTCAGTGCCTTTGTTGTTGTTTTTAGTCATTTGTAATGTTTCTTTCTTGTTCCTTGTCTTTGCAGTCATTTCTAGTCTCTTTGTTGCCATTTAGAGTCATTGCAGTTATTTTGAGTGTATGTGGTGTGTCTCTCTGTGATGATTTTGAGCAGGGATGTCAAACTCATTCCACAAAGGGCCGGCATGGCTGCAGGTTTTTGTTCCAACTAAGCAGCATCACACCAGACCTGACTCATTTAATCAACCGATCTCAGTCTCCAGAGAGGTCATTGGTCAGACTGTGTGCTGTAGATATGTTGGAACTAAATGCTGTAGCCTAGAGCACACAGTCTGACCAATCACCTGTCTGGAGACTGAGATCAGTTGATTGCTAAGAGAGGTCATTGGTCAGACTGTGTGCTGTAGATATGTTGGAACTAAATGCTGTAGCCTAGAGCACACAGTCTGACCAATCACCTGTCTGGAGACTGAGATCGGTTGATTAAATGAGTCAGGTCTGGTGTGATGCTGCTTAGTTGGAACAAAAACCTGCAGCCACGCCGGCCCTTTGTGGAATGAGTTTGACATCCCTGATTTTGAGTTTTGCATGTGTTCTCCATCCATGAAAGTTGTTGTAGTTGTTTTGTGTCAACATGTTTCTGTTTTGTGTTGATTTGTGGTCATTTTACAACCCTTTGCAGGTTTTTTAATCTGTTTGTGGTCATTTTGTGTTTCCTTGTAGTCATTTTCTGTCTCTCTGTGGTTATTTTACATTTCTTTGTGGTCATCCTATATCTCATTATCATCATTTTGCATCTCAATTTATGTGTCTCTGTAGTAATTTTCATCTCTTTACAGTCAATTTTTATTTCTCTGTGGTGATTTTGTGTCTATTTGTCGTCCTTTTATATCTCGTGGTCGTTTTGCATCTTTTTGCAGTGAGTTTTAATTTACTTATTGTAATTTTGCATGTCTTTATTGTGAGTTTTCATCTCTCTATGGTAATTTATGTCTCTTTGCAGTCAAGTTTAATTAGTTTATTGTAATTTTGCATCTCTTTGCAGCCAATTTTCATTTCTCAGTGGTTATTTTGTGTCTATCTGTAGTTGTTTTCTGTCTCTCTGGGGTCATTTTGCTTCTCTTTATGGTCATTTTTATACCCACTGTGATCATTTAGTATGTCTTTGCAGTCAAATTTAATTAGTTCATGCTATTTTTGCATCTCTTTGCAGTCAGTTTTAATTGTTTGTAATCATTTTGCATCTCAACAGTCAGTTTATTTGTCCCGGTGGTCATTTTCATCTCTTTGCAGGCATTTTTTAAAATCCCTGTGCAGTAATTTTGTGTACCTCTTGTTGGCCATTTTTCGTCTCTTTGTGGTCATTTTGTGTTTCCTTGTAGTCATTTTCTATGTCTCTGTGGTCATTTTGCAACCCTTTGCAGGCATTTTACTTTGTTTTTGTTCACTTTGCATCTCTTCATGGTTTCAATTTTCATCTCTCTGCAGTTATTTTGGGTCTATCTATCTACATTATGAATTAAACTGCTCAGCAGTGCATTAAAAGCGGAATATTTGGCGTTTTGATTATTTTTATGTTTTTTTTTTTTTTTTTAACTTTTAGCAGTTCCTATAAATGATCTGATGTATTTTCCTGTGGTAGTGGTCCATCATCTGGCGGATCGGCTGCGGCTCCTCTCCGCCCTTCAGTTCCGCCCAGAAGGGAAATGACGCCGGTGCAGAAGATGGCGACTGCAGAGCCTGTGGATCTCTGAGGCTCGGTACCGTCAGCTCGGAGCCGTGCGGGGGGTCTCTTCTTCTGGCAGATGGACGGTACCGACACCATGGCAGTGCACCGCTGCCCGCCGCTCTCCTGATCCCGGAATCGAACCCGCAACTTCATGTCCGAAGGAGCCAGAGCTGCCTGGTCCAAGAGGGGTTGTGGGGATTCGCACCGCCGAGGTGAGACGGCTGATTTAGCCGCTAAGCTAACGCTGCTCCCCCGGCGGAGCAGGTGTCGGACTCCCCCGTAGCTCCTGTCACCGCAGCCGAGAGTCGTGACAGTTGATTTAACCGTGTGGTTACTCACCGTGGAGCCAAATATTGCATTTTTTTTTACATTTTCCTCCTATAAATCATGTAAACGAACAGCTAGCATGTTCGGCTGTGGGTACCAGAGCTGACAGGGAGTCGTCGGTGCTGCCTTTGTTTTGGGGCTTTAATCTCTTCGTGTAGCTCACATCCCCCCATAAAAACTGAAGAAGCCGACATAGCCCGGCTGTCTAACCCGCTGCAGGGCTCCTCATGTCGGTGTAAAAGCAGTTTAACCACCGTTAGCCTCTCTGTACCGATGTTAGCCTTTAGCATAGCTCTGCCCACCTTGTTGTCATGATTGTGAGGAAACACAAACAGAAGTTTACAGCGAGGCTCTGACCCACAAGTGAGGCTCTGTAGTGACTAGCAGCTGCTTAATACGTTAGTTAACAAGACTCTGAGCTGCTCTGGTTTCAGTCTGTCAACCTGTTGTTTTTCTGGTCAGTCACATAGTCAGAGGAAAGTACACCTGGATTCACACTGATTTACAGAGCTGTAGTCTGTTAGATAAATCCTGATTTCACCCAGAAACAGCCACTTAACCTCAAGTTACCTAACTTCCTATTTTTTGTTTTATGCTTCCAGGCTGTGTGGACTAATATTGAAATGATTAAATGGTCAACTGATGGATTTGTTTGAGAAAAATCACCAAACAAGTGGATGAATTTCATTCCTATTGATCAATTATAATACCTGAAACTCAAACAAAGAGGAATTGACTTACTATTGCAAAAACCAGACAGTAATTTAAACTGATTTATAAAGTTGTTTTCTGTTAAATATGTCCTGATTTCACCCAGAAATAGTCACTTAACCTCACTTCAACTCTGGTAACTTAACTTCACCATTAATGCTTTTACATTTAGAGGTTCTGCAGACTAATATTGAAATCATTAGATGGTCAACTGATGCATTTGTTAAAGGAATAAAGTACAAAACAACAATTTAATGGATTTCCTTGCTGTTTATATAATAAAATATCAGGTCCACAGCCTTGAGAACAGTCATTTTACATTTAACTGAGCTGTAATTTGTAAACTGCTTCTGATTGGTCTGATGATCTTCTTGTGTTTTCCTCGTCTAAATCTTCTCTTTCTGTCTCTTCTGTTAGAACCAGGGAAACATAAACACAGGAAATGCGAGCGGCCCCTTAGCGCTCAGCCGTCAAAGCCTGTGATTGTTCGCCCGGGCTCCAAAAGGTACGACTTTAACACTCCGCAACGGCAAACACAAACAAACAAACTACTTTCTGTCACTATTCAGCATCATGTGACTCCTCCAGACTGTCTGCTGCTTCAGCTCCTATAGTTGGAGATTTAAGGGAGGTTAAAGGTTAGATCCTCGGAATGCAAAACCCTCCAAAGTGCTGCAGTTTCCTCCTGAAAGAATCCTCAACTTTAGCAAACGCTGAGGTCGATTTAAAGTTGTAAAAAGTCACAAGCAGTAAATAACTCTGACGTGAGAAAGAGTGGATGTTTTAGTTCTATCACATCAGTAGTTTTTATAGCAGGTGACGCTAAAAGCTAATTTCCAATAACATTCCCTGATGTACAGGCAATATAAGATTTATACATTAAAATTAATAAAACATACCTTAAAAATAACCCCCCAAAAGTGGTCTTTTTTATTATTTCATCAGAATTTTAGCAAATTATTACATCTAGTTCGCTTTTTTTATTATTTTTACTCGCAGAAGGCAGCTACTGCTAGCCATGCTAACGGACTTTAGTTAAACTTTCTTCAGAACAATAATACTTAATACTTGTACAGAACTTTTTCAGACCTTTAAAAACACAATCAGTGACCCCAAAAGAACTTCAATACATCCACAAAATTAGCATTAATTGGACATACAGTTTTAAGGACGTGAAAAACAAAAAGACCCACCAACAAACATTCCTCTATTTATTACTGAGATTATTATTATTAATTCTGACCCACTTTTCTGTCCCACTCCTCTATCTAAAGTCTTCACACAGCGTTAGGTTGTCGGATTAAATTAAACTAATTCCAGTTTATGACAGTGTGGGTGTTTAATTCAGTACTTTCACATCTGTCACATAAATTATGTTTGGTCCATCTTCACAAGTTGCAGCAAAGTCGATTAAAACAAGATAAAAACTGGAATAAACTGGAATTAGCTTAACTGCAGCTAATGTTTGCTTCATAACGTTGGTAACGGGACTGATTTTCTCTGCAGTTCTGATTGTTTTTGCCACATTTTGTTGACATAAACGACGCGGTCAGAAGTATGCGGACGGTTTGTGGTGGAGCTGCAGCCCGAGCGTCCGCATACTTGTGGCCGTGCGACTGGAGATGTTCATGCTTTAATGTGGCGGTTGTGTTGGCTTTGTCGTCCAGGTGATTGACGCTCAGAAAAGGGACTTTGTTAGCATCCACTGGACACAAGGGGCACTGTCCTCTGATTGGCTCGGACACCCCCCTCTGACATGCCCGTGGCCAATCAGAGGTGAGTGTGCTGTGTGTGTGTGTGTGTGTGTGTTCTCTATCAGTGATGATGTGTGTGTTTGTTTTCTTCCTACACGTGTGGTTCTGTGTGTTCTCAGTGAGGCCGTTGTTTGTACAGATTTCTCTTCTTTCTCTTTTCTTTTCCCGCCGTCTGACGTTTTTTTCCCGGTGTGTCGGCGGACAGAACGGTGGAGGAGTAACAGCTGAAGTGCTGAGCTTTTAACCCTCCTGTTGTCCACATTCACGGGCACCAAAAAATATTGTTTCCTTGTCTGAAAAAAAATCAAAAACTTCAGCAAAATAAATTCCCCAAAAGTTTCTGAAAATATTTTCAAAAAAATCTTCAAAACAAAATCTTACAAATATCTAAAGTGATCCCATATATATCAGTAAAACTTCTAATATTTTCATAAAAAATACATTCACATAAAAATCAACCAAAAGCCAGTGCATTTTGTTTGGTTTTTCTGTGAATGTTGTGAAACATTTTTAACATTTCTTTTTTTCCACCAAAAAATGTTGAAAATGTGGACATCAGAAGTTTCACTGTGAAAACAAATACATATACTTTTTCCCACTTTTTCAAACTTGAGAACGGGTCAATTTTGACTAGCAGGACGACACAAGGGTTAAATCTGAGCGTCCTGTCGAATGCCCTTCCAGCCCCTCACTTTCTGTTCTCAGCTGAGTTCTCAGAAACAAATCTTTCTCCTCTGAGAGGCTTTAACGTCTTTGTGTATACAGAGTTCATGTTTCAGTGTCCGTCTGTCCGTCCTTTATGTCGGTACCGAGGCGGCTGCGGCTCAGATTTCTGAACTCTCCCTTCCTCCTGCCTCCAGGTGTGTTATGTCGGGGGCGGATGTGGAGGTGTACCTGTCCCAGGTGCACGATGGGAGCGTGTCGTCGGGCTTCCGGGCGCTGTACGAGGAGCGTCTGCTGCTGGACGTCACGCTGTTGATAGAGGAGCACCACTTCCAGGTACACGAGTAAAACACACAGCATTAAAACCACCTACAGCTGCTGCCAGATCACCTCTGATCACTGTTCATAAACATGGACCTCTACGGGGGTCCTGTGACTGGATCCTTTCAGTCCACTGGGTTCCTGCATGGGCTCTTCCTGGACCAGGATTGTACCAATAAAAACTGTTGGCCCAAAAATATGGTCTACTCCAGATTTAGCCCATCTAAGCATAGAGGTTTTTGATCTGGTCTGAAGTGGTTCAGATGCAACACAATGCACTTAAAACTCCATGTTTTTACATTTCTAAATAGAAAATAATGGCTTTCCGTATAAAAATATTTTGTTTTGTGGAGTCAAGATTTAACCCACCTATAATACATTAAAATAAACATTTTAAAATGCATCTTAACTATAAAATACACCTTAACACTATAAATACATCTCAAGACTATAAAATACATCTTAACACTTTGATGCATGTTTTAAGACTTTGAAATATGTCTTAACATTATAATAGACTTAACTCTATAAAATGCACCTTATCACTATAAATACATTTAATACTATAAAATAAACACTGTAAAAAATTCCTAAAATTACAAAATACGCCTTAACATTTTAATGTACATTTTAATACTTTAAAATGCATCTTAACACTATAAAATATGTTAGCTGAAAAATAATCAATATAAAATATGTCTTAATCCTGTAAAATGCATCTAAAAAAATAAAATATATTTAATACTATAAAATAAACACTTTAAAATGATTCCTAAATTCTATAAAATACACCTTATCACTATAAATGCATCTAAATACTATGAAATAAACACCATAAATACATCTTAATACTATGAAATAAACACTATAAATACATCTTAACAATAGGAAATGCTTCTTAACACTATAAAATAAGCACTTCAAAATACTGCTTAAATCTATAAAATACACCTGAACACTATGAATACTCCTTAACACTATAACAAACACAATAATATACGTCTTATTACTATAAAATAAACACTATAAAATATATCTGAATCCTCTAAAACATCCTGTGCTTTAATCCCCGTCTGCCTGGTGTCTTCTCCCTCCTCCAGGCCCACAAGGCGCTGCTGGCCACCCAGAGCGACTACTTCCGGGTCATGTTCACGGCAGACATGAGGGAGCGGGACCAGGACAAGATCCACATGAAGGGGCTGACGGCCGCCGGCTTCGGCCACATCCTGCGCTTCATGTACTACGGCTCCCTGGAGCTCAGCATGCCCACCGTCCAGGAGATCCTGCAGGTAACCGAGCCGCCTCATGTGAACGTTTGTGTTTGAACCGGAGCCCACGGGGAAACTCACCTCTCGCCGTCCCTCGCAGGCGGCCATGTACGTCCAGCTGACGGAGGCGGTGGAGTTCTGCTGCTCCTTCCTGCTGGCCAAGATCTGCCTGGAGAACTGCGCTGAGGTCATGCGTCTCCTGGAGGACTTCAGCGTGGGCGTGGAGGGCGTCCAGGAGCAGCTCGACAACTTCCTGCTCGACAACTTCGTCCCCCTCATGAGCCGAGCAGACTTCCTGTCCTACCTCAGCCTAGAAAGACTGCAGGTCCGTCTGGGCAAATCGTTGGATTTATAAATACTCTCACACACCTACAGCTCCTGTGTTCAGCCTGTCCAAAGCTTTAGTCACCATCTTTGTCTAGTTTACTTGAATTAGTGTAAGACAATGCAATGACATAAGATACAATGAGATAAGATAAAGCAATATAAGATGAGATTACTTAAGTTTAGGTGAGATGGGATGAGATAAGATCAAATCATGTGAGACGAGATGAGACAGACATGAGATAAAATACGAGATGAGAAAATAAAATGAACTGAGATAAGATAATCTAAAAGATGAAACATAAGATACAATGAGATAAAATATGAGAAAAAATAAAATGAGATGAAATAAGATGAAACCCAGTAAGACAAAATGAGACACTGAGATAAAATAGATAAAATATGATGAAATGAAGCACAATAAGATGAGGTGAGATAAGAAGATGAGATACAATGAGAAAAGATATAATAAAGTAACATGAGATAAGCTGAGATGATAGATGAGACATGATAAGATGAGGTCAAATGAGATACGATAAAATAAGATGAGAAGATACAATATGAGAGAAAATAAGATAAAAACAGACTGAGATGAGATGATAAAAGATGAGCCAAGATAAAATAAGATGAGATAAATAAGAACATGAGATGAGATCAAATAAAATGAGAAAAGATAGCATGAGATGCGATGATATAAGATGAGACAAGAAAAGATAAAATGAGAGAAGATAAGATGGGAAAAGATGAAATGAGATGAGATAAATAACGAATTAAGATGGATAAGATAAATTGAGATGAGACAAAATAAGATGAAAAACAATGAGATGAGATGCAGTAAAATAAAACAAGGTACGATTAGATGAGCCTTTATTAATCCCACTGTGGGGAAACTTGCAGTGTTGCAGCAGCAAAGTCAGACAGGTGCAAACATTTAGCAAATATAGTCCAGAAATAAATATATACATAATATACATAATTACTAATTATAGAAATGACAGTACTGCACATGCCAGCGGTATTCCACAGATTCTTTCATGAACAGCTTTGTGTGGAACATATTTAGACTGATAGGAGGAATAAATGAAGCTTCACTCAGAGGGGAAAAGTAAAACCAAAGCTGCCCGATCGGTCAATGAGACGCAGATAAACCGTCTTCCAGTCTCACTTCCAGTTTTTCTTTTCTCTGGACCAGGCGTACCTGAACAGCGACGCTCTGAGCCGATTCCCAGAAATCGAGCTGTATGAAGCCGTGCAGGCGTGGCTGCGACACGACCGGCGGCGCTGGAGGCACACCGACACCATCGTTCAGTCCATCCGCTTCTGCCTCATGACGCCCGCCAACATCTTCGAGAAGGTCAGTCCATGATTCACGTTGGACTGTTTGTTTTTTTTATAATTAGATGATCAAAGCTAAATCTGTCTGATGTACTACACAATGTAAATGTATGAAGTATATAAATATAAAGCATTGGAAAAGACAAAAAAATTGAAAAAGCAGCAACAAAACATTAGAAAAGAGTGTAAATATTAAAAAACTCACAATGAAACTTTAGAGAAGAGCATAAATATTTAAAAAGGAGCAATAAAACATTTTAAAAGAAAGTATAACTTCAGAAAAAAGACAATAAAACATTAGAAAAAGAAAGTAAAACTTCACAAAAAGCCAATGAAGCATGTTAAAAAGCAACAATAAAACATTTTTAAGAGACGGTAAAATGTTAGAAAAGGCCGTACATATTAAAAAACAACAGTAAAACTTTAGGAAAGTCAGAAAACATTTAAAAGCAACAATAAAACATTAATAAAGACAATGAACATCAAAAAAGCAATAAAATAAAAGCCATCACAGAACATTAGTAAAGACCATTAACAGTTGAAACAACACAACATGAATTACCCATAATGCCTCGCTCTCATCAGAAGCCTGTAGAACAGACGTTTTACCTCCAGGTTTTCTCCTCCTTCCTGCTGCAGGTGAAGACGTCAGAGTTCTACCGCTACTCCAGACAGCTGAGGCAGGAGGTGGACCAGGCGCTCAGCTACTTCCACGACGTCAACCAGCAGCCTCTGGTGGAAACCCGCTCCAACCGGATCCGCTCGGTTCGACCGCAGACCGCCGTCTTCAGGGGGATGATCGGCCACAGCATGGTCAACAGCAAGATCCTGCTGCTGCAGCGACCCAAGGTGGACCCATCAGTTTTTTATTTAGCTTTAGTTTCACCCATGCTCCTGAATCTACTCTAATCTGAGCAGAAATGTGAGGATTTGATGCTTTTCTTTGCCACACATGATGCAAACTAAATATCTTTTGGTTTTATTTTGCCTTAACAGGACTTTTGAATGCGTCCAGTTAGTCTGTAGCTACATCATAATGGGTGTTTTTCAATAATTATTGTCATTTAAATGGTGTCGTTTTGTCCATTTTTATAAATACATCATTACTTTCAAACCTGTTTGTGGATTTTGGGGTTCAGAGGGTTAAATCCTTCAGGATCTCGATGTCTTTGTGTCAAAACGTCGCACCAACTTACATGCTTAAATGTGAGCTTTTTGGCATTTATACAGAACAGCAGTGAAGCAGAGTTAAAGCAGACTGTTTTGGGTGAATTTTTAAGGGGATTTTGATGATTTTCTACTTAGATTTGTTCAGTTTCCCCAACGAAACCACACTAAGTGCACCCAAGAACCACCTGAACGTTAAAAATCCAACGATTCTAGGCGTTTTTCCAACTGTTGGCTCCAAAAAATTGTCTTTTTTTTTTATATATTATAAGGACAACATGACTTTCAGTGGATTTTAGAGTTCAGAGGGTTAAATCTTTTGTTTCTTTGCATCAAAACATCGCACCATGCTTGAATGTGAGGTTTTTGGCATTTAAACAAAGCAGCAATGAAGCAGGATTGAAGCAGACTGTCTGTTTTTAAGCAAAACGTGTCGAACAAAGTCATTTTGATGAAGTATCTTGAATTTAATCAGGCAGAAAGGCAGGTCACAGATGATTAATTCAAAATCTGACAGATAAATGCTGTCATTTTGGTGTTTTTGCCTCTTAAACTCAGGCTAATTTGATTGCCTAGTGTGCTGTCGCTAACTCACACTTACTGGTGCTAACTGGTGTCTCTCAGGTGTGGTGGGAGCTGGAGGGCCCTCAGGTGCCGCTGCGACCCGACTGCCTGGCCATCGTCAACAACTTTGCCTTCCTGCTGGGCGGAGAGGAGCTCGGACCCGACGGGGAGTTTCACGCTTCCTCCAAAGTCTACCGCTACGACCCCCGGCAGAACTCGTGGCTACGCATGGCGGACATGTCTGTTCCCAGGTTAGAGCGTCCAGAGCTCACCAGTTCTTAGTAGGGGTCGACTGATAGGGGTTTCCCAGGGCCGATGTTGATTATTGGTAATCAAGAAAGGCTGATAACTGATATTTGGAGCCAATAACAGTTTATTTTCACTTTCTATCACTTGTATTGTCCACTAAGTTCCATGTCTTAAAATATTATTATTGTTTTCCAGACTCTTTCAGGTTAATCTGTGGCTGCCTTAGCTTAGCTGCTAGTTGTTAGTATAGCCTTGGCTGCTATGAGAAGCTAACTTCCTGGTTTGTGTTTCTTATTCAGTTTTTGCTGCTTGAGAGACATTTCTGTGACGGCAGACAGAGAGAGGAGGCTGCATCAGACCTGGAGTGGAGCATTTAGTTTATCAGTAATCAGCCAATGAAAATAAGAATACAGATCATTAGAAAAATGCCAAGTATCAGCCATGCTAATCAGTCCATCCCTAGTTCTTACCGTGCTTCTTCTTCTGTGATCTTTCCTGTGTATTCATGCCATGTTTTGTTAATTTGAACGCAATGTTTCAGACGCTCTCCGACCTTCTACTGATTAATTATTTATTCATGGATACCTATTCGTGGTGTTTGTTGTTTGCAGGTCAGAGTTTGCCGTCGGCGTCATCGGTAAGTTTATTTATGCGGTGGCGGGCCGCACGCGAGACGAGACCTTCTACTCCACGGAGCGCTACGACATCACGGAGGACCGCTGGGAGTTCGTGGACCCGTACCCCGTCAACAAGTACGGCCACGAGGGGACGGTTCTGAACGGTAAACTGTACATCACGGGCGGCATCACGTCCTCCTCCACCTCCAAACAGGTGTGCGTGTTCGACCCGGGGCGGGAGGCCGGAGGAGGCGGCGGCGGCGGGAGCTCGGGCGGGTCGGACTCTCACAGGACACGCGCCGGCCGAGGCCCGCTGCTGCCCGGCACCCACGCCAGCTGCTGGGAGAACAAATCCAAAATGAACTACGCACGCTGCTTCCACAAGATGATCTCCCACAACGGGAAGCTGTACGTGTTCGGAGGCGTGTGCGTGATCCTGCGGGCGTCCTTCGAGTCGCAGGGCTGCCCGTCCACCGAGGTGTACGACCCAGAGACTGACGAGTGGACCATCCTGGCCTCCATGCCCATCGGCCGCAGCGGCCACGGGGTGGCGGTGTTGGACAGGCAGATCATGGTGCTGGGCGGTCTGTGTTACAACGGCCACTACAGTGACTCCATCCTCACCTTCGACCCCGATGAGAACAAATGGAAGGAGGACGAGTATCCCAGGATGCCTTGCAAACTGGACGGTCTGCAGGTGTGCAGTCTGCACTTCCCAGAGTATGTGCTAGAGCACGTGAGACGCTGCAGCTGAGGTCTGCTGCAACACGCCTCCTTTTCTACAACTGGGAATGCACTGTTCACAGACTGAGGTCTCCCGCTGGGGGTTCAGGTGTTTACAGGTGGGAGACTCCGCAGGCTTTTAACCTAGAGACCAGCACTTACCTTCAGGTGAGGGAGACGTGGCCGGGGCCGTAGAGTTGCTCTTCCTAATGAAGGCAGTGAAAGCGTGGCGACGCGTCACACGTTAACGGTCAGCTTGAACACTTTCAGAATTAGCTTTCTCAGAAAATCAAGGAAAAATAATAATGGAGAGGAGAAAAAAAGGTGTCATTCAGCCGGTTTATGTTCGGACTGTGGTCGGTTTCCTGTTCTACTACTCACCTACTGTATTTAGGCTGTTCAGTCAGGCCGAATGCAGAAACGCACTGGAAGCGTCTCATTCATCCGATAATTCAGATTCACCTGCATCACACATCTTACTCCAATGAGGTTCCTTCTTAAGGTTTCACATATTCAGATCCTGTGTATCTCTACCCAAGTTGCACTTGTTGAGAAATAGATTAGTAAAAGTCAAAAATGCCCTCTAAGATATTTAACAGCAAGCTTACAATCAGGTATATAAACAGAATGTAACACTATATACGGTAGTGTAGTTCACTTTGTAGCCTCTCCAAGTGTATGAAGCCGACTGTAGAGACCATTAAAGGGATATTATGGCGACGTTACAGATGCTGCTGATGCTTACATCTGCTTCCAGCTGTCAACTGTCACTTTATAAATCCATGAATTCAGTTCTCGCTTCCAGTGCGTTCCGGCTATTAGTCCGATAATTCTGCTCTTTGCTTCCAGATATGCACCAAACTGTGCTCATGTTGGTACAACAAAGCATCACCGAGTCTTTCTGTGCCCCGCCGTCGCTCAGACTCCCAGTTTCAGAGTAAATGTTTGTGTGTTTGGGTTCATTCTTCATTTACTAGACCGGTGACGACGTTCAACTCCACAGTTTAGGAAATAAAGGTCTTCGTTTCAGAGCCGCAGTGCTTCACCCGCCCTCGTCTACATTCCCTGCACTTCATTGGTTGTGATTGTGTCTAGATGCACAGTTTAACAGCTTCCACCTTCCCAGCAGCCCCAGTATTACAACACGCCGGAACGCTGGAGACTTTCCAGTGTCTGAAATCAACTTTCTGGTAGATAAACTATTAAATAACCAATGAGTTTAAACATTAAGAAACACTGGACCTCATGCAAGAACTTCATTGCACTCCAATGATAATACAGCACCTGAAACGTTTCGAAAATAATGTTACAGTTGTACGCTGACAGAAATAGACACGTAAAGGTTTGATGTGAAGCTAGGAGCTGTTACGACAGAAGCAGTGAGGGGAAAAAAGATGATTTTCATGCTGGACAACGGTCTTAAACTCATCCAAAAAATCATTGCCATAAATCCCACACAAGATCTAAAAATGCAGATACCACACTGCTTTTGGATAATCCTGTACCAGCAAACTGTCGTCCTCGGCTTTCTGATCACTTTCCAACCAGCTCGTTGAGGAAAATTTACTTTAACAGTCCACAGCTTATAGGAATAACGTGGTTGTTTCTGTCTCAGAACAATTAATACGTCAATGAATATAATCAGTTTACAAATAATTAGCTTTAAATATTTGATTTAAAGGCATCATAAGCATCGAACCTTATGAAATTCACATGTCAAAAAAATCATTTGGCAGCTGCTGAAATCTGCTAAGCTAGCTAGAACTTCTCAACTAAAGGTCTAGCGAGCTTAATTTCTCCTTTGAAAACAATATACTGAATAACCAAAGTCTTTGTCAGTTCATTAAACTACTGACAGTAATTACTGAAAAATCACTGACTACACTTCACTTTAGTTTTAGCAAAGGCTAGCACATAATTTAATTTATTGATTTTTAAACACAAAATTATGTGATTTAAAGATAATTTAACCACTAAATCACATAAAAGTCGCAAGAGGCAAAAAATGAGGTGGCAGCTACTAAGATCTGTTAAGCTAGTTAGCGTTAGCAGTCGTTTAGCTACATTTAAATCTTCGATTGAGCTGATGCCTTATTTATGAGTAATCAAAATGAAGGGAATAATCAAAATGTTTACCAGTGTATTAAAGTTGAGGGTTTTTTTTCTTTTGCAAATAACAAGTGGGGAAGAACCAAAAACTGTTGACTTTAGCTTTAGCTAAGGCTAGCTGCTGCTATCTCAATAGCTAGCTTTTACTTTCTGTAGCTTAGCTTGTTTTCTGTGGTAGAGAGTATAGTAAATGTGCAGATGAGTTACAAATTAATAGATCAAAATATGTGATTTAAAGATAATTTAACAACTAAATCATATATGTCACAAGAGGCAAAAAGTGACATGGCAGCTGCTGAGATCTGTTAAGCTAGCTAGCGTTAGCAGACATTTAGCTACATTTATTTCTTTTGTTGTATAATGTAATTCAGCTGCTTCCTTATTTATATGAGAAAAAATGAATAACCAAAATGTTTGTCAGTTAAGGGAAAATCTAAACTGGACTTTAGCTTTAGATAAGGTTAGCCACAGTAGCTAGCCTTCATTTTATATAGCTTTCAGAGTTGAGCTGTGTACTTAGCTTGCTTTTTACGGCAGAGAGTGCAGCAAAGGTACAAATTAGTTGCAGTTTTATACATTAAAATATGTGGTGTGAAGACATTTAACAACCAAAATAACATAAAAGTCACAAAAACTAAATGGCAGCTAATGGGGAAAATCTGAGCTTTAGGTTCAGCTAAGGCTAGCTATGGCTAAGTCAGATGCTAGTTTTCCTTTGAAACAGGCTTCTGACTTTAGTTTTGTAGCAGAAGTACAAATATTGCTTTTTGTATTTTGAGTGTAAGCACATTTAAAATGCCATTTTCATGACAATTACAGGATTTTTTTCTATTGCTCCACAAGTGCTAGAAATAAGGCTCAGTTTTGCTACAATATAACAATAAAACATCATAAAGCCTTGTAGTAAATCGTTCAGCAATGATAAAGAACGTAGTATGAATGCTGCACTGCTTTTGTGGTCATTATAAATTTGGTTTTAGATCATTTTTGTATCTCATTTAATCAGAGAATTCATTCAGCTTGTCATTATTTAAAACTAGACAAGTCTGACCCACTCGTCTTTGAAAAAATAGGCAAACAAGTTCTCTTCAATCACTTGTGATTCTTGCTTGAGGTCTGTTGTTTGTTTATGTCTCAGCTCATCTACATATTTCACATCATGAATTTCATCTCCCATTAGTGGAGCTCAAACCTCTCAGCTGTGAATGACTCTAGAAAAACAACCTGCTAGTGTTGAAAGGATTTCTGTCTCTAAAGCTGAGCAGTTCCAGCATATCGGTCAGACTGTGTTTATTTCAGACACTGCAAAGTCCCTAAAAGTGCCATTTTCCAGCAGATTCAAGCTCGCTGGGTGTCATAAGTTGCACGTCTCAGCAGTCCGTGATCCTGCAGCCCAGCAAACCGAGCTCAATGACCAACTCCATGTTTCTGTCGTATTTATTTTTCTTTATTTTTTCTCATGAGCCAACTGTGAAAAGGGCTAGAGCACATACTGATGCAGTTCTGTCTGCCAGCTGCGTATTTAAGTTATTTATTTTCCAAGGTATTGCTTCTCACCGAGCTATGCAGTAACTGTTAGTAGGATTATTTATTATGATCAGAAGTTCATGGTGTTGTTTTCAGACTGTCCTGGTTCCTCGTTTCGTCCTCTTCATCCCAGCAGCTCTGCATGAGGCTCGTGAATGGAGGTTTAGTTCGATTGAAATCAGCAAACAGAGTTGAAAGGCATCGACTTTAGACAGGACTTACAGCTCAGCAGGTACATTTTCATTTACGGTTTAAGATGACATTAAATGTGTTCCAGTCTGCAGAAACTCTTCATCTTCCTGTATGCAAATTCTCATTCAGCAGAAGTTACATGGAGCTTTTTCATGGTTTGAAATGCGACACGTGTTTGGTAGACCTTCTGAGCTGCAGCTTTCATGCGATGCCACTTGGGTTTTGTGGAAATCTTCTCCCACTTCCATGCCTCCGCAGCTGTGTGTCAGATTTATAAATCATCTTCAGACAGAGGGAAATACTTGAAAGATGTTTTGGCATCTGAGAATTCATTTCAAACGTCGAATGAGCTGATTATTAGCAAAGAAAAAACTGCAGATCCTCACATCTGAGAAGCTGAAAGCAGCAAATGTTTAGCGTTTTTGCCTGAAAAGGTAATACATTTATTTTCTTCCCATCAACTACTTGATTAATCGACTCATCCTAGGAGCAAAAGTTCTGCTGCTACGTCTTACTGCTAAATTGTGAACTAAATAAATGAACTTTTTCTGTTACAAAGGCCAAATTTCAACACTTTCATCGTTTAGATTTGTCAGGATTTTGCTTGAAAAATAGTTTTCTTTCCATCAACTACTTGATTAATCAACTAATCCCTGCAGTCACAACGCTGTAGCTGCAATTAATTTGACTAGATTTTCCTATTCTAAACCAATAAAGAACACTAAACTTCAACACTTTAATTGTTCAAATGCTTGAAAACTGTATTAATTTGATTTCTTCCCAACAACTATTTGATTAATCGACTCATCCTCGTAGCCACAGCACTATTGCTACTCGCCATTTTGCAGTGCTAAGCTAATCACACTGGAACTCAGCCCAAAGTAGAGTTTTTTTCCCTGCTTTCAAACTCTACTTTCCCCCAAGTTTCAACAGTTTCATTGCTCAAATCTCTCCAGTTTTTAGGCTAGAACCATTTCAGATCTCTCCTGCATCCCTTTCCTTCATCCACGCTGTCAGAGGCAGGTCTGTTCAGGGGACACGAGCTTCTTTTACTTCCTCATCTCTTATGTCTGCTGTGTGTTGCTGCAGCTGATATCATGAACATCTCGTGTTCCGCTCGCTGTTCCTCCTCATCCTCACGTCACCGTTTGAAGAAGAAACTTGTAACGATGAAGTACTACTGTCCCGATCTGAGGCACATCCAGTCATAGCGCAGCGTCCTTTAGTCCACCAGTCTTCAGTCTGTCAGTAGGAAAACAGAATAGAGGATTTAAAAAAAAAAAAAAAAGAAGAAGAAGAAAACATACCTTGCTACAACGACTGTATCCGAAAAAAATCAGATTAACATATCTTATAATCTGAGTAGGAACTCTTTGGAAACGATTTGTAACTTCTTTCCAGAAATAAATGTTCATATCGGTCGACTTTCAGCTCCTGCCTCGGTTGTTTTCTGTCCATGTGTCTTTTATGTCTGTTAATGCCAGGATTTATTTAGAGTTATTGGTACGTAAAGATGATGAACTTAATATTTAACTTAGTCTGGTAAATTAGCATAAATAATAATATTGTAGAATATTATTTTTATAATTTATACCTGTTGTGTAAATGTATATAATAAATAAAATTGTAGGGCCTTAACCTTAATGTTTGATTTAGTCTGATAAATGTGTTTTATGTATTATTATAGTGACTAATCTGTAATATTTAAATTGCGCTGATAAATTTGCATAATTACTAGAAATATTAGTCTTACTTTAGTTTTTTATCTTTAGTAGAATTTAGTCAGGTAAATTTGTATTATATTATTATTAGAGGGTCTTATTTTTGATATTTTTGAATTAATACATGTTATATAATAAAAAATATAATAGATAAATTACTAAAATAATGTATTTTGTACTTAATATTTAAATTGGCCAAGTCAGATTTTAATTCATTACTTAATTTAGTCAGGTAAATATATATTTTTTGTGATATTGTGGGGTTTTCTTTAATATTTAATTTAGGTAAATGTGCATAAATAGTGATACTGGAGGTTCTAAAATATTTAAATCTATTGGGTAAATTTATTCATTTAAACTTATTGTAGAGTATTAACTTAAATCTTAGGTTAATTTACATTTAATATGCATCTTAAAGTTTTACTGTCATATTTAAATGAGTCAGTTAAATGTGCATAATTATTAATAGTGTTGGGTCGCAACCTTAATATTAAAAAATGTCAGTTAAAAAACTTATTAATGTCTTTATTTTTAAAGTGATATGTCAAACTGCTATTATGATCGTCGTTATAATTATGCCCTATTCTTATAAATGGCATTTGGTATATAGCTCGTACTTGAGTGCAATGCGCATGCGCCTGTGTTGCTGACGCGCCTCCGACTTGCCGTAGAAAAGCGAAAGTCATTTCAACTGGAGGAGTATGTCATATGTGAAGCTGGTAACTATTTTCAACCATATTCACCTTTTGTGACCTTAAATATTATTCTGTTCATAGAGAACGGCTGTTTTTCAGTGAAACGCGTATTTGTGGTTGTACACAGCAAAAAGTAAACAAAGAAGAGTTTGTTAAATGTTGCTAAATGAGTCAACCGCTAACGTTAGCATGTTGCTAGCTGCTGTAGCTAACAGCTCAGTTTAACGGCGGGCCGCCATTTGTTGAAAAGAACGTTAAAAGTCTGATTGTTGTGTTAAATTAGTGTTAAAATAGTGCTGAAATAGTGTAAGTGACGCTGCAGAGGCCTTAATCGCTTTCCTCCATCTCTCCCCGGGGCGTGTGTTCCGCCGGCCCGCCTCCAGGTGTCGCTGTGCGCCGTGGCTCCGGGGCTGGCGGGCCTGCTGAGCGGCTCGGTGCTGGCGGCCACGGAGGGGAAGAAGAGGAGCAGCCAACCGGCTCTGAGCATCGATGAGGTGGGTTAATGAGTAACTGACACGGGGAGGACGAGGTCAGGGCCGACGTGGTTCAGTGTCACCTCAGGAAAGGTTTTCCTCTGTTTTGTTTTGGTTCTCTGGGAGGCTGTTTACAAAGACACGTGTAGTTTGGGTCACAGTTAGGACATAAACATCTCACAGCTCAGGAGCACACACCACTGGAAGACACAAAACTAACAAGAATGGATTTAATTAATCACAATTAATCACTGTAGAAATACAAAGAGACATAAAACGAAAATGACAAAAACAAACTACATTTTCTTCAGCACATATCAGAAAACCTCTTAGTGTGAAGTGTCCTCCATCTCTCTGCTGTGTTTTTACAGTTGTTTGGTTGTGTGTTTTTTGTGTTTCAGCTGCCGTCTCTGTACACCACACCTGAATCGGAGGCTCGGTACGTGGAGCCGGAGGCCGGAGCTGTGGAGCAGAGCGTGGCGTCGCTGAGGAAATGGGCCGAACCGTACACCAACCAGTGTCAGGTCGGTCTCCTTACCTCATTAGACCACTTTCCTGTGCTGAAAAAGTCTGTTTTTTCAGGATTTCTACCATTTTTTTTGTCAGAATTTAGCGTTATCGTCACAAACTTCCACCTGAATGTCCCAGAAACCACAACCTGTTGAGCAAACTGAGCAGTTTCAGTAAGTTGTGAGCTGTTCAGACAACAGAGCTGTTAGAAAAAACATTACAAATAGTCAGATTCAAGTCATATTTCTGGTAAAGGCACATACATATCAAAACCAGACCAGTCTTATTGGTTACAAGTACTCTTATTACGTAGGCAGATAAAGTCCAATAGTTTGTATGTTTTTTAGAGATTTTTGTAGTCAGCTGTTAAAACTTTCTGCCATCGCTGCAGAAAATGCAGTCACAAGGCCAAGAGTGAAACAAAACAAATGGATCTGAGTCACACACAAAGAAAACAAAACTGATCAGTTGGTTTTTACACCATATGAGAGTCTAGAAAGCTCCACACATCTGGATTATTCCATGATTTTTCAGTGTTTCTGTTGAGTCGTGTTAAATTTTTAAAGCTAAACGTTTTAGTATGCAAGTTTTTGATGCAAAGAGATCCTGATGCTGCCGGATTTTAACCTTCTGAACCCCCAAATACCAAAAAAGCATGCTGTCTTTGGAAAGAAAAGTTTTCTGGACTATTGTGTCAATTTAGCGCCATTTTTGCAACTTTTTGTGTCATTTTAGTGTAATTTATGCAAGTTTTTGCGTCATTTTAACATATTTTTGTCATTTTTGTGTCATTCTAGCATCTTTCTGTGTCATTTTGTTCAATTTTGCATAATTTCAACATCTTTTTCTGTCTTTTTTTGTGTTTTTATGTCATTTTAGCATCTTTTTGTGTATTTTTGTGTCATTTTAAACATCTTTTTGTGTCATTTTAGCATCTTTTTTGTCATTTTTGTGTGTTTTTGTGTCGTTTTAATATCCTTTTGGGTCACTTTGAAATCTTTTTCTGTCATTTTTGCATCATCTTATGTCTTTTTGTCATTTTCCATCTTTTTTGTGTATTTTAGTGTCATTTTGACCTCTTTTTTTTGTATTTTTGTGTCATTTTAAAATCTTTTTGTGTCTTTTTGTCTCCTTCTAACTGTGTCATAGTGACAGAGGACGTTCATGTTGTTCTGTCTCCATAGAGGACTTTAGATTGTAGTGAAAAATGTAGGGCTGGGCCCGAATATCCCGAATATTCGTTCGCTATGGCGCTATCCGGATATTAATTTTGGTATCCGAATATTCGCCCGCCCCCCAGAAACCACTATAGCACTGCTGGTTGGACTTCAAGGGGTTGACAACCACCTGGGTTTCATTATATTCAGTAAAAAATGGAAGTTTGCTCCAATAAATCTTGTATTTCTCTTTATTACTGCAGACGGTCACATACTGAATTACCGAGAAAGCCCAGATTGTCTTAACTATAGATCTTTAAATGCATTTTTATTCTCTTATGCAGTCAAGTAATAATTAGTGAAAAACTTCTCTGTAAATAAATCAAACTATAACAGTCTGTGTCTTGTTTTTGCAGCAAACTGGACAGGCCGCAGTGGAGAAAGTCGAGGTGAGTGACAGTCAAACTTGTAAATACGTTTATTTATACGTGGCAGTTATCTGGCTTAAAGTGGCGCCGTCACATCGGAACTACAGCCAAATCCAAGACACGAGAGGTACAAATAAATGAACTTAACTTGCCTTTCTGTCTGTTTTTGTCTTTTTCCGATGATCTTTGATCCACAGCAAGTGTACAGAACCGTGGAACCAACCGTCAGCGCCACGATAGCAGCAGCAACTGGTGAGAAAAGACTTTTTAGAGTCAGATTACAGCAGAAACTAAAGGATTCAACGATAAAAACATGATTAAATTTACAGTTTAAACATTCAGTTTAATGAAACAGCAATTCCTAATATTTTAATGTATTTCATTTTCTATTAATGAGACAATTAGTGTCTCAATCTAGTAATTATTAACGTGGACAGTAATATAAATAAAAGTGAGAAAATACCGAAAGAAATCACATTTTCACAGGTCTGCATGGCATCTTATTTTCTCTGACCAAATGTCATTTTATTTAATAAGTTTTTTAATTCAATGAATTAATGGTGTCATTTTAGCATCTTTCTGCCTCATTTTAGCATCATTTTGTCATTTTAGCATGTTTTTGTCTTTTTTAACATCTTTTTGTGTCATTTTTGCCGTGTTTCATTTCTTTTTGTGTAATTTCAGCATATTTTGTGTCATTTTATTGTCATTTTAACATATTTTTAACATCTTTTTGTGTCATTTTTATGTCATTTTTGCTGTGTTTCATTTCTTTTTGTGTAATTTCAGCATATTTTGTGTCATTTTTGTGTCATTTTAGCATGTTTTTTGTGTCTTTTTAACATCTTTTTGTGTCATTTTTATGTCATTTTTGCTGTGTTTCATTTCTTTTTGTGTAATTTCAGCGTATTTTGTGTCATTTTGTGTCATTTTATCATCTATTATGTCATCACAGTTTATATAGATTCTGAATCAATCACTAATTATTGTTTCTTTGGATGTTAAAGTTCTTTGTGTTCTTCATCCATCCTTCAGATACCTTCCAGTTCCTCAGTGACCCTCCTCCTGACCTCTACCCCAGTGTGGCGGCTGTGAGCTTCTCCGGCTTCCTGGGACTTTATTTGGCCAAAGGTAACGTCGTAACATCTGAGCTAACCAGGTCAGAGGCAGCAGACGGGCTGATAACAGCAGAGATGTAACTCCAGGTTGTTCCAGATTCAGACAACAGTCTGTGTTTTTCTGTTCAACAGCCTTGAAAAAGAAAAAACACTTTGTCCTGCAGCTGCCAGAATGATCTTTGTCAGCCTCCAGAGAAAAGTTTTGGAAACATAAAAGTGTTCTTCCATCACAAATATTCAGTTTCCTTCTTCTTAACTTAATTGTGTCATTTTTGTGTCAGTTTAGCCTTTTTTTGTGTCTTTTTATGCCATTTTAGCATCTCTTTGTCATTTTAGCACCTTTATGTCATTTTAGCATCTTTTTGTGTCATTTTAGCACCTTTGTCATTTTAGCATCTTTTTGTGTCATTTTAGCATCTTTTTGTGTCATTTTAGCACCTTTGTCATTTTAGCACCTTTATGTCATTTTAGCATCTTTTTGTGTCATTTTAGCACCTTTGTCATTTTAGCGTCTTTTTATGTCATTTTAGCACATTTTTGTGTCATTTTAGCATTTTATCGTGGCTTTTTGTCACTTTAGCATCTTTCTAGGTCTTTTTGTGTCATTTTAGGATCTTTTTTATGTCATTTTAGCATATTCTTGTGGCATTTTTGCCTCTTTTTATGTCATTTTAGCATGTTTATTTGTCTTTTGTGTCATTTTAACATCTTTTTGTGTCATTTTAACGTCTTTTTGTGTCATTTTAACATCTTTTTGTGTCGTTTTTACATCCTTTTGTGTCATTTTGTACATACAGGCTGTAAATATAGATAATATGTTAAATATAGGCTGTAAATACAGTACAGCAAATTGTAGCTCACAGCTAACGAACAGACTTCTTGGTAAAGTCTGAATTTAAAGGTTGTTCCTTTTGCATCTGTTTGTTTAAATGTCGATGTCTTCCTTTAAAATCCGAGTAAACACTCTTGATCAGGATTCAGCCCAGGATCTGCTTAGGTATTAAACGTGTCACTAAAAGGTGAGAGGAGGTAACGAGGAGAGGAGCAAAAGGTCCCATCAGTTCACTCTGGATCTGTTTTTCTGTTTCAGGCTCCAGAGTGAAGCGTCTCGTATTTCCAGTTGGACTCATGGCTCTGAGCGCCTCCATGTTCTATCCTCAGCAGGCTGCAGCCCTGTTAAAGGTGTGTTTACCCAGTAGTACTACAGCAGCATGTCCTGAATGTGTGGGAGGTTTTTGGGTCTCATGATAAGAAGGTCGACACATTCTGTTCCCAGAATTTATTCTCATATTTAACTTTGTGCACAAGATTGAGGCACTGAAAGTTCTTCAGAAAGGTTTGCACAAATGTTGTTTTTTTATCTCCAAAGTGTAGCAAACAGAAACAACTTTAGGTGAAAGTTTTTCAGCGTCTTCAGAATCTGCAACAGTTCTTCAGTTAGTCTCTTTATTTAACCCAGACTGACCAGAACACCAGGACTCCGTCCAAAACTGAGACCATTCTGAGTTTATACAGGCTTTAGTCTAACTTTAGACACGGTGTTGGGCTAGTTCTTTACCCCATAATAGACTGACTTTGCGCTAGTGTTAGACTAGTTTTAGACTGGTTTTGTACTTGGTTTTGGACTGGTTTTGGTTGGCTTTCAGACTTGGTTTTGTACTGGTTTTGGTTGACTGTCAGACTTGTTTTAGACTGGTTTTGTACTTGGTTTTGTACTGGTTTTGGTTGACTGTCAGACTTGTTTTAGACTGGTTTTGTACTTGGTTTTGTACTGGTTTTGGTTGGCTTTCAGACTTGTTTTAGACTGGTTTTGTACTTGGTTTTGTACTGGTTTTGGTTGGCTTTCAGACTTGTTTTAGACTGGTTTTGTACTTGGTTTTGTACTGGTTTTGGTTGACTGTCAGACTTGTTTTAGACTGGTTTTGTACTGGTTTTGTACTGGTTTTGGTTGGCTTTCAGACTTGGTATTGGAGTGATTTTGAACTGATTTGGGACTAATTATAAGCTTGGCTGTGGACTGGTTTTAGACTTAGTTTTAGGTTGGTTTTGGATCGTGTTTGGTATTATTTGCTGACTTGGTGTTGGACTGTTTAACCCTGTTTGCAGAGCTGTAAATATGCAAAGAGCTTGAAGTCCAGTCTGTCTGTAATGTGTTAGTGCTTTGGAGTCACTTTGGGACAGTAACTACAGGTGTTTAAAATCATCATCCTCTATTATTCAGAGTAAAAACTGTCAGACAGCATCCTCTATTATCAGGATTTTCCCGTTTTTAACGTGTCTGATGTCAACGGAAATGTTCACTTGATGGAGATAAAAGATGAAAGCTCTGAATCTCTTTATTTATCTTCTGACAAACTGACAGGAAGCAGCTGCCGGCACCACCACTGAGCTGTTATTTATATTTTAGGTCCAGAATGGTCTTTTTTGGGCACAGAAAGCTCATTGTGGTTGAGTCTGTTAGCTGGAAACCGCTGTGGAAAATCACACCGTGACCTGATGAAGCGCATCAGTCAGAGTCAGTCTTTCCAGGCATCATGACATCAGTGTTTATGGGTTTGATCTGGGGCTGGTTTCCCTTTAGGAAGGGCTCAGCGTCCAGGCAGGAAGTCCAGGCTGTGAATTGTGTTTTCTGATTTCCCCCGGTGTCTGGGTCGTGTTATTTAACGTGCTTCCTTCACACAGACGCACAGAAACAAGCAACCTGAATGTTTACTGGGTTAAAAATCTATTTTGAAACCATAAGATAAGACTTTACGTGTTTAAAATAATCAATATGTGGAGGTCAGATTTAAAAACACTGTTTATCATGTAATCTGTATGAGGACCGAGAGTTTAATTTTTTATTATTATTTGTATAATCTTATTGTTTTTTCAGCTATATTTAATTGAGCATGTTATTCTCTTTTACCCTTTATTATTTTAATTTACTACTATTAGTGTTGTTGTTGCTGTTATTATTACTGTTGTTGTTATTACTGTTACTGTTGTTGTTATTACTATTATTATTATATTATTGTTGTTGTTATTACTGTTATTGTTGTTGTTATTACTATTATTATATTATTGTTGTTGTTATTACTGTTATTGTTGTTGTTATTACTATTATTATTTTATTGTTGTTGTTATTACTGTTATTGTTGTTGTTATTACTATTATTATATTATTGTTGTTGTTATTACTGTTACTGTTGTTGTTATTACTATTATTATATTATTGTTGTTGTTATTACTGTTATTGTTGTTGTTATTACTATTATTATATTATTGTTGTTGTTATTACTGTTATTGTTGTTGTTATTACTATTATTATTTTATTGTTGTTGTTATTACTGTTATTGTTGTTGTTGTTACTATTATTATTATATTATTGTTGTTGTTATTACTGTTATTATTATATTATTGTTGTTGTTATTACTATTATTATTATATTATTGTTGTTATTATTACTGTTGTTGTTATTACTGTTATTATTATATTATTGTTGTTGTTATTACTGTTATTATTACTGTTATTGTTGTTGTTATTACTATTATTATTATATTATTGTTGTTGTTACTGTTATTGTTGTTGTTATATGATTAATGCTTTGACCTTTTCTCATAATTATAAGATTAGGAATTTTTCTTTTGTGAATGTAACAAACCTGATCGTCTTTAAAGTAGTTAATAAATGAAATCTGTTTGGCTGATTGTACTTCCTGTTCCTGCACCAGGCGAGTCGAGACTCTGCGTCCAGCTGGGCTCAGCAGGGACGAACCGCCGCCGAGAATCTCTGGAAAGATCCACCGTTTGCCAAGAAGAAGGCAAGTCTGGTTCTGACATGACTTTACATGTGTTTGTGTAATTCTAAGTTTAGCGTTTGACTCTTCTGAAGTTTTGTTTTCTTTTTTTGTGAAGCCCGAGAAGAAAGAGCAACCAGAGAGCGACGACACGAGCAGCTGAAGAAGAAACACAACCCAGTAACACCCTCACACCTGTACATGAAAACACTCTACAAACTCCAACACACAGGCTTGTTTTGCTTTAATCTACAGCAGAAACTTATAAGTCAAGACATTCTTGAACACCACAGCTTCCTACAGGAAACCTTTTCTTGAATAACTTTTCAGGTTTTGTTCCAGTTATTCAGATAACTTCCTTAAATCTGCTTCTTTAAACAGTCCTCAACGCTCCTCCTCCTCTGTAAGAAGCAAATCACCTGCCAAACTCAGCAACACACTGGATATATCTCTGATGTCAGCAGACATTAGCATCGCTCGGCTAACAACTAGCATCTCTTAAGCTATTCATTTGCATTCATAAAGATCAAGTCATTCCCAGGCTAGTCATTAGCACCTCCAGGAATAGTTAGTACCATTCCTACAGTGACGACTAGCATTCCTACGCTAGTATTTAGCCTTCTTAAGCTATCACTAGCATTCCCGGGCTAACCACCTGCGTTCCCAGGATCACAACTGCCATTCCAGTGCTAATAGTTGGCATTCCAAGGCTAACCACTAGCATTCCCAGGCTAGCTGCTTGCAATCATAGGATTACAAGTACCATTCCTGGGCAGTCAACTAGCATTCCTAGCCTTGCAACTACGATTCCTAGGCTAGCATATGACCTCCTCAGGCTGACAACTAGCATTCTAAGGTTAGTCACTGGAATCCTTAGGCTAACCACTACCATTCCCAGGCTCAAAGTTGGCATTCCTCGGCTGGTTACTATCATTTCCAGACTAGCAACTACCAGTCCTGTGCTAGCAGTTGGCATTCCTAGGTTAGCAACCAAAGCTCTTGGGCTACAAACTAGCATTCCTGGCCTAGAAACTACAATTCCTAGGAAGGCTAACAGCTAGCCTTCTTAAGCTAACAGTTGGCATTCCTTGGCTACCAACTGGAATTCAGAGCTTACAACCAGCATTCTTTGGCTTGTCCTTAGCATCTGGAGGCTGCTCACAACCATTCCTAGGCTAACGAATAGCATTCCCAGGCTAACAACTCGCATTTTTGGGCTAGCGATTGACACCCCCAGCCTAGTTATTTGCATCCCTACTGTACATTCATAAACACTGAAACAAAATGTTTATTAACTGTAGGTGAGTTGCACATACGTATAGTCATTTTCTCATTAAAGGGACTAGCGACTAGTCAAAGTATGCTAGTCGCTAGCCTAGAAATGCTAGTTGACAGCCAGGGCATGCTAATGACTAGACTTCTGGATGCTAATGACTAGCCAATGGATGCTAATGACTAGCCAATGGATGCTAATGACTAGCCAATGGATGCTAATGACTAGCCTGAGGATGCTAGTGAGCAGTAAAGTCAGTTATATGTCCGGTGGGTTGCTGAGGCCAGCAGGTGAATGACTTCTCTGTAAATTAATGTGTTCAGCTCAGTGAACTGGAGACTCTCATCTAGAAATGACAAACACTGAACTGTTCCTTGAAGCCTTTTTACCATAATGACATCAGTTTTGTTATTATATACAAATAGTAGCTGTGACAAGCCAGTTCCAGCCAGCATTTAGCAGATAACTCAGTGGGTTTTGTATCATTTATTCAGCCTTTCTGCACATTACATCCTTCAGTGTATCAGAAAAAGTCAAAACTACACACCAGTAGACTACTTTCTGTGATTAAAAGGAGCGTTTTTGTGCTGATTAGTTTCAGTTTCTAACATTCAGACACTCTGGAGACACCAGGAAGTGTGAACCTGAGTGAATTAATTTAAAGTGATGCTTGTGTTTCTGCTGTAATCTAACCAAGGGCCAAATGATGTGCTCATCATCCATCCTAATTATTAGTGCACTGTTGATTGTCCATGTCTGTTCATGCTCTGTATATACTGTGTGCAATTAAAGCTGCTATTTATCACTAAACACGCACATTTTTTGTCTTATGAGCAGCTAGTAGTACGTATAAAATGTACAGAAGAATATTTAACTCTTTTGGTTTTATTTTAGACGACCAATAATGAGTAGTGCTGTTATTTTGGACTGTTCTTTATTTTCCATAAATGTATTTAAGAAGTAGTGTTCAAGAATTTAAAAAAACTAACAATAATCGTTATATTTAGTGATTTTTTTTTTTTATTTTATTTTTTTTTATTATCCGCCTGCTTGTTTTTGAGCTTTTCTTCTGAATATCTGATATTTACGGGGTTGAGGCTGCAGGTTTTTGGCTTTAAAACAGAAAAAAATGTTTGTTTTTTGCTATTTGATTGGCCTACGACAAAAAGGTGGTGTTAAAAATATACATTTATGTTCAAAAATAGGTTTTTTCCCCCTTTTTAGCATCCTGTTTAGAGGTGTAGCATAAAATATGTGAAATCATCAGGAAGACTACATAGTTTGTCATGTGGAATATATTAATTTATAGCAAGAAAAGTGGTTTGTTTTCATTAAGAACAGCATTTATTTTCAGTTTTATGACCATTTACAGACTAGGTTTTGACATTAGAACTGGATAAAATCTATCAAAAAATGAACAAATAACGAGATCATAAAAGGGTAAAATGTCTGTTTTTCTACATTTTCTTTTATTTGAGTTACCTGTGCAGACGATTAGTGAGTTGAGTTTGTTCTCCACACAGCTGGTGTCTTTAAATGTGCGTATTTCAATAGTATACACATCAAAAACAGTCAGATATATAGACTGGTGGCATGTAAACGCAGCACTTCCTCAGATAACTGCACACAAAGTTCACTGCTGAATGTGTCTCGGTGTTTCCGCAGGAGAAGTTCTAGACGTGGATTTACCCGGTAACGTTAGAAAATCTCTTTATGGTGACTGAATGTGGATTTATCTGCAAGTTTTAGGAAGCCACATCAGTCAGAATGCAGCCTGTCAGTAAACGCCACATAAACGAGACAAACTGCTGAATAAGATGTTGCTATGAGCCTTCGTTCCTCTTCAGGTGGTCAAAAGTGGTTTAAGTTCCCCAAATCTTGACGTCACTCCCTATTATGCTGCCTGTGAACATTTCTGCCGCAATACAGAAACTGTCAAGGTTTCCTCACATGATTTTGTGAAAAGCACAAACCGTTCGACCACAAATGAGCTGTCATAGCCGATACTTTATGTTGGAGAAGCATTCACAGCCGAGTGTAATGCAGTCGTACCTTCATTAATGCAGTACGAGGAGTTTCTAATATTCAAACATTTTTATCAGTAAGCTTTGGTTAAAGAACAGGAACAACTTCTCCTGTAATGGCAGCATGTGTTGCAGAAATGAGGAAAAACAGTGAATAAAAGGTAAAAGATGTAGATTGACATTTAAAAACAAAACACAAAATGTACAGCGAGCTGACATGAGGCAGGTAAGAGTCACTAACCAGTCATTCCCAGGAAGTTATTAGCATCTCCAGGACTAGTTAGTTCCATCACTAGAGTAACAATTAGCATTTGGCATTATTAAGCTAGTCACTAGCATTCCCAGGCTAACCACTTGCATTCCTTGGATAACAACTTCCATTCCAATGCTAATCGTTGGCATTGCTAACAAATTGCATTCTTAGGCTAGCAACTAGCATTACTAGGCTAGCAGCCAGTATTCCAAGGCTCGTCACTGAAAAAAAGATGCTCTGGCTTGTCTTTACTTCTTTAAACCAATCACCATCCTCTGTAGTGGCGCTTAGCCCGGGATGTAGCAGCGGTGCCCCTGCAAAGTAGTGACAGGAGGAATCGTTTCAGTGGAAAATTTGCTAAAAGGGAGGCGAAAAACTGTCATCAAAGTGACTAATTCAACTGAAAGAATCAAGCAGCACATAAATCTTAGTCATGACTTTCCGTTTTCAGCATGTAGGCTGCTGTCTGGAGGTTGTTTTTGAAAATGCAGAAGTTTAAAACATATTAGTCTCATACGTAGCTTCATCTGGTGAGTCAGATGACAGCAAGTGCAACAGAAACTGTATCTGTGATCTTTATTTGACTCATAGCAGCACATAAAGTGTCGTTCTGCCCACACTTTGAACATTTCTGTTGTCTTTCCTCATCAGGAAACAGTTGGGCAAACGCTGGATGAAGTGACAGAAGATAAAATCTGAGGCAGGAAAAGAGGATGAAACCAAAAACAAAGTGAGCCAGAGCCGGTTTATTTTTAATGATCGCATCCTGTGGAAAACTGAAGCTGCTTGTTGCTTTAGCAGTGGATTTTAGAGTAAGTTTACAGGGATTTTCCAGTATTTAAAGGAAAACACTGCAGCTGTGCTTGTAGCTCAGTGAGGCTACAATCATTAGCATGGAGAAACAGAACAGCTGAGTGGATTAAAGCTGGGACAGGCAGCATTTTTTGAACAAAAAAGGTCCAAAATAACCTTCTACTAGTGTTTTAATTCACACATTCTGAATGGAAACTAGACTTCTGAAGCTTCTCTTGGCTCTTATTAGACTGTTATAGGAAAATTTGGCCAATCAGAGAGAGGACATAATTCCTATTGGTTCTTCTACAGATCCAAACGAGTGAGCGTTACGGAGCGAACCTGAATATTCGGACTATCTTCATTAATCAGGGCTGAATATCCAGAGCCCAGCCCTAGTCGAAACCAAACTTTTTAACTCGTGCAGTTTCTTTTCTTACCTTTCTGCTCTAAGGTTATTTTCCACCCTCAGTTCAGCTCAAAGTCTCCACAGTTCCTCCACCGGTTGTTGTTCTCTGGAGCCCCTTTGGACTCATAATGCAGCCTGACAATAAACCCGACCTGACCTCAGCTTGACTTTCTGTAAGGTAGGACAGAGGATTGTTTTCTGGCTCTTATCACAACGCCACAGTGTCCAGAAGAAAGCTCAGGGCCGTAAAAACGTTGAGCAACGATCATTCAAAACAGCACTTCACTGTCTTCTCTGATGATAACAGATATTTGTCGTCACTCAGAGCTGGACCTGGGTTTGTTTTTGTTGAATTATTGAACTATAAGTCCGGTTGAACATTTACCAGGTGAGGAAACACTTTTGGCAGACATCAAAAATGGAGCTTTGATCATTTTAAACACAAACCCATGAATGTATAGAAGCGTTTTAATGGACGCATGATCAACCAATCACCGCCAGACGGAGAGATTTCTAATGAAGGCACTGTAAAATACCAACTATAGTCTATATTTAGTTCCTCCAAACACCAGAATCCTTGTCTGGATGAATCAAACCAGTGGTAGATCCCAGAGTTTGGTGTTAAACCTGCAAGTTTTCACTTTGAGAAGCAGTAAGAACCTTAAACCATATCAAATATTCTCCAAAATATACCCAGTCTCATGTAAATGATTTAAGCAGTGAGAATGTGCAGTTTTGACAGGAGTTTGATTTGTTGTTGGAATTTTTAGCAGCAAACTGATGCTTTATCACCTTCAGAGGAAAAAGTCTAAAACAAGTTTTAAGTTAATTTTTGACACTGGAAGCAGCAGCTTACAGAAAAATCTCACACTAAAGTGCATTTAAAGTAGGGCTGGACCCAAATATCCCGAATATCCGGATATTCGTTCGCTACGGCGGTATCGGGATATTAATTTGGTATCCGAATATTCGCCCCGCCCCCGTCGGACGTTACCGGGCGGAAAGAATATGCCGCATTACTGTCTTCCCTCCGCCTTCGGCCCACTTCGGCTCATCCCGCCGTGTTCTTCGGCTCATCTCGGCTCCTCCATTCGTGTTAGTAAACACCACCCGAATAGCCGGGTGGCTGCCGACTCTGACGTCGCGCTTCACTTCGTTGCATAAACACAAGACAAGATGCTGAAGACCTCTGCTGAAGACAAAACGGGGCGGAACGAATATTCGGATATTTGTCTTTAATAGGGCCCGAATATTCGGAGGCCAGAAACCACTGTCCGGGCCAGCCCTAATTTAAAGGCTGTTTTTGTTGTGGTTTGTCACACAAAAACTCCACAATGGCTAATAAATCGACATTTTGGCTCCATTTTCTTCATCATGCAGTATCCAGACTCAAGAATAAACTGTTGAGCTTCAGAATTAGTTTGATTTGCTTTTGTAAAGTGTTTTACTGTTGGAAAATTCAATCAAATGAGAGTAAATTTGTGCACTAATTACTGATGTTTATAAAACCTGAATCCCCTCATTTGTTTTATCTTTATACAAAGCATCAAATTCACTGTTGGAATAATCTAATTGTTATTTATTTGTATTGTGGTGGTCGCTTTACTCTGTTAATGTAGGAGCAGAATTTCCCTTCATAGATCAATAAAGTAGTTCTGTTCTATTCTATTATGTTCTATTAAAGCTGATGAAGTGACACAGAGACGTGCGATCAGTTACACTTTTATTTAAACTTAATCAACATTAACTACAACTAAGCGGTTAGTAAAACGTTATTAATAAACGTTGGTTAAACACGTGCTTCAGATTCACTACAAACATTTTACTGTGAAACTAGATTCTCTGTTTAGAAGCTGAACTCCTGTCGTCTGAACGGAGAGTCGTCTCGTCTCCGTCTGACCTTCATCCTCCTCCTCCTCCTCGGTCACTCCTCCGCCGGCGTGGCCATCTTCACCAGGCTGTCCTTGTCGAACCTGAACAGCCTCCAGCCCTCCTCCTGGGACAGATCCTCGGCGCCGCGACGCTTGTAGAACTGGAGGGACGGCTCGTTGTTCTCGGCCACCACGAACATCATGCCGGTGCAGCACGTCTTCATGGCCAGCTGGAGGGACGAGACCGAGTCAACGTCAGTAAGGGAGGAGACTACGTTTCCCAGAATGCAACTGAACACTGCTCCCTGACTCATTAGGTTGGTTTTCAGGTAAAAATGACACAAAATTTACTTAACTGGAGCCTAAAATGAAAAAAAGTGTTGAAATGTTTTGCGTATTTTCACATTTTAATCATTGAATTCTTTGTTAACGGTTCATAAAACTGACCAAATGGGAAAAAAGAACTTTAAAACCTTTTGCTAAAATCACTGAAACTCACAGCGCTATCAAAGAACCTTCCTTAATAAAATGATCACGAAAAATAATGTTTTTATCTCTAAATTTGAGCTTCTTTTCTTTGTTAAAGAACTTTTTGCTTTCCTTTTTGAACTAGAACACGTTTCCTCCCAAACCTCATTTTTGCCTGTAAAAGTATTTATTTTCCTAATTATAACAAAAATATGAACACTTACTTTATACAAAATAGAATAATACAACGCCATAGTTATAACAGTGTGACAGAAACAAAGACAGGAAATAATATAAAAGTAAAGCTGTTAACTTGATAGAATGTCTTTGAAAACACATTATTCAGTGTTTTACAGTAAAAACAAGGAATAAAAGTCATAAAAACATCATTAAATTTGATAAAACACTCATAATAAACACTGTCAGGGATTTACAGACTGAATTACAGCCGCTAACGGTACATTTTATGGGTTTAATTTGATAAACTTTTCCACTCACGTCGCTGAGGTGTCGCAGGATCTCCGAGCCGATGCCGAGCCCTGACACCAGAGGAGAGAACAGAGATTTAATTAGAATAAAAAAAGCCACACAGCTAAACGTGAAGCAGGACAGCGGGTGTGTTCTCTACCTCTGCACTCGTCCATCACGTAGAACTCCTCCAGGTACAGCTGCTTGCCCACCCAGGGGTCGTAGGTGAAGTAGTACATGGCGAAGCCCACCACCCTCGGATCTGCAGGCAGACAAAAACACTTTCACAAATCCAGAGAATAAACACAAAGCAGGCCTGGAACAGCACAGAGAGCAAGTAAAACCTACAAATAAATAAGAAAATGAAGGTAAACTGAAGGTTAGAGAGGATGAAAGGTATCGGAGGCTGAGGGGAAACTTCATAAAAACAGTTCTGTCCTCCATCCACATACTCGTTTCTACAGGCTCTAAACTCCACGACTGGACTTGTTCCTTATTCAATATGATGGATTTAACCTTCATGTATTCCACCATGAACACATCTTCTACCTTTAACCTACTTCTGCGTGTGGAAATCTGCCTCCAGCCGTCAAAACGTTGTTGAACTCTGAGCTGTCAGACGGCTGCTCCAGGTGGGAATGTCCAAACAAAAACACATAATTAACCCTCCTGCTGTCCTCATTTATGGGCATAAAAAAATATTCTTTCCTTGTCTGAAAAAATAAAAAAGAAAAAAAAAAAAGAAAAAATACAGAAAAAAATTCCCCAAATTTCTGAAAATTTCCAAAACCATCAAAGAAAATCCCTCAAATTTGGCAAGAAAATGCTTTTAAATATTTTCACAAAATGAGTAAAAATCTTCCAAAAAAAAAAATCCTAAAAATATCTGAAGTGATTCCAAATATATCAGTAAAACTTCTGTTTTTCTTTAAGAACATTTACAAAAAAAAAAAATCAACCAAAATCCAGCGAAATTCACCAATTTGTCTTTTTGTCTCGTTTTTGTCATTTGTCCATTTTTTTGTGACTTTGTAACTTTTTTCTCATTTTTGTTTTGTTTTATCATTTGTCTCATTTTTGTAATTTGTTTTTCTGCTTTTTTTTATCTAACTTTCATCTCTTGTTTGTCGTTTTGTGTTTTTTTTTGCCGTTTATCCATGTTTTTTGTTGCTTTGTAAGTCTTGTCTAATTTTGTCTAATTTTTTGTTTCATTTTGTTTTGTTTTATCATTTTTGTCTCATGTTTGTAATATTTTGTCTTGTTTTATATTTTTCTGCATTTTTTGTCTAACTTTCGTCTCATGTTTGTCATTTTGTTTTTTTTTTGTCGTTCATCCATGTTTTTTGTTGCTTTGTAAGTCTTGTCTAACTTTTCTCTCATTTTCACTACATTTTGTCTTTTTTTATCTGACTTTTCATGACAAAGACATCACAAGACAACCACCTGAGGGTTGATTTATTTTTCTAAGCCGGTCTGTACGTTACAGCTGCAGCAGGTTCCCTTCATGATACGGTATAATCGCTGCACAAACACAGGAAGTAGACGGGGCCTGAAGGCAGCAGCAGGAAACCAGCTGTGAACTCGTCGTGTTTGGTGTCCTGACTTTCTCACCGTCTCTGCTGCTCTCTCCTTGGGTTTCAGCGATGACGCAGTGATAGAACGGGGTGTCACCGAATCCGTCCTCCAGGAGCTCTACGAGGACACGACACTCATTAGTGAACAAAAACGGAGAAGGAGCCGATGTTTACGTGCTGACGGAGGCGACTAGAACTCACCTTTCTCAGTCAGTGTCACCTGGTGCTCCATCTCCTCGTATTTAGCAAGTTCCTGAAAACAGAGGTTAGGCTGCAGTGAGTTAATATGAACAATAAATGTGGAAATGTTCTGTTACTCAGTGGGGGATTTTAAACCTTCTGTGACCCCGTCTGAATGATTCAGTGTCTTCAGGTTTTCATGCAACAAATTCTCAAATGATTTCTTTCTTCTATAGAAAGCGAAAACAATCAGAGGAATGACCACAACGCCTCAGGCCTCTGGTAAATATCAAGCAGCTACTGGAGAAAGTAATTTCCCGATTAATCCAAGAACATCATCTTTAGCTGCAGTTCTTGTTCCACATCCTCACAAACAATAAATACAGGCTGTTTCTGCTCCTTAATGTTGACATATTTGTGATTATTATGTGATGTGAAGACACTTATTGTAGTGAAATACCAAGTTTTCTGAGGTTTACCCACTTTTCTCTGCATTTTCACAAGAAAAAACTTCAGAGTTTTAAAATACTGGCCACAAAAAAATGTACATGAAGGCACCTTTATGGATTGGGGAACTTTTTTATACTTCATTCTTTCAGCGGAGTTGTTTATTTCTCATTTATGAATGCTTATAAGTTCTACATAAGGTCTGTTTCTTGTTAACTGATGACCAACATTTACCATAACACTCATATCTGTGATTATTAAGTGATAAATATGTCATTTATTAAGGAAGAAATACCATAATTTCAGTAGATATCATGCTTTTCTCTGCATTTACACTGGAAAATACTTCTATTTTTTATGAACAGCCACAAAAATAAATATATTTTAAGACACCATTGGAGACTGGTGAATGTGTTCTTGTATTATTCAGGAAGAGGTGTTTATTTCTCTTTTTTATATGCTAAACATAGTCTATTTCTTGTTAAATATTGGCCAGTATATACTTCACAGTGAAACATCTGTGATTACTTCAGTAGATTATCTGTTTTTATCTGCATCTTTACTGGAGAATAATTGGATTTTTGGATTCGTGCCACAAACACCATTATGGATTGGGGAACTTTGATTCTATTTTTAGGTGGAGCTGCATGTGTCTGCTCTATGCATGCCTCTACATGTTAAATATGGGATGTTGCCTGTTAGATACAGGCCAACATATAAGATAACAACAAATCTGTGATTATTGTGTGATAACTTGGAATAGATGCCATTTATTAGGGGAAAAAAACACAAATTCAGTTGATAAGTTGCTTTTCTGTGCATTTACAGTGGATAATACTAAAGATTTTTGGATTGCTAGCTCACAAAAAAACATAATTTCAAAAGATGACCAGCTTTTGTGTGTATTTACACTTAGATTAATGGCGACAAAGAACAAATAAGCACAAATATTATGGATTGGGGAACTTGTTATTGTATTTTCCAGAGGGCAGCTGTTTAGTTCTCTTTTATATATGTTTGATATTGGTGAATATAACAAAACACTAACATAGCTATCATATTATAAGGAAATTCCAGGAGATTACTTGCCTTTTATCCGCATTTTATCACGACGCTGAAGTTAGCTTCCGATTCGGCACTTAAGGGAAAAGTTAAGGGGAAATGAAATGAACGTGCCGTGCGACAGTTTATCCACTGATTATCTGTTTTTTTCGACACTTCTTGATGTGTAAACATTTTAGACATTTGGGTAAGACATTAACTATGCCTGACAAGAGCTATTGTATTGGTAAAATTAGTATTTTATTTGTGAAAACGTTTAAGGGGATATTTCACCGTTTTTGCTTTATAACCAGTCCTTATTAGACCAGGTCCAGATTGAAAACCACTGTACCTACACTCTTCAAATCTGGACTGAATTATTCTACAGAGCCTGTAGATTCATAAAAACACAGTTTCTGATTTGTGAAAACTTTATTCTATTTGTGAAAATGCAATAAAGGCACATTTTACTGTTTTGTCAGCATATAGACCACATTAGACCAGGTCCAGGTCGAGAACCGCTACACCTAGACTCTTCAAATCTGGACTGAATTATTCTACAGAGCCTGTAGATTCATAAAAACATAGTGTCTGATTTGTGAAAACTTTATTCTATTTGTGAAAATGCGATAAATGCACATTTTTACTGTTTTTTTCAGCATATAGACCACATTAGACCAGGTCTAGTTCAAGAGCCTATACTTAACCTTATACTTATTCTTATTATTATCATTATTATTGTTGTTGTTGTTGGTTTTGTTGTTAATAATTCTGTTGACATTTTTTTGAAAGTCCATGTACCATGTCCATGTATGTTGAAGATTGTCAGTGTTTATTAATGATAGAAATAGGGTGTCACAGGTTCATGATACCATTGTTGACATATATTGTGAGTATTTTGTGAATGATTGGTCAGATCATTACAAAGACAAAACTTGACATAAAAAGAGTTAACACTCCCAAAAGTTAGAAGGACAAAATTTGCATCCAAAACCAAGGTACCTGTAATCACATATCAAAGGAAGAAGAATGAGAAAACATAAAAAATGCATTCTTATATCATTGTTACATTATCTGTAGAGGCCATTGTTCTGACTAATTGTATAAATAAGTTGCGCAACCCCATCCCAGATGACAAATAGCATTGAAAAGTGCCTTTATTGTATTTTCACAAATAGAATAAAATTTTCACAAATCAGACACTATGTTTTTATGAATCTACAGGCTCTGTAGAATAATTCAGTCCAGATTTGAAGAGTCTAGGTGTAGCGGTTCTCGACCTGGACCTGGTCTAATGTGGTCTGGATGAGAAAAAAACTGTAAAATGTGCCTTTATTGCATTTTCACAAATAGAATAAAGTTTTCACAAATCAGAAACTGTGTTTTTATGAATCTACAGGCTCTGTAGAATAATTCAGTCCAGATTTGAAGAGTCTAGGTGTAGCGGTTCTCGACCTGGACCTGGTCTAATGTGGTCTGGATGAGAAAAAAACTGTAAAATGTGCCTTTATTGCATTTTCACAAATAGAATAAAGTTTTCACAAATCAGAAACTGTGTTTTTATGAATCTACAGGCTCTGTAGAATAATTCAGTCCAGATTTGAAGAGTGTAGGTACAGTGGTTTTCAATCTGGACCTGGTCTAATAAGGACTGGTTATAAAGCAAAAACGGTGAAATATCCCCTTAAACGTTTTCACAAATAAAATACTAATTTTACCAACACAATACCTCTTGTCAGGCATAGTTAATGTCTTACCCAAATGTCTAAAATGTTTACACATCAAGAAGTGTCGAAAAAAACAGATAATCAGTGGATAAACTGTCGCACGGCACGTTCATTTCATTTCCCCTTAACTTTTCCCTTAAGTGCCGAATCGGAAGCTGCCGAATCGGAAGCTAACTTCAGCGTCGTCATTTTATCTACAAAGTATTATGATTATTTGATTACTAGTGACAAATGGTAAATTTCAGGACATAACTGTAGATATAGGAACTTCTGATGATTGTTTTACTCAGGTAAACTGTGGAAACCTGTGGTTGGTGGTGTTATTTCTGTCAGATGGCGGTTACACAATCATGGTAAGAGCTCATCGGGTCGTCCTGGATGCGGACAGACGTCAGCCCGCCGACAGACGGACCATATTAGGGAAAGTGTGCCAGTCAGCGCCGAGGAACGAGCCGTAAACAAAGGACCGAGCTAGGACATCCTCCGGACATTTCACACCTGTTTCTGTGTCACCATCAAACAGGCGTCGACGGACTTTATCTGCTACTATTAAGGCTAGCCGACAGTTAGCTTAACGGATTAGCTAAGAGTCAGTTAACTAACTGTTAGTTCGTTTGACTAGCTGTTCGTTTAGTTTAGCCAGCTATTATCTTCAGTTTAACTCAACACTCACGGTTACGTTAAAGTAACGTTGAATGCAATCAAATACGTCGATTTTAATTACTTTTAAGGCTATATATTTCGTCTTTTCCTTTCCTAAAGGCCTACCTTCACCAGTCGTAATATATCAGACACGTCCTTGGGTTCAGCTTTTCGTAATTTATAATCCATTTTCTTCTTTTACTCTTTTTTCCTTTCGTGAGAAGACCTCTGTATGTGAAGTGGAAGATTAGATGTTTCTTCATTCGCTTCAGAGTGGCTTTATCCCCACAGTCAGCCTCTGGTCCGGACGCGTTTGTTGAGACAAGAACATTCAGTTAGAGTCGCCCTTCGGCCGGGTCGCTGCCGCTTAACTGCCCGCTCCTTTGTTTACATCCCGGTATTTATACCCGGCTCATGCTTCGACGTGATTGGTCGGCTCGCACAGCGTCTCGGGTTTCTGGCGAATTAGCGACGCCGTGTGGCCACTGTTTTATCCAATGGAAGCACAATACGTAATCATGTGAGCAGGTTGTTTTTATTCTGTCAGGATCTTTGTTTTTGATGGCGATGGAAGAAACTCGGAAAGTTTCGAGTTAAGTTCATGAAAATACTCAATTTGAATGAAATTTTTTGCATCTTTGCTGGATTAAAGTTGTGAAAACATTTGAAGTAAAGAAATGCACTTAAAAAGAGAAAATAAAACTCATTTTCTCATTAGTAATCCAACTGTAAGGGTTAGTTTTTATGGAGTTTGTGGTGTTTTAATGAGTAAAAAGACTTCTTGGCTTTGCATGAAAACAAGCATGATCTTAAAGCAGTGAGTCAGCATTACACCACCTGAAGAAAATCTCTGCATTTTAATGTTCATTTTTACCATTTAATAAACAAACAGTTTATTATGTTTGAATAAATATAACTCCCAATATCAAAACTCTCACTAATTCTTATCATTTTGGTGATTTTTGCCTAAAAACTGTTTGGGATTTGCCAAGAATTCATCTTGCAGGAACATACCGGACCTCCATAAAAGAAGTGGAATTTTCCAGCAGTGACACAGAGCCTGTCTGAGTGGGGTTGGGCTGTGTCGGGTTACAACATTGAAACTGATATATGATGAAACAATGGGCCCCTGTCTGAGCAAAGACAGGTAAAGACCCCACACACCCAGACTGGAAGTGATGCAAAACAACCACAACGTGCACAGACATGTTGAACCTCCAGCTGTTCGTCATGCAGACGTTTTGTGACTCTTCTTATTTGTTTTTTATCTGTATGACAATGGATTATGTCTCTTTGTAGTCATGCTGCATGTTTTTGTGTTTGTTAGACATCTGTTTGTAGTCATTTTGTGTCTACTTGTATTTATTTTGCACCCTTTTGTAGAGATGTTGCACCTCTTTGTGGTAATTTTGTGTTTCTTTGTGAGCCTTGTTCTCGTTAGACGCATTCAGGTGAAAGTGATTAAATTAACATCAGTTGATTAAATCCTTGATGACCTCTTTGTATTCCTGTTAATTCCCTTCTGATATTCTTCCAACAACGGCTGATAACACTCATATAATTTTATCTAAAGTCTTTATCCTGTTTTGTTGTTTAAATCAGTTAATCAAGCTTAATTTGTGTCGTACTTTTCCTCCAGGAAGTTCACAGCACTTTACAACTGATGTACAAGCTGATAATAAGGTCATGTAAATGTACAAACAAAAACTATTTCACACCCGAGAACACAGATGAAAAATGGGCGAAAAATTAAGAATAAAATCAGCTAAAGCAGGAGGAATAATAATAATACTAATGGCTTTTCCTGATTTGTAGCTGTCCCTGTGTATTTCTTCAGTTCTTCATTTTTTTTTCAAATAAATGAACCAAAACTTTTCCGAAATAAAATAATATTGCACTGACAGTGAAAATAAATAATAAATGCACTTCTTTGTGGTCATTTTGTGTCTGTTTGTAGCTATTTTTCACCCTTTTCTTGTCAGTTTGTACCATTTGTTGTTGTTACAAATCTCTTTATTGTCATTTTCACCCTTATGTGGTTGTTGGACGTCTGTTTATGGACATTTTACACTAATTTTGTATCTGTTTGTGGTCATTTTGCACCATTTTGTGAATGTTGTACCTGTCTTTGCGACTGTTTTGCCCCTTTTTGCAGTCATTTTCCAGCTCTTTGTGGGTCATTTGCTCAGTGAATGCTTGAGATGCTATTTTTAAATTCTATTTTAGGGCTTTGAGAGTCCTCTTAAGGGCTCTTTGAAGAGTTTCCAGTCAACTGTGTTAAAGAACGGGGCGTCTTACGTCATCACGCGGTGGGCGGATCGACGTACTAACACGGAAGCGAATTGTAGTCTCTCCTGTCTGGCAGCTTGTTAACGCCGCTCTGCCCTGAAGAGAAAACTGAGATTTCTCCTCTTTCTCTCCAGTTTTTCGGACCCCTGACCGGTTGACTGTGTGATCCCGGACAGCACAATGCTCTCCCCGAGGTCAGTGTGATTAGAAACGTTCTCTACAGCAGCGGAGCTAACCGTTAGCATGTTTATAAACCGGCTAACTAAGCTAAGCTCGTAAACCACATGAGCTGTGATTAGTCTTGGGGAATCGTTTTTTTCTGACTTTAATAGCGTATAAATGAATCAGTCAGCCCCACCCAGGAGGAGTTATCCACCCTCCAGCAGGGCGGGAGGCAGAGTTTACTCAGAGGGTGTGTCAGCTTCAAACCACTGCAGGAATTTATCAAAACATCAAAAAAAATGGAGAAACCTGCTGTGGTAAAGTTTGGTCAAGTTATTCTGACAGAAGATACTAGTTCAGTTCCTGTGGATAGCTTAGGCTCTGTACGTTCATAGGCTTTCAATTTATTACAAATTTAATGTGAGTATTTACATTTTGTGATGCTTCATATTTGTCCTTCACTACAATTATGAGGCAATTATAGTTACTATTTATTTTTAACATTAATAATTTACACAGAAAACTCAAGATGAGCCTCCACTATTACAACATGATGTTAAAACAAGATACAATATAATATAAATACACTCTGCAAGGACAGAAATAGAACATTTAACTGACAATACGTCACTAAAACAACATGTTAATGCAGGATTTTTAAAGTGGAAAAACAGTAAATAAGAATTACATGTGGATAAACTGCTGTCCCCTTTTTGTGTTAATAATGGAACCATGGAGAGCAGATGTTCTCTAAATATGCAGGTGTTCTCTCTGTAGTTGCAGAAGTTTTCTCTATAGATGTTCTCTAAAGCTGCAGATGTTCTCTAAATCTTCTGATCAGAGCTGAAATAGTCTGACTTGTTCTTCAGGAAGCATCCAGACCGTGTTCTCAGCTGTTCTCTGCAGAATGTAAACAGATCATGAGTCCAGCTATAATTAGAGGAGGATCAGTCGTGGATGAAACTGGATCTGAAGGTCGTCTGAGGGTTTCTGTGCTTTCTTTTTGAACGTGTCCTGGTATCGGCTGCAGGTTTCTGTTGCTGCGGTCGGCTGTGTCTTTGAGCTGCAGGTCGTTCTGCAGCGGAGGAGCGTCGAAGCCGGGCAGAGCGCCGGACATGATCGAGGGTAAGACAGGAAGTAGAACACCTCAGATCATCAGCTACTGTATTTACAGAAGCACATCGTCTCTTCATAATGTTCACTCTGCAGGACCTTGCTTCATGTTCCTGCTGATTCTAGTTAAATTCTGGTTTAATATTACAGCTGAACCTGTTTAAAATAACAGAAATATGACTTACGTTCCTTCATCTACTCATGTTGCTAACAGTAGCTCGTCTCTGCAGTCAGGGTTTTAGTTTAAATAGCTGTAACGTCATAAATACACGTATATTTGACATTTATCTTAATTCTGATGATGGGATGTCGTGTTTTTGGTGCTATAATATTTACTTTTCTGTACACATGCAGAACAAACAATGACAACAGAGGCTACTTTACACACATGAAGCAGTTGATTATGTTCCATAAATCCACGGTTTTGCATTCTTTATGTTGATTTAATTCAATTTCAAATGACTGCCATAGCCTCTTTCTGAATCCTTTAATGATCCCAAACAATAAACATACTTTTATGATTTTATTGAAAATCTAAATCATGAAATCTCTCCTTTATAAAACGTCCAGAATTTTGTTTCATGTCGTTCGTCTCATTTTTTGTCATTTTATTTCTCATTTTCATAATATTTTTTTTTTTTTAAGCTTTTATTATATCATTCAGTTCCAGATAGCTGTGACTAAACGTTGTGTTCCTTTATACACTCTCTGTGATCTTGAAGTTATATTAGAAAATTGTATTTATTTTTCTTCAGAAAATTCAACTTGTTCATGATGTTTTGTAAAAATGTAACTCCTCAAATCTGAACATTTTTGCACTTAAACAAGGGAAGTTTTGGGGATGCTTACAGGTTATTATGCTGTGATTTTACTGGTCACTTGAGCTCAAATTGGGCTGATTGTGGAGCTAAGATGAGTTTGACATCGCTGCTCTACATCCTGTATGTAATTTATTATTTACATTATTTATTTGTTTCCATACATGTCTCTGTATGTAAACACAGCCTGCATTCAGCCAAGAACTCTCTGACTTAGTCACAGCTGAGTCACTAACGGCTCCTCTGTTGTGTTGGAGGGAGCAGAATGTTTTGTTTTTTGTCATATTTATTGTAAATGGTCATTTTTTTAGTATAGTTTCCAATGAAATCTCCTGATTTTACGTTCAGTTTTAGATTAAATAATTAGCCAAAAAATCATCAGAAAGTTGACATTATGATGATTCTTTGTGTTTTCTGATCAATTTCACATGTTTTTTTTAGAGATAACATGATTTTCAAAGCTGATTGCAGGTTTTGGGGCTCAGAAAGTCTAAGTTTAGTTGTTTTTTTTGTTTCTGTGGAGGTCTAATGAGTCGATCCTCCACTCTGCATGTTTTAATCGTGTTTGTTTCTCCACAGGAAATCCACTTTTACACGTGTCCAATGGTGTGTTGGTAAACCCAGACCAATCCTAACTCTCTGAAGCTCTCATTAATTCTCCTCCAGTTAGCTGCACTTTTAATCCCTCCTGCATGTTTCTCCACCTGTTGATGCTTTCTGTGGATGTTGTGTTCGATATAAACCTTCCTCCTCTGTCAGTATTTCCTCTTCTGTTGTCTGGTTGTAGACATTTTCAGTCCAAGTCTCCTTCCAGGTGTTGAGCTGCTTCTGTCTCTTCACTTTCTGGAGGCTTGGGCTGTAAAGCCTGCTTTTACTGAGCAGAGACAGAATGAAACCTGCAGCCTGGGCTCTGTTTTCACTGCTGAACTCAGATAAAAACTGTCTGGATGTTTAATGTTTGCTCTGTGTTTTCCAGTTAGGAACAGACTGAGAGAAATCGTGGGAGCTTCCACCAACTGGAGGTAATAAACCGCCTTTTATTAGCATATCTTATTGGATCATGCTAATCATAACGTCAGATGTCGTATCATAATATTTGTTTATCTAGTCTTATTACTGTGACTGTTGCTCATCATGTCTTTATCTTAACTTAACTTTTCTTTTTCTGTCTTATTATCGCCTCTTATCATATCATAAGCTGTCTTATCATATTTTATTCATTTATTTTATTATTATTACTGCTGTATATTGTGCAAATATTATTTTTTGTCCTAAATACAATGCAGCAAAAAAATTATAGTAATTAAAAGTGCATTATTCCTTCAGTAGAACATCCAATCCTAATGAACACTAGTATTTAAATTGTTGTTTTATGTTTTCATAGTGTGCATAAATAATTATTTTTCTTTATTTATAAGTTTATCTCAGACATAACACAATAACATAAAGCAAATAAATTACAAAAAATAAAACCCAAATCCTTAATTTAAAGTCTGGAAACAAGCAAATTAATTGTAATAAATAGAGTAAAATAAACTTTTAAGTTCACACAAACTGACACAATAAAAGAAAAATATGGACTCAACCTTTGTGTATTTCAGGATATTAGTATTGTTTGCGTAATTTATGTATCATGACTATTGTATATATTTGTGAGAATGCATAGATTTGAATATAAAATGGGCTTTGTTGTACTTTTTTTTCACTAATTCTGACTAATATTTAGAGTTACATGTCATTTTTTTACTCTAGTATGCAGCATTTCTCTATATTTTACTCTGTTTTTGTTGATAAAACTCCTTAAAAGATAAATATTACAAACAAACAGAAGCGAGGAAATGATGTTTTGTGTGTTTTTCTCCTCAGCGACCACCAGCAGGCCATGGCCGACCGAGTGTCTCTGTCCTCCATGTTGGCCAAGTCTCAGCAGGAGCTCCCGGCCAGGAGGATGAAGGACAGCTGCCTGGAGGTTCACCTGCCGCTGGGCTCCGAGCCTCAGCTCAGAGAGAAGTACCTGACCTTCCACAACACCGTCAGGTAAACCCACAGCGACACGGCCGAGCGACTTCTGGAGGATTTTAGTGACCGTGATTCACAGCATCATGGCTGATTAAACGTTAAAGGAGAATGAATCCTCAGCTGTAGTTAACGGTCAGCAGAGCTCTTAATGTTTCCTACAAAGTCTGAGAATTAGCTGCTTGAATGGTGGTGCGTTCACTGACTTCAGTAGTTCAACATTAGTATGTTTACTTGCAGTTGCACGTAGTGAACGATGATGCGTTCACTTATCGTTGTACGTAGTAAAATGTCTTTGAATGATGATGCCTTCACTGACTGTACTTAATGTGGTGCTTTCAGGTTCGGTCGGATCCTGGAGGACTTGGACAGTTTAGCAGGTATAAATAAAGATTTGTGTCCAGAATAAACCAGAAGCTCCTCTCAATCAAACTCTAAAACATCTTCCTCCTCCTCAGTCCTCATCTCTTACTCCCACACCTACAACTCTGAACTGAAGAGGTCTCCTCTGTCCATCGTCACCGCCCTGGTGGATAAAATCGGTAAGACGGGGGCTCTGATCACTCCAACAGCTTGTCTAGTTTGTTTCTCTGATGGCTTTTATTTTTATTTGTGGATCAGACATGAGGCATCACATCATCTACCCCGACTGTGACATCAAGTTCAGCGGTCGAGTGACATGGGTGGGAAGGACGTCTATAGAGGCCAAGATGCACATGTCCCAGGTAGACCCACATGTCCCAGGTAGACTCACATGTCCCAGGTAGACCCACATGTCCCAGGTAGACCCACATGTCCCAGGTAGACCCACATGTCCCACATGTCCCAGGTAGACCCACATGTCCCACATGTCCCAGGTAGACCCACATGTCCCAGGTAGACCCACATGTCCCACATGTCCCAGGTAGACCCACATGTCCCACATGTCCCAGGTAGACCCACATGTCCCAGGTAGACCCACATGTCCCAGGTAGACCCACATGTCCCACATGTCCCAGGTAGACCCACATGTCCCACATGTCCCAGGTAGACCCACATGTCCCACATGTCCCAGGTAGACCCACATGTCCCAGGTAGACTCACGTGTCCACTCAACACCTTTAGTATTAACAGTAAAAATATTTACATCCACTAGAAGTCTGATGTTGTTTAACTTTGAATCGTGGTGACATTAATTTGGCTTTTTGACAAGAATTTAGAGACAAACTCTCCACCGTGCTTCATAGTGGAGATGGTGTCTTCATGATGATGTGCAGAGCTTGGTGTCAAACATATCCTCTACTCTGATGACCTTAAAGCTCCATCCTGGTCTCCTCAGACCAAAGAAGCTTCTTCCAGGTGTCTTCAGAGTCTCCACATGTCTTCTGGTGAACTCTAGTCCAGATTTAATTGGAGCTTTTTCCATCAGAGTCTTTCTCTTTGTCTCCATGAAGCTTTGACTGATGAAGAACAGACAACAGTTGTTGGATGAACAGTCTGAAGCTCCTGGAACTCCTTCAGAGGAGTCATAGAGTCTTGGTGGCCTCCCTCTCTAGTCTCTCAGGTCTTGAGAACGTCCTGCTCTAGTCAGATTTATTCATGTTCCATCTTCCTTCCATTTCTTAATGATGGATTTAACTGGACTCCAAAAGATCTTAAGGAACTTTTGACACGTTCTTGTATCGTCCTGTGACTTATTATTCTTGGAGTGTTCTTCAGTCTTCATGGTGTCATTCTATCCAGAATCCAGCAGACACTGGGCCTTCCAGATCCAGGAGTCTTTATTCTACAGCCCTTTAGATCAGTGACTTCTAGCACTTGTGTTGGATAACTGAGTCATTTTAAAGGAGACGGACACTTATGTAATCACATATTTTACATGTTTTGTTAATTAGGTGGCATTACTTTGTAGAAATCTCGTCTGACAGTGTTTTTTTTTTTTTTAAATTCGTGTCAAAAAGCCAAATAAATCGACCACCGTTGAAGCTGCTGAGGCGTTGTGTGTTCTGAATCTACTCCACAGCTAGAGGGAGCCAAGTTTACAGCGTTAGTGTTTCAAAGAAGCTTCAGATGGAAACAGGAATCAGGAGAATTCTATTTGTTTCCTCCTTCAGTACCGTGACGGAGCTTACGCCCCGGTTCTGGATGCTACCTTTGTCATGGTGGCCCGAGACCCAGAAAACAAGAGGTAAACTTTATACTTCTGCATTCATCTGAGAGCTGAAGCTACTGTTTACTATTCAGAGTTTGCACAGAGAAGTGTGGTTTCTGGCCTTTTCGGACCTCTAATGTCCACCAGGTTTCATCTAGTGTGGTGTTTACCTTTAAATGTAGTCTGAGACGTGCATTTTAGCTTCATAGTGTTTCTTTTATTAGCCTTTCAATTTGCTAATTAGGAGAAAGTTCCATAAAAAGAGGTGGATGTCAGAGGTTTTGGCCCATTTTCACATTTCAGATCCACTAAGCAGAGATTTCTGAAGAGATAAAAGTCTTTCATATTTCATAGGAAGTCAAAACTTAAGTAAATGAATAAAACAATAACAGATTTGTGTATTCTAACTTTGTTTTTAGCTTCTTTTTGCTGCCATCAATCATAAATACTTTATTAATCCTTGAGGGGAAATTGCTAATGTTACAGCTGCTCCTGTTCAAAAACCAGAAATATAGACAGTACAAAATACACAGATACAGGTAGAAAATATAAACATAAATAGAAAAATATGAATTAAAATATAAATCTAAGTATAAAATATAACCTAAAATATAAGAAGAAAAATATGACCTAAAGATATAAATAAGAGTACAAAAAATCCTAAAAATATAAACATAAGTTGAAAAATCCGACATAAAAATATAAATACAATAATATGACTTCAAATATAAACCAAATGAGAAAAGTATGACCTAAAAATACAAACATAAATAGAAAAATATTGCTTAAAAATATAAATATAAAAGTATGGCCTAAAAATGTAAGCATGAGTAAAAAAAGTCCTAAAAATATACATAGAAAAATAGGATTTAAAAATATAAATATAAGTAGAAAAAAAATGACTTGAAATGTAAAAAAAAATTAGAAAAATATGACGCAAAATATAAATATAAGTAGAAAAGTATGACCTTAAAGTACAAATATAAATAGAAAAATATTTCCTATAAATATAAAAATATGACCAAAAAACACAAAGATAAGTAGAAAAGCTTGGTGTCTGCTTCTGTGTTCAGGGCGGCGTTTGTCAACCCGCTGAAGGCCGACGGACCCGAGGAGGAGAAGCTCCTACAGGAAGGAGAAGGTGAGATTTTATTTCATTTAACTGATAAACTTTAAGCTCTCTACATGCTGATCCGTCCTCTACACTTTCCCCTGCGTTTTGTTTTGTGTCTTACAGCGAATAAATCCCGGCGTGTGGAGCTGAGCACGGCGTCGCTGCTGAAAGTCGCTCCCACCGACGAGGAGAGGAAAATCGTCCACAGCCTGTTCCTCAACACCCTCGACACAAAGTCAGTGTTCCTCAAACCTGCTAGTGCTTATTTGTACTCTAATTATTTCCGTTACACAGCTAGAAGATGAATTCTGTTGCCTTTTTGTGGCGTTCCAGCTAAAAAAGCGTCAGCAGTGTTGCCTCATGATGTGTAAGTGGTGATTTTACCCAGAAAATAATCATTATTAATCCATTATTCTGTCCTTTTTGGTGCCACGTAACCCTCTGAACTCCCAGCAGAGTGTTTTTTCCTCATATTTTCACTAGGGCTGGCCTGAATAGTGGTTTCTGGCCTCCGAATATTTGGGCCCTATTAAAGACGAATATCCGAATATTCGTTCCCCCGCGGGCGAATATTCGGATATTCGGGATATTCGAGTCCAACCCTAATTTTCGCTCACTGTAGGTTGATTTTTCACTGCGATATAAAATCCTGTGCCTCTACAGAAAGAACTGCTGTCACATTTCAGTCCAGAAACATCAGCTTCCAGGAACGTTTGCTCATTTTTCACACGTTTGCTGCGTTTAATGTGTGATTTTGCCAAAAGCAGACAGTCTGACCTCTGGTTTTGTTCATGATCCACAGGTGTTGAAGGCTGTTGTTTGGATCGTTCATCATCTTATTGTGTAAACGTGTTTGACTTTTTCAGCACGGTCAGTTTCCGCAGCAGAGTTTTGCCTCCGAACTCGGTGTGGATGGAAGACGCCAAACTGAAAGGACTGGAGATCTGCCACCCCCAGGTACAACGACTGCAGCTCTTCACATATATGCATTTATATTCAGCTTGGTTTGCTTGAGTTTTTTAACAAGAAATTGTCCTAAATGACTAGAAAGTGTCCAAAGTAACTAGAATTAATCCAAAATGACTTAAAATTGGCACTGAAAGGACTAAACTTGTCCAAAAGTGCTTCAACAATGTCTAAAATAATATGAAAGTTGTCCAAAATGAGTTAAAAATGGTCCTAAAGCAAGTCAGATTTGACCAAAATTACTTACAGCTTGTCCAAATGACCTTAAAATCGTCCAAAATGATTAAAAATTCTTTCAAAATGAGTTGGAAACATCTTTAATAAGTTAAAATCGTCCTAAATGACTAGAAAGTGTCCAAAGTAACTAGAATTAATCCAAAATGACTTCAAATTGGCACTGAAAGGACTAAACTTGTCCAAAAGTGCTTCAACAATGTCTAAAATAATATGAAAGTTGTCCAAAATGAGTTAAAAATGGTCCTAAAGCAAGTCAAAGTTCACCAAAATTACTTAAATTGTGTCGGAAAAGACGTAAAATGATTAAAAACTCTGTCAAAACGAGTTGGAATTTGTCTAAAATAATATGAAATGCATCTTTAATCATTTTGAATTAGTCCAAAATGACTCAAAACTGGCCCGAAAACAACTAAATTTGTCCAAAAGTGCTTCAACAGTCTCCAAAATTCTATGAAAATTGTCCAAAATGAGTTAAAAACGGTCCTAAATCAAGTCAGATTTGACCAAAATTACTTACAGCTTGTCCCAAATGACCTAAAAATGTTTTGGACAATAAGTTAAAAAGGTCTTAAATGACTATAAAGTTGCCTGATTTTAGCTGTAGAACATCTTTAGCTTCATCTCCTTTTGCTTGTGTCTGTTTTTCTTTATTTTTCCAGGAGAGGAACATCTTTAACAGGATCTTTGGAGGTTTCCTGATGAGGAAAGCCTACGAGCTGGGCTGGGCCAACGCCTGCTCCTACGGGTCAGACGCTTCTATCAAAGATGACGCTCTGACAGAGGAGGAAAAGGAACGTTTTAATGAATGTCGTGTTGTTCTGTTTCAGGGGATGCCGGCCGAACCTGGTGGCCGTGGATGACATTCTGTTCCAGAAGCCGGTGGAGATCGGCTCTCTGCTGCTGCTGTCCTCACAGGTCACAACGTTCTCAGTCCTTCAAACCGTCTGAACGGATGCAAGAAATGTCCAAAAACTGTCTAAAATTACTTCAGATTGGTCTAAAAATGACAGAAAATGAGTACAAACTGATTATTTTAAAGTCATTTTGGAGCTTTTCTTGCTGTTTTGGGCAATTCTGAGTCCCACAGGTGTTTTAAACCTTTTCTATAAATGTTTTCTTACTACGCTGAAGATGTTTCTCCGTGCTGAATGGATTCAAACTACTTGCTGCTCTGTTCACTGTAGTTTTGATTTTCCTCTCAGTCTCTCTTGACATCTCCATTTTGTGTCTTACTTGCATTGTGTCTTAGTTTTGTGTCTCGTTTTTGTCGTTTTGTGTCTGGTTTCTGTTATTTTGTGTCATGTTTTTGTCATTTTATGTCTCGTTTTTCTTATTTTATGTCTCGTTTTTGTCCTATGTCTCGGTTTTTGTTGTTTTGTGCCTTGATTTTGCCATTTCGTGATCCTTTTTGTCATTTTGTGTCTAATTTTTGTCATTTTATGTCTTGTTTTTGTCATTTTGTCTTGTTTTTGTTATTTTATGTCTTGATTTTATCATTTTATGTCTTGTTTTTCTTATTTTGTGTCTCAGTTTTGTCATTTTATGTCTTGTTTTTGTCATTTTGTCTTGTTTTTGTTATTTTATGTCTTGATTTTATCATTTTATGTCTTGTTTTTCTTATTTTGTGTCTCAGTTTTGTCATTTTATGTCTTGTTTTTATCATTTTATGTCTTGATTTTATCATTTTATGTATTGTTTTTCTTATTTTGTGTCTTGGTTTTGTCATTTTATGTCTTGATTTTATCATTTTATGTCTTGTTTTTGTCTTTTTATGTCTTGTTTTTCTTATTTTGTGTCTTGGTTTTTGTCATTTTATGTCTTGTTTTTGTCATTTTGTGTCTAATTTTTGTCATTTTATGTCTTGTTTTTGTCATTTTATGTCTCGGTTTTGTCATTTTATGTCTTGATTTTATCATTTTATGTCTTGTTTTTGTCATTTTGTGTCTAATTTTTGTCATTTTATGTATTGTTTTTGTCATTTTATGTCTTGATTTTATCATTTTATGTCTTGTTTTTGTCTTTGTATATCTTGTTTTTGTCTTTTTATGTCTTGTTTTTTTATTTTGTGTCTCGGTTTTGTCATTTTATGTCTTGTTTTTGTCATTTTGTCTTGTTTTTGTCGTTTCGTATCTGGTTTGTGTAATTTTATCTCGTTTTTCTGATTGTGTCTCTCTGTTTTCTCCTCATACTGTAGATGTTTTTCTATCTCCATGTTTCCTCTCCACTCTGTTCATCTTCAGTAGTAAGATGTTTCACCGTGCTGAATGGATTCCAACTACTTTCTGCTCTCTTCTGTTTCTGAGCCATGCTGCTTTTGTTTTAGTCTTCCAGTAGCTTTGATTTTCCTCTCAAGTCTAAAATTCTACCAAAGGATTTTAAACTTCTCCAAAACAGGAGCTTTAAATTGTCCAAAGTGACCCAAAATTTGTTCAAAGCAACAAAAAAATAAAAACCCCAGCAGCATGGAGGGCTTCCAGACTGAACTGAGACGTTGTGCTGTGCTCCAGGTGTGCTACACTCAGGGGAAGTACATCCAGGTGCGAGTCCACAGCGAGGTGTTCGACCCTCTGACCCGGCAGCACAACACCACCAACGTCTTCCATTACACCTTCATCTCTGACCGAGACGTCCCCAGCATCGTCCCCAAGACCTACGGAGGTGAGAGGGAGGACCGACGTCTGCAGATTTAGTTAACAGTTTTATATTAATAATAATAATAATAATACTTTATTAAGGCTCCTGGTGTCCTGCAGGTCAAACTGACCTGTTTTAAAGTTTGAAAATGTGGAAAAAAAAATCTATTTTCAAAGTGAAACTTCTGCTTTTCAACATTTTTGGGAATTTTTTGAACATTTTTTGGTGGAAAAAAATGTAAATAAATAAATTTTTCTTCAAGAACATTCACGTAAAAATAAAGAAAATATTAGAGGTTTTACTGATATATATGGAATCACTTTAGATAGTTTTAGGATTTTTTTGGAAGATTTGTACTCATTTTTTGAAAATATTTACAAGAATTTTCTTCCTGAAGGTTCTGAAAATTTTCAGAAATTTGGCAAATTTTTTTCCAGTGTTTTTGTATTTTTTTCAGACCAAGAAACCATATTTTGTGGTGCCCATTTATAAAAACAAGCATAAACAAGAAAAACACACCCTGTCAAAAGTTTTAGTACGCTTTCTCATTTAAATGAATGAGAAAGTGTCTCAAAACTTTTGACAGGGGGTGTATATATGACAACTGTAGACATTATTCAAATTATTCTGTTTGTAGAAAACATGGATCTTGCACAGATTCTTCCTTTAATAAAAACACTGATCTACTAAACACTGATATTGTCCAGATTGTTGTAAATTTAGAAGAAATTAATATTGTCCAGACTTTTTAAAATGTAAAAATGCTCTTTCTGGACGCTGTCAATGAAGTTTCATTGTCAGGAGCTCATTTTAAAATTAATTCAACACCACATGAATGCATGAAATGGATATTTCTGCTATTTTCTTTTCGGTTTTTAATGAGTTGTTATCTTTACCAGGAGGAGAACTGAGCTGACTCTCCTGTAGCTGCATTGATGTTTTGTGTGTTTCTAACAGAGTCGATGTTGTACCTGGACGGGAAAAGACACTTTAACCAAACCGTGGAGCCCTGAAGGAGCAAAGATCTGCCAAAGCCTTTCACCGTCTGAGCAGATACCACCTTTTCTATCATGTTTTTGTTACATTTACATGCTCACATTTGATTTCTGTCTTTATTTGCTCTGGAGGTTTACATTCTGGTGTTTTTTATCCACTACAGAACAACAGAAACAGCTTTCTGTGTCACATTCAAACAGTTTACAAACAGAATGAAGCTGTATTTGTCGTAGACCTCGTGTGTTCCTGCCGTTTGTTACATTTTTATATTCCACTGTGGCTAAGACGCACAAACCTTTCCTTTATGTTGAAGCTTTGCTCTGCGTCCTTTTTCTTGCCTTAAAATGTTTATTTACTCAAATGCAATAAATAAATCCGTATTTATCTTTACCTCACGGTTTGTCTTTGCTTTTTTCTCTTTTAAACTCTATTTTCTTACATAGTTTTGCAAACTTGAAGTGATAGCCGCAGATTTAGGAGTTTGTTCCCGTTTAAGACACATTTGTGATATAAATAAAGTTTGTAAATAAGTGACCAGAGATAAGAGGAACTGTACTGTGTCCTCTTTCACCAACAATAGGACAGTGCTGGGTTTCTGGTGCTAAACTCTTGTTTCCTGTTTTCTAAATTTAGACTTTATGTTGAAACTATTGAATCTAATCTGCCTGTGAAATTCACATTTTATCCCTTTAATGAGTAGAAATTAACACTTTTCATGCAAATAAAGTGGAAAACAAAATGCTTAACAGAACAAAAGGAGTTTTAAAACAATTTCCCTCACATGGAGGTTGAAGCAGCAGCAGACAAACTGGATCCTTCTTCCAGGAAAACCCATGAATGTGGAAGGAAAGAAATCCTCAGCAGCTGATTGGTTGTTGATCACAGGTGACTGAACACCTGGAGGTGGGAGGAGTCCTGCTGAAGACTGCTGGGAGATTTCCCATCATGCTCTTCTGACATCATCATCTTCAGTGTCTCTGACTGGAGGTTTAGGTTTTATAAAAGCAGCTAAAACCAAGAAAAGGTGTTCATGTTCCACAGAACAAACCTTTGATCACATTCAGCAGCACTCAGAGAATAAAGAAACAGCATGAAGGAGTCTGTGTGTTTCTCTGTCAACTCTGGATGTTGCTGAAATCAATCTCTCATCTGCTCTCACTTTTCTTTTTTAATCCTCTCCAGTTCACTTTCTGCAGCAGATCTGTTGTATTAAACTCACAGATGCATTAATGTGGACGAACTTTAATGTGGATGTGGAGTGACTTTCTGCTGCTTTAGAGATTGTTGGGAAGTTTACAGTAAACTAAAAGTTACACAAAATGTCAAATAATGTAGTCAATGAAAAAATAAAGTATTAAAAGATACAAACTTAAGAAGTGATCTTTATTTCAGTGTTTCCATTACTAACATAAGAAAGTGTGTGTGTGTGTGTGGGGGGGGGGTTAAACAAACATTTCCTCCTTGAGGTTAACCTGTAACTTGTGTAACATAACATCATGTTTCCTGTCATTCTTAGCAGCTTGACTTCCTGAAGTAGTTCAGTCTCTACTGTCCAGTCTGCTCTGCAGCTCGATGTGAAGCAGGAATTATCACCACGATGAACCTTTCAGTGCTTTTTTTGATCTTTCTGTGGATGCTGACTGTTTCCAGAGGAGGTGAGTGAACGCTGTCAACATGATTATAAAAACTTTGGTCATTTTAAAGATTTGCTCCATGAGCCAAAGTTCATTTGCAACAAACAGGATGGATTAAATGTGCTGATATTTCCTTATTAGAGCCTCAGTTTAAACTGTTGACCTCTGTAAGAGTTGGTTTTCTTAACTGTAGAGGGCCGACTCTGTTTTTCTGTTCCTCTACCTGTGTACAGAAAGCAGGACGGAGTGTTGGGCGTGTTTGTTTTTTGAGATCGAAGACAAACTACTTCTCTCCAGTTAAACTGTTTATTTTCTAATATCAGTGTCTCAAAGAATCTTGTACAAGAACCTTTTCTGTTTGGAACAGCCTCCCAGAAAAGGATAAAACCAAACGTGAACCTTTTATTCAGTATAGTCATGTGTGATTGGTTGTATAATAATAATAATGGATTAGATTTATATAGCCCTTTTCTGGGCACTCAAAGTGCTTCACAATGGATCCATTATTCATTCACTCACACATTCTCACTCTGGTGGTGGTAAACTACATTTGTAGCCACAGCTGCCCTGGGGCAGACTGACGGAAGCAGCAATCCACTCCTACGGCCCCTCCGACCACCACCAACATTCACACACCAGTGTGAGAGCAGCACTGGAGGCAAGGCGGGTAAAGTGTCTTCCCCAAGGCCACAACAGCACAGGACTAGGGGAGAGCGGGAATCAAACCGCCGCCTGTTCGATCATCGGACGACCCACTCTACCACCTCAGCCACAACGATTCAAATATTGAATGATGTGTGGTGAGGTTCATGGCTGGTGAGGCACTGACTCCTCAAGGGTCAGATTTACGATTGTAAGAACTGAAAAAGCATCTTATTTCACTATTCATCCAACAGCATGCAACTACTGATAATGCTTCATATCCCATCAGCCTTCCTCTTTCAATTACACTCACAAACCAACACAAACATAGATACAGGAACATATTTGTCTGACAAAGAACTATGGATAGAGCACCCATCTTGTGTTTTAAGTAATCCATCCATCCATTCTCTATACACCACTTTATCCTCACTAGGGTCATGGGGGGTGCTGGAGCCTATCCCAGCTGACTCTGGTGAAGGCAGGGGACACCCTGGACAGGTCACCAGTCTGTCACAGGGCTACATATACAGACACACAATCACACTCACATTCACACGTACGGACAATTTAGAGTAACCAATTCACCTCAGCATGTTTTTGGACTGTGGGAGGAAGCCGGAGTACCCGGAGAAAACCCACGCATGTACAGGGAGAACATGCAAACTCCATGCAGAAAGATCCCAGACCCAGGCTGGGATTTGAACCAGGGATCTTCTTGCTGCAAGGCGAAAGTGCTAACCACTACTACACTGTGCAGCCCTTAAGCAATTCATATATACTGTAAACAAATTAAAGATCAAATTACTTTTCTCTGCACTTTATTGTGCGATCAGCAGGAATAGTTCTCTCACATACATAAAAGACATTACACAGACTGCAGAAAGTCACGGTGTATAACGAATATTTCTGTAAAGTTCGTATTGGCGATATGCTGAGGAACAGAAACGGGCACGCGTCATGCAACCCAGTTTGTATTGGATCACGCAGTCAGACGTGAGGCACAGATCGCCCCTGCCTCACTCGGGGTTTCTGCCCTGGATTTGATCGGAAAAACCGAAATTCGGCAATTTTTAGTCAATAAAATGTCAGAAATGTGTAGTCATACTGCAAATGCATTTTTAACACAGATCAGTGGAAAATATAAATATTTATTTATGTACACTTTCTTTTTTCTTTTTTTGTCATGATGACTCACCTGTCTCCCTTGACCGCACGTCACTGAGACTAAAGGTGGAGATAAACTGTGGTTTAGACTTATTTTTCCCTTTAGTTGGTGCAAGGCATCTCTTGGCACGTGATTCATCCAATCCTCAGGAGCCGCACCTGTAAAAAGAACCTTCTGGAACCCTCTTCCTGCTCTCCACCAGTTAGTACCGCAATTGGACCGATTACTTGTAATTTCTTATTGGTGAATTTTATACTCAATCATATTATTAGTACTCCTAAAAACAAATAATGTCAAATACTGGCCATGTAACAACTTTAATGTGCACAGTTTAAAATAGAAAAGTTAAATAAATAACATAAATATGAATTAAATAAAACTAAACACATTTGAACTTTCTCTGAACTTTTGCTGAGCAGCTTTATTCTCATGAAATGATCCTGACAGAAATGTTTATCATCAGTACAATATAATAAATAACATAAATATCAATTAAATAAAACGGTAAAAAACTATAAAGTGCACACCGTCTTTGTGAATTAAGATTGGTGTTTATGAACAGCAACATGAACATTCTCAGGTTTGAGGCGATTTATTTGTTGTATGTATTAGTTTTTCTGGCTTTCAGTAGGTGTTAACTGCTGCAACAAAGCATTATGAGGACAAATAAGTATTCCACGAATTAAACATTTACTGGTTAGCTTTGTGTGTTCGAGGAGGTTTTGGGACTTCATCATCTTTTAACAACCACAGCTCCCAGAAATGTTTATTCTTGAAGTTTCAGTGATCAGAAACTGTGGAGATTGAGGGACCTGAACTCATGAAAACTCATTTTTACAGACCTGTTAGTTCTAATGTTGTGTTCCTATTGGACTTTTGTTGATGGTCTTCTTATTTTCATTCACTATAGAGTGCTCTGTAACACTGTTTAGTTTTAATTATTTCTCAGTAACAGACGGGACAAACGCTGTGTTTCTGATGCAGGTCTGAGTCTCTCACTAACATGGTCTTTACCTGATGTTGCAGATACTGAGGTGTCCTGTGTTTTTATGGAGAGATGCATCTTACCGTGCAGCTTCCAGGCCGGTCCTCAAGTCGTCATCGACTGGACTCAAATGAAAGGACTTCATGTGCACTTCTACTATGACAACCAAGACCAGCTTAAATATCAACACCAGATCTACAGAGACAGGACATCACTGTTCAAGGACCAGATCTCCAGAGGAAACGCCTCACTGCAGCTGACAGGAGTGAAGGTTCAGGATGAAGGAAGATATGATTGTTTCATCCAGACCAACAATGGACCAGAGGCTTCCTATATCAACTTAAAGGTTTACGGTACAGAAACAAGAAACACAGGAAACTCATGAGTTCTAAACAATTTTTGTGCGATGTATTTCTAAGAGAAAAGCATCAAGTATATTATTAGATGATCATCAAATATCTTTTTTCCTCCTCTTTTCCAGCTCCAGTCCATGAAGTGAACATCCAGCAGGTAGAAAACAGGATGAGCTGCAGCTCAGAGGGGATCTACCCTCAACCTGAGCTCACCTGGTCCACCACACCTCCATCCAACATCAACCTCCACAACACAACCACAGTCCAGCAGAATGAAGAGCAGCTTTACAGCATCAGTAGTTCTCTGATCCTCTCACACAGTCATACTGATCTGGTCTACAGCTGCACCGTCACAACTCCAACAAACAGGAGGAGAGCTGCTTGGAGGAAACTCAGTGAGGAAAACATCTCATCTCAACAATCCACTCACACATTATTGACTTGCTTCATTCTTGTCTTTTTCTCTTCCATCATTTCAGCTCCTATCAGTGGATCAACAAGTGAAACAATCATCACCTGCGCTGCCTCCAACTTTTCCTTCTCTCACCTGCTTTGGAGATTCAACCACAGTCAGATGATGGTGAAGCAGAGCAGGACTGATGGCAGCTCCACAGTCTCAGAGGAGTGGAGGCAGCAGGTGAAGGATGTGTCAGAGTCAGGAGACATCACACTGCAGGACTTATCTTCAGAGCAGGAGGGAATGTACACCTGTCAACTCAGTAATGCTGAGGAGACGCTGATAAGTGACACCTCTGTGAAGATAAGTGGAGGTAAAACAGCAAAAGTTCCTCTGATTATCTGGAAGATGTGTTTGACCTGCAGACATCAAAGATCACAAAACTCCATCATGGAGCTTCCAGAGACAGAAAATTAACTGAATCTTTTATATTTCAGGGAAATCAGTCAATGGAGGAATCATAGGTGGAGTGATTGGAGCTGTTCTGGTTCCAGCAGCAGCAGTCAGTCTGTTTCTGTTCTATAAAATGATAAAAGGTAAGAAGATGTTCTTCCTCCACTTTGGAATCCATTAATTGTTTGTTGTTTGTGTTGATGATGTTTTCTGAACATTTCTCAGGTCAACAAAAAGACAGTACAGAAAGATCAAATAATGAAGAAACCAGGTCAGTAAATGTTCTGTATTAAACTTCTCTGCTGCTCTGTGTGAACTACAATGGGTCTATTATCTGGTTAAATAAAATAAATAACAGTATGTGAGGGAACATGTTAAAGGAGGAAACTGTTGACGTGAAGTTAGTTTTACATTAAAATCACTGAAAAGAAGATACTTTAAAAAAAAAAAAGAAAGTATGAATCATGATTACTGTGAAGATTTATTTTTACTCTTTATACTGAGGAAGAACAAATAAGGAACTAGTTTTTATCTCTATATGTTGTGAATTTGATTTCTTTTTATTTACAGATGCATTAGAAGTGAAGATAAAGATCCAGAAAGTCTTGGAAACATAAACACTGGCTTATTGACTCTGCCAGAAGAACTCCAGTCCAGTCAGGACACCCTGGACCTCTGAGGTTTGACTGAACAAAGAGACTATGACATTAATGTGAAATGGATAGAGGATGTCTAGAAGTTTTGAAATTTCAAATCAGAAGGTTGAAGAAAAATGGTTCTAAAGCTCTGCCCGTACAGTTCCATGACATAACCTGACTCATGTTATGACCACCTCGTCTTTCTCTGTAGCTTTTCTCTTAGCTCTGCTTCCTAAGGCTACTCTTTTAGTAGTTCTACAATTCTACAATTCTACAATTTTATTTGGCAGATGCTTTTGTCCAAAGCGACATACAACACAAGCAAGAATTCAGACATAAGGAAAAACCTGTAGTAAGTGCAAAAAGTGCTTCAAGTGCGATTGGTCAAAGGTTGCAGAAGAAGAAGTAGTAGTTCTTTTCTGAATTCTATGTTCCTCTTTTTAAGTGGAATGTCCACAAGCTGAATGCACTCTGACCACACTAGATGAGTACAAGCACATCTGATTGAAGTAAAACCACTTCCCAGCTCTTGTCCCCCTTCTGGAGCAGACTGTGGATGTTCAGCTGTTAGCATTGCTAACCGTTTAGCCAAGTGAAACTGTGGCCCCACTACAGGAGCAGAAAACACACTGGGTTCAGATGAAACTATATAAAACATACAAAACACTAAATGCCCCAAAATAAACAAAATAAACAGAAACAACAACCAACCAATAAACAAAACAATCAAAATCAAAGCAATATAATTTCTTCAATCATACAAATGAAGCACTTTAATTATGGAGCATGTGGTTCATACATGCAATACACAGTCAACAGTTAAAAACTCCGATGGATATTTCCATGAAAAGGAAAAAACAAAATAAGGATGAGGAAAGAAATTCACCAGTCCAAAGCTCCACATGTTGAGCTACAAATTCTGGAAAAGTGTTTTGAATGGAGCTGTGTGAGCTGGAAACTAAGACAAGAAGAGATGATTCTGAAGCACTGATGTAATGTTTACTTAATCATTTTGTACCTCAAATGTTTAACTAAGAAAGCAGAAATGGGCATTTGTAAATCATTAACAGTAACATATCAGCTCTATTGTATTTATGTATTTATTTATGTTGATGTTTTCTACATCTCTTTATTAATGGACCGTCCTCCATGCCCACATAAACAACCACTTGACAAGAGACTGAATCCACTTTAAGAGACTGGATTGTTTTTATCTGATTTTTTTGCTGTTTATTAGTTTATTAAGATGTTTATCTTTTAGTGTGTGGTACAATTTTATTGATGTTTCTGTTACACTGTAGTCACTGATCAACAAACAAAATTTTGCTCTCTTGTGTATGAAAATGACTATAAAATCTTTGACCTACGTTTTCCCCACTGTGGCTTCAATTAAACAGTATTTTATCAACATCTTTTGTCACCTGTTTGTCATTTCCATCTTCCTTGTTGATGCTTCATTTTGTTGAGAAGAACGACAAATAATCAACGCTTACAGTCAGACAGGCTTCAGAATGCATGATGTTCAATGACAGTAAATCTGAGCTCCTGCAGCACGATTTTAAACAAATCTAACCTGGTGATAATAAATCCAGTGATCTGATGAAAGAATAAACAGCAGAATTTGAGCATTTATTAATCTGCCAACCTGAGCCCTAAAGTCAGAAATCCAAAGATACTCAATAAACTTTCCTTAAAGACAAAGAAAAGGAAGGAAATGCCTAAAAAAGACTCAGGATTAAACAGATTATTCTAAATATTCCACCGTTGATGAGAACAAAGACACCAGGAAGCAGCAGAGCTACAGCAAATCATCAAAGTTTATTTTCCTGCACATTTAAAAAGCAAATGAAAGCAGAAGCCTGAATGAACGAAGGAAAGAAAAGAAGTACAGTATGTATATATATATATATATATATATATATATATATATATATATATATATACATATATATATATATATATATATATTCTGCTTGTTATAATAAAATGTGTGAGATAAATAAACGCCAGAATCTCCAGACTTCTATAAATTCGGTGTGGAACTGACGTTCGGAAGGACCGTTTCTCCTCGGCAGGATTTTTAGACGGATCCTAACACCAAGTTAGCAGCCGGAAGCTCTGCTAACACCCGTTAATTAATCCTCTCCGGACTCAGGTCGTCGCTCACTAGCATGAAAACCATGTTGGCCATAATTTCTAACGCTCTTTGCAGGATGACTGGCCGGAATGCGGTGAGTCTGAGGCGGCTGGCGTCGAGCCGGAGCCCGCCTCTGAGCTCCATGCTAACCGCTAGCTAGCTTCGGTTTGTTTGGTTCGGGGCTGACCTTGTGAGCTGCGGCTAACGTTAGCATCAGCCGGCTAGTGTGACTTTTGCTTTGCAGTTTGCATGTTGTGGTGATTTGACTGCGTGTTATTCACCGACTAAATGCATTTTGTGCTCGGATAAACACACCCGGCTGCTTACCGGGTAGCATCACGTCTTTTTTCACTTCTCTGATCTTAAACTTCTGTGTTCGTGTGTCTCAGATTGTGGTGGTTTGCCTTCCTCAAACAGCTTCTACTGCCACAGACTCACTGATGTGATCATTACTGACCAGCATCTGCTTTAAAATCCACCCTCAGTATCATTACAGTGACTGTTTTACTTCTATAAAGGAGGCTTTTTTGTTGTGCTACATCAAAATGTACTTTTATTTAAATTTTCATGACAAATGATCGATTTTTACAATTTTATTTTCTGTAAAAATACATTTTAAAAAATCAACACAAGCTATTGAGATGATTACAACTTTTTCTGGATGTTTCTGGGATATTCGGTAAAAAACAACAACAAATAAATTAGCCAAATCCTGTGAAACATAATCATCTGTTGAGGCTTTAAAATAATCTTTTAAGTTGTAGAATTTAACATCGACTTCGTGTTTTGTAAAAATTCATAACTCAAGAAGTATTGGGAACAGAGCTTTGGGATTTTACAAGATTCCGGGATTTAGGTAGAAGTTTTTGCAAGATTTTATTGTATTTTTTTCAAGAAACTCCATGACCTCAGCTGGGAGATTCAGATGACTCCTATCGGAACCGTTTATCCTCCTGTGGATTCAATAAATAGCAGATTCTGGTTCCAGTCAGAGCATGTCTGTGTTGTTCTGTCGGCTGCATGTCGGGTTTGTTGTGGTGCATCAGAGGCAGCAGCTTCCTACAGGTTCTCACTATAAATCCTGACTTTCTGTTTTTTTTAAGACTAAAATCTTTTCCTGAAAACAAACCGTTTTTCACTGAGCGACCGTAGGAACCGTGCTGCTTCACTTCCAGCTTTCACTCTTCCCTTCCTGCTTCCTCTCCTTGTTTATTCACACAAACGCACAACAATCCCGATTTATTTCTGGCTTCTCTCCCTCCTCTCCTCCCTCCTCCTCCCCGTCGCCTGAACCTTAGGGAGCCCAAACAGTGTCGGAGGTAAGAAGTCTGCAGGTCCTGACTTCAGAACCACAGATCACACTCACAAATCTGTTCTCTTCATGTGTCTTTAGCCAGTTTTTAGCTTTTAGACTTCACCTAACATGCTCATTCCACATTTGATTCTTGTGTTTTTATTTATCTTCTAACATGATTTATGAGTAGAATCGCCTCTGTCATGTTGAATCCCAGCGATATTTCACATCGGCACAGCATGTAGCTTCAGTTCCAGCGCTAAAATGAGCAGAAAATCACTGTTTGATGGATTAATAATCACAAAAAACAGACGTAGGGGCGAAATAGTTCACATTAAAGGCGACTAAACCAACAAATTAGACAAGAAAAATATGACTGACGTTAAAACCAATATAATGTGCTTAATTTTACTGTACAAGGAATAGCTATTTATGCTACCACACTGTAAATGTGTTCTAAAACTGCATTTACAATCTAATTTATGCATACATGTTGCTAAATATGTAACGGCGGTCTGTGAATCTGTACAACAGCCAACAGTTTGAGATGTTAGAAGTAGCGGATCATTACCTCAGTTATTATTTTATTAATATAAATCTATCAGGAACTAATAAAAACTGGAGTAATTATCAATGTTGTTGCTGCAGCTAATGCTAAGTTAGCTATACCCACAAAAGAAATGATTATGTCCAATTACAGATTAAAAGGGCAAAACACGAAGATATTAGTCCATGATGCTGCGTTTTCAAGGCAAAAACTGGAATAAATATCAATATTGTTGCTAATGCTAAATGCTAAGGCTAGCAGGACCTAAAGGCAGTAAAAGATGCAGATTTAACATTTTATATCAAGTCCAATTTATTTGTTTCATGCAAAGTCTCCACAAAAAACAAGCAGCAGAAGAGATGAGATATACAGAAGAATTAAAACAGTTTTACAGCATGAGTATAAAAGATTGTAAATATAAATAAGTGGCTACAGAAGACGATAAAAATATAAAGGGGCTCTTGCGGCGTTGTCTGATTATAAATTCACAGCATTTAGGCCCACAAGGTAACATTATTTTAACATCTTGTTTATTAATTCTTTCCATAAATGTGTTTAAATATCTCATTTAACCCAAAAAATATCCGTCTGAGTGGGTGGAATGCACATATTTTTCATTTTAGTGATCTTTAAAGCAACAACCCCCCAGAAAACCCGTTTATTTTCAGCGACAGAAACCAGATCTGCGTTTAATGTGAGACTAAAAGTTGTGCCGGTGGTGAAATGAGGGCCTGGTTGTCGTCCTGCTGTGTCTCTCATCGTTCTAGACTCCACCTAGCTGCTGCTGCTTCACCTGTAGCCTCTCAACAGCTGACTCTGGCTGTGCTCTGCTCTGATTGGTTGGCTCCTGTGTCCCCCAGCTGCTGACTGGCCTGTCAGAGTACGTCGCTCTAACGTCGCCGCCGCCGCCCGCCTCGGCTCAGACCCAGAGGCAGCCGCCTAAACCACCGCCAGTCAGTACTAGAGCTGCCCAGTTAGTTAGCGGCCAAAGCAGCGAGCAGCCAGTGGGCCCAGTAAGGACCAGAATCTCCTCCATGTCTGTCTGCTCACTAACAGGGCTGGGACCCAAACGCAGCTGCTGCAGGGAAAAAAACACAGAAAATTCTACCTTAAAGTGGCTATTGGCTGCTGTATTAACTCTTGGTCTTCATTATTTTATCTGTTTTTTTTTACAGAAAATGCATGGAATCACTAACTAAAAGTATTGAAAAACAAAAATCACGAACTGAAGGTGTCAAAAATCAGGTCTAGGGAACCAAACCAGAGCTTCTGCATGGCAACAGGACAGGGGGGGAAAAAAATTCCAAAAAAGAGAGAAATGTGTTCTGAAGTGACTATTTGCTGTTGTATTGGTACTTGGTAAGGATTATTTTATTAGTTTTTTTTACAGGAAACGTATGAAATCACTAACATAAGGTGGATGTAGGCTAAAAAGCAAAGCTAAGGAACTTAACCAGAGCTTCTGCATGGCAACAGGGCAGGAAAAACCTCCCAAATAATGGAAAATTCTATCTTAAAATGGCTATTGGTAGAGTTTGCTCTTTGAATTAGTGCATTTTTACAGGTTAACTGTAAACCCAGTGCAGCAACTAACAGTTCTCATCCTGATTTGTTTTTTTGTTTGTTTTTTTTTTACATTTCTGAGTGATGTGCTCATTATTTAGTCAGAAAATTGCACAAAATTCTTTTTTTTATTCCTAAAACACAGATATATTTAATTTACAGAGCTATAAAACAACTAAACCTCATATTTGAGAAACGAGAAGCAGAATATTTGGCTTTTTTTTTTTTACTTGTTAAATGATTGATTATCATTTATTTTCCACAAAAACCTTAATTTACCAAAACCTAAATGACATTCACACCAGGATTTGTTGTTTGAAAGCCTTCGTTTAGTTGTTTACAAGCTTTTTCCATGGAAAAGAGCTGGACTTGATAAAAGCTTTAGAATGTAACTTGAACTGCGGCGTAGGGCTTCATCTGAGCAATATTTTCATTCCTGAAATGATCTTTTCACTACTTTTGTTACAGTTTTGGCTCTAAAATGTGAAATAATAGTGGAAACCTTTTCCAAAATGCAAAGATGAATTAGTTAAAACACCTTTTTTTTCCTAATTAGTCACCTAAAAACGCCAATGTATGTATTTTAGTGGCATTTAAGGGTAAGAAAAATGCAAATATTTACATTTAAAAAGTGAAACTTGTGTATTTATGAGAGTGTTACTTCTGAATATTACCTTTAGTTTATTATTAATGATGTAAATGCAGATTTTCCTCACATATCTGCATTTTCTACGTGAATATTTCATTCTTAAACCTGCAGATTTATGAGTATTTTCTCCAACCCTGTTACTGACCTCCATAGTTTCAGTCTGTTCTGGTATAAAAAAACCCAAACCTGATCCACCTGAACCCATCCAGCCGCTGTGATGAGGAGGGCAGCCCGTCTGTGGAAACCGGTGTGATTTAAGTTTCCTGAACCGTTAATGCTGTTTTAATGAGTCCTGTTTGGTTTGTTTTGTCTTTCCCAGGGTGCCAGAGTCGTGGTTTCCCGCTCTTTTGCTGACTTCACACCTCAGGCAACGTTTGACATCAAGGTAGGTTCAAACAGAAACCTCAGACTGCAAGAAATGATGACAACTGTACACAAACTACCGGCTAAAAGGTTTAGAACACCCCAGTGTTTTCAGCTTTATTTATTGTAAATTCTGCATGTTAACGTCTCTTTGTTCTCTGAAATGAAAGCATAGAACAAATAAACAAATGAAGTTCAAACATTCCACAATAGAAATCAGATATTCTTCAGAAAGTGTGACTCTTCTTCTGTGGTTTCTCAGTCTGTCAGCTGTTGTTTCTTCTCTGGGTTGTAGCCGCAGACCCACATCTCCACCCAGCACGTTTCTTGTGGTCAAATCTGCCATAAAACCGCTTTAAATTCTCATGTTAGTTCTTGTACATGTTAAAAACAGAATAATCTCTCTGTCTATTTGGTTTTTTTAAGTTAAATGAGTCAAATGTTTAGTAAAAGTGCCGTGTTTTCCATCAGAAATGCGACCTGCACCGGCTGGAGGAGGGTCCTCCCCTGAAGGCGGAGCTGACCAGGGATCAGGGCCTTCAGTATTACCGGACCATGCAGACGGTGAGACGCATGGAGCTGAAGGCAGACCAGCTGTACAAGCAGAAGATCATCAGGGGCTTCTGTCACCTGTACGACGGACAGGTGGGTTCCTGATCAGCTTACATTCATGCTTTTTAATAGAATAGCATAAAAATGGTTCTTTTTCTTCAACAGGAAGCTTGTGCTGCAGGAATCGAAGCCTCCATCAACCCCACCGATCACCTGATCACGGCCTACCGCGCCCACGGATACACCTACACCCGCGGAGTCTCCATCAAGGAGATCCTGGCCGAGCTCACGGGTGAAAGACGTTATAAAATCAGAATTTCTGCAGGTTAATCTTAGTTTAATATGTTTAAAGTTATATCTCGTGTCTTCATGTCTCCTCTCAGGTCGTAAAGGGGGCGTGGCCAAAGGGAAAGGAGGCTCGATGCACATGTACGCTCCACACTTCTACGGAGGAAACGGCATCGTGGGCGCGCAGGTAAACGCAGCCTAAATATGTCAGAAGAAGTTTTAAAGTGGAGCTTTACCAGCAGAATTCTTTATTAGACTTTGCGTCAGTGCCGTTACCTCTGTTACCTGTATATTATCTCTGATCTTACCTGTACGTTAACCCTCCTGTTACCTGTATATTATCTCTGATCTTACCTGTACGTTAACCCTCCTGTTACCTGTATATTAACTCTGATCTTACCTGTACGTTAACCCTCCTGTTACCTGTATATTATCTCTGATCTTACCTGTACATTCACCCTCCTGTTACCTGTATATTATCTCTGATCTTACCTGTACGTTAACCCTCCTGTTACCTGTATATTATCTCTGATCTTACCTGTACGTTAACCCTCCTGTTACCTGTATATTATCTCTGATCTTACCTGTACATTCACCCTCCTGTTACCTGTCCAGGTGCCTCTGGGAGCAGGTATCGCTCTGGCCTGTCAGTACCAAGGCAACGATCAGCTGTGTGTGACGCTGTACGGAGACGGAGCAGCCAATCAGGTAAGATGCTGACCAGGTTTACCTTTGGATGATGTAATTATATTTTCAGTTAGTTTCCAGGTTCTTGTATCTTTGATAGAATTAGCCTCAGATCTTCTGTTTGAATCTAAAGTCCAGACTGACTCGGGTTGATGAGATGGAGACTCTTTCCAGAGGGTTTAAAACTTGATAATCAGACGGGTATTTGACAGGTTTATGTCTTAGATGTATTTTGTTCTGGACTGGTTTTGGAACTGGGTTTGGACTAGTTTGGTAGTGGTCTAGGACTGTTTTAGACTGGACTTGAACCATTATTTTGGACGAGGTTTAGAGCGGGTAAGGACTTGATTTAGGACTTGGATTTGTTGCTGGTTTCGGACTGGTCTTGGCTTGGATTAGACCTTGGTTTAGGACTGAACTAGGGATTAGTTTTGGACTGGTTTAGGACTGAGCTTTATTATGTTATTCTGTTTAAATACCAGATGGATATAAAGAAGAATGAGATGATGTAGATACTAAGCCATAGAAGTGTTGAAGCCAAATGACTCTAAATTAGTCATTTTTGTAGCACGAGAACCCATAAATCCCTGTTGATTGATTGACTGATTGTCGTCTCTCTGCTCAGCTGTTCTGCTGTCGTTTTTCGTCCAATCAGGGCCAGCTGTTCGAGTCGTTCAACATGGCCGCCCTGTGGAAGCTGCCGTGTATTTTCATCTGTGAGAACAACAAGTACGGGATGGGAACGTCTGTGGAGAGAGCTTCAGCCAGCACCGACTACTACAAGAGAGGAGACTTCATACCAGGAATCAGAGTGAGACACAGATAGATAGACTAGAAGTGTTAAACATGGAGGTCTTGGGCAGCAGCTGCAGCGTGCCGTTGGGCCGTACGCTGCAGCTGGCCTGTATGAACCCAGATTATAACAGGAATGACTGATGGTCCGTCCTGGCAGTTGCAGGTGTGAGCATTCATCCAGCTGTCTGATGCTCATGTATGATACTGCACACACTCACACACATCCAGCTGGACCTGCAGAACGACTACAAATACTCCTCTGATATTCGTAAAGGCGCTGGAGTTTAATAGCTGCAGTTTTGGTGTTCTCTGGTCTCCTACAGGTGGATGGGATGGACGTTCTGTGTGTCCGAGAGGCCACCAAGTTCGCTGCAGATCACTGCAGGTCTGGAAAGGTGAGATCAGGGATAAAACTGAGGATTTAAAGTTCTTCTACCAGAACGGAGTGAAGGTTTGGATGGTTAATTACCTGCTTTGTGTTTCAGGGTCCTATCATAATGGAGCTGCAGACCTACCGTTACCATGGACACAGCATGAGTGACCCGGGCGTCAGGTGAGTTATCTTCAACCCCGAGCTTCTGTTTCTGGAGTTTGGTGGATGTTTGGTTCATTTATTCAGACCGTGGTGTTGAATCACTGCAGCTATCGAACCCGGGAGGAGATCCAGGAGGTCCGGACCAAGAGCGACCCCATCTCCATGCTGAAGGAGAGGATGCTGAGCAACAACATGGCGTCTGTGGAGGAGTTCAAGGTGAGGAAACGACTTTTTACAGAGTTTAAAGCAATTTTGGACTGGACTCTGACTCTGACTTTAGGCTGGTTTTGGACTGGTTTTAAGCCGACTTTAGGCTGGTTTTGGACTGGTTTTAAGCCGACTTTAGGCTGGTTTTGGACTGGTTTTAAGCCGACTTTAGGCTGGTTTTGGACTGGTTTTAAGCTCACTTTAGGCTGGTTTTAAGCTGGTTTTACAGTAAGTTTGGATTGGTTTTAGGCTGGTTTAAATATCTCTATTTCATACTTAAGTCTCAAGCAAGTCATAGATGATTACGCAGAGGGAACCTGATGGCTTTAGAAGGTATAATTCTGACTACATGACCTCAAAAAGACACAAAATAAGCATGAAAAGAAACGACCACAAAAACACAGAAAATTGACTCCAAAAGAGACAAAATGATCTCAGAATAATAAAGAAAAGATGACGAAACCTGCATCCTTACAGCATTTATTTAGAAAATGTCCTTCTAAATGTGATCTTTTCCATCCAATCAGGAGATCGACGTGGACATCCGTAAGCAGGTGGAGGAGGCGGCTCAGTTCGCCACTTCAGATCCAGAGCCGCCGCTGGAGGATCTCTGCAACCACATCTTCTGCAACAACCCGCCGCTGGAGGTCCGTGGGACGAACCCCTGGTCCAAGCTGAAGTCTGTCAGCAAGACCTGAACCCAGACCTCCAGATGCAGTCCGACCCTGACAGGTAGTCCTCCCAGAACTAACCGGAGCTCCGTCGCTGCACCACAAACTTCCTCCGTCGGCTTTAGATCTCAGCACCTTAACAGGACTTTACCTGGAACCTGCCCGTGTTATTTATCTGTAGTTTTTATAGACTTCCTGTTTGTCCGTTTGTTTGTTCTGCTGCTCATGGAGTTGTGCAATCATCAAAGACCAGAAGATGCTGCAGGGCTGCACTAGAGACGCACAAAACCCACATTTCACTTTGTTTCATCCACGGTAAACATTCCTCCGTGTTTATCCAGCATTTTAAAGTGTGCTTTTATTTTTTAGTGTTTAAATGTGAAAATGTGCAGAAGCTGTTTGAGACTCTCCTCAATCCAAGGAATCGTCTCCAACTAAATCCAGAATATTCTCATGTCAGTTTTTGTTTACTGAGTGAGTTGTTTGTTTTTGAAAAAACAAGAAAGGATTCAGTATGTTGAGATAAGAAGTTTAAAGGTGTACACAGTAACAGCAAAAAGGGTTTTTAAATAGTTTTCATTTTCTACAGTGCAAACCAGAGGGTGTCAAACTCATTTTAGCCCAATTTGAGAAAAACCATCCCATAATAACCTATAAATAAACACAACTCCACATGGTTTTCATTGTTTTAGTGCAAAAATTCTGAAGATTTGACAAGTTGCAAACCAACAAGAAATGGACATAAATGAGATTTTTTTTTTTTTAAATTACAGAAAAAGAAACGAATCAACGAAAAAAATAGACAAAAAGGAAACGCAAAACAACGAAAACTCAAACGACAGGAAACAAAACAAAAATAGAAAAAATGAGACAAAAAAGTTACAAAGTGACAAAAAAGGACACAAATGAGACCAAATGCCCAAACAAGAAACAAAACAGACAACAAACACAAAACAATGAAAAAAAAACAAAACACAAAATGACAAATTCAAGTGAGACAAAAAGGAAACGCAAAGCAACAAAAATGTCAAAAGTCAGACAAAGAAAAGACAAAAAAACGACCAAAACAAGACAAAATACTATAAAAATGAGACCTAAAAGAACAGTGAGCAGTGTATTGGACATTATGGTGTGATTATGATGTTAATGTCTTCTCTGGAATTTTTACAACTTGACGGCTGAATTGGACCCTCTGGAGGACCGCTTTTGGCCCATGGGCCTCATGTTGGACACCCCTGGCGTAGAACAAAGCTGAATATATCAGAATTTATTAACTAGCACATTTGGGTTAATATAAGAAGAAAGCTTCCATTAAAGACAAACAGTGGTGACTTCAATCAATCTAAATTATGCATTTGTTTTACTCACTCTATATAGAGTTACTATAAAAAATATTGACTAGTATGCATGAAAAATGACTCTTTAAATAATAAATTGGCTGATTCAAAGGGGAAAACTTCAAAAGGGCACTTTTTATTGGCACAGTTTTGTTTTATACTGCAGAAAATAAACAAAAATCCTTGACTGAGTCGCTAAATATGAACTTCTAGCTTCCACTTTATGTGCATGGATTGAGTCTTTGAGTTACATTCACAGTTGGACATTATTTTATGATGCAATGGATGCTCTAAACTTTTATCCAGAGCTATTATGGTGGCAGAATCAGAGAACCACTCCCCTAAAACCAGCTTTCTGTTCACAATCGTCCTGTTTGACTCTCCCAGACGAACAATATTGGTGTTTGTTGGTGAAAAGTTGCAGGAGACTGAAGTTTTGAAGGAGCCAGCCTCCTCTTGTGCTGGAGAATCGATGCACTACAGTTTGTTTTGGTCATTTTCAGGTTTTCTGGACACTTTGGGGGTAATTCTGAGTCTGTTATAAAGAAGAAACTAGTGTCCTTCATGCACATCCTTAATTATATTTTACTGTTACTGAGCTTGTACAGAGATGAAGCTTTACTATTTATGTGTGAATGGTGGAAGGCTGTAGACTGTCTGTAAAATAAAGTCTTTAAAGAAACTGTTGAGTCTGTTTTTATTTATTATTGAACAATTGAGGAAAATATGTGCAAATGTGACGCTGAACGGCTGAAAGGTTAAACTGTCAAAACAACACATCAGAAAAATCACAAATGTTGAGATAAATGAAGAAAAATGGGGCGAGAATTGAAATTACACGAGCTGTTGTTCCGCCATCTACCACTAGGTGTCACTAGAAGGCTGAAAATGAGTTGATTTTATTCCTCCAAAGTCATGGAAATGTTCTGAGTTTATCACACAGCAAAGTTTTGGTTTATTGTTCAGATAATTTGAATAAAATGCAGCATTTCAAGAAGCTTTCCCATCTAAAAACAAGTCAAGATGGAAGAAAAATAGCCATAATGTTCAGTCAAATCAGTAAATCTGCATTACTTCCAGATTTTGTACCAAAATGAAGTCTCATTAACAAAACAAGTCTTAATCTTGAAGCATTTGATTAATGCTGAATTGATGCATCGTGTTGCAACTTATGCTGCATTTCTGCATGTTTTTACCTGATATACATTAATTTTTTTTCAGCTAATGTGGTCATGAATCTTAATTTTTTGTGAGATAAGCAAAAGCCACCCACTGTTCTCTGTTTAACGAGGCAGACACTTTAATGTTTAATGCTTTAAATAATACAACAAATGAAGCATGCCTGGACAAAACCAATGGAACGCTCATAAGATGAAAGAAAACTGTGATACTAACTGAAGTATCAGATCATTTGTTTTTGCAGAGTAAGTTAAAGTTCAGTCAAAACCGGTCATTCCAGATGTTCCTTCCCCCATCAGCGCTTTCCAGTTAATTCTAAGGAATCCTGAGGTGTTCCCAGGTTGGATGGGATACGGGATCCCTCCAGCGAGTTCTGGGTTTCCTCCCAGGTGGACACGCTCGGAAAACCTCCAAAGGAAGTCAGCTAGGAGGCATCGCAATCAGATTTTCAGAACCATCCTCAACTCCAGGTCTTTTATTTCAGAAGAGTTGTCTAGAATAGGTTAAAGTTCAGTTCTTTCCACAGTTTCTTCTTATTTTATCGTAAACCCGAGTGCAACTTGTGCTACATTTTCCCATCACTGGTGAACAAGATCCCAAGATACTTTACATCTTTTGCTTGGGGCAACACCACCACCCCAACCCATAGGGAGTGATCCACCAGTTTCTGGCAGAGATGTGATCCTCGGGTCTCCAGACTGGACACCCTCCTCCCCCCGGCTGCACCTTGAGATCCATGAACTCCACAAACAGGATCAAAGACAAAGGTCAGCCTTGACAGAGTCCAACAGCCAAAGAAAGTGTGTTTAACTGTGCTGCTGTCACTATGGTTGTACAGAGACCAAATCGGTACCCCATACTCCCACAGTACCCCCTACTGAGACCCTCGAGGAACACGGTCATAGGCCTTTTCCAAATCCACAAACACGTGTGAACTGGCAGGTCAAACTCCCATGACTACCTCAACAGCTCTGCAAGGGTAAAGAGTTGACCCACCGTTCCGCAACCAGGATGGAATACATATTGCTCCTCCTGAATCCGAGGTTCGACGTTCGGTTGTTGCCTCCTTTCCAGCACCCTGGAATAAACTGGAAATGTGATACCCCAATAAGTGGAGCACACCCTCCGATCCCGCTTTTCAAAAATGGGAACAACCACACCGGTCTGCCACTCCACAGGCACTGTGCCCACGCAACACTGAAGAGGCTTGTCAACCAAGTTGTTAAGTTGTGTCTCTTCATGCTTGTTTTGTGTCTTTTCTGTCTCATTTTGGGTCTTTTTTGTCTCTTTATACTTGTTTTGTGTCAATTAGTCATGAATTAAACGCCAATACTGTAGTTGTTACCTAAAGGCAGCCTCCTCCTGGCGTGACGCGGCGTGACGTAGCGCTCTGACGGACAGGTAAGCCGACACCGGCCGCCATATTGGGAAGCAGCGGAAGAGAGAGAGAGAGAGAGAGAGAGAGAGAGAGAGAGAGAGAGAGAGAGAGAGAGAGAGAGAGAGAGAGTGAGCGAGAGCGGTGGAGGGAGGAAGACTGAAGATAAGTCAATCAGTTTCCGAAAAAGGGCGTCCTCCTCCTCCTCCACCACCACCTCCACCTCCTCCTCATGTTTGTCTCTCCGGAGGAAGGGGCGGTCTCAGCGCCGCAGCAGATCCGGAATTAGCCCGTGTCCGCTCGGCTCCGCTCGGTCCGTCGCTCGGTCGGTCGGTCGGTTCGGTTCCAGCCGAGACAGAAACCGAAGCTCCAACCAGCCAGAAAGAAGAAAAAAGAAGAAGGAGAAGCAGAGAAAGACGGGGGGAGGGACGAGCCGAGTGGGGCAGCAGAGAGGAATAAACAGAGAAGAAGAGAGAAAAGTCCGGGCAGAAGGAGGAGAAGATGCCGCTGGCTCAGCTGGCGGATCCCTGGCAGAAGATGCCTGTAGGGGGGACGGCCGGAGAGGTGAGACCCGCAGACACACGCTCCGCTCCGGGCGGACTCCCTGGCAGCCCCGGGGCAGTTTGGGCTGCAGCACCGTGGAGGCAGTTTACTGTAGGAAATACCCCACACACGGGCAATTAGTGTACAGGGGCAACACGAGGAGACTTGAAATCGCTGGTAGAGCTCTACTGACACCCAGGAAGCTCCTAAAGAGGCAACAAATGGGGTTAAAATACAGCAAAAAAGTAACTTACAACCACTGTAAAGACTCAAACAAGCTCTAGAATATTCTTAAATAGTAAATTAGTGCTGCAGGACTTACTGAAGTTGTGCAAAAATCACGTTTCAGTGCTAAAAAAATGAGTTGAAAATGTCATACAGTGCAAAAATCTAATGTTGTGGTCAATTATAATTAGATTATACTTTACTGACAGCAGCAACTACACCTAAAGCTCCTACAGAATCACCAAGTGTGACTAAAATACAGCATAAAGTTACATAAAATCACTGTAAAAACTCAAACAAGCTCTAAAACCTTCATAAATAACAAATTAGTCCTGCAGCGCACACTGAAATGTGCAAAAAACCACATGAAAGTGCTAAAAAAGTGGGCTAAAAATGTCACAAAGTGCAAGAAAGTGATGTTACAGAGTCAAAATTACATTATATTGTTATTAACAGCTTCAAGGACCAGTAATGCTTTCAGAGAGTCACCAAATCTGATTTAAATACATCATGAAGTGACATAAAATCCCTGTAAAAACTCAAACAAGCTCTAAAATCTTCATAAATAATAAATTAGTGCTGCAGAACTCACTAAAGTTGTGCAAAAATCACCCGAGGAAGGTCATAAACAATTACAGCAGTCAACAAATGAGATTAAAATACAGCATAAAGTTACAAATATCACTGTAAAGACTCAAACATGCTCCAAAACCTTCATAAATATTTAATTAGTGCTGCAGGACACAGTAAAATATGCAAAAAAGTCATGTTTCAGTGCTGAAAAAATGAGTTGACAATGTCAGAAAGTGCAAAAAAGTGATGCTACAGTGAGCCAGAATTAGATTATACTATTACTGACAGCAGCAGCTACACCTAAAGCTCCTATAGAGACACTACATATGATTAAAATACATCATAAAGTGACATAAAATCACTGTGAGGACTGAAACATGCTCTAAAATCTTCATAAATAACAAATTAGTGCTGCTGGAAACGCTACAGTTGCGCAAAAATCGCCCGAGGAAGGTCAGAAACAACATCACTCAACAGATGGGATTAAAATACGTCATAAAGTCACTTAAAGTCACTGTAAAGACTCAAACAAGCTCTAAAATCTTCATAAATAATAAATTAGTGCTGCAGGACACATGGAAAGGTGCAAGAATCATGTTTCAGTGCTAAAAAAATGGGCTGAAAATGTCATAAAGTGTCAAAATGTGATTAAAATTGAATTATATTATGAAGAATAGAAGGAAGATTTGATAAAAAGTCACAGAAATATTAAAATAGTCTAACAGATGCTGCAAATATGAGCAAAAAGGAGCATTATGGTGTGTTTTAGTGCTAAAAATGAGGTTTAAAACACTGTAAAGTAAAGAAATGTGACAGTACAGTTAGTAAAAACAACTTTATCTTCTCCGTGTGCTCGAATACCAAAATATAAAATCTGATTCTAAATGGTTTTGGACCAGTTTATCAATGGTTTTAGATTGGTTTTTGAATTTGGTTTTGGACTACTGGTTTTAAATGGTTTTGGACTGGTTTTTATTGTTTTTTCTAGCATTTTTTAACAGTTTTTGTGTTGGTTTTGAAGGTTTTGTATTGATTTGGAAATCTTTTGAATTTGATTTTGGACTACTAGTTTTTAACTGGTTTTGAATTGGGTTTTAACTGGTTTTGGACCAGTTTATCAATGGTTTTAGATTGGTTTTGTAAAGCATTTGAATTTGATTTTGGTCTACTGGTTTTTAACTGGTTTTGGATTGGTCTTTTATGGGTTTTGTAGCAATTTTAAACAGTTTTTGTATTGGTTTTTAAGGTTTTGTATTGGTTTTTAAATGGTTTTGGAAATCTTTTGAATTTGATTTTGGACTACTAATGTTTGTAACTGGTTTTGGTCTACTGGTTTTTAACTGGTTTTGGTTTAGTGGTTTTTAACTGGTTTTGGTCTACTGTTTTTTACTGGTTTTGGTCTACTGGTTTTTTTTACTGGTTTTGGTCTACTGGTTTTTTTTACTGGTTTTGGTCTACTGGTTTTTAACTGGTTTTGGTCTACTGGTTTTGGTCTACTGGTTTTTAACTGGTTTTGGTCTACTGGTTTTTAACTGGTTTTGGTTTAGTGGTTTTTAACTGGTTTTGGTCTACTAGTTTTTACTGGTTTTGGTCTACTGGTTTTTACTGGTTTTGGTCTACTGGTTTTTAACTGGTTTTGGTCTACTGGTTTTGGTCTACTGGTTTTTAACTGGTTTTGGTCTATTGGTTTTTTACTGGTTTTGGTCTACTGTTTTTTTTACTGGTTTTGGTCTACTGGTTTTTTACTGGTTTTGGTCTACTGTTTTTTTACTGGTTTTGGTCTACTGGTTTTTTAACTGGTTTGGGATTTTTTAAAAATGTTTTTGGATTGTTTTGTAAATGGATTTGAATTGGTTTTTAACTGGCTTTAGATTGTTTTAACTGGTTTTGGGCTGTTTTTTTAAACTAATTTTGGATTGGTTTTTCAATGTTTTTGGATTGGTTTTAAAATGTTTTTGGATTGGTTTTTAAATGTTTTTGGATTGGTTTTAAAATGTTTTTGGATTGGTTTTAAAATGTTTTTGGATCGGTTTTTAAATGTTTTTGGATTGGTTTTAAAATGTTTTTGGATTGGTTTTTAAATGTTTTTGGATTGGTTTTTAAATGTTTTTGGATCGGTTTTAAAATGTTTTTGGATTGGTTTTAAAATGTTTTTGGATCGGTTTTTAAATGTTTTTGGATTGGTTTTAAAATGTTTTTGGATTGGTTTTTCAATGTTTTTGGATTGGTTTTAAAATGTTTTTGGATTGGTTTTTAAATGTTTTTGGATTGGTTTTTAAATGGCTTTAGATTGGTTTGGCCTACTGTTTTTTCATGTGATTTTTGTGCTGGCGTTTTACTGGTTTTAGACCAGGACTGTGGATTTGGATCATCCGTTGCAGAATTCTTTACTCTTCTGGTTGAAAACACTTCTCAGACTGGACTCTGTTTAATATTGACTGATTAATTATTGGTTTATGTCTGGTTTTAGTCAGATGTTTGTCTCGATCTTAAATGGAAACTCTGATTTAAAATGTGATTATCACTTTAAAATCAGATTTTTAGTCTAATTTTGTCACTTTTTTAAAACGGAAAATCAGATTTTTAGTCTGATTTTTCCATTCAAAAGAAATGACAAAGTCCTGATTTCATAAAACTGCACTAAAAGCGGATTCAATTCACACAAAGGATTTGCAAAATACAGTTTTATCAAAACATTGCAGTGGTTTTCTGGCCACATAATAATGAAACTCTGCTAAAAAGCTCAGTAATATTTTGCAAAAAGTGTATTTAACCCCAAAATCAATCAAACCAGTCTATTTGTGCTAAATAATGCCGTTTTTTCTTCTTCTAGCCACCTAGAATCAGATTTAGACGCTTTAGGCTATTGTAAGGACAATAAAATGACGTTAAATTAGATTAGTAAGCATTATAAAGGGACACAAAGTGCACATTAGAAGCATTAACGCACAGTTAGGAACATAACCGTGACCATAAATCACGACTGGGTGCAGCGGACGCTCAATAAAAGCTCACAAATGCATGAAATGTGGCCGTACTCTCCGTAGAAGTCGATAAAACGCTGCAGATGCTCACAGGAATGTCACGTTCTGAATGAGAGCTGCTCCACCAAAGAGGACCTCAGTGTTCAACTAGACCAAAGTCAGTCATAAAGCGACACAAAGAGCTCCTGTTTGCAGATTTTTAAATCAGTTTAACCCTTTGTTTTATGCTGAAATGATAAGAGGACGAACAAGAGCAGATAAACCAATCAGTCGACTAAAAAGTACAAAAATATGAGAATAAATTCAGTATTTGGTTCTACAAAAACTGAAAAATAAACACCATTGGAGCATTATTGTCAGTGATAATAATAATAATAATGATGATGATAATTATTATTAACAATTTTTAAAAATAAAAGTGTATTATTAATAATGATTATAACAATAATAAGATTTGTCTTGACTGGTTTTGAATTAATTTGAATTATTATTATTATTATTATTATTATTATTATTATTATTATTTTAATAACAACAATAATATTAAAAATATAACAATATTATTAATAGTGATAAATATAATAATTATTAATAACAATTTTTAAAAATAAAATTGTATTATTATTAGTATCATCATTGTTTTTCTTTATCTTCTTCTTCTTAATAATAATAATAATAATAATGATAAATAACAATAACAATTATTATAATAAAATTTTAAAAATATGATTATATTTGTTGATATTTGTGTTTGTGGGAAATAAACTGGTTTTCCTTTTTTAATGCTTATATGTTATAAACTCAGAAAAAAAAATCACATGTTTAAAAAAAAAGCTGCTCATAAAATCCACTTTGAAAATCTGTCTTTTTACAAACAGACATTTTGTTTCTTCTTGGGTCATTTTGCGTCATTTTTTGTCTATTTGGGGTGATTTTGTGTGTTTTACTGCCATATTGCGTTCATTTGGGATCATTGCGTCTCTCCTTACAGTCATTTGTGTTGTTTTGTGTCCATTTGGAGTTATTTTTGTGTCTTTTTCTGGTCCTTTTTGCACACTTTGTACCGTTTTGTATCTGTTTGGGGTCTCTTGTTACCATCATTTTTGCAGTTTGTGTCCAGTATATGTGATTCTGTGTCTTGTTGTTGTAGCTTTCTATAGTTTGAATCCTTTTAGAGTCATTTGCGTCTCTTTACGGTCCTTTTTGTGCCTTTTACTGTCATTTTGCATCCATTAGAGGTCATTTTATTTCTTTTCATGGTCTTTTTGTGTTGTTTTTTTGTCTTTTTAGAGTCATTTTGTGTCTGTTTATGGTCCTTTTTGTGCCTTTTACTGTCATTTTGCATCCATTAGGGGTCATTTTGTTTGTTTTCATGGTCCTTTTGTGTTGTTTTTTTTGTCTTTGGAGTAATTTTGCATCCCTTTATGGTCCTTTTTGCTCATTTTTTTACCATTTTGCATCTATTAGGGCTCATTCTGTCTCTCGTTGTCGTCATTTTGTGGTGTTTTGTGTGAATTTTCATTTTCCGGTGTATCATAAAGTCAGCATACAGTTGCTGTGTCTCAGTGCTTAACTGATCTGAGGCTTTGTTTTCTTTTCCTGCTGCATCACTTATCACACTCTGGTGCATTTAATGTTGAAATGCTGCAAAGAAATGTGACAACAAGATGATTCCAGGTGCTTTTTAAGAACACAAACGGGCCTGAGGTGATGGAGTGGACTGAATTAGATCTTTGACACAGAATTAGAAGCTGCAGATTGTTGGAAAGCTTGATGTCCAGAAGCAGAGAGATGAGCTGCTGCCGTGTTCTCAGGTCCTTCCTTCCTTCCTCCTACCGGGGTGTAGATCTTGATAAGCAGCAGCAGCAGGAGGAGGGGGCGGGGCCTCGGCCACCGCACGATTCAGGAAGTGCTTACGTCTCCACTTCCTGTGTGAGGCGTCGCTCTGTAGGCAGACTGAATAATCAAACCTGATTCATGATAAGCTCAAACAGAGGAAAATGCTGAGTCACCGCAGGCTAACGAGCTTCACCGAGTCACCTTCGACCCGTCGGTTACACGGCGACTCGTTTATTATTTAACAGCTACAACGGAGTTACAGTCACTTTACTGAATCACAGGTGATTTAATTTGGCTTTTGGAGAGAGAATTTATGTTCAAAAAGACTCTTTCATATCTAAGTGAGAAGAGATTTTAAAATGTGAAGTCAGATAATTAAAAATATATAAAACAAATGCAGTCAATTAAAGCCACAGTTAGTGAAATTTAGACATTATTGGGGCAGTAAATGTGTCTCAAATGTAAAAGGAGCAAAGAAATTCTGTTAAATATTTGCTTGCATTACTAGCCCATTGGTTAAAAATAATAATGTTGATTATGGCGACCGGTTTGCTACAGTTTATCACTTTTATACGTTGGATTATGGTCAATTTATTTTGGCTTTTTGGGCGATAATTTACGTTAAAGAAACACTCTTTAATGTCAAAATGAGAAAAGATTTCTAAATATATTCAGTTTAATTAAAAAAACGAACAAAACATTTAAAAAATAGAGAAAACGCATTCCTTAGGGATGTAAATTATCCTTATTTTTATTATTAGTTGGTGGTTTTGTGTATAAATTGCCAGCAAATAATGACAATAACAGCAAAGCGACACGTTCTAATTGATTTTTGTTTTATCCAATCTGCAGGTCAAACCCAAATATTTCCAGTTTAATTTATAAAAACAACAAAACATTCCTATAATAGGAGCTGAAAAGGGTATAATTATGCTTAAAAAATGGAGAAAAGTCTATTTTTGCTTACCTTAAGGATGTAAATAGTGCTTATTTTCATTATTAATTGATTGTTTTGTGTCTAAAATGCCATAAAATAATGAAAAACACCTGTTTTAGCTTTACACCATGAATATAACCCCAATATATTCAGCTTACTATCATTTTGTTTCTTTTTTTGGCTAATTTTGTGTTATTTTAGAGGTGATTTTGTCTTTTTCTGGTCCTTTTTACACATTTCATCCCCATTTTGTGTCTGTTAGGGGTCATTTTATCTCTCATTACCATCATTTTGTGTAGTTGTGTGTCCATTAGAGGTGATTTTGTGTCTTTTTCTGGTCTTTTTTACACATTTCATCCCCATTTTGCATCTGTAAGGGGTCATTTTATCCTTCATTACCATCATTTTGTGTAGTTGTGTGTCCATTAGAGGTGATTTTGTGTCTTATTGTGGTAGCTTTCTATGGTTCTGGGTCCGTTTAGAGTAATTTTTCGTCCCTTTATGGTCATTTTTGCACATTTTACTGCAGTTTTGCGTCCATTAGGGCTCATTTTGTTCCTTCTTGTGGATCTATTTTGCGCTGCTGCTACAGATAACCGGCAGTTTTACCAACAGGAACATCAGTTTAGTGACTAAATATTTTCCGATATGCTGCAGATTTTGACCTCATTTCTGCTGAACTCTGCTCTTCTTCTCCTGAACCTCCTCGCTGTTGCTTTCTTTTAATTTCATTTTCATTTTCTGCGCCTCATCCACCACAGCGGCTGCTTCTACTTCCGCTCAGACGCAACTATGATTTAGAAATCTGCAACTGTCGCTTCTGTGCAATCTTCTAGCTCCTGACTTCACTCCAGGACGCTGGAGCTCGTCCGTTAGGCGTTGAAACGTCTTCCACGGCGTTTTCACGACCTTACAGCCCCTCAGCGATGCGTCTGATAGCGGAGCCGGCTTTTCTAGGCCACCGCAGGACAAAAAAACACGCAAAGAGGCGACGGGTGAAGACGAGAAGAGAAGATCTGTGAAGAGCAAACGAGGGGAGAAAATGCAGGAGAGCTGAAGGCCGGAGCGGAGGAAGATGAGCTGCAGGATGGAAATGAAAACGTTTAATTAAGATCCCTCAGGGAATGCAGCTAACGATTATCTCCAGCTCCGACTAATTGTCTGGTGGATAAAGTGCCAGAAAATAATAAAAACTGTCCGTTTAACCTAAATACCATCAGAAAAATGTAAATATTTTCAGTTTAATATCAAATATGAGGAAGAAAGTCATAAAGTCCAAGCTGATGAGTTGAAAAAAATAATGAAAATCATTCAGTTTTAATAAAAAAATACTGTTTTACGAGCTGAAATGAGCAAATTTATGCTTGAAAAATATATTTGACCTACATTAGGGATGTAAATAAGAATTTTTTTATGTATAAATTGCTGCAAAATAATGAAAACTGGCAGTTTGACCTAAATACCACCAGCAAAACTTAAATATATTTCCCTTAGTGTCATATATGAAGAAGAAAATCATTAATTTCACGCTGATTAATTCAAAATGAGTCAATTTTTACAAAGAAATCCAATTTTAGGAGTGTAAATGAGCAAATTTATACCTGAAAAGTAGAGAAAAGTATATTTTTACATACTTTTGGGATGTAAATAATGTTTATTTTCATTATTAGTTGATTGTTTTGTGTATAAGTTGTCAGGGAATCACGAAAATTGACCATTTAACTAAAATACCGTCAGCAAAATGTAAATATTGTCAGTACAATATCAAATATGACAAAGAAAATGCTCAAATTCAAACTGATTAGTTGAAAAAAATAATGAAAACCAGTCAGTTTTAGCAAAAAAAACCAAAAAAAAACGCCGATTTTAGGAGCTGAAATGAGCAAATTTATGCTTGAAAAATCTCTTTGTGGTCCTTCATGCACATTTTATTACTATTTTGTGTCAGTTAGGGATCATTTTGTGTTGTTTTGTCTCCTTTTGGGGTGATTTTGTGTCTTTTTGATGTAATTTTCTACGGTTCTGGGCCCTTTTGGAGTCATTTTGCATCTCTTTATGCTCCTTTTTGCACATTTTACTGCCATTTTGCATCTATTACGGCTCATTTTATCTGTCAGTGTCGTTTTGTGTCTATTCAAAGTGAGTTTGGGTCTTGTTTTGATAGTTTTCTATGGTTCCACATGTGGTCCTTGTTTTGCCTTTTACTGTCATTTTGCATCCGTTCGGGGTAATTTTTTTGCTTCTTGCGGTCATTTTGTGTAGTTTTGACCAATTTGATGTGACTTCTTGTCTTGTTTTGTTTTACAATCATTCTTCAAACATAACTATGATTATATATATATAGATATATTTCTTAATATGGGCATATTTTTCATTCTGAGACTGAAACTAGGTCAACATTCAAGCAAAGATTTCACAGATTCTTTCTGAATATCCATAATTTCTGCAGATTTCTGGACACTTTTTTTGACTTTCTGAACCTTTTTCCAACATGCAGCCACAATAAAGCCAAAGCATTCTTTCTTCTATCCATAAATACCTTTTTATATAATCGTATTTATCACCTTGAGTAAGCAGCACATTCCTTCATGCCGTCAGATTCCTCCGCCGCCTTTGTGTTTGGGTTTCGGCAGGAATCTGACTCAGCGACAAACTCCAAAGTCACCTGTCCTGAATGTTGTCTGTAAACACCGTTTATGATCCAAAAACCGTCTGGAAAACGTGTCACAGTGTGTTGGTAAAATGTGCTTAATGTACTCCTGATCTACTGCAAAGTGTGAACAATGTCCGTTTGTTTCAGAAAATCTCACCGTTTGTTGCTTCTTTCTGCTTTAAAGACAACAGAGCTGGACGTGATAATCCACATTATCCCATTAAGAAGCTACAAATACAGTCATTTAGTTTCTTCTTATGCTTATTTTGTGTCCTTTTATTGTCTGTTTGGGGTCATTTCCTGTGGTTTGGGGTCTGTTTGGAGTGTTTTTGTGTCTCTTAGTCGCCCTTTTTGCACTTTTTCTATCGTTTTGCGTCCCTGATGATTTTGTGTCCACTTGGAGTTTATTTGTGTGTCTTTGCAGTTCTTTTTGTGCCTTTTACTATAATTTTGCTTCCTTTTTGTCATTTGCTCCTGCTTCTCCTTACTTGTGGTCGTTTTCTGTGGTTTTGTGTCCGTTTGGAGGCATTTTGCACTGTTGTTTTTGCACCTTTTGTGATCATTTTGGGTCATTAGGGGTCATTTTGTGTACTTTTAGTGTGCTTTTGTGTCTCCTTGTGGTCATTTTGTGTCCATTTGGAGTATATATCCGTCTCTGTATTTTTTTTGCATATTTTACTGTCATTTTCCATCAGTTAGGGGTCATTTTGTGTTGTTTTGTGTCCATTGGGAGTAATTTTGCGTCTTGCTGTAGTATTTTTTTTCCCCTTTTACTATCATTTTTGATTATAACTGGAGGATTTTTCAAGCACACTATGAAGATTTGCTGTTTTTTCTTTGTCGAACATGGCGGCTTGCAGACGTAACAAGACACTGAAGTCTTTCTGTTTTTATTTGACAAACAGCTGAACTTTAGAAGGCGTATTTTTTTGTAGTTTTGTGGATTCTTCCATCCCGCCTCTTCCTCTGAGGTAGTTCTAGGAAGCTGCTGTGGACAGGAGAGGAGGAAGAAGTTCAAACGACTCACGCCCTGAACTGAAAACCAACTCTGGAGAACATGCAGCGGCATCACTTCCTTTGACCTGGGATGCACCGTGCTTGTTGGCAGGACTGCCAGCTCCGCATATTTTTTACATCAGGATCTCCGATTGCAACGCTGGCAGGCTGCAGCTCGCAGTAACGCTTATTAATGACGGATGAGGACAGAGGTCTGTGATCCGACAGCGTCATCTGGAAGCTACATCCATCTATAGACTATCTGTAGAGTATAAAGAGTCTTTACAGCCAAGATGTCCAGGAACAAAAGTTCCTCGAAAACAAAGTCTGGCCTTCGTCGTTGACCAGCTCGTCATGAAAGCTGTCAGGCTGCTTCATCTTGATTCTTATCGGACAAAAACTACAAAATAAACCTCCTTCTTCTTCCTGTGGCCCACTTCAGAGTCCTTAGATTGTTTTGATTTTGATACACAGAGAAAATGAGTTAATGTTATGTATTTTAAAGTGGATGGTTGGATGGGTCAGCGAACAGACTTAGTGGCCTGAGGCGTCCTGGCTCAGTTAAAAGACTCCAAACAGGCACTCAGTGATAGAAAACGACCGTAAAGAGATCATAAGTTCCTCTGAAAAGACACAAAATGATCCCTGATGAGTGCAAATTGACTCCAAACTGGCGCAAACAATTGAAAATGACCACAACAAGACGCAAAACAGGCCTTAAAGAGACACAAAATTGCTTCTAATGGGTTCTAAAGTGATTGAAAAGGACCATAAGACACAATACGACCATAACGAGATGCAACACAACCACAAAGTCACGTAGAATGGCCATAAAGAGATGCAAAATTATCCTTAATGCATGCAAGACGACTCCAAACAGGTGCAGAATGATAGAAAACAACAATAAAAAGACACAAAACAACCACAAAATCATATAGAATGACCACAAAGGGGCAGGAAATGATCCTTAATGGATGTAAAATGGCTCTAAACAGGTGCAGAATGATGGAAAATGACCATAAAGAGAAGCAAAAAACCATGAAGAGATATTAAAAAGACCAAAGTAAGACACGAAATGATCCCTAATGGATGTAAAATGGCTCTAAATAGGTGCAGAATATTAGGAGAAAAAAAACATAAAAAGACACAAAATTACTATAAATTGATGCAAAATGGCTCCAAACCGGCGAAGAATGATAGAAAATTATGAAGAGATGTGAGTCTAAGGTCAATTTAAGCCATTTTGTGTCTTTTTGTGGTCCTTTACTGTCTCTTTATTTTTATTTACTATCATTTTGTACCATTTTTACTTCTTTTTATGGCAGTTTTCAATATTTCTTTGGCACTTTAGTGTCTCTCTGAAGTCATTTTACATCTTTTTATGGTAATTTTGTGTTTCTGAAGTCATTTTAAGTCATGATACATCTTTTTATGATCATTTTCCATCTTTTTGTGGCCCTTTAATGTCTCTCCTGATCTTTTACGATCATTTTGCACCAATTAGCGCTGATTTTGTTCATCATGTGGTGAGTTTGTGTCTTTCTGAGGCTCATTTTAAGTAGTTTTACATCTTTTTATTGTAGTTTTCAATGATTTTGGAATTTTATGTCTTTTTGTGATTGTTTCGTCATTTTGTTGTTGTTTTGTGCCATTCTCAAGTCATTTTAAGTAATTTTTCCATCATTTTATGGTTGTTTTCCACCTTTTTGTCGTCTTTTATTGTCTCCCCATGCTCCTTTACTGTTATTTTGCACCAATGAGACATCGTTGTGAATCACAAAACCACCCCAAACTGGTGCATAATGATATAGAATTACTGAATTAATGAGATAAAGTTTCAAGATTTTATAAATAGCCATCGGTGCTGTGACCTTCAGAAACTCCCACTTCTTCAGTAGAAATCATATTTTATTGTAAAAGTGTCTCCTCCAGTGGAAACTCCAGTTAAAGTTCTGTAAAGGTTCTTCTGCTCCTGTGGGAAAGTTCCAGCAGGTGGTAATTAGATTGAAAAACCCCCTTTGCACCTCTCCTCACCTCGATTTATGTGAAGGCTCACCCTCTGAGTCAGAACCTCGTCCGATGTGACCTCAGACCCAGAACACGTATGTACAGAGTCATGCATAGTCATAGAAGAAAAATGCTGCAGAGCCTGCCTGAGAATGTCAACATTTTCAGTTTTCTTTGATTGAAAACCACCATTAAACACAAAATGACCTCAAAGAGACACGCAACAACCACATAATGACACAAAATTAAGTCTAATTGGTGCAAAATGACAGTAAAAGACCGTAAAGAACACTAGAGGATCACAAAAAGTTAAAAATTGAACATAAAAAGACGTAAAATGGCTTAAAAACAACCACATAATGATACTAAAGTATCCCAAAATGGAGCAAAAATAATAAAACCACGGAGAAATGGAAACAACCATAAAAGACGTCAAATTACTTTAAATGAACCCAGAAAGACATTAAAGGACCACAAAATCATGGAAAACTACTATTAAAATGTGTAAAAATGACAAATGACCTCAGAGAGACACAAAACAACCAAAATACGACAGAAAATTATCTGAAATTGGCGCAAAATGATCGTAAATGGCCATCAAGAGCCTCTAAAGAACCTCAAAAAGATGAAAAGCGACCATTAAAAGATGTGAAATTACTTAAAATGACCTCAGAGAGACTCAAAACAACCAAAATATGACAGAAAATTATCTCAAATTGGTGCAAAATGATAGTAAATGGCCTTTAAGAGCCTCTAAAGAACCTCAAAAAAAATGGAACACAACCTTAAAATGATACAAAATGATCTCTAATTGGTGCAAAATTACAGGAAAAGACCATAAAGAGACATTAGAGGACCACAAAAAGATAAAATTCGACCATAAAAAGACTTAATAACAACCACATATTGACACAGGAGTATCTCTAAATGGTTTCGACATTATAGTGAAACCATGGAGAAATGGAAGACAACCATAAAAAGACATCCGATTACTTCAAATAAGCCCAGAAAGACATTAAAGGACCACAACATAATAAAAACTGTAGTGCAAAATGATTGTAAAAGACAATGGAGAGATAGTAAAAAAAAAATGCACAAAAAGATTGAAAACGACCATAAAATACCTCAGGAAGAGACTAAGGCCCCGTCCACGTGAAGACAAACCAAGGTCTAAACGCATAAGTTTCTTGCCGAATCTGCGTATCATCCACACGAAGACGGCGTTTTGGGGGTCTGTAAACGATCATTTTTGAACCAGGTTCCAGAGTGGAAATATTTTACGTATACACAGCTCCGTGTTTACTGGCTCTCCTCTACTTTTCAGATGTGCTTGCGTCATAGTTTCGTATCTTCATTGACACGCATGCGCCACAAGCGGCAACGACAACAACAATGGCGGCGTACAGTGTAGCAAATGTGCTGATGAAGCTAGTGACCCTACTATCCCTGTTGCAGCAAAATCTCCTTCTTCTCAATCACCACCGAGTTGAACAAACAATTATCGAGGACACATTACGGCACTTTATGGATACACCCCGGAAAAGGACCCACTGTTTTTTCTTCTGTTTGTGCGTGTTACAGCGCCCCTAGAGGTCTGGCATGTGTTTTACAGCGTTTCCATTCGTATCGAGTGCATTCATGTAGACGCACACATTTTCTGAGACGCCTTCGTCTTTACGGTGATCGTTTTTGAAACTGTTAAGCGTTTTGTCTTTGTGTGTATGGGGCCTAAATGAACTTTTATTGGTGCAAAATGATAGTAAAACATGGAAAAGAGCCATAAGAAGATGTAAAATGATTAAAAATGACCTCAGAGACACTAAAGAACTACATAATGAACAAAATTATCCCTAATTGGTGCAAAAATGATGGTAAAAGATCATAAAGAGACACTAGAGAACCATAAAATCATGGATAACCACCATGAAATGACATGAAACGCCTCATTTTTCCTGCTGTAAACAGCCAGTGGACAGTTTTTGTTGTCCTAATTGCTTTTGTCGCCGTGTTTGGCTGCTATCGGTGTCTGAATCGCAGCTGCTGGTCCAGCAGGAAGCAGACCGGCTGTAATCTGACTTACGTAACGCTAATTCATATCTGCTGGGCTGTTTGCTAGACGGACTTTTATTGACCTGCTGATAAATCTCTGTCTGCTGGACTTTATTTTATAGTCTTCTTCTAACTTCAACTCATTGCTCCAGGACAGGGGGGGAAGAGGAGAGCATTTCAAAATAAAAGACATGTTAAGGAGCTTAACTCGTCTCAGTTATCATGTAAAATTTTAACAGTTTCCTCGGTTTAAAGCTTAATATATTTGTAAAACACATTCAAAAACAAATAATCAAAATGCTTTACAGAGAGATGAAATAATATTATTTGATTGATTGTAATCCAATAATATGAATATTTTTTAATAGCTGTGCAATGTTAGTGTCAGCGCAAAAAAATATATCAAATAAAAATGATTAAATTAAATAAAACTAAATTAATAATAATTAAAATATATATATATGTATTTAAAAGATGTATCAATAAAAATTAAGCTAAAAAAGAGAAATCTGAAATAAAAAAATAAAAGAGAGAATTAAAAAATACAAAAAGTGAAAAAATTTAATGTATAGTGAAAACTAAATTGATATTAAATACATACTTAAGGTTTGTTATGTTCTGTTAATATTTACATAAGGAATTAAGATCTATAAATACAAAAAAAAACCTGCAAAAAAGGAAAATGTGAGACTAAATTGATAATATAATAAATATAATAAAATTATAGATCTACTTAAAATTAAGGCAAATATTTTAAATTTTTAAAAATGTAGCAAAGTTTTTAAAAATAATGATAAATAATAATTACGTTAATACTGTTAATGTGAAAGAAAAAAGTGAAAAATCCATAAATTAGAAAATAAAAGAAAACCCAAATTACTAATAAGAAATAATCTGTCAATTAATAAATCAAGATTAAAAAAGAATCGAAAACTGAATTAAAAAGCCCAAAGCCTGTAAATTCTGCTAACTGTGACTGTAAATCCAAACCGGCCTCCCTGTTGTCATATCTGTGTGAATGAAGTCTGAGCAGGTTGGAGCGTCGAGCTGTTAGCAGTTTCCTCCACAGCCAGTTTTTCAGGTGAACGTGTCACAACCTGAAGCTGTGACGCTGCAGCGGGTGCTAATTAGCACGTCAGCGCTGGGTGTCAGGAGTGTGTGTTTTAACGCCGACCTCTCTGCGTGTGTTTGTGTGATTACAGGATGCACACCAGGACCCGGAGGACTCGGTGGGCGACGACGACTCCATGCCCGGCTGCACCGTAAGTCCACCGCCTCCTCCTCGGCTCCAGATTGTGTTTGGAGCTTTCTGTTAGTCTTTCCTGACATAAACACGGCGTTTGCAGCGACAACAGCTGCTGCGGATCTGCCGTCCTGAGCCCGACTGGCTGCTATTGACGTGTAAACAGGCCTTCCGGTCATTTGTGCACCGACTCCCCGTGTGTTTGTGGGTTTCAGTTGCATTCACACAAAGCAGAGTTTTCGCTCTTAGATGATTTATCCGCTGTTTGAGAAAAACTGACGCCCACTCCTGCAGGATAATTGCTGGTATGAAAGTGAAGCACAATGTGGCTCAACATTAAAGTCGTGAGTCATCTCGGAGCGGAACAATCCTCCCTCGGATCCTCCGCGCCGCCTGATATCATCGTTTATTTGCGATGCTCGTCACATTCTTGGAGTTATTCTGGGATTAGATGTTGGTATTTGGGCTTTAGGTAGATCCACCTTCTCCTTCCTGCGGCCCGCTTTCAAACTTTTTCCAGCTTTGTTTTGGTTGTAGTGGATGAAAGTGTGCTTTGAAATGTGTCTGGTCATGAGTGGGTTAGTGAGCTCAGTGAGAAGATGAATTAAAAAGTAGTAATTCATAAAAACATGAGCCTGGCCTTCATGTCTTAATGTGGTGGATGTGTCGTAACGCTGCTGCAGCTGCAGGAGGATTCGTGCCTGTAGATGTGAAGAGAACCAGCCAGAAATGTCTCGACAAGTTGTCCAGAAATTGTGCATCATGTTCAGTATTCAAGGAAAGAAGCTTCATGCAAGTTAAACTGTGTTCTCACTACAGTTTACTGGAGTTTAGATGCAGAAAAATCAAGTCTCGGTCTGAACTAGGGATGCAAATTTGGAGTAATTTACTGACAATTAGCAGGTAATTTATCATCATACTTCCTGATTCTGGTCGTGTGATATATGCCGTCAGAACAGTGTACCACTAGCCTGAACCGCTAAGGTGTGTCCGGAAGATGCGTCAGGTTCTCCTAATTCTTATTCATTGTCTATGTAAAATGTCCCACGTTGCAATCTGGTTGCGTTGCGTCACCCCAGAGTTCCTTGCAGCGCATTTGCATTAAGTAGACTTGACTTAAACTTTATGTGAATGAGGCTTGGGGAGTGGAGGTCCAACGCATTGCGAAACTTTCGCCATGTTTGGACGCAAAATAGCACCAAATGGGGTTTAAAAGATAGAAAGACGCAATACAACGATAAAAAATATCTAGCAAAACCACCAGGAAGACAAGTTGAACTGCTCTAAAGAGACACAGAATGAAAATGTCTTCAGATGGGTGCAATACAGTAGAAAGAAACCACTACAAGATGCAAATTAACCTTAAATAGATGTAAAATGTGAACAGAAAGACATGAAATTACTTGTAATAGACATGAAATGACTCCAAACATGCAGAAAATGTCTACTAAGAGGTGCAAAACGACTGTAAACACATGCAAAACAGCCGCAGAGCAACAGAACGACTATGAGACACAAAGTCACCCTAAATGGACAAAGACCATGAACATGAGACATGGAATGAGACACAAGGACGTTTAAACGATTTTGAACGACAGAAAACGACCGCAAGACACAATACAACTATGGAGAGATGCAAAATCACCAAAAAGAAACACAATGAGTCAACTAAGAGGTGCAAAATGACTGTAAAGACACACAAAACAGTCGCAGAACAACAGAAATCGACCAAAATAAGACAGAAAATCACCCTAAATGGGCTAAAAACACACTGCATATTACCTACAGATATAAAAACTGACAATACAACTCTCCCCTTTAGTTCTCACTAAAGACTAGAAAACAAGAACCATACAAGGCTTCCATTTGTGTTGTTGTTGTTTATCATTCTACATCGAACTTCTTGCGTTGTGTAATCACACATCGGAATGACGATGCTGAAATTATAAACAGTGCAACCCTAAAAGCGTCTTCCATTAGCAGATAATTATACAGTAAATACGGAATAAAACTGCTGCTAATCAACCCAGAGGAGGCCCAGTGCTGTTTCCAAGCATTTAATCCTGGTTTTGTTTCGTTTTACTGTTCATTTTTGCAGCTGTGAGAAGCTCCTCTGCTACGAGTTTGTTATCAGGAGCTGACGGTCTTCAGACAGAATAGCTGAAGGATGACTCAGCTTCGTGTGTCAGGTCCGTTGTCGGAGATAATCTCAACTGATGGATTCATGACCCCCTGTTTGTCAAAGCAGAACCAGAGAAGACGTTCTGGAGTTTCTTATGAAGCCACGGTTTCATCTGCAGCCAAGCCGAACAGATGGATTTAGTTGACGTTTGAATATTAATGATAAAGTTAGGGGAATGCAGTAGACTGTGACTCTTCTACTCGAAGCTCCTTTCTGAGTGTGCAGTTTCATGTTATAGTTCAAATTTAATCAGCAAATCTAAATTGAAATGCTCACTTTTTGCTCAGATGCTTTAACTCTGCATTACTTTATTCTTAACTGTTGCTTTTTACGGTCTAATATTAAGTTTTGGGTGATGTAGATCAATGATTCGTAGGTCACAAACTAAATCTGGGGACTCGAAGATGAACCTGTTGCTGCTAGTTTTCCTCTACCAGCTTCTTTTTATTCCGAAACACTGGACACACTTGCTTCCTCAGGTGTTTGTAAATGATTCAACGGCAGTAATTTGGACAGTCCAAATAAAATTTTCCTAAATTTACTACTTTTACCTTAATTATTTTCAAAAAAATGTTGTTCTTTTCCTTCACCACTGTCTGTTCTGACTATTCTAGCCGGAAACGACTGATTTTTAATGGAATATCTCCATAGGGGTACAGAGGAACATTTCCAGCAACCATCACTCCTGTGTTCTAATGCTACATTGTGTTAGCTAATGGTGTTGAAAGGCTCATTGATGATTAGAAAACCCTTGTGCGGTTATGTTAGCACCAGGGATGGCAATTTTCCGTGGATCCGCGGATTTCCACCGATTTAATTTCAAATTTGAACACTTTATTGTCGCTGATGTTAACGTCGTTAGACTCCCGCGAGATTTTCACTGAAGCTATCGTTCGATTGTAAACGGCCCAGCCATAGACATATATACGTAGACGCCTCATAGGCTGTCGAGAGACGTGCTTACAGCGCCGCCATCTTGAAACGGTGCCAGTGGAGGCAGTGGTGCATAGACATCTATGGAGGCAAGAGGTACTGCTGAATCTCAAAGTGGAATTATTCGCTGAATTTTGAACTGATTGCCAAAACTGTTTTTTTTATTTTTATTTTTTTATAGAAATGTCACATGTGTAGCTACTATACAAGGTGCTCGGATATTTTTTACAATGCTGGTTTTGCCATTCAACACTTAAGCTACACACTATCTCCCTCTGACTCCAGCATAGTTATTTAAACAGCAGACGAGCTTCGCGAAAGATGCCGGACTTCTGTTCAGCCTATGGATGCTCTAATGAGCGCTGTAAGGAAACAAGAGCTCGTGGGATTACTTTTCACATGTAAGATGTATGTAAGGAATAATATATTGTTAGCAGGTTGTCATAGCTAGAGTGAAATAAACGCCGACAAGACGGATAGAACCCCATCAGCTCCGTGTCTGGCTTCTACCCATGATCTAACCAGCTCTCTACATCATCCTGTGTATTACACAGCTGATTACCGGTGAAATAATTGATCTGAGACAATTTTTTGTTTAAAATTCGATGTTATGAATCTAGCGTTCCTAGCAACAGCCTCTTACAACGAAAAAAAACAGACTTACTGCAGTAATTGGTGGGTTAGAATACAGCATCTGATAGATCTAAAAATAGCCCTGACTTAAACAAGTCTAGTATTATTATGTTTTTGCTCATTTTTCAGCCCCCCCTGCCAACAACTTTCAGCTGAAATCAGAATTTGCTGTTGCCATCACTGTAGCACGTCGTTATAAGTGTGAGTTTTCATGGAAAACATGGAATTTCCTGTTAGACCCCAAACTTTTGAACAGTAGTGTAAATACAAGATAGGACACACCAATCCTAAGGGACTTCACAGATGATTAAATCTGATTGACAAACAATTATAAAGCAGCCACAGTCCAATAAAGTTGTCATATCATAATTTTGCTTTATGTGAAGTGATATGGAAAATAGTGAAGTATTCCGTCGCCAGCAGGGAGATAAAATAACACAAGATAATGAGTAATAACTGTGTCAGTTTATGGCGTTAAAATATATTAATCTCCTGTAATAAAGGCTGTGAAATTACTTATTATTTTTTATGGCCTTTTTTATTTCTATTAGCCTGCAGGTTTTAATTTCAGTTTGGCCATTTAAAGGGTAATAAAATCTAAATGAGGACGCTGGAGGAGGCAACAATCACAGGACTGGAGTCTGAGTTTCCTTTCATTTTCAGTCACTGTTTACACTCGGCTTTCATTGATTGAGCTGAGGAACCGAAACTACTTGGTTCTGTTTAGGAAAAGTTTAGGTTAAGGGTAAAATATGTCGCTGTTTTCATTTTCAATCTGTCGTTTTCACTCACTGTTTGCTTTTGTTTATCCGACAAAATGACTCCGTTAAGTTTAGGTTCCAAAGCTACTTGGTTACATTGAAGAAAATGTCATTGTTGGGGTTAATATATTCCAAATCAAGGGTTTTCCAGTTGCTGTTTCCTTGTTTTTAGTCACTCATTTCTGTCGATTTCGCCCACTGTTTGCTTTTATTTGCACTACAGCACTACTTGGTTAAGTTCAAGGTGTAAAACTAATTGGCTATGCTTAGGAAAAGATGATTGTTTAGGTAAAAAAAAATGCTTTTTAGACATGCTGTTTGTCTGCAAAGTGTCTTGGAGAAGTTTAATCTCTAAAACTACTTGGTTACCTGCAGAAAAAAATCACGATTTAAGTAACAATATGGCTATTCAAGCGATTTCTAGTTGCCGTTCCCACTTTTTCGTCACTGTTTTCCATTGTTTTTGATAACTGCGTTCTTTTGTTTATTCTACAGATTTACTTGGTTTAGTTTAGGTTCCAAAGCTGCTTGGTTACGTTGAAGAAAATCTCATTGTTATGGTTAATATACTCCAATTCAAGGGTTTTCCAGTTGCTGTGTCCTCATTTTTAGTCACCCTTTTCTGTCCTTTTCTGTCCCTGTTTGGACACCAAAACTACTTGGTTATGTTCAACAAAAGATCATGGATTATGCTACAATTTTACTTTCCACTATGTTTCTACTGTTTTCTATAGTTTTCAGCTGATGTTTACTGTTTGTGCAACACAAAACCCCCTTGGTTAAGTTGAGACACCAGAAGGACTTGGTTTTGTGGTGGATGAGGTAATGGCTTGGGTTAAAATACCCCTGTTCAAATGCTTTTCAGTTGCGTTTTAATTTCAGGTTGGTATTTTCTAACACTGTTTCCTTGTTAAGGAAAAGCTCGTGGTTTGGGGTTAAAAATCCACCCATTCAAGTCCCTGTTGACTTTTTTGTCAATCGTTTGTGATTCGGAAAAGATCACGTGAAGAGTTAAAAACTAGCCTTAAAAATATAGGATGGCGTAGGATTATCGGTTTCCAGTGAGATTGTAATGTTTGTTTGGTACTGTTTTCAATGACTCTTTGTTTTCAGCTCGAGTCTGTATTTACGTCCTCTACTGGAACAGAAACTCTAGAGTCCTTCGAACATCAGCTGTCTATCAGCTCACTAGCAGGTTTATCCTTTAAAACTGTCGATTCTGTGTGGTTCTGTAGAGGATCATGTCTTTTCTTAGTGACTGTTTTTTGATTCCCTCATCCACCGAGGTGTTCGACTTATCTAGACCCAACTTAGACTGAACGTGATTGGGCTCAATCAGCTCCTGGTTCGGTAATGATTTAATGGACATACACACTGCTTGGATGTAGGTTTTAAAGGGTACCAAGATTTAATGTAACATGATCAGCAGCCTGATGTTTCCACCTGAAGAAAACAGCTCTGACTTTGATCTTACTTTGAGGGCCTTCGTGTGTGTGTGTGTGTGTGTGTGTGTGTGTGTGTGTGTGTGTGTGTGTGTGTGTGTGTGTGTGTGTGTGTGTGTGTGTGTGTGTGTGTGTGTGTGTGTGTGTGTGTGTGTGTGTGTGTGTGTGTGTGTTGTGTAGAGTGTGTTGGCGGCAGGCAGGGCAGCTGCAAACATCGATTTTTAAATGCAGAGGAGATGGCTTATGGATCGACTGAGAAGAGCTGAGCACTCATTACCTCACTCTCCAGAGTCTGCAGCGAACACACACACACACACACACACACACACACACACGTTCGGAAGCTCTTAGGCAAGAAGCTGGATGTGAAAACGTTGTGAAAATGGCATCAGAATGGGTGTGAGTCTGAATATATTACAAGGCTGTTAATGAGTGAGCTGGACGTTTCCATTGGTGTCAAATGTGTGTGTGCAGGTGTGTGTGTGTGTTGTCTCAAGTTAAACTGGGGTAATGAAGCAGCTTTCTCTTGGTCACGTAGCTGAAAGTCTCAAGTGTGAGCTGACACAGATACTTATTCTATACTTGTGAGGACACTGACTGAACGCTAACTGATGATAAATCCACAGACAGGAGCGTATTGACGATTATTCTTTTCTTTTAGAATACTGGTCAAAGAAAACATGAAATTAAACCATTTTGCGTTATTATTTTGCATTATTGTGTTGTGTTGCTACAGGAATCATCATCACATGGACTGGACATGGAACTGCATAGCTAAAATCTGGAAAAATAGCTAATTGTACAATTAGTCATAGAAAGACCAAAGCTAAAGTCATAAAAAAAAGCTAACTGCAAAGCTAAAGTCTGGCAAAAGCGCTAACTGCACAGCTGAAGTCAGGAAAAGAGCTAACTGAGCTGAAGCCATAGTCAGAGCAAAATTAAAGTCAGTAAAAGAGCCAACTGCACAGCTAAAGTCACAGACAGAGTAAAGCTAAAATCAGTAAAAGAGCTAACTACAGATCTAAAGACATAGAAAGAATAATGATAAGTCAGAAAAAGAGCTAACTGCACTGCTAAAGTCTGGCCAATTAGCTTCCTCCACAGGTAAAGCCATAGAAAGACCTAACTGCACAGCTAAAGTCATAGAATGCGCTAACTGCACAGCTAAAGTCATAGAATGCGCTAACTGCACAGCTGCGCTAACTGCACAGCTAAAGTCATAGAATGCGCTAACTGCACAGCTAAAGTCATAGAATGCGCTAACTGCACAGCTAGAGTCTGAAAAACAAGCTAACTGCAAAGCTAAAGTCTAGAAAAAGAGCTAACTGCACAGCTGAAGTCTGAAAAACAAGCTACCTGACCAGCTAAAGTCATAGACAGAACAAAGCTAAAGTAAAAAAAAAAGAGCTAACTGCACAGCTAAAGTCATAGAACGCGCTACCTGCACAGCTGGAGTCTGAAAAACAAGCTAACTGCAAAGCTAAAGTCTAGAAAAAGAGCTAACTGCACAGCTGAAGCCTGAAAAACAAGCTAACTGAGCAGCTAAAGTCATAGACAGAGCAAGGCTAAAGTAGGAAAAAGTGCTAACTGCCCAGCTAAAGACATAGAAAGAGCTAATTGCAGTGTTAAAATCATGAAAAACAGCTAACTCCACAGCTAATGTCATGGAAAGAGCTAAATGTACAGTTAGTCACGAAAAACAAATAACTGCATCCCTAAAATCATCAAAGGAGCTAACTGCAGAGCTAAAGACGGCTATATACTGTTTGTAAGCATAGCTAGCTGCAGAAGCACTTCATCTCTTGAAGCTATGGACTGGGACTAATGTTAGCTTAATGGTAATGTTATTAAAAAATAGTGGAAATAATCAGAATGCAGAAGCTCCTGTAGTTCTTCTACTGTCATCTTTCCAGGACACAGCTTTACTGTAATCTCTTAAAAGGTCTCGGCGGTCCTTGCTAGCGTAGACACTTCACCGACACACACACACACACACACACACACACACACACACACACACACACACACACACACACACACACACACACACACACACACACACACACACACACACTCCTCGGCGCTCATTCACAGACTCACAAACACTTAAATCACAGCACAGTCAGTCTGCTGGTCGTTGAGTCGGTAACACTCAGCATTACTTGGGATGCGACTGTGAGAACACATTCACTTGACATACTGACTGTGCTGCTGCTCGTTGTTGAGTCACTGTCTCACACACACACACACACACACACTCTCTCTCTCACACACACACACACACACACACACCTAATCATACACTCATATTCACACAAACACACACTGAGCGACGCCCCCAGCGAGGCAGAAAATGGTTTCCAGACAGCGTTAGGAACATCACTGCTCTCTGAGGGACCAACTAACATCTGCTGCCATCTGCTGCTGCTGCTGCTACGCTGTGTGTGTGTGTGTGTGTGAGCACGTGTGTGTGTGAGCATGTGCGTGTTGAACGGTATCATGTCTCATCAGGATGAGGTCACTTGTTCGCTGTGGGAGAAGCCGACTCTGACCTCCATCCGGAACCTCGTGCACACACACGGACCGACACGTGGACCAGCTTTGTAGTTTTTTTTAATAAGGCTGTAAATCTTTAGATGCTTTATTATTACTTTTTTAGTATTTAATAAATCTGCAAATCTGAGTTTTGTAACTGCGAGGTTCGGAATCGTCCTCTGAGATTAGGCAGCTCTTCTGAATCTTTTAGCATTTTTATGATTATCCGCTTAAAGCTGGTGGAAAATACAAAATAAGATGAACTTTACTGATCCCTCACTGGAGAAATTTAGATGTTACAGCAGCTGGATACAGATAGGGCATGAAAAACAGCAAGACAAGAATTACAAAAGGCTAAAAATAATGCAGCTAAATGGTCTGTTTTTGGCATCAAATTTGATCTGAAAGTGACTTTGTGAGATTTTAGAGCTGCAGCGTGTGATAATTTATAGAATATTTGTCAGAAAAGTTCACTGAAAACTTTATAAATTGCTTATTTTGTATGTTTAGCATACAAAATGCAGAAATTCTGCTAAAAATGACATAAAACAGAGCTCTTTGTGCTTTATGAAAGTACTTTTTAAAGCTTTAAGGACATATAATTTCATTAAAGTCATAAAAAAACAGCGAACTGCACAGCTAAAGTCATGGAAGAGACACATAATGTACAGGGCATGATGGATTTACATCTGGATGTGTACATAAATGACAGTATGAATATACATGTCATGTATGCTATGACATGAAAATACAGCATAATTTGCAGCTGCATGGCCTGTTTTTGGTTTCAAATTTGATCTGAAAATGACGATGAAATTTTAAAGATGCAGCATGTGATTATTTATAGAATATTTAAATTAAAGAAAAATCCACTGAAAACTCTTTAAATTGCATATTTTGTATGTTCAGCAGTCTAAAAATTGCAAGAATTCAGCTAAATATGATATATAACAGAGCTATTTTTGCTTTTTAAGTGTATTTTTTAAAGCTTTAGGGACATATGATAAAAATTTCACCAGGGACTCCAATTCAGTAGCATGTATTTAACAGGGGAGGTGATTATTGATTACAAAATGAAACGTGTCAGGTATCCGTTAACCAATTTCCTGGGAAAAACCCTGTCATTGATTAATCAATCGGTTCTTTGAGCATTACAATGTTTCCTGAGCAGCTGCCAGGTGGTTCCAGGTTAAGGATCCAAAGATGTCCATTGGGACTCCCTTTAGCTCCTCGTTTGGCCGTTTGAACCCTTAGATGTCTTAAAAGATGGTTTCTGTTCAGTGAGCAGAGTGTGTTTGAGTCTCCTCGACTTGATCATTGTGGGCGAAGCAGCAGTTTGAACATCTGGACGAAGCTCTGGTTGAGTTTTCTGGTCGGCCCCGAGTCAAAAAAACACAAAGCACAGATAAAACATCCTGCATTAGACAGACTGATGCCATATGTTGGTGAATTCATCTGATCAGTGCATGTTTTTTGCTTAGGTGCTTGTCAACTTGATTAAAATTATGAATGTATTTTGTAAAAACCAGTCTGACCTGCAGCTAAACTGGAGCAGTGATGTGATCAGAACTGGTTTTAAAGAACACATCAGATCCAACATGGTTCCTAAACTGGGTAAATAGGCGTAATTATAACACTAATCCTTAACAGCATGAATAACTTGTTTCTTAACAACAACAAAAACTACACAGAGAAGCTTTTAATTTGAAGTACAGTTCAAGATCAAATTCTAAATCCATCAGTTAAGGTTTGTTTTGGTTCAAAACTGCCCTTATTATGCACATGCTGGCTGTTGGACCACTTTTATTTGCCTCACAAAAATCCACCCCCCCCCAAAAAAAAAATTAGAAAAAATATGACCCTCCATGTTAACAAACAGGACATGAGCGAAACTTAAAAAATAAATCTCCAATACATTTTTCCCAAAATCTTGTAATTGGCAAGTTTTGGTTTTCATATCACACTGATGTATAAATCTGTGTTTTATTACCTCCCCCAAGGAGGTTATGTGACACCCGGCATCTGTCTGTCTGTCTGTCTGTCTGTCCGTACGTACGTACATAAGATCACTCAAAAACGCCCGGGCAGATTCAGATGAAATTGTGAGGGGATGTAGACTATGGTAGGAGGAAGAGCAGATTTCATTTTGGTGGCAATCTGGAAAGGATTCTGGATCACTTTGAATTTTTTAGTATGTGGTCCAAAATATGACAAAAACATCATAGGTTAGTATGTCGTCCAACAAATTTCAAACAAGGTGTCCAGATAGCTCAACTGGTTAAGAAGGTGATTCGTAAACAGAACTGTGTCAGAGACACAGGTTCGATTCCAGCTCGTGATCCTTTACTGCATGGGTTTCCTGTTTTCCTCTCTATCCTTGGCGGAGGTCTGCACTCTCTGAGTGCTTTTCTAGTTAGCTATTTGATGCTATTAAAAAGATGTGTATTGTCATGACTAACGGCTGAATAAAGTAGCCGTGACATCAACCAGTGTTGGCACAAACCTTGGCGTGACCTTTTGTTTAAAGCTGTTAACACACAATTGTTGTTAATCAATATCCAGCAGTGTTATCAAGCAATAATTAATTACAAAATGAGAACCTGAAGCTAACACTAGGAAGTTTGCGTTGCCTCTTATCTTGAAGACCGTAGCATCTTTAAAAAATCAGATTAATTTTATTTATTTGTTCTAACTGACAGACATCTCAAAAACATCACAAAAAGCACTGCCATCTATACAAATCATGAAATTAGCTACTTATACAGTGGCTAGCACTTAACGGCTAAGTTTGTAAACAGCCACAAACCCTTAAAGTGTGGCTGGAAAATATTAACTAATAGAGCTTGTAAATATGGACAGAAAAATCCCCAAATAATTCACTTGTTGATGTCAGTGCAACTGAAACTTATTTATCTGACGGTGTTGGACTAAGGCTAACACTATGAGGTTTGCTGTGCCTGTTAGCCTGTGGCTAATGCTAGCCAGAGTACCGTAACATCTTTATAAAATAAGATGAACTTTTATTTTTCTTTTGCTCAAAGACACATCTCTCAACAAGAAGTACAGCTGTCTTCATAAATCAGAAAAAGAGCTACTTTCACTGTGGCTTAAGCTATGCTAACAGCTATCGGCTAAATCAGGAGACAGCCACAGATCATCCTGAAACAATGTTTGGAATACAGTAACTAATAAAGCTGTGAGATTTGGGAGTTAGTGGACAATAAAATGGTTAAAATAATTCATTTTTGGTGTCAGTGCAGATGGAAGCCGTTTTTGGCTAATGCTAACACTAACAGGTTTGCTGTGCCTCTTAGCTTGTGGCTAACGTTTTCTGGAGTCTTTCTGAAGTCAGATTATCTTTAAAACTCTGCTCTAACTGTGTATAGACACAACCTGCTAAACAAAAAGAACACAAACCCAACCACATCGACAAGTCAGGACGTTAGCTGCTTTCCCAGTGGCTCAGGCTATGCTATCGGCTATCGTCTAATTTAGGAGGCAGCCAAAGATTACCCTGAAAAAGAGTAACTCATAATGCTGGCTGATATGAACCCCAGCTGGCAATAAAGTGATAAAACAGTGAAAGATGAAAAAATGCAGTGATAATAAATTTATTAGGTTATTATTATTAAAGAATGTTTAATATATAACATTTCATTTGTTCTGGTTATCCATCTTTCTTTATTAGCAATAAGTTTTATGATCACAGTATTGTCTTATTTTCCATTTTTAATTTGAGCTGGATGAGACATGTCAGCACCGACGTCAGGGAATCTGATCCAGTCGATGTTTTCTCAGGGAAAGTCCAAAACAGCCACAACTTTTCCAGCAGCAGCAGCCGGCTAACGCAGCGTAAAATCACTGTAACAGAGTCTGACACAACATGTGGACCCTCGTTCTCTCTTTTCAGACCATTTTTCCTGACAGATTAAACTAAATTATTCATTACTCCCACGGGAACAAAGGCCTCTCAACCACAAATGCTAAAAACGTAATGAATTTCCTTATTAGAAGTCATTTTCAGATTCCATAAATCACCCTGAGTGTGTGTGTGTTGGCCGTGTGCGTCGCGTTCGCTGGCAGATGGTGTTTAATCTTCTGCGGCCATCTGGACTGACTTTCTCTGGCGTCTTTTAAACGCCCACACATACACACACACACACACACACACACACTGAGCACGCTCCAGGTGCGTGTTGTCTGACGGAAGGATCAGGTAGACGAGACGCTTCCTTAAAAAAACAACTTAAAATCCACTTACAGATTCAGCGGTCGCAACCTCTGAACCTGTGAGTCGCTGCTTGTTGTGGCTAAAAAATGGTGAAAAAAATGTGAAAAATGGTGGAATACTATAATGTTCAATGTAATCATAACAGCAAATATCTTTAAAATAGTGAGATTTAAATGCAGTAAATCAGAGTAATTTTACAGTCACACACTGAAAAAGAATTTGTATAAATAAATTTTTAACGTGTGAATGCATTGTTTTTTCTATGATTTTAGTAGTTATTAGCAGTAGTTTCACGAAAAAAGGAAAATTAATAAAACGCTCAATTTTTTTTTTTTACCATTTTCAATCCTTAATATATACAATGTTTCTTTAAAATAATTAACATCTCTAAAATAATGCTATTTTTTTCTGTTTTACATGCAGTGAAATGTTATAATTTTATGTTCAGGCATTGTAAAGACCAAATTAATGAAATGGACATTATTTACAGTTTTGGTTTGTTTTTTATGGGTTTTTTTGTTTGTTTGTTGTTAGTCAGCAGGATTTTTTTTGTGTTATTTTGCTGGATTTTACTTGTAATTTAATTTTTAAAAATTACCATTTTTACTTCTAACTGCTTTTGCTGAGTTTAATACATTAGTTAATACTTTTCTGATATTTTATTAGACATTAACTGTCTTTTAATGCAACGAAAACATGTAAACTACAATAAAAATAAATTAACCATTTTTCAATCCTTAATATACACTATTTTTCTTATAAGTAATGCCAATATATGTGTAAACTTATGTAATTCTTAGCTGATTTACATATCATAAAATAATTCTATGATCTAATGTCATAACAGAACAAACTGTTGTTCATAAAATCGAAATTATTTATAGGTTTAAACTTTTTAAAAATGTCTTAGCGTTTCAGTTTTTGACAGGTGGAATACATTTTTTTTCTGTGATGTAATGAGACATTTATCTGTAATTTAACAAAATAGGAAAGATCCTTAAAATAATCATTTATTTATATATTTATTTTTTACGGTTTTAAATTCTTAATATTCCTATTTTTGTTTCAAATAGCAGTAAATGTCTCCCAAAAAAAGTTGACAAATTTTTGAAAATCAATATTTTTGAGATGATTTAAATAAAAATAAAACGGTGTGTTGTTTATGGTCATACATGGGAAAAAACTAATTGCATAATATAGTTTTTTGACCTGTTATTTCAGCTTTATGTATAAATTAATACAGTTTCAAAAAATGTGATTTTAACTAGTTGTATGTGTGATTTAACAAAACAGAGGAATTCTGTAAAATTACAGTAAATTGTTCATAAAATGACAGTTTAAAACATGCTTTTTTTTTACAGTGTAGACTGCTGCTGAATAAACTAAAGGAGTTGTCTTCAGGCTTTGTCAGTTCTTCTGTAAAAGGAGTTATTTTAGAGTTTGGGTTCGGCACTTAGCGGCCGTTTGTTTGAATGTGTGGTCATTCCTCATTGTGTGTGTGTGTGTGTTAGAGGGAGGCAGGAAGTGTGTGTGTTGAGGCCTATACACCTAAAATGGAAACTTCCGCCCCACCCACGACGGCTAGAGTGGATATTGATGGATCCAGAGGGCGAGCGAGGAAGAAAATTATTGATTGATAGGGAGAGGCACGGAGCGAGGGAGTGTGTGTATGTGTGTGCACGTGGTGTGTGTGTGTGTGTGTGTGTTGCAGTGAAGAGGCAGATAATAAACGAACGAAACGGAAGACGAGGAAGGATTTTTTTTATCTGGTCTCAGTTTGTTTTTGGTCAGAATCAGTCGGTGAATTCGTGTGTGGTAACAGGAGGGTCAGAGTGTGTGTGTGTGTCCGCGCTATGAACGAGGCATTGTGGGTATTGCCATTGTGAGGTCATGGGGCGATGATGTAATCTGTGTAACCCGGCGCCGCGTTTCCTGAACTCTCCAGGAACGGACCAATCACGGAGCGGCAGCAGACAGAAACAGTTCTGTTGTACTTGTGAGGACCGTCATGGACGACCTCTCACCTCTGACCTTCAGCTTCATTTACCAATAAAACTAAAAACATTTCTCGTCCCACCCTGTAAAAAATCTACTGTTTCCAGCTAATAATTGACTGTTTTTGTATCTATTTTGTGCATAAAATTCTACAAAAAAGTTTAATTTTCATGTTAGCCTTATAAACAAACATGCCAAAACTGTAAACAATGTCGATATCAGTTTATTGTAGTGGTTACTTGTTCTTAAACAATATTAAATTTCCATGATCTAAGCAAGAAAAGTCCCATCTAACATGTCAGTGCACTCTCCTCTGGATATTTTTAATCTCGTATGTATAGAAGTTCCTGGAGAGTCAGGAGGGAGTTTCCTCTGATGATGGGGGGTTTCCTCTAGAGATGTTTCTGCTTTTATTTTTGGATTTCTGTTCATTTCCTGTCCTGTTTTTATTCATATGCTCTCTCTGTTTGATGTACAGTGGAAAATATTGAGTTTTAATGCTATGACGGGGAAAATTCTCTGAAATGTCTCGCTGACCCAAGCTGGAATTTGACACTGAGGCTCTAAACCAATCTCACCTTCATCCTCCTCCTCCTTGTCTTCTTCATCCTCCTCCTCCTCATGTGGATTTTCATGTCTCGGTTTTCCCCTCAGATCAGGATCAGCTCTAACGCTCACATACTGTCCTCTCAGTTGGCCTCCCTTCTGATTTATCGTGACGTTTTGTTTACTCTCCTCTAGTCTATTTCCTTTCTTTAACTCCTCTTCTCGTTTCCTCTCCTTTAAAGGTTTTAGTACTGCTGTAAATGTGTTTTTTTTTCTGTGCCTGTAGCTTTAAATGTAGGTTAGCTGCTGCTGTCCCCGCCCCCTTCAGGAAGAAGCCTGTCTCTGCGTCTGTGATTGACAACAGAGTCAGATTTTCAACACACATTGCGATGTTGCAGCTGTAAAATCAGTAAATGTCTTTAAAGTGACTGCAGGTTAGCATTTAATCAAAGCTAATGCTAGCTAGCCATATTCTACTACTGTTACTACTACTTCAGCTACTACTACTACCATGAAAGCTAATGTTAGCCTCATTGTTGCTGCTACTGCTACTCCTATCAAAGTTAACTTTAGCTGAATGACTACTGCCACTACTACTACTCAAATACTACTTCAACTCCTACTACTACCATGAAACCCAATGTTAGCCATATTAGTACTGCTGCTACTACTACTTCATCTACCACTGCTACAACTATTACTGCTACTACTACTACCATGAAAGCTAATGCTAGCCACATTCCTTCTGCTGCTACTACCACTACTGCAACTATCAAAGCTAATGTTAGTGACATTACTACTACTACTACACCTTCTTCACCTAGTACAACTATTAGTACTACTACTGCTACTACTATGACTACTACTACTACCATCAAAGCTGATGTTAACTACACTACTGCTGCTGCTACTGTTACTCCTAATACTACTGCTACTAGTATCAAAGCTAATGTTAGTAACATTGCTGCTGCTGCTGCTGCTGCTGCTACTACTTCTTCAACTGCTACTACGACTATTAGCACTACTGCTACCTCTAACATCAAAGGTAATGTTAGCAACATTACTTCTCTCGCTTCGACTAGTACAACTACAACTATTACTACTACCATCAAAGCTAATGTTAAACACATTAGCCGCATAACACGCTAATACCAAGGACTTTCCTATTTGGTGGAGATATCACCATCAAAAATAAAAGTAATCCACTTGCTGCTACTACTACAGCTATTACTACTACTACCATCAAAGCTAACAGCCGCCTCACTGCAGCTGCTGCTACTACTACACTACTATTACCATAAAAGCTAATGTTAGCCACACTTCTGCTGCTGCTACTACTTTAACTACTACTACAACAACGAATGCTACTACTACTACTACTACCATCACAGCTAACGTTAGCCACATTGCTGCTACTACAGCTACTACTTTAACTACTACTACAACAACAACAACGAATACTACTGCTACTACCATCAAAGCTAGCATTAGCCTCATTAGCTGTGCTAACACTAAGGATTTCCCTATTGTTGTGGGGACATCACCATCAAAAACAAAAGTAATACACTGGATATTGCTGCTACTACTGCTACTACTACAGCTATTACTACTACCACCGTCAAAGCTAATGTTAGCCACATTACTGCTCCCGCTTCGACTACTAGTACAACTTTAACTTCCACCACCACTACCACTACCACTACTATAACCATAAAAGCTAGCGTTAGCCACCTTTCTGCTGCTATTACTACTACTTCAAAAATACTACTACTATAATTACTACCATCAAAGCTAACGTTAGCCTCATTAGCTGTGCTAACACTAAGGATTTTCCTGTTGTGGGGACATCAGCATCAATAATAACGGATGCTAGCAGCACATGAAGAGTCTTGTGTTCACTCTTGCAGGCAACAGCAGAACATTTGGTGAGTTTTTGCTTGTTGTTTAGATATTTTTTTTAGAGTTAGCAGGAGCAGATATAGAATTTCATCTCCGTCATTGTGTAATTGTGTTTCCTCTCCTTTCATCCCACCTATCTTCTATTTTCTTCCTCTGCGGTGATTATTTCTTTGATTGCGTTTCCGTCGTCTTTGTTGTGTTGTGTTGATTGGACAGACGATGCGTTAGCTTCCCCATAGGAAATCACAGCGCTGAGTCTCCCAACTATAATTAACTTTTTAATATTCTCTTTTACTCGAAGCTCCACTCAAAACACTGGTGACGTAAAGTTTGTTGTGTTGTGTCGGCTGCTTCCTGTGTGCATCTGTCTGTGTGTAGCTGGACAGATGTGTGCCTTCCTGTGCAGATGTTGTTGCCAGGGAAACAATGACAGGACATGCTTTAATCGCCGCGGTGAACAGCTGGAGGGCCTTCCTCTGTGTGTGTGTGTGTGTGTGTGTATGTGTATGTGTGTGTGTGTGTCCCTCGGCGCTGTAACAAGTTCGTCAGTTAATCAGTTTGCGCGTCGTTGTGACAGGAGAAGAGCGCGATGAAGACGCTTCTATTTTACGTTAGGAACAGGCAATACCAGGTACAGCGCACACACACACACACACACACACACACACACACACACACACACACACACACACACACACACACACACACACACACACGTACGTCATGCACAGATACAGACTGTTATTACAGATTGCCGTTTGCTATCTGGTCTGTGTTTGCTTCGTTGTGATTCACACAGACTGTTTGGCATCATGTCTGTGTTTGTATTGTTTTTTTTTGTGTGTGTGTGTGTGAGCAGACATGCCACTTTGCTTTGGCAACAGGATGAAATAATCTCGCTTTAACCCTCTGAACCCTTGTCTATTTTTGCACTGAACGTCTTAACTGTACGCCTTTTCGCTTTGTTTATGAATGTTGCCGTAAAAATATTTCATGAAGTTTTAACAAAATAAAGCAAACGTCGTCGACTCTGACGTTATCGGGCTTCCAGGTTTGCAGCAGGATCTTGTTTACATGAGGAGCTAAGCTGCACAGACCCCATTACTAGATGACAGTAGAGCCGACTTGAGGTTGTGTTTTAAGGAAGGATGTCAAAAAGTCAACAGTTGGAGCTTCACACATGGGATTTATGCCTGGTTTTAAGAGTTTTTTTTACAACAATAGTTTAAATATCTGAAAGTTTTGAGCTGTTCAAAGGATTTTCTGACATTTATTATTAATGTATGAAATTCAAGTTGACCAGTTTGCAGACCTCCAGAATGACTCAGAATCTGACTCCAACTTTGTCAAAAATAACTTGAAATTTGCCACATTTTTTTTAGTGGAACATGTTCAGAACAACTCACAACTTGTCTAAAATGAGTCAAAATTTGTCTGAAAAGACTTCAACTTTGTAATTTGCCTCAGTCTGTCCAGTTGGTCCAAAACGATTAAAATTTGCCCAAAATGACTCCACCTTCATCAAAAATTACTGAAACTCCCCAAACTCTGTCCAAAATGGTGTATAATTTATGCCAAAAATGATTTAGAACTTGTCCAAAATTACCCAAAATATGTCCAAACTGACTTCAACTTACTTGAAACTTTCCCCAATTTGTCCAGTTTATTGTAAATGACTAAAAAGCTATCCTAAATGACTCAAAGTTGTCCAAAATGCGTTGAAACTCATTTTAGATGCCTCAAAACTGAAGAATAGCTTACAACTGGAACAGAAGGACTCAAAATGTGTCCAAGCATGATTTAAACCTGTTCAGAATTACTTTAAACTTGTCCAAAATGACTCAAAATATGTCCAAAAATTATCTAAAACTCATCCAAAATGATCCAAAATTTGTCCAAAATGATTTCAACTTACTTGAAACTTCCCATAATTTGTCCAGTTTATTGTAAATGACTGAAACCCGGTCCAGAATTACTCAAAATATGTCCAAAAGTGATCTAAAACTTGTCCATAGTGACTCTAAACTTGTCCAGAATGACTCAAGCTGTGACTCATCGCTCTAGAAATGACTCGGCGTGTTTTTGGCTGATTATGAATAGAAAACTTGATGCTGCACAGCTGCAATGTGCACCTGATTCTTGTTTTTTTCATTCTTTACATGTTAGCAGATGATAAAAGCTGCTGCAGAACTTTTATGCTGATTTAGAGGCTGAACTGCGTCAGATTTTAGTTTCTTTTCGGCCTCCCTGCTGTGATTGATCGCTGCTTTATCGCTGGACTTTGCTGGAAGACGATCAGAAATGTGGGCTGCAGCGAGCCAGCGCTGATTAGTTTTCCCCGTCGTGCAGAGAAGGCCGACACTTGCACATGTTGCGTTCTTTTTTTGTGTGTTTTTGTGTCGATTGGCAGCAGATGAAGCGCTTTGATTTTCTCTAATGAGGAAGAGGGGCGAGCGAGGTAGAGAATGAATGGAGGGAAGGTGGAGAGAGAGAGACAGACAGTGGATCTACTGTCCAGCAGATCACAGCAAAGTGTGTCTCTGTGTGTGTGTGTGTGTGTGTCTCTGTTTGTTGTGGACAGATCACTATGGTAACGTCACGGTTGGCATGGCGACAAAGCTGTCCTCTCCGTGTCCACATCTTATTTTCTCTCTCGCTGTCTCTGAAAATATTTCTCTGACTGAAAATCCAAACTTTCACTTTTAATGACTTCTTCAGGGTCCCAGAACATAAAAATAACACAACTCTCCTGGACAATTCTAGAAACTACAGGACAAAATGTCCAAATGTTGTTTTTAGTCAGGCTGCAGTTTGTTTCTGTTAATAATCTAAAATAATCTAAAAACACAAAAATCATCCGATCATTGAGCCCACAGGAAGTCAGGTTATTATTGGTTTTTTATCATTATTTTCAATAATAATACATTATTTTATTATCATCTTTTGTATTTTTTTTTACAAATTATCTAAATATATGTAATTAAATTTATTTGCATTTGTGATTATAATGATGATTGTAATAATAATAATAATTATTAGTGTGTTCATTATTATTATTATTATTATTATTAACAATAATACATTATTATTATCATATTTTATCTATTTTTTTAACAAATTCTTTATTTAAATATATGTAGTTCAATTTATTTGTATTTTTTATTATGATAATGAGGATTATTATTTTATTAAAATAAATTTGTCTAACATATATAACTTAATTAACATATTGTAACTTAATATTTAATTTAATTTATTTGCATTTATTATGGTGATGATGATTAATATTATTAGAATTATCATCATTATTATTATTATTATTATTATTATTGTAACTATTAGTAGTAGTAGTAGTAGTAATAGTTATTAGCCGCAGAAGTAGTATTAAAATTTGATATTATTTCAAATTTTAATATTTTGTAAATTATTTTGCATGTTTACAGTTATTTTAATTTATATCTTAAGGATTCTCTTCTTGCCAAACTGAGCAGAAGTGCTTTAAAAGTCTGTTTTATGTCTCATCAAGTGTAATCTTGATGTTCAGCTCACAGAGGATCATTTTAAGCTCTCTGATTGGAGGATTCCTGCAGAGGTGCACCCTGGGAGCTGTAGTCTGCTCCTCTGTTTGGGTTTCTACCCTGTAAAATCGCACCTCTGACCAAACACAGACATTTTCCAGTTGGTCTCTGAGCTCTGGGTTCCTCTGAGCCTCTCTGTAGATCGGTTACCGGCAGAACGAAGAGCCAGGCAGTGATTGAGGGTCTCGTCTTGCCAGCTCCTGAATAAATGATGATGTCCTCCCTCTTCTCCTCCTCATCTATTCTTAATGCTTTCTCTGTACTTCCATCATGTGCTCTGCTCAGATTCAACGTCTGTTTCATGTTTTCTTTCCTTTTCCATTTAGTCTCTCTGCACCCAGACGTACGCTTAAGAAACGGGGAAAAACCTCGAAATAAATAGAAAATAAATGTGCTTTCACTTACATGAATGATATATCACAGCAGCTGTCACTTTATATCCATTATTATGACATTATTAAAGTGTTTAGAACAACTTTACTGGAACTAGTCATGTTTTATGTGCAGTTCAGTCAGAAAAATGAACCAAATCTAAGCTTAAAATGAAGACACTTCATCAAAATCACTTCATTCTGCATGTCTCATGTAATAATCTCCTAAAATAAACTGCTTGCATGAATGAGATTCTGTAAAAACCAAAAATTCTGCACTCAGCTGTGACCAACAGACGCATGAGAACATTTTTGGTTAATATCTGGCTGTGACATTTGGTTAAAAAACTGTATAATGTACAATATAATGTTCAAAAACTCAAAAAGTAGACTTTTGAGGATGTCATTTACAGTTTTCACCTGTTTTTTTTTCACCATTGCTATATTATTTAATCCTTTTTTGTAGTTTTTCTCGATAGTATCCATAATTACATCATCAAACAGGGAACATCTGTAAAATAAGAGTTTAAAAATTGCTTTTAGTCCGTAATATACATTATTTTAAAAGTGAACTACTGTAACAATCAGAGGCTGTAAGAACAGTGAAACCAGCAGAAAGTGTATGCAGCATAATTATGTTTTAGCAGATTTAAATGTAGTTAAACTGGATGTTTTTGAGTTGTCTTTGCTTCTACCTGTGGTTTAGGTGTTTAAAAATGAAACTGAGTCACAAAAACACCCAGAAACTGCTCAGATTTTAGAGGACGGACGGTGTCAGGATGCAGAAAAATCTCAGTGAAGTCGATGCAGTTTGACTTTCTGTAGGTGGAGCTCTTCTCTTTCTCTTCTGTTCCTGCAAACTGGAAAACTCACATTTACCTGCTGTGTGGAGCGACGGGAAGGTTTGGCAGCAGATTTTATGATTTCATGATTTTTATGATTTCATGATTTTAGCCGCCGTCTTCTCCTGCCAGACTGACGGGTTTTTATTTATCTCTGGGCCTTTAAGTGTTATCTGAGCTCCGCACAAGGCCAGTGGAAGTGCACTTTATGCCTCTAACCTGACAAATCCCCAGCGTGCATGTGCTCGTGTGCGTGCGTGCGTGCGTGCGTGTGTGCGTGTGTGCGTGTGTGCGTGTGTGCGTGTGTGCGTGTGTGTGTGTGTGTGTGTGTGTGTGTGTGTGTGTGTGTGTGGTCGCCATCCGGCCCGTTAATTTGATTGCGTAACGGGCTTAGAGGGCGCAGATTGTCTGGAATGGAATCCCACTCGCTCAATCCGTGATCGCTGCTGCCATGGAGAAGGTTTATACACAAAACACACACACCAAGCACACACACAGACACAGACACACAGACACATACGTTTGCATTGCATTGACATTTGAGGCGTTCAGCTGATGCCTTTTTCCCGCTGCAACTGAGAGCAACAGTGGAAAAAGCTTTAGATCAGTTCAGGTTCTACGTTCAGCCCAATTTACCCTCCAGTGACCAGAAAAAACATCCCATAATAACCTGTAAATAACCACAACTCCTAATGTTTCCTTTGTTTTAGTGCACAAAAAAAGTACATTCTGAAAATATTCACATTTAAGGGATTATTTTTAGTAAAACATCATGAACCAACTGGAATTTCTAAAGAAAAATAAATTTAATTTCAACAACATTCAGCCTCAGTTTATCATTTCCACATTACAACTTCCAGATCAGAGTGTCTACAAAGGAACACAACGTTTAGTCTTTGGTATCTGAATGATATAGTGTTTTACTTTATCATCAAAACGATAGAAGTCGGACAAAAAAAAAACTAAACAAACGACAAAAACTGACAAAATATTAAAAAAATGAGACACAAAACAACAAAAAAAGAGGCAAAGGTTACGAAGCGACAAACAAATGGAAACAAACGAGACAAAAAAATATAAAAAAAGGAACAAAATGACAAAAAATAAACAAAAAGCAGAAGCAAAACAAAGGAAACACAAAATGACAAAAACAACGAAACAAAAAACACAAGCGAGACAAAAAGGAAATGCAAAACGACAACAAAATTAGACAAATGACTCGAAGCAAAACAAAAAATAGTTTTTATCGTTTTTTTTACAACAGAAAAAATTGGACCAAAAAATTACAACGCAACAAAAAAATTAGACAAAAAAATTCCAATGTAACAAAAAAATAGAACTAAAAATTACAACACAACAAAAATGAGACACAAAACGACAAAAGAACAAATGTGCAATCTGGTATTTCACTTTCTCATCCAAACAACTTGTCATGGTCTAGAAATTGTTTTAAATTTTCAATTCTACTAATTTTCAATCTGCAGTTAATGTCTGTAATTTTTCCACTTTGAAGGCCGGATTGGACCCTCTGGAGGACCGGTTTTAGCCCACGAGCCTCATGTTGGACACTGGTGTTTTAGATGAACAGGATCTTTCAGTTTCACACACGTAGATACGAGGCTCCACAACAGCAGTGTGGACGGTCTTCTTCTTCTTATTACCAGGTCCCTCCTGCGTCTGTTTTTATGAGCGGCGTTAATAATAAGCTGGATGTGAGTCGTGTCTCTGCTGTCCCTCGTCTTCTCCTCCGTCTGACACGTCTCCGTCCAAACGTCTCAGTGAATTCTCAGCCAGATGCCTCCTTTTCCAGCCAAACTGCATAAATTCACAAGAACGTCGCTCCTGCTGGACACATTTGGAGAAATTGTTCCTTTAACGAATGTGTTCGGTCTAATTGATTAGCTGCTGCAGCTCTGATAATCGCAGTGTAGTGACACATTTGGGTTTTGTCTTTTTCTCGTCTTTCTTCAATTATCTGTCATAAAAACGCCAGAAAACTAATTTCCAGAACTTCTTTAGTCACCAACCAGCAGTTAAAAACCCCAAAATACTGACTTACTACCACATAAAACAAAGAAAACCAGCAAATTATCACATTAGAGAAGCTTTAACAAGCTAATGTTTGACTTCTTCGATTGTAAAACGACTCATCAGCAATGAATTTTTAGTCTGACCGCAACAAAAAGTAATATTTGTTACTCCGCCGAGGAGGTAGAGCCTCCCGGAGTTATGTGGCGATTGACGTCTGTCTGTCTGTCTGTCTGTCTGTCTGTCTGTCTGTCTGTCTGTCTGTCTGTCTGTCTGTCTGTCTGTCTGTCTGTCTGTCTGTCTGTCTGTCTGTCTGTCTGTCTGTCTGTCTGTCCTCCTGTCTGTCCTCCTGTCTGTCTGTCTGTCAGCAACATTACTCAAAAACAGACTAATGGATTTGGATGAAATTTTCAGTGAAGGTCAGAAATGACACAAGGACCAAGTGATCAGATTTTAACAGTGATGCGACTTATAGTCTGGATCCACTGATTTGTTAAAGATTTTTGTATCATTGCCAGATAGCAGCATGGTGTCACTGTAACCATGACAACATGTGAACACTACATCAGCTGATTGTGATCCTACTACAAATCCACCTCTGAGGACTAATCAGGACTTATCCATCGGAAATGATAGAAGGAACAACTGATTAAAGTGTGTTGGTGTTTCTGAGTCCCACCAATTCCCGCCTCCCGCTACATATTTAGGTCACATGATTCGGTATCCGTACATAACGTACACATGCAGAACACACGCCTGTGCTCAGTAAAAGGTCCTTTAGTTTGTGGGTACATCTATATTAAATAAAAACATTCTGTGGTGCCGTGATTTCTGCCACGGATTTTTTAAAGCTTTCATTAGAAATGAAAGGGCTGAGCAGCCACGGAGGAGGACTGCTCTCTGAAGGCTTTTCTGGTTTATCAGTGAACCGCTCAGTCCTGATGGTTCCATAAATATGAACCAGTGAGTGTTTTACAGCTGCTGTCGGGTCGTTCCATCCTGACTTCACCTCTAACGGAGGCGACAACAGGTGGAGGAAATCCAAGAAATGTCATCCTGTTGTCGGTCGGCATTGTGTGCATTGTGTTTGTGTTTGTCTGCGACAGGTGGAGGATCTGTGAGTCCGCCGTGGTCTTTGTGAGTCCGCCGTGGTCTTTGTGAGTCCGCCGTGGTCTTTGTGAGTCCGCCGTGGTCTTTGTGAGTCCGCCGTGGTCTTTGTGAGTCCGCCGTGGTCTTTGTGAGTCCGCCGTGGTCTTTGTGAGTCCGCCGTGGTCTTTGTGAGTCCGCCGTGGTCTTTGTGAGTACGCCGTGGTCTTTGTGAGTCCGCCGTGGTCTTTGTGAGTCCACCGTGGGTTTGGTCTGTTGGTTTGTCGGCTTCATGTAGGCCTGACTTCACAGAGATAGAAATAAAAGCAAGAAAAACACAAAATACAGATATTTTACTCAATAACAGGGTATTTTTTATAAACCCACTGTACAAAATGTACGTTTTTCTACTTAAATTTTGTGAACAATTCACTGTTCTTTAAAAAAATACTGGCATTTTTTCACAGATTCTTGCTGTTATTAAAGATAGAAAAATGGTAAAAATTAATATTATTTAAAAAGTATTTATTTGCCTATCAACACTAAAAACACTGGCAATAACTGTACAGAACTTCCACATCAAAAAAATCTGCATTTTTTTATTAAAAGTAGTTCATTCTCTACACTATTTTTTGTAGTATTTAAATCAGCAAAACTGTTGTTTTCTTACAGATATTTGCTGATATATTTATGCTGTTTTTTTAAGTAGCAAAAATTGACTCATATAATGTGTTTGTATAGTTTGACTTTAAAATTCTATTTTTATTTTATTTAAATCAACAAAAATATAGTTATTTTTCTTATTTTCATATTTTTTCATTTTTACGAAATTTGTTAAATTAAAAAATATATATATGTATTTGTATTTTGGCTCTTAAAAAACAAAAACAGGCCAAAACTGTAAATAATGTCCACATTCGTACAACAGGAAATTCTTCATCTGTCTAATGCTGGCTTTTCAAAATAAAAGTATCGCTGCATTGACACATTCACACTCTCTTCGGTAGTTTAATTTCTTCAGTTTATCTGCACATTAAGACTTGTGATTTCTGAATTTTAGCTGTTGATGAGTTGTTTGGTCTTTAAAATGATTTTAAAAATGTTAGTCAGTGTTTCCTGTCCAAAAATATTCAGTTTATTGTCACAGAAGAAGAAAATCTTCACATTTAAGAAGCTAAATCACATATTTTAGATTCTTAATCATCCTGTTATCTTCATTTACAGACACCAAAAAAAAAAAATGTTCCCTTGTCTGAAAAAAAGTCCAAAAATTCAGCAAAAAAAATCCTTAAATTTATAAGAAAAATTGCAAAATCTTCAGGAAGAAAATTCCTTAAAAGTTTCCCTTACAAGTTTTATTTTTAAAAAATCTCCAAATTTGAAAAGAAATAGAAAAATTTAAAAATTGTAAATATTTTTTTAAAAAATGAATAAAAATCGTCCAAAAAAATCCTAAAAATATCTAAAGTGATTACATATATATGAGTAAAAGTTCTAATATTTTCTTTAAGAACATTCAGAAAAAAAAAACCAACCAAAATCCAGCGAATTTCGCTGGATTTTGGTTGATTTTTTTTTTCTGAATGTTCTTAAAGAAACATTATAATGCTTCTTTTTTTCCACCAAAAAAAGAACTGTGAAAATATATATTTTCCCCACATTTTCAAACTTTAAATGACCCGCAGGACGACACAAGGGTTAAACGAGTGAATAAAGTGTTTCTGCTGCTATCAGCCGCTCTGTCGGTATGCTTAGAGGGTGTAAATAGCTCCGTGACTCTTGGTCACCAGTGGGAGTGGGCAGAGTGGGGATCTCCACAGCAGCTGGTGGAAACAGTGGGTGGAAGGTCACAGCTGGAGGGGGAGATCCCACTTCCTTCCTCCTCCTCCGGGTCTCCCCTCTCTGGGACTCAGTCCGTCGGTCCGAGTCGTCGCTGCAGCAGCTTCAGGTTTCGGTCCACGATGACAAACTGCCGGTCCGAGGCTCCGCCGGCCGTCAGCCGTCTGATCCGAGCGCTCCGGAGTCGGCTGAAGTCGCTGCGACGCCTCCTGGTGCTCGGAGACGTCAACCCAGCCAGAACCAGAACCAAAGGGGGGGCGGTTTTAGACCGCTGTGGAGCAAAACGCTGCAGCTTAACTGTGAGTACAGGGAAGAAAAATACAGTTTTAATAGCTCTGAGCTGGTAGTTTACAGATTTTCTTAAATTACAGTTAAATAAGTGGTAAAATCAGACACGTTAGGCGTCGTTTTAAAGAAAAACTGTCCGTAAGTGGTGTAAATAACGTCCACATCTCATAAATAATGGTTCTTTTTTCATATGGAATATTACTTTACATTTTAAAATAGTTTTTACATAAGTATTTTATACAGATATTTTTAATTTATTGTTTTTTTACTAGTCCAATGGGGAGCTAATGCACTGAAATGTCATTCAAATGCACAAAAAGTAGCGTCTGTTATGACTAACTAGTGGCTATTCTATTCTAGTCTAGTCTCTTATTTAATTATTTTCTATTTCATTTTATTCTATTTTATTTAATTGTTTTCTAATTTATTTTATTCTATTTTATTTAATTATTTTCTATTTTATTTTATTCTCTTTCACTATTAGTTTTTATTGTATTTATTTTATTTAATTAGAATATTATTCTCTTCTATTTAATTCTGTTTTTTCTGAACTGTTCTATTTTATTCTATTCTATTTTTTTCTAAACTGTTCTATTTTATTTTATTCTAATCTGTTTTTTCTTAACTGTTCAATTTTTATTATTTAATTTTATTCTAGTTATCTGTTTATTTTATTCTATTCTTTTCTGTTTTATTTTATTCTGTTTATTCTATTCTGTTTGATTCTATTTTTTTATTCTGTTCTATTTCATTCTATATCAGGAGTCCGTCTTTTAAACTTGCACTTTTTTCTGGATTAAGATCAGCTGAAATCTTAAAATAAACGAAAATATTAATATTATAATAATAAAAAGTTTAAACAAATCGCTGAAATGAAAGTTAAATCATAAAAATGTTGTCTGAACTTTCCAAATACTGTAAAACTAGTGTTTTCTATGATTATTCAGGTTTATTTTCCTCCTGGATTTAACTGGTGAAGTTTTGTTTCACATTGGAGAGAAATCTAAATGAACTTCTCCATCACAGTCCTGCTCTGTGCTGTCAGCTCAGAATATTAAAAACAGACTTGATTTAAGCTAAATACGACTAAATGAACCACTCTGAGCTCATGAAGTAGGATAATGAAATGTCCTGCAGCCAGATGCTCCTCTGAGTTAAAGACGTGTTCAGAGTTTAAGGTGATTTAATCTGTGGGTGGTAAACGAGTCCTCGGGGAGATCTGCTGCTGCTGGAATCTGTTCATGAGGATGTTTGTTTGTCAGCAGCTGGACTGGTCAGTGAACACGCCAGGATTTCATAAGTAACACATTCACATTTGTTAAAACAGATTTAAAATTAGACTTTAAGATCAGCATTTTGTAATTTGAAAATAAATAAATCAATAATTGTTCCTTTTTGTCAGTTCTGATTTTAATTTTTATTATTTTTTCATTATTGTTTTAATAATCATTTAAAAAACAACATTTAAACAAAAAGATTATTTGAATGATTACAATTATTTTAACTATTTTAATCATTCAAATTATTTTATTCTTAAAATATAATTTTTTTAGTATGCATTATTTTTTATACAACACTAATTGCATAAATACAATTTTTTCCATGTAAGATACATGTAAAAGCAGGATATATTTTGATTAATTATTATTTTATAATTTTATTAGTTCAATAATAAGTTTTTTAAAATAACTATGTAATTTAAAAAAATATTTAGAATTGTTTAAATATTTTTCTTTATTTTTTTAATTGTTTTTTAAATATTTCTGCCAATATCAACAAAACCTCTGCAATTAATATCAAGTGAAAGATTTTGTAGAGAAAACAAGAGATAACATGCGTGGAAAATCTATAAATGAACTAAAAAAAAGTTTCTTCAGTCACCCTCAAAGGATTAAAGCTTAAGAAAGAATTTCCAGTTTTATATTTTTTATTTTTTTCAGGAAAAGTTGCTTTTGTGATTAAACAGATGTTATTTCAGCTGCTGTTTCCAGGAGAAAAATAAAACTAGAAGCTAATTTCTTTATTAATTAAACACAGAGAGAGCAAAGAGCGGATTTTGTTTCCAGATCTGTCATTAACAGACAATCAGCAGCGTCCGTGTTTCCGTCCACGTTAAGATGGAAAAAGCAGCGAGAGCGACCGGCGTGTGAATGCAGGTGTGTGTCGCTGTTGTGTAGCTGTGTGTTGTGTGTCTGCTGCTGCTGGTGTCTGCGTGTTTGTCGGAGCACAGGTGTCGGGTTTGCAGCTCTGATCCTGTGATTAGGAGGTGCTACATGAGCATCCTGATCCTCCATCTGGTTCTGACTCACCGACTCGTTCGTCTGAATGTCAACACAACTCATTTCCATACGGCGCCGCGGTGATTCACGCTCAGCGACACGCGGCGTAAACGACGTGTCGGGAGGATATTTCTGGAGGAGCGCTTCTCCTCAGGTGCTGCTTGTATTTTGGTTTATTTCTCCTGCTTCGTGTTTGACGTGAATCTTATTTTTAATGCGCTGAGTTTTTACCCTACATTTTTCACTAAAATATTTAAACATAAAACCCTGCATCGATTCAGAAAAAGAAAAAGCTCGACTGGAAGTAGAGAGAACACAAAAATAACCTGTTTTATTACATTTAAATAAGCCAAAATATCATTGTTTTACTGATATTTGCTCTTATTTAATCATTTTTACACTTTTTCTTCTGACAGTTTTATTTGTATCGCATAAAAAATTAGAGATTTACAAGTTTATGGTTAAAAACTGCTCAAACTGTCTTTAAATCGGCATAAAAAATGTGTATATATATTCTAGATTATTTTTAAAATTGTTTTTGAAATTATCTGCAAGACTTTTCGTGCTAAATTTGGGGCATTTTTTTTTAAATTTAATTTTCTTCCTGAAGGTTTTGCAAATTTTCAAAAATTTGGTGAATTTTTGGATTTTTTCAGGCAAGGAAACAATATTTTTGGTGCCTGTAAATGAAGCAACTTTTGCTTCAATCTGAACCACCTTTACAACGTGATTTTTGGGTCTGTGAAGCTTCATTTATGATCTTCTGACGTGTTTTATCAATAAACTGCAGCTCTTATGGTTTGGATTTTACAATTTGTGGATGTAATTTTTGGGTATTTTTGTCTTTTTGTCGTTGTTTTCTGTAGTTTCTGGGTGCTTTTCTGTTTTTGTGGTTATTTTGTTTATTTTTTGGTCTTTTTCTGGTCTTTTTGTGGTGACTTTGTGTAATTTTCTGATTTGTTTTGTGTAGTTTCTTGGTACTTTTCTGTTTTTGTGGTTCTTTTGTGTGATTTTTGGTATTTTTGGTCTTTTTCTGATTATTTTTATGTTTCTTTAGTATAATTTTGGGTGTTTTTCTGTCTTTTTGTGGTTATTTTGTGTAATTTTTTGGGCTCTTTTTGTGGTTATTTTGTGTAAATTTTCAGTACATTTCTGTCTTTTTGTAGTTGTTTTGTGTAATTTCTGGGTATTTTCTGTCTTTGTGGTTATTTTGTGTGATTGTTTGGTATTTTTGGTCTTTTCTGGTCTTTTTGTGGTTATTTTGTGTAATTTTTTGGTATTTTGGTCTTTTTGTGGTGATTTTGTGTAATTTTATAGTTGTTTTGTGTAGTTTCTTGGTGTTTTTCTGTCTTTTTGTGGTCATTTTCTTTTTCTTTGTGGTTGTTTTGTGAAGTTTGTCTGTCTTTGTGGTCCTTTTGTGTGTCCTCATGCTTGTATTGTGTCATTTTGTGGCTCTTCGTGTATTTTATTGTAATTTTGGGGCATTTTCTGCCTTTTTGTGGTTGTTTGGAGCAGTTGGAGCAGCTCAGTCTTCACTAACAGATGATGTGTTTGGTATTTTCAGACGGTGAGGCAGGTTTTACTCACAGATCAGATGAAGTGTTTGACTACTTTACCCAGACTGTTTGGGAGCTCAGAGAGGTGAGAACGGTTCAAACGAAGATAGAAAAGGCGAGAAATCCAGAGGGAGGAGGGTGAGGAAGCCTCTGAGGGTGAGAGAGACAGACTGAGAGTGACAGAGAGAGGGAGAGAGAGAGAGAGAGGGAGGAGGAAGAGAAGCCGGCTGCATCCCTCCGCCTGGCAGTCGGCAGCATGTTAGCGCCGCGGAGCCTTGGCCGCCGCAGCCGCGACTACAGGACCCACAATGCACTGGGGCACCTGGCAGCCAGCAGGTCACCCACCTGGGATGTGCAGGTAGGAGGGGAGGGAGGGAGCAGAGAGGATGATGGGTAGGAAAACAGATGGTGTGTGTGTGTTTACTCGGTAACGGAGGCAGGTAGCGTCGCCATGGCAACCGAGCTGCTGCTTCCCGCTGCGACGCTGTTTGGGAACCAACCTGTCGACGGATTCACAGAAAAACCGAAACGTTCTGCTGATGATGAACTTGTTGTTGGTCAGAAAACTTTCAGAGGCCGCGCCCTGCAATGCATGATGGTCTACGGAGGCCGGAGCGGCTTCAGACGGCAAATCTGCTCGTATCAGTGGAAGTTTTATGAGCTGAACAAGCTTTTATTGTTTTTTTACGGAGCTAGAACTATACAGACACCCATTTATATGTGCATTTGTGTGTTTTCGATGTGTTTGTTTTGGGTTTTTTTGCAATTTTAAGCTAAATATCTGAGCGCCGAGTGGAATTGAAGATATTTCTGAAGTTTTATCATGTAGATAATTGACAAAATGAGGACGTTCTTTGGGCAAATGGTTATCTTTTTCTGTTAAACTTCTAAATTCCAAGGAAAATTTTTCATCTTTCATCACTGTAAGTTCAGTTTTCTCTGTATAATGAAGTCCTGAACTTCTATGGAATCAGAACAGCCCTCAGAAATAGAGAGAATCTGAAAAAGTTAATTGCAGGGTGACAGCTGAAAAGCCATAGATTGTTTTTAAAAAATTAACCCAAGTTGAATTCATTGAGGATTTATTTGACCAAAAACAGCTCTGAGTAAAACTGGAAAAAGTAGGAGCTCCGTGTGTTTTAATAATTTACTATTTACATTTTTGAGCCTTGACTCATCATCATCAGTAGAAAGCTGTTTCTCCATGCTGAATGGATCTCCAACTACTCTCTGCTCTGTTCACTGTTTCTGAGCCATGCTGACTTTGCTTTAGTCATCCAGTTTTTAACGCTTTAACGCTTATTTTTGTAAAAAGAAAAGAATTGTGATTGTGCAAACACTTCCTTCGCTGCAGGTAACGGGTTTTCTAATCTAATAATTGACGTTATTGGTGTGTTTCTCTAGGATGACGTGCCAATCAAAGAGATCAGCATCACCCACCACGTGAAGGAGGGATCGGAAAAGGCCGACCCGCGACAGTTCGAGCTCCGCAAAGTTCTGGGACAAGGATCCTTCGGCAAGGTGCGTGTTTGTTTACCTTCCAGCTGTGTGAGAGTGAAGTGTGCTCTTCATTTCCACTCAAATCCCCGCAACGCCGCTGTCTGAGAGCCCGTTGCCATGGAGACGGCGAGCCGAGGGCCCTCGACGCTCGTCGTCTTCATGAATGAACGACGTGTGTTTATCTGCATGAGTGTGGCCCAGAAAATCGCACATGAAAACATCCACGCTGCTCGTTTTAACTCCACTCATCGTTGACAACATTCACACCTCGACACGACAACAAACACAGCTGCTTCTGTCTGAGGTGGTTTTATCTCTTTATGCTCAGTTTATGTCTCTCTAAGGACTTTTTCCTTTTCTTTGTGATTGTTTTGTGTCATTTTTTCATGTTTTTCAGTCTTTTTATGGCCAGTTTGTGTCTTTGTGGTTGTTTTGTCTAATTTTTGGTATTTTTCTGTCTTTTTATGGTTATTTTGTGTCATGTTTGGTATTTTTCTGTTTTGTGGTCTTTCTCTGTGTTTTTATGGTTGTTTTGTGTCATGTTTGGTATTTTTCTGTTTTGTGGTCTTTCTCTGTCTTTTTATGGTTGTTTTGTGTCATGTTTGGTATTTTTCTGTGTTTTGTGGTCTTTCTCTGTCTTTTTATGGTTGTTTTGTGTCATGTTTGGTATTTTTCTGTTTTGTGGTCTTTCTCTGTCTTTTTATGGTTGTTTTGTGTCATGTTTGGTATTTTTCTGTGTTTCTGCGGTCTTTCTCTGTCTTTTTATGGTTGTTTTGTGTCATGTTTGGTATTTTTCTGTGTTTTGTGGTCTTTCTCTGTCTTTTTATGGTTGTTTTGTGTCATGTTTGGTATTTTTCTGTGTTTCTGCGGTCTTTCTCTGTCTTTTATGGTTGTTTTGTGTCATGTTTGGTATTTTCTGTGTTTTGTGGTCTTTCTCTGTCTTTTTATGGTTGTTTTGTGTCATGTTTGGTATTTTTCTGTGTTTTGTGGTCTTTCTCTGTCTTTTTATGGTTGTTTTGTGTCATGTTTGGTATTTTTCTGTGTTTCTGCGGTCTTTCTCTGTGTTTTTATGGTTGTTTTGCATAATTTTTTAGTATTTTTCGGTCTTTTTGTGCTCATTTTGTGTGTTTTTGTAGTTTGTTGTCATTTTGCTATTTTTTGTCTTTTATTGTCATTTTCTTTTTCTTTGTGTTTGTTTGTGTCATTTTTTTGTATTTTTCTGTGTCTTTATGGTTGTTTTGTGTCATGTTTGGTATTTTTCCATGTTTTGTGGTCTTTTTCTGTTTTTTTATGGTTGTTTTGTAATTTTTGGTGTTTTTCTGTCTTTTTATGGTTGTTTTGGGTCATGTTTGGTATTTTTGTGTTTGTTTAGCCTAATTTTTAGTATTTTTCGGTCTTTTTGTGGTCATTTTGTGTGTCTTTGTGGTTGTTTGTTGTCATTTTTGCTATTTTTCTGTCTTTTTATTGTCATTTTGTTTTTCTTTGTGTTTGTTTTGTGGAACTTCTTGGATTTTTTTATGTCTTTGTGATCATTTTTTTTTCAAATTTTTGGTATTACTCTGTCTTTTTCTGGTCATTTTGTGTGTGTTTGTGGTTGTATTTTGACTCCCTGAACCCCAAAACCAGAAATATAAATGAGCTAACTTGCACCATTTATCACAGACAGAAACTGCAAAAACAGAAAGAACTCTCTGATTTCCTTGAACTAATCATGTGTGATGTCATTCCATCGACAAAAACTGACCAAATCTACAGGTCTTATCTGAAAACTTTGCCTGTTTGCAGGTGTTTCTGGTGAGGAAGATCACCGGACCGGATGCTGGTCAGCTGTACGCCATGAAGGTCCTGAAGAAAGCCACGCTGAAAGGTACAAATCTGACTTTTTCTACACAATATCTGTTAAAAAACCAACGTAAATGTGTAGTGAGATGGATGGAAAACTAGCAGGTTAAACTAATTATTAACATTCTAATAATGCTGTTGATTATTTGAGGCTGCAGCTTCATTTTTTTTTACTCTAGTGTCATTTTGTGTTCTTTGTCATGTTTCTGTTTTATTGCGTTTAGGCACTTATTGGTTGTGAAGTGTAATATTTTGGTATTTTTCTGTCTTTTTCTGGTCATTTTTTGCTACTATGTGGTTGTTTTGTGTCATTTTGTGGCTCTTCACTGTAATTTGGATGTTTATTTTGGTATTTTCATTTTGTGGTCATTTTATATCTTTTTGTGGTTGTTTTGTGTAATTTTTTTGGTATTTTCCTGTCCTTTTGTGGTCATTTTGTCTTTTTGTGGTTGTGTTGTGTAATTGTTTTGGTATTTTTTCTTTCTTTTTGTGTATATTTTGTAACTCTTTATGATCATTTCTATAATTTTTGGACCATTTATGTCTTTTTGTGGTCATTTTCTATCTCTTTGTTGTCATTTTGTGTCTCTTTATGGTTGTTTTTTGACTACTGTCAATTGTATCATGTGTTTGTGGGTTTTTTTGGTTGTTTTGTGTAATTTCTTGGTATTTTTAGGTATTTTCGTGGTAATTTTGTAATTCTTTATGGCCATTTAGACAGCTGTTGTTTTGAGGCTGCTTCTTGTTGAGTGACTTTTAGAATTAACATCTTGAATATGCAGTGAAATAAAAGTTAAATTGGAGTTTTTTTAAGCTACTTTGATTTGGAAAGAGCATCAAAATTGGACACTTGCTGGTCAACTTTAGTGACCAACTGTAGAAAAGCAGTGAAGAATATTCCAGAATAACTACAGCTTTTGTTTTCTAGGGACTTCCACATACAGCGGTGTCCTGTTAAGTGAGTTTCAGATGAAATATATAAAACACATGGTCACCGACTTCATTAGGAACATCATTGAGCCCTAATGAAGTCTAACTTATTCAACAAAGCTTCTGCATTTTCATTAGTTGTTGCCAAAAGGTGATGATTCGCTTCATGTTTATTTTTTTCTTCAAAATTCACACCTTGACATGAGACCAAACACAGATCCAAAGACCTGAGAAGCTGTGAGGAGCAGAAAAACCCAACCTTCTGCTTTAGTTTGTTCTTTCTTCCTGCTTGTTTGTGCAGTTCTTCCTTCTTAATTTCCATTTTTCTTACTTTTCCTGCGCTCCCCTGTGGTTCGCTTACTCATCTAGCGCCATCTGGACGTCTCTGCAGCCAGAACAGGAAACCTGGACGAGGAGCTCTGCCGTATTTTTATCTTCTCACGTGTTGTCTTGTGTTTGCAGTCCGAGACCGGGTCAGGACGAAGATGGAGAGAGACATCCTGGTGGAGGTCAACCATCCCTTCATCGTCAAGCTGCACTACGGTGAGCAGCCGGCCAATCGTATCGCATCGCTCCGTCACCAGCCAGCCAATCAGGGCCTGTTGCTGCTCGCCCTGCAGGATTTTAGATCTTTTCTCACGCCTCTTTCCTTCTCTGCAGCGTTTCAGACGGAGGGGAAGCTCTACCTGATCCTGGACTTCCTCCGAGGAGGAGATCTCTTCACTCGCCTCTCCAAGGAGGTAACGTCTTAGTCCGTACACGAAGAGTAAAACAGGAAATAAAGACGTCTTGTACCTCTATGGAAACGCAATGAAGAAGTAGAGACTCTGACATGACTTTTGTACTTTATGACACAGTTATGGTGCCATAAATAAAACAGAAAACAAGTAGTTGGAACCTTTAAGTGTTAGACTTAAACACACGGATGTTTTAGGTGTTCAGAGCTTTTAAAATCCTGATAAATATTAACTTCTGAGTGTCTGAACCGACTTCTGTGCTACAGGTGATGTTCACGGAGGAGGACGTGAAGTTCTACCTGGCAGAGCTCGCCTTGGCCCTCGACCACCTTCACGGCCTCGGCATCATTTACAGAGACCTGAAGCCTGAGAAGTACGAACATAAACATTACCATGACCTAATATTATGGATTTACACCCCCTGTCAAAAGGTTTAGGACGCTTTCTCATTCATTTGGATGAGGAAGCGTCCTAAAACTTTTGACAGGGGGTGTACGTCAACCTTAAAGGACAATTCTGCTATTTTTTCCCCAAATAATGTGTCTCTTTTTGTTGCATAAGTTGTGCTAACTTCACAATGTGACTCTAAAACAGATTTATTTCCTCACATCATGATATTTCTGACAAATACAGAATCAACCAATCAGTCATAATTTATAATATTTATAGCGTTTTCCACACAAATTAAATATAAGACGAGATTCTTTACAGATAAAACGCAATAAAAACAGACATTGCATGATATTAAAAGCCATAATAAGACAGGAAATTATTATATATAAGCGAAAATTTTGAAAAATTAAAGCAATAAGTACTAAAAATAGAAATTCAAGTAATAATTAAGTGTAAATTTGACCTAATTATGTAAATAAGAAGAGAAACGGATGAATCCAATCAGTTTTAAGCGCAGGGGTAGTATTAAATACATGAAATCAATCAACACCAGACTGAAAAAGTTGATTTTCAGCTGAGTATTGGTGCATTTTAATCGTTTTCCGTCTGAAAACAAAGAGTTTCTGTTCTTCCAGCATCCTTCTCGACGAGCAGGGACACATCAAGCTGACTGGTGAGTCATTTTGCACCTTTTTTCAAAATGTTTTTGTGAGTTTCTGTCACTCCGGCTGCTCATTTCGGCAACTTTTTCTGGATCAAAGTTAACTTTCTTCTCGCTTTTTTGCTCAGACTTCGGCCTCAGCAAGGAGTCGATCGACCACGAGAACAAGGCCTACTCGTTTTGCGGGACGGTGGAGTACATGGCTCCAGAGGTGGTGAACCGGCGAGGACACACCCACAGCGCCGACTGGTGGTCGTACGGCGTCCTGATGGTGAGACGTGGACCTAAACACCAATTAGAACCAGAAAATGTCAAGTTGTTTGCAAGAAAGTCCACTAAAGACAGTCAGGAGAAGGTGTTGAAACCATCACAGCTCAAAAACTAAAAGTCATATCAAAAAGATCTTCCACAGTATGAATTAAAGCCTTGTTTTGAACATGCTCATGTATTTTCATGTCCCTGCTCCGTGTTATACAGATTTGGTGGCAGGTTAAAGAGACTCACCGTTTCTGATTTTCACCGAACATTTTAGCGCTTGAGTCGATGAGAGTTTGGTCGACTCGCTCTACTCTGAGGTGATTTATGAAAAAAACTTAAATCCTACAGCAAAAGGACTCACACTGAGTGAAAGAGGACAAAAATACCAACATCTTGGTGTATAAATTGTTCATGTAGAGGAGAAATTGTGAGAAGGAGACGAAAATTAGCCGCACTTTTCAGTTCAGATGCTTTGACCGAACGAAAATTTAGAATTTTACAAAAATTTATGAAACTTAAACGGCGACTGCGTAAAATCCGTGAAAAATATCAAAACACAGATTTAAAACATGAGTAATACTCAAAGCCTTGTGAGTTATTTAAGCTTGAAATGAAGCTTCTACTTTAAATTATAACAGAGCTACAAGGTTCTAAAGATGACTCGTTTTTGGCGATTGTCCAACCGACTTCCCATTCACTTCAATGGGGATTTTTAACAGTTCTTTACAAATTTCCATTTTGATGAAGAAAATATTTATTTATAGCGTGCAACATCGATATATAACGCAGGAAATTCAGAAATTAAGCTAAGGGCAAGGCTGGAAGGTTGGATTTATTTCCAAAATTTGCATTACTGTGTTGTTTTTAGCAGCTCAGTTTATCAGAATCAATGCAATCAGGGATTTTTAAGTGTAAAAGTCAGATATTTGTGTGTTTATTCCAATGCAGCAACTGCATCAGGTCACCTTTCTGTGGTTAAAAATAACATTTTTCATAAAGAAGTGTTCTGTTGTCGCCCCCAGTTCGAGATGCTGACGGGAACGCTGCCGTTTCAAGGCAAAGACCGGAAAGAGACGATGACCATGATCCTCAAGTAAGACACCGGACACCGTAAACGATCACACAGCGGCTTTTATTACAGCAGAGAACATCCTGAGTCAGCTCAGAGAAAGAGGATTTATTATAGAGGAGACAAAGAGCAGCACTCAGCGTGATAACAAGAATTTACAGCAGCAGAGACAGGGAGGAGGCCGGAGAGAGACAGGATGTTTCAGAATAAAAGTCAAACTCTGGGAATAGAGGTATTTAAATGGTAAAAAAAAAAAAAAAAATTGATTAAAAAAGCCTACATTACAGAATAAAAAATAAATAAATTACAATTTAAAGGTTGTGTGCAAAAACAAAAAAAAATTAAATACACAACAAAAATATTCACGCTGAAAAGTCCAAATTATAAGATGATTAATTTTGAAAAAAATCTAAAATTTTACTTTAAAAAAAAAATCCTAAATTAAAGAATACAAAATTTTAATTCAAAGTTTGTGTGTAAAAAATTACAAGCTAAATGTACTAAAAAATGAAAAAATATGTAAAAATTCCAAGACAAGTAACAGAATAATAAATAATAAGATATAGTTATATTTTAATTTTGGTTAAAAAAATCTAAATTTTTCATTATGGGCTAAATTACAAAAATAAATTACAAAATTAAAAAAAAAGAAATTGTAAGATTTCACTTCAAAGTTTGTGTGTAGAAAGTTACAAGCTAAATGAACTAAAAAAATGAAAAAATATGTAAAAATTCCAAGACGAGTAACATAGTAATAAATAATAAGATGTAGTTATAATTTAATTTTGGTTAAAAAAAATAAAAAAAAATTCATTATGGGCTAAATTACAAAAATAAAAAAATAAATTGTAAGATTTCACTTTAAAGTTTGTGCATAAAAAGTTAGATTTGATTAGAAGTTCCTTTTTCTGATGGGACCGTGTGTCACAGACGAGTAGTTCAAGGACCGTGGGAAAGTTGAAACTCCGACGATTATTTCTGTTTTCTCAGTTTCTTGCTCTGGTGAATGTTGGTTGTTATTTTAAAGATAAATTGCTTTTCAAACCTGCGTTCAGTGGAGTGAAACAGTTCTCAGAGTGAACGCAGCCGTAAACTAGGACAGCTGTGGTTTATATCACACCGGGTGTGTTATGACAGGGAAAGAAATTAAAAACAAGAATCACAGGAAGTATTAACCCTCCTGCTTCCTGTGTCTCTGTTTCGCTGTCGGTGTAGGAAAGTGCTGACGTTAGACGGTTGGACTGCTGACTGTGCTTCCTCTGAGAGTGACGTGTTGTCGTCTCGTCTTTCAGTCTGGATGCACGATATGGACACTGGAGATGTTGTTGTCTTTGCTGCCGCCTTTCATTTCTCTATCCCAACTTTCTGTTTCCTTTTTTTTAATGCAGAGCCAAGCTGGGAATGCCGCAGTTTCTGAGTTCGGAAGCTCAGAGTCTCCTCAGGAACCTTTTCAAACGCAACCCTGCCAACAGATTAGGTACAACTTTAAAGCAAAAAACGAGCAGAATATTCTTCTGAAGACATTCAAAAATGAGGATAAACATGAACTACAAAAGCATGAAATCCCAGCTTATGCTTTAAAATCCAGTCATTTATGTCAGTTTTTGGGCTCCGAAAAATGGCACAGACTAACCCAATTATGTTTACATAAAAAGCTGTTTTTTTAATCAAATTAAGTCACAGTAACAGGAGGTCTGATGCTGCACAATAGCTGATATTATTTTATTTTGTAGGAGCCGGACCAGATGGAGTGGAGGAGATCAAGAGGCATCACTTCTTCAGCACCATAGACTGGAATGTCAGTTTCAGTATTTAAAAAGCTCTAATAATGAGGGTTTGTGCTTTCATCGGGCTTCTGGCTGACTTTCCTCACGTTTCCTCTCCCTGTAGAAACTTTACCGCCGTGAGATCCACCCTCCCTTCAAGCCGGCTGCAGGACGACCTGACGACACTTTCTATTTCGATCCGGAGTTCACGGCCAAAACGCCCAGAGGTGCGGACCTTCGCTTCACCTCCTCGCCTCGTCCTTCACGGGCCGCCGAGCTGGACCACATTCTGCGTAAAAGTCTGACTTCGCTGACCGCTAACAGCTGTTCCTGTGGTTTTTATTTATTCATTTATTTCCAGACTCGCCGGGGGTCCCTCCGAGTGCCAACGCCCATCAGCTGTTCAGAGGATTCAGCTTTGTGGCCATAACAGAGGAGGAAACACAACCACTACCTAACGCTATAGTACAGGTACACAACAACTTACTACTGAATCTGCAGGGTTTAGATCTCCTGATGATGCACATAAATAATAAAACAAGACTTTCATTTCCATAACGTGTATTTTCTTCTAATTTCTAACTCATACAGCATGTGTACATCACAGCTCTGATGTTATTTTCCCTTCACAATTACTAAAACAGATCTCTACTGCCAGCGTTTTATGGTAAAATCCACGTAAAAACAGAGCAAATTGTTGTTTTTCCTTAATTTAAAGGCTGATATAAAAAATCTGGAAGTATTATCAGAACAAATGATGAAAGATCTGGATAGCCTCGACTGTTCTGAAAAAAATAAGATGCAATTTGTTCGGCTAACCTTTAAAATGACCAAAATAAGAACTTAAAAGTAAAGAAAGTAACCTTTAAATATCTGCAATGGAGAAAGCCAAAGATCGCAGCACAGTGAGTTCCCCAATGAACCTAAACAATAACAATAAGGCAAAAATTACTTAATTTATGCCGTTTATTCAATCAGAGTATGGTTTTAAATTCATAATGTTGGATGTATGGCTGTAGAACTCGTCACAGATTGTGTGTAAAAGTTCATTCTTGCCTTTGAAAATTAGTCCAAAATCATGTTCTGAAGAAAAACTTTGATTGTTGGGAGTCTTTTCTCAATGCCGCTGTAGTAGAAACTTTTTTGTTTGTTTGTATTTGGTTAAGAGAAACTATAAATGTTTACAAGCAGCATTTATTATTAAGTCACAAAAGTCGTCACAGTTTGAATCTGCACAAAAAAAGTCTCTTGGAGACAAAATAAACCATAAAAATCTAAGATATCAGCTACAGTTCACTGATGCAGCCCAGTACATCAATCTTTTTTGATCTTAAAGGGGATTAAAGATCACATTTTGGTGTCTCTGGAATTACTTTCCAAAAAATTCAGAATCGACTCCTCCCGTATGCAGACGATGCGGTTCTATTTCTGTCAATTATGCAATTTTAATCAGCAGTATCCCGTTTTATTAACAGATGTGGGTCAATCTCTGGATAAAAATGAATGAAAGTAAGTTTTATATGAAAGAATCACAGAGGCTTAACTTGATGTTTTGGGAGATTATGTCAGAAATTAAACATCACATTAAACACTAATTAGAACCGGAAAATGTCGTTTGCAAGAAAGTCCACTGAAGACAGGAGAAGGTGCTGAAACTACCGCAACCGAAACCGTCGCAGCTCATGAACTAAAAGTCATATCAAAAAGATCTTCCACAGTATGAATTACAGCCTTGTTTTGAACATGCTCATGTATTTTCATGTCCGTGCTCCGTGTTATACAGATTTGGTGGCAGGTTAAAGAGACTCACCGTTTCTGATTTTCACCGAACATTTTAGCGCTTGAGTCGATGAGAAGTTGGTCGACTCGCTCTACTCTGAGGTGATTTATGAAAAAAACTTAAATCCTACAGCAAAAGGACTCGCACTGAGAGAAAGAGGACAAAAATACCAACATCTTGGTGTATAAATTGTTCATGTAGAGGAGAAATTGTGAGAAGGAGACGAAAATTAGCCGCACTTTTCAGTTCAGATGCTTTGACCGAACGAAAATTTAGAATTTTACAAAAATTTATGAAACTTAAACGGCGACTGCGTAAAATCATTTAAAAGCTTTAAACGAAGCTTCTACTGTAAATTATAAGAGAAAGAATTAGAAATTAAACATGAATGTTTTGTTAAAATGCACATAGGTTTATATCTGATCCACAGCACTGACGCTCTTTGGTAAAATGAGGAAATGTTTAAGATTTATATGGAAACATCCGTCAACATTTAGCCTCCAGAACTCTACCTGAACATGCTGGCACTCTTTATCATAAATCATTAGTGGTAATGTGTGTTTTTATTTTTGTGTCTGATTGCAGCAACTTCACAGAAGCACGTCTCAGTTCTCAGACGCCTACGAGATCAAAGAGGACATCGGAGTCGGATCGTACTCCATCTGCAAGCGCTGCATACATAAAGGCACGGGGATGGAGTACGCAGTCAAAGTAAGACATCCACAGCATCTGCCTCCACTTTTTACACACTCAGGGCTCCTACACGTCATTCACAAAGCTCTTAATATTTCTGCTTTACCTCAAACAAGACATTTCCGTATGAAAGATCTCGATATATTCTAGTGTTTTTGTTGGTTCTTCAGAATAATTCGTCACCGTTATTACAACTTCACCTGGCTATAAAACACAATAAGGCAGAGGCCCTACAGTGTTTAGATCAGCATGACTAATAGCACGCTGTTCACTGTAAATGCTGTTTGTGGCTCTTCCAGATCATCAGTAAGGCCAAGAGAGACCCGACGGAGGAGGTGGAGATCCTGCTGAGATACGGACAGCATCCCAACATCATCACCCTCAAGGATGTGAGTCGCTCCGTAGGATTTATTTTAGCGCTTCTCAGGCTGTTATTCCAGAACTCGGTGCATAAACGCTTCGGTGGTGGTTTGTAAGTGGCATCACCAACATCAGGACCTGTTACGTGGTTTTTTGGTTCCTCTGTGGATCTCAAACTGAAACAGAAGAAAACGTCACATTCTGTGTGATGATGCTTTTTATCACTAATTAATGGGAGTAAAGTGTATTTAAGTTTGTGTCTTTGCATGTCGTAGCTTTTAAATGTTTTTATTTTTTGTCATCAGTTGTTGTTGATTTTTATTCCTCTTTTATTTGACACTGTATTTTCTAACTTCGACCCTATAAATGTTTGTTTTTAGTCGTCTTGCAGCTGTAGAATCCAGTAAAACTGACAGTAAACGAGTTCACAGAGCGACTGGGTGACTAAATGTGTGGTTTTTTTAAATTTCTGTGCGGTAGGTGTACGATGACGGCCGCTCGGTGTTCCTGGTGACGGAGCTCATGAAGGGCGGCGAGCTGCTCGACAAAATCCTCCGACAGAAGTTTTTCTCAGAGCGAGAGGCGAGCGCCGTCCTCTACACCATCACCAAGACCCTGGAGTACCTGCATGTGCAAGGGGTGGGTTATTCAGGACTCAGAATGTAGTTTTAATGGAGTGTAAATTCACAAAATGCATTAAATTTGAGCAAAATCTCCTCAGAAATGCAGCATTTAATGAGCTAATCAGCTGCTTGTTCCTGCTGTGGATGCATTTATCTGATTTATTCTGCAGGTTTGAGCTGTTTAGGGTTTGGATTTAAAGGATAATTCCATTTTTTTTAATGTTACAAACCCCTCCATGCAAATAAAGTGATAAAGGCGCACAGAGAAGTCACTCACTCCATCCTCTGAACCTCAGAATCCACTGCAGATTTCAACCGCATGTTTATCTTTTTTTAAAAATCCCCAAAATTATACTATTTATCAGTGCCAGAATCTGTTTTTGGCATTCAGACACTTGTGTTGCTTTGCCTACAGTGTTTTAAAAGAGCTTAAAAATGGTAAATATTCACGTTTATATCTGAATATTTGTCATTTTTGCTTGAAAACAACCTAAAAATGGTAAATATTCATATTTGATGAGAGAATATTTGTTGTTTCTGCCTGTAAACAATATAAAAAGGTAAATATTCACACTCTAAAAGACGATAATTGTCATTTCTGATTTAAAACAACATAAAAATATTCACGCTTGAAGAGAGAGTATTTGTTGTTTCTGCCTATAAATGAGATACAAATAGTAAATATTCACACTTTACAAGGTATTGGCCGTCATGTTTGCTTTAAAATATCATAATTGTGGTTAATATGCACATTTTAAAAGAAATCATCTGTCATTTTTGGTTAAAAACAACATAAAAATGGTTAATATTCGCATTTGAAGAGAGAATATTTGTTGTTTCCGCCGATAAATGATGTAAAAAAATGGTAAACATTCACATTTATGTCAGAGTATTTGTCATTTTTGCTAAGAAACAACCTAAAAGTGATAAATATTCACACTTTGAAAGGTATTGATTGTGATCTTTGCTTGAACGTCGATGTTTGATGATTCGGTGAAAAAGGAGCAGAAATCCTCCCCGTCTGCTCAGTTTAACTCTCTGACTTCGTGTTTTTTTTGTTGATTCTCAGGTGGTTCACAGAGACCTGAAGCCCAGCAACATCCTGTACGTGGACGAGAGCGGGAACGCCGAGTCCATCCGGATCTGCGACTTCGGTTTCGCCAAACAGCTGCGAGCGGAGAACGGGCTGCTCATGACGCCGTGCTACACCGCCAACTTCGTCGCCCCCGAGGTCAGAGCTCAGATCCAGCATTTTAGCTCCTCTTTTGTGCTTTCGTTTCGTGTTTGAGCGCCTGTCTGCATAAATTTGCATCCTGATTACACAGAAACAACCACTCATGTTTGGCGTTAGGAGGTTTTATCCGTTTATTTAGAGGTTAGACTGTAGTTTTAAAGCTTATTAGCATCAATGAGTCAGAATAAAAACACCTGAACAGCAACAAAACACGGAATTATACACGAAAGCTGCAGAAAACACAAACTTTAAACTGGAAAATTCTGACTTTTTCAGTTTTTTCTCTCCAGTTTTTGTTTGTTACAGTGATTTTAGACATCATAATGATATATATCGTACAAAAACAAACAAAACTTCATTAAACCGCAGAATTATACACGAAAGCTGCAGAAAGCACAAGCTAACTACTAAATGAACGACTTGGGGGCTATTGAATGTCACTTTGAACTGAAAAATTCTGACTTTTTCAGTTTTTTCTCTCCAGTTTTTGTTTGTTCCAGTGATTTTAGACATCATAATGATATATATCATACAAAAACAAGCAAAAAACTTAATTAAACCACAGAATTATACACGAAAGCTGCAGAAAACACAAACTTTAAACTGGAAAATTCTGAGTTTTTCAGTTATTTCTCTCTAGTTTCTCTCCAGTTTTTGTTTGTTACAGTGATTTTAGACATCATAATGATATATATCGTACAAAAACAAACAAAAAACTTAATTAAACCACAGAATTATTCACGAAAGCTGCAGAAAACACAAGCTAACTACTAAATGAACGACTTGGGGGCTATTAAATGTCACTTTGAACTGAAAAATTCAGACTTTTTCAGTTATTTCTCTCCAGTTTCTGTTTGCTTTAGTGATTTTAGTCGTCATAGTGATATATATCGCACACAGAAAAACAAAACACTCATAAAAAATGTATTTTAATTCTAATTGGGAGATTTTCCTGTAAACATAATAACTCAGGAACTTACTCTAATTTGATTTTTGTGCGTCATGCAGCATAAATTTGCATCATAATTAAATAAAACCGCTAAACAGTTTTTATTTTAAATTTAAACAGCTAATTTAACAGTTAACTTCTGCAGCTTTCATGTATAATTCAGCGTTTTGTTGCCGTCAAAGTGTTTCTGCTCTGACTCACTCATGCAAATAAGCTTAAAAGCTAAAGTGTAATCAGCTGCTTTTAAAAAAAACCTCGACACCAACATAAGTGGTGGTTTCTGTTAAATTAGGGCGTGAATTTATGCAGAAAGGTGCTCCAAAAAACTCTAAAAACATGTTTTTTTAATCACAAAATCTAACAACAGTCAGCAAACATGTTCTTTTCTTCTTGTTAGGTTTTATTGAACAGCTTGAAATGTGATTTTATTTCCATCTGAGCGCGTTTTATTCACCAAACGTCCAAAAACAAAGAAGCTCAGCGGCAGTAAAAGAGGTTTAAACTGAAGTATAAGTGGTATAAATGTGATCATGTAGAGCAGGAGAGTCAAACTCATTTTAGTTCAGGTCCACATTCAGCCCAGTTTGATCTCCAGTGACCAGTAAAATCACAGCATAATAACCTGTAAATAACCACAACTCCTAATGGTTCCTTTGATTTAGTGCGAGGAGGAACAAATGAGACAAAAACTGACTAAAGCAAGAAGCGAAACGACGACAAACGGACACAAATGAGACAAAAAAGGAACAAAACAACAAAAATATGGACACAAAACACACCGAGAAGAGAAACGGAAAACGACAAAAACAACAAAATAAAGAAAAAATGAGACAAAAATGACAATAAAGGAACAAAGCAACAAAAATAGACAAAAAACACAAACGAGACAAAAGAGAAATGGAAAACAACGAATAAGGCAAAACACAAAGAGACAATAAGACAAGAAACAACAAGAGACAAAAAGAAGCACAAAACAACGAAAGCATGAGACAAATGACAAACAAAAAAAAAAAAAAATCAGACAAAACAGCAAAAAACAGACGATATATGACAAAAGTGAGACACAAAACGGCAAAAGCAAGATGAAACAAGACAAAAACGTTACAGAAAACAACAAAAGAATGGACTGTTACGATCCAACCTCTCGGGGCTGGCTGGATGCAACAAAATAACCAGATGTTATTGGTTTAGGTGAAGGGATTTATTGCTTAGTAGTAAAAGGAACGAAAAAGGTGACAACGAAACACAAGACGAGTGGGTGTTGCTAAAACAAAGAACAGAATAAAACATAACGGCTAACAGAGTTTACAACTAAGCTAAACACAAAGAAAACCAACTAAACTCCCTAGCCAAACCGAACAACAGAAGCAACACCCACCACCGGAAACAAAAACTAATACAATATGGTGTACACACAAACTAAACAGAACTGGTGCCTCTGGAACAATGTGCATAATGAGCATAGTTTACAAAAGCTCAGCATACATGGTGGTTTCTATACCAAGTTAGCAACTACACAAGTGGAGCCTCAGTCTCCACACTAAACAAAAGCTGCTAACAAAAGGTCAGGGTTGTCTGGAGCACAACCACAAGTGCTTCCAGACCAAAAGACCACACAAAAGTACACAGAACCACGGAACAGAGAGCACCAGGGTGGACTGGTCTAAACACCAGCCACCCAGCCTAATGGCGTGGTGGGGGTTTATAGTCCACAGGTGTGGTGCTTGGCTGCCTCCGATTGGTCCGGGGAGGAGGAGCTGGAGGGTGGTCCAATCAAGATGGCCGGAGGGCGGGGAGAACCAGACGGAAGTGCAGGTCGTCATCAGCTTCATCATTAGCTGAAACGGCTGGCAGCTGGGGCTCCAAAAGACTCTGCAACAAGCCACAGCTGCACCCACACACAAACTTCTCCCAAAACAAAAGGCCCAACAAAGCACCACCTCAGAACGAACGGCACACCAATACTGGTGGCCGTAACATGGACAAATGAAAAACAAAACACAGGAAAACGGCGGACTGGACCCTGTGGACGGCCGGTTTGGGCCCACAGGCCGCATGTTTGACACCCCTGATGTAGAAAGTGTTGCAGAATTGTGATAGAAGCTGCTGTCGGATGTTCATTTCTACTTAAATGTTTCCTGTCAGGTGCTGAAGAAGCAGGGCTACGATGCCGCCTGTGACATCTGGAGTCTGGGAGTTCTGCTCTACACCATGCTAACGGGGTCGGTTTGATGCGTTTCTGTGTTCAACTTACAGAAAATTTCATGCAACAGAGCAACGTTTTCATCTGGTCTCGGTGTGTTATTGCAGCTCATCCTCTTCCCTGTCCTCCTTCCTGCAGTTTCACTCCTTTCGCTAACGGACCAGAGGACACGCCGGAGGAGATTCTGGCTCGGATCGGCAGCGGGAAGTTTTCCCTCAGTGGAGGATACTGGAACTCTGTGTCTGCTGAAGCAAAGGTGCTGAAACCAACACGATAAACACACCAACAGAAGCACAAAGAGTCGCTCAGATGGAGGGAATAAATCACACTTTTATCTCTGTGGAGCATCTAATGTATAAAGTTTGCAGAAATGAAGTTAAATGTTAATTTTACAGTGTAGTTTTCAATGTGTTTAATGTGTGTTGCCTTATTTTTTAAATTCACAAATTACTTCATTCATCAGAGCCCTAAAATGTACAAGCAGAACAGAAATGTCAGATTTTCAACTTTGGTATGCTTCTTAACCGAGTCATCACTGGGAAACTTCACCAAATCTCAGCTTTAAAGTGTTGATGATTCGTCCGACTTACTTTATTCTACTTGTCTTCTTTTAAAAAAAAGCCAAAAATTAAACAATTTGTAACCTATTGTGTAAAAATATATGTATTAGAGACTCAGCTGCAACCAAAAGTCACAAGAATTCTATAATTAAATGATGACTTCAGTGAGGTAAAATTAGATTACAGTGAGGTAAAATTAGATTACAGTGAGGTAAAATTAGATTACAGTGAGGTAAAATTAGATTACAGTGAGGTAAAACTAGACTACAGTGAGGTAAAATTAGACTACAGTGAGGTAAAATTAGACTACAGTGAGGTAAAACTAGACTACAGTGAGGTAAAATTAGATTACAGTGACGTAAAATTAGACTAAAGTGAGGTAAAACTAGACTAAAGTGAGGTAAAACTAGACTACAGTGAGGTAAAATTAGACTACAGTGAGGTAAAATTAGACTACAGTGAGGTAAAATTAGATTACAGTGAGGTAAAACTAGACTACAGTGAGGTAAAATTAGACTACAGTGAGGTAAAATTAGACTAAAGTGAGGTAAAACTAGACTACAGTGAGGTAAAACTAGACTACAGTGAGGTAAAATTAGACTAAAGTGAGGTAAAATTAGACTACAGTCAGGTAAAATTAGACTAAAGTGAGGTAAAACTAGACTACAGTGAGGTAAAACTAGACTACAGTGAGGTAAAATTAGACTAAAGTGAGGTAAAACTAGACTACAGTGAGGTAAAACTAGACTACAGTGAGGTAAAATTAGACTAAAGTGAGGTAAAACTAGACTACAGTGAGGTAAAATTAGACTAAAGTGAGGTAAAATTAGACTAAAGTGAGGTAAAATTAGACTAAAGTGAGGTAAAATTAGATTACAGTGAGGTAAAACTAGACTACAGTGAGGTAAAATTAGACTACAGTGAGGTAAAATTAGACTAAAGTGAGGTAAAATTAGTTTACAGTGAGGTAAAATTAGTTTACAGTGAGGTAAAATTAGATTACAGTGAGGAAGGATAAACCCACAGTGAGGGAAAATTCGACAACAATGAGGAAATTTTTGACAAAAGTGAAGAAAAATGAGGCTGCACATGACAAAAATTCATGGATTCCTCGGCTGAACTGCAGCCAGTGTACGACAAAACTGGAAACTAGAAAAAATGTAAATAGTTAATTGTGCATAATATGTAGAATTGACTTTTTTCCACTTCTGATACGGCACAGAAGACATTTTTCAGTTCTTTCTAATTCTAGTCGTGGTTGTTCTGTTTCTATGAAGGAGCAGGACTTTTATTTTGTAGTAAAAAATGAGCCACAACGAGTAGAAAAAACACCTGAAACCTGCCTTGGGCTCAGTGACTGTGGACTTCCTGTGGTCATTTCCAGTCTATTGGTTCACGTTTGGTTTATTGTGACCTCTGACCTCCAGGACCTGGTCTCCAAGATGCTCCATGTGGACCCCCACCAGCGTCTGACAGCCGGTCAGGTCCTCCGACACCCCTGGGTGACGCACCGAGACCAGCTGCCCAAATACACCCTGAACAGACAGGACGCTCCTCACCTGGTTAAGGTATCGTCTGTTTCCCTAATTTATCCTTTTTTATGCTTCTAAACCTCACCTACCTGCAGGAATATACATCAAAGACACCCAAAACTTACACTGAATCTATATTTTAACCTTTCGAGTGTGATATAGAGTAACTTTGACTCACATTTGTGGATGTTTTTGCAGATTTTTATGCTGATAGTAACAGCTTAAACTCCAAATATCAACATTAACAAAGTCACTTAGTCACAACTTTTTTATCTAATAAGTCAGATTTTAAAATAATTTCAGGATAAATTACTGCATTTTTGTGGCATCACAGGTTGTTTTGCAAACAATTTGATGTATATATGTACATTTCTGATATTTACAGCATCACAGTGTAGAAAAATGAGGCCAAAGTGAATAAGGATGAAGAATAATGAGCCCACAGTGAGGTAAAATTAGATGACAGTTGGGCATTATTATAGTACAATGAGGTAAAATTAAACTGAGGTAAAATGAGCCCACAGTGGGGTAAAATGAGCCCACAGTGGGGTAAAATGAGCCCACAGTGGGGTAAAATGAGCCCACAGTGGGGTAAAATGAGCCCACAGTGGGGTAAAATGAGCCCACAGTGGGGTAAAATGAGCCCCAGTGGGATAAAATGAGCCCACAGTGGGGTAAAATGAGCCCACAGTGGGATAAAATGAGCCCCCAGTGGGGTAAAATGAGCCCACAGTGGGATAAAATGAGCCCACAGTGGGATAAAATGAGCCCACAGTGGGATAAAATGAGCCCACAGTGGGATAAAATGAGCCCACAGTGGGGTAAAATGAGCCCACAGTGGGGTAAAATGAGCCCACAGTGGGATAAAATGAGCCCACAGTGGGATAAAATGAGCCCACAGTGGGATAAAATGAGCCCACAGTGGGGTAAAATGAGCCCACAGTGGGGTAAAATGAGCCCACAGTGGGGTAAAATGAGGCCACAGTGGGGTAAAATGAGGCCACAGCGGGGTAAAATGAGGCCACAGCGGGATAAAATGAGGCCACAGTGGGGTAAAATGAGCCCACAGTGGGGTAAAATGAGCCCACAGTGGGGTAAAATGAGCCCACAGCGGGGTAAAATGAGCCCACAGCGGGATAAAATGAGCCCACAGTGGGGTAAAATGAGCCCACAGTGGGATAAAATGAGCCCACAGTGGGGTAAAATGAGCCCACAGTGGGATAAAATGAGCCCACAGTGGGATAAAATGAGCCCACAGTGGGGTAAAATGAGCCCACAGTGGGGTAAAATGAGCCCACAGTGGGTAAAACTCCCAGACTCCGCCTGATGTTTCCATGTCTAACCTGTACTTCCGGTCTCCTCCTGCAGGGGGCGATGGCGGCCACCTACTCGGCCCTGAACAGGAACGTCCCTCCGGTCCTGGAGCCGGTGGGCTGTTCCACTCTGGCCCAGAGGCGGGGGGTGAAGAAGATCACCTCCACCGCCCTGTGACCTCCTCTTCCTCTTCCTGTCAACTCTGACCTCGATCTGACCTCCAGCCGGACCGCCTTCCTCCCCTCGCCGCCTCCTCGGTCCGGCCGGACAGACTACTGATGGACCTGGGAACCGCTAACGCCAAATAGGAGACCGCCCCGCCGCCACTCCCTCCTGCCCCGCCCCCTCCGCCTCAACGGGCTCCTCTGATTGGCTGCCGCCTCGCTGTAGAGTTCGGACTTGAGGCCGCGATTAAAGGAAGTCCATCCCGTTTTTTTTCTGCTTGGGACAATCAGCGCCGCCTCGGACTGAGCGGCGTCAGGAAAATAAAAGCACTGTATTTATTGACTGCGGACCGTAACCATAGGAACAAAGGTATGCATCTAAAGGTCGGTCCGCCATTTTAACCTCAAGTAGCCTCCGAGACGACGGCGTCTGCAGACAAGGACAGAAGGTCTGAAACAAGCCTCCCAACGTCTGAATTAGAAAAACCCAGAGAGCAGAAAAAGTAAAATCAGGAGCAGACGTCCCGTATTTTATTATTCAAGAACAAAACGGTTAAATTAAGGTTCAAAACAAACATCTGGAGGTTTTCTGTTTTCTGTCTGTCAACAAATCGCACAAAAATACTGAAATCTGCGTCTTGTTAGTGCATAAATTCTATGAGTCAAACATCTGGAAGAAAGCTGTAGTTCTTCAGTATAATTTTTTAGCGGACTACACCGAGTTAAAACGGACTACAGTGAGGTAAAATAGCTGCATACTGAGGTAAAATGACTCAGCAGTGAGGAAAAACAGGTCAAACATCTGGAAACATCTGCAGTTTCTGATCAGATTTTTCCAGCATCACATTCATCCACATTTTCTGTTGTCGTGAGTTTTCATTTCAGCAGTTTGTGGCGATTTTACTTTACTTTTATTTTAATTTTATGATTTTTTTTTAAGCTCTGTTGCTCAAAATAATCTGAAAAACGCAAATGATTCACTCTGTTTAGTTTCTGCTCCTGTGATCTGTTGACAGTCAGAAAGCCGCTAAATATTTCCTGATTTACGCTTTAAATAACAAATAACGAGACATAAGTCGTCATTTTCTGCCTCAGCGACGTTTAAAGCTGCACAAGTTAACCTCTGCTGCCTCCTGGTGGCTGAATGTAGACCGACATCCTGAAATTCTGCAGCTCTCCTCTGATTTAAAACTCTTTGCTGCTCTTTGTTTGAATGCTTCATGTGAGGATTTATGCAAAAAACAAGAGAAAGTAAAGCAGTGGATGCAAAAATGTCAAAGATTTCAGCAGAATTTAGATGTTTTAGCTCTGCTGTTGAGCCAAAAATGTAAAATATCGAAATATTCTGCTTTGAAAAATCTGAATTTGAGGGAATCCAAGATGTTTTGTTACGTTTTGGACAGTTTGAGCCCCTAAAACAAACTTAAAATGAAACTTTTTTTTAACTAAATTTAAATTTTGTGGAATTAGCAGCTCAAAATTATAAAATATTTACTTTAATATGACATCAGACAATAAATTTTTTAGATAATATTTGTCATTTTTACTTCAAATTCACATTAAAATAGTAAATAGCTTTAAAACTACTTAAGAATGGTAAATATTCATATTTTTAAAAGGAGTATTTCTCATTTATGCCCATAAACACCCTAAAAAATGATAAATATTCACATTTTTAAAGGAAAATAGTTGTCATTTTTGCTTGGAAACAACTTAAAAATAGTAAATATTCACATTTTAAACAAGAATTTTTGTTGTTTCTGCCTAAAAACAATATTTACAACAGTAAATATTCTCATTTATATCTGAATATTTGTCATTTTTGCTGATAAACTGCATAAAAATGGTAAATATTCACATTTTGAAAGAGAATGTTTGTCTTTTTGTTTGTAAAGGACTTAAAAAGTGAACGTTTGCTTAAAAACAATGCAAAAATAGGAAATATTCACATTTATTAAGAGAATATTTGTTATTTCTGTCCATAAACAACCTGAAAATTGTGAATATTCACACTTTGAAAGAGATTATTTGCTTTGAAGCAGCTCTAAAAATGGTAAATATTCACATTTGTATTTGAAAATTTCTCATTTTGCTTTAAATCAGCATTAAAGTGGTGAATATTCACATTTTCAATGAGAATGTTTGTCTTTTTTTGCTCGTAAACGACTCAAAAATGATGATTTTTACATTTTAAAGTGAATATTTTCTTAAAAACGATTTAAAAATGGGACAAATTCACATTTTCAACAAGAATATTTGCTTTAAAACAACTCAAAATTGGTAAAAATTAACATTTGAGAGTTTTTTTTTTGGCTTTTTAAATGTTTTTTCAATTAGTTTACTATCAGATAAAGTTTCTGTCGTCACACCTCTAATAAAATCATCAGAATTCAGAGATGAGGCTCCAGGATGAAGCTGGTTTTTAAAGTTTAGCAGAAATCTTGTGCAGCTTTAAGTAAATCAAGGCTCTAAAAGCAGCTTCAGCTCCACTTTATTCTTCTTTGTTTCCTCCATAATATAAGGGAACGGTGTTTTTATCCAGAAATAAGGCTGAAGTAGTAATAAAAAGGCTTTCCTGCTTCCACAAACAACCACTGGATCGTCCTCTGACCGTCTGCAGGAGCCGACGGATCGCAGAAATGTAAATATACGAAACACGCCGAGCAACTCAGGTTTCTACGAATCAAGGCGATGCGTTTTGTTTTTTTAATGTTAGTGAGGGAACAAGGAGGAAACAACAAGCACACAAACAACCGGAGGCGACGGAAAGAGAGAAACACGGATCTGTTTGGTCTTTACGGGCTTTTATTTTGAAATTTAGTCTTAAACTTCCCACCTTTTCTCTCAAACACACGTCTGGTTTTGGGATCAGTCGAGCTTCTGTCAGCAAACAAACCCTTTAAAAAGCATGAATCTAACAACATTCCAGCCTGAAATCCAGCTTCAGCAGCGAGTTGGAGGAAAATAAAGGTGTAGTTCACCCAAAACAAACAGGAGACGATCTGAGCAGCTTTAAACTGTCTGTTTCCTGCACACATTTATGCAAAAATGACCAAAATAATCCGTTTTCAGCTTCTCAGATGTAAAGATTTTCAGCTTTTCTCTGCTTCATATCACATTAAAGGGAGGATTTTTAGAGTTCTGGCTGCTGGTGGAGCAAAAATAATCCGTTCATCTGGAGAAAAATGAGCTTTTACAGCTTCAACACACTGGTTTTAGTCTCTCACCTCCATCATGGCTTCTGTGTGGATTCAGTTTGTTAGCTGAGAGTCTGCTGCAGAAATATGAGAAATAAAACAAACGTGACGAGTCCTGAAGCGTCTCAGAAAGAGCAGAAAGCAAACAGTGGAGGCTGATTTCTGCCACTTAAAGAAGAAATGAAGAAGAAAAATCTAAATTATGGGAGGAAAAGTCAAAATTACGAGATGAAAAGTTGAAAAGTCTGAGATAAAAAGTCAAAGCTGAGACAAAATATGAAAATTATGAGATGAAAAGTCAAATATGTGAGAAAAAGTTACATTTTTAAAATGAAAGATAAAATTTCAAGAAAATGTCGGAATTATCGGATGAAAAGTAATTTTTTGACAACAAGGCAAATGTTTGACATAAAAAGTCAAATAAAGATGAATAAATGGAGATAAATATTTCTGTAGTAGAGATAAATGTCATGAGATTGAAGGATTGTTAAACTTTTTATGAGCATTTTGACTTTTTGTCTCATGTTTTTGGGCTTTTTTAAATTAAATTTTGACTTTTATTTGATTATTTTCACTCTTTAGTGAATATTTCTGAAATCTTTCCTTCATATTTGATCTTTTTCTGGCAGATCTGTTTCCACAGAAGCAGAAAAATACTTTTAAAGAAAATCAAACGTCCGTCTTCGTGTCCTTCAAAATAAAAGCCTGGTGGACTGAACTTCCTGTGCGGTCGTCTCCACTCTAAAGGGATGAATGCAGGTTTTCTTTGTGTTTTCTATCTAATTATGGATCATGAAGTGTAGATCTCGTCTCCGTGTACAGCTCTGGGAAAAACACTCAAAGAAAATGGTTTTTTTTCTGTAATTATGAAAAGCTTTTTTCTCTTCTTTCTTCTCCTCTTCCTCTTCCGTCGGAGATGCTGCTGCTACGCCGACTCTCTGTTTTTGTACCTGCAGAGTTGGACTTTCTATTAAAAACAATAAAATTAATAATCAGCTGGTTGGACTTTGTGGTTTTTATTGATCTCTGCTCAAACTCTCTCTTCTGGTTTATTAAAAAAAAAAGAGTTTTCTGCTAGAAATGTTGGATTTTTTCATCAAACTTCAGTAAAAACAGTGAGGTTGATGTTTAAAGTGTGTTTATAATGAAATATAAATACAATTTTTTTAGATTCAGAGGATTTAATTTTATTTAATCTGAAAATTTGAGGATTTCTACGTCTTTGAAGCTGGTTTTCACAGCTTTTATTTTGTTAACTTTCATCTTTAACTCTAAACTGCAACATACCAAGTTGAACATGGTTTTGTGGTAGTTTTACATCTTTTATGTCACATTTTGGTAGTTTTATGTCTTTTAGTTTTTGTTTTGCTTCATATTTTGGTCATTTTGTGTGTTTTTTATTGGCCATTTGTGAATAAAACCAACAGTTCAGACACAGTGGAACTCTTGTGCAGGGGCTCAGATCAAGTAACAAAGCTCCAACTATTAAAAGACGTCCAAAAGAAAAGAAGAAGTTTCACGGAAACGTCTGAAAAAATAAAATAAGCCAGAAATGGTTCAACTTTAGGAATTAAATCCAGTTTGAATTAAAATAAAAACACAGATTTAGGAGAATAAAACTCAGTGGCGTTTCCCTTTAATGGATGAAGCTGCAGACAAACCAACACAGCAAAGAATAAAAAATAAAAAACACGACAAATATTTCACCCCAGACGTTAAAAAAACACGAAAAACTACTGAAGGGTTGTAAAAACAGAAAAACGCTGCAGCTCTTTGCACCAAATTGAAGATTTTGATGATTTCTTTTTAGCACCTTTGACTCGTTTCATCCAAGAAATAAAATAAAAACCTCAATTTATTCATTTAGGAGTTTAAAATGTAAAACTTTGACATGATTTCTGCAAAAATAAAAATGTTTCAGCAGCTTTTAAATCCACGTTTTAGAGTTGATTTGGAAAAAAAAAACACCACGCTGCAAAAACTCAACATCTTACCAAGTCTGTTTGTCTTATTTTTAGTCTAAATGTCTCATCCCACTTGATTTAAGGTAAATTCACTTAAAAGTGACATTTCAGAAAGATGGAGGGACTTGTTTTAAGACAACGCATCTTAAATATCTTAAGTCAAACAATCTTGAAATCATCTTGTTCTAACCCTCGTGTCGTCCTGCGAGTCAAATTGACCCGTTTTAAAGTTAAAAATGTGGAAAAAAATGATATTTTCAAAGTGAAACTTCCACATATTCAAACTTTTTTGGGAAATTTTTGAACATTTTTTGGTGGAAAAAACGAAACGTTGGAAAAATGTTTCTTTTAGAACATTTTTTGACCGAACGTTCTTAAAGAAAATTAGAGAAGTTTTACTGATTCTGAATCACTTTAGATATTTTTAGGATTTTTGGGGGAAGATTTTTAATTATTTTTTGAAAATATTTACAATTTTTATAGATTTTTATTTCTTCCCAAATTGGGGGATTTTTAAAAAAGGAAACTTTTAAGTAATTTTCTTCCAGAAGGTTTTGCAAATTTTTATAAATTTGGGGAATTTTTTTGCTGAATTTTTGTATTTTTTTTGCAACAATATTTTTTGATGCACGTAAATGAGGACAACAGCAGGGTTAAGACACCTAAGCTTGACAATCCTCGTAAAATGTAGCTTAAAATAAATTTTCCCAGCTAATTTAAAAATCTTAATATTCTAAATATCACATCTTATTTCAAGAAATCTTATGAAGCCATTTTTCAGTTCTTCTATCGGCAGATTTTTTCACTTATTTCAAGGTAAAAGTTTCTTGAAATAAGTTTTTTTTATTGTTTTGAGGGGGGCGTTTTTCCAGTGCAGAGGTTCCCAATCTGTGGTTCGGGGCCCTACAACGGCCCTTAGATGGACCAAAGGGGTCACGTGATGAATTTAAGGATTAATGAAGAAACATCTGTATTTCTATTGCACTTTTTTCTTCCAATTTTGGATTTTAACCTCCTAAAACCTCAGAAATGCAAACAACAGATGTGATTATACTTGTGGGAAACAAAGTTTTTAGTGATTTCTTTCCTATAAAACGTTAAAAAATAACAGAAATGATCATTAAAAACTGATAAATTAAGTTCAAAGCTTCTCTGGATGGAATATTTCATCATGTTTTGAGTTTTTTCCCTCAAAAAAACCCAAAGTTTCTCCATCTTTTAATCGTCTCACGCAGTCTTCCTCAGCACATAATTAGTTTTTCTCATTAAAAAGTCAATTTTGTGTTCGGAAAAATATAAATTGAAATAATACTCGACTCATAATCAGGCTGAGGTTTGGATTGGTCGATGACTTCTTGGATAATAATTAACATTTAACGTAAAAATAGGAGTTTAGAGCTGGAAAGTTTCTCCAAAGAGATATTTTTCGAGAGTTTTACGTGCAGAAAACATCAAATTTATTGTGCAACAGAACATTTATTAAATGTTTAAATTTATGAGCAAAGTTGTTTTTAAAAAAAAACACCTCAGAATACAAACAAACAGTTAAAACCGTGGAAATAAAACCAAATATTTCTTTGTTTCTTGGACAGATCCACCGTTTTTCTGAAACTCTGTGGGCCGAAACATTCTTTAATCGTGAAAATAATCGATCACAAGCTGCCAAAAGAAAGGTCCTAAAAACTGCACTTTGATGTGAAAAATGTTCATCTGTGGATAAAAAAACTCAAACCTGGACTATTGCTGAATAAAAACACACAGTGGAGGTGATCTGATGATTCCTACACAGCTCTACTCGGTAAAACGGACGTTTGTTCGACTAAAACGAGAAACATTCCACCTCCTGCAGAGAACGTGGAGGCGACGCCACGCTGTGCTGGGACAGACTGTGAATGTTAACTTAACAAAAGACCAAAATAACAGCATTTATTAGCAAATCAGACAAGAAAAACAAGAACAACGGCTGGATTTTAAACTTTCTGATGATCCTCAGCTTAAAACGGTCACATTTCATCCCACATGTCTGAGTTTAAAATTACGCCAAAAAAAAGCCGTTTTATGAAACAAGATTCTGTAAAAAACTAAAAATTCTGCGTTCTTCAGCAGAACTGTGAAGCCGTCAGTGAGTCAGCCGAGACCAACGGTCATGTGGTAAAAATTCTGTTTTCTCAGATAAAATCCAGGCGGTGTTTGACCCTCAGGATTTTTTTTTGTGTGTGTGAATGTTCTTAAGAAACTCTTTTTTTTTCCACTAAAAAATGTTCAAAAATTTCCCAAAGATGTTGAAAATGTGGCCATCAGAAATTTCCCTGTGAAAATGTTTTTTTCTCCACGTTGTCAAACTTTAAAACGGGTCAGTTTGGCCCACAGGACGACACGGGGGTTAAACTAGGAAACAAATGTAACTTTTATACATATATATTGTCGCAATTTTGCGTCTATTCTGTGTCTCACTTCTAAAAATAGCCAAAAATAAACCAGTAGCTCTAAACACATTCTGTAAAAACATAAAAATTCTGCCCTCCTCACTGCAGCTGTCAGACTGTGAATAATTCAGCTGAGACCAACAGACACAAAGCAAAAAATCTGGGATTATCTCGGCTGACCAACAGGGCGGCGTAAACACAGGACAAGATTAATTAAAAAAATGTAAGTACAGACGTAGAGTCCTCATTTTTTGCTGCACTGTTAAAAGTTTTGTGGAAAAGCGTTGGACAAACAGACTCCAAATTTTCTTATTTTTTTCCATCATTAGTCATCATTTTTTCCCCTATTTTTTCTAATTCATGACTTTTAATTGCACTGTAACACTCATGAGACATTAAAGTTCTCTCTCCTTCTATACCTGGTTGTTGTTTCCACAGAGCTTCAGGATTTTATGCTGCAGAGAAAAATGAGCCTACAGTGAGTAAAGACGTAAAGTAAAACATAAAGAGTAACCCAGCGTGATGCACCTTCACATTCTCTGTTCTCCCAAATAAAAAGGATGATGGTTTAAAAAAAAAAAAAAGGTTTCTAACGACGACAAACGTTTGTTTCTGTCCCACATTCAGTTCAGATGCATGAGTCTGTGAGCTGCTTCAGTCTCAGTGGTCAGAAGTCGGAGTCGTCTGTGGCTGAGTTATCGCTGCTGAGGGTTCCTGGCGGCAGCTCGTGTCCGTCCTGCTGCTGCTGCTGCTGCTGCTGCTGCTCCCTCTTCTTCTTCTTGTTGTGGTTCTTGTTGTGCACGCTCAGCCCCCGCTCAGTCATTTCGTAGATCTGACACTTGGCGCAGTAGTACGGCGACACGCCCACATGTCTGAACTGGTCTGCCAGGTACGAGGTCAGCGACTTGAAGCCTTTGCTGCAGATGTGGCAGCGCGGGATGACGCCCGGGTGCTCCTTCTCCAGGTGCTTCTTCAGACCCCACCTCGGGCCGCTGAAGGCCTCGGGGCCGCCGGCCGGGCAGACGTGGCAGGTGAAGACGGCGTCCTGGTTGGCGTGGCGACGGGTGTGGGCATCCAGTTCCACCTGGGTGCGGACCGACTGCTGGCAGGACGTGCAGAAGAACGTCTTCTTGCCCTCCTTGTAGTGCATCTGCTTCAGGTGCACGGCCAGGCCCGACGCCCTCTTGAAGGTCTTGCCGGGCGGCGGACACATGGAGCACACCAGCTGCTTCTGCCCCCAGTTCAGGATGTCGCTGTAGTCCTCGCCCAGCTCCAGGACGCTCTTGTTGCTCACCAGCTCCTCCCTCCTCGCCTCCTCCAGCCTCATCGGTCTGGACGGAGGTGGATCTGCGCTCCTCTCTGGGACCGCCGGCTGTTTGATAACCGGCTTCTTGGAGGGAAGCGAGCGATCCACGGACATGGTGAACTGGTAGCTCTCTCCCTCCTCTTCGGGGTTGGAGTACTCGATGACGTAGATGCCGTCCTCCTCCTCCTCCACCTCCTCCTCCTCCTTGATGGGCAGTGAGTACTCCATCTCGTAGTACTCCGTCACGTTGCTCCTCGCCTTCCCTCCACCATGTGACTGCTCCCCTGCGATGTGCGTGTCGTCGATCTTCACCACGGTGATCTGGTCCAAACTGCCTGCGGCCTCCCAGTTTCCGGCCATGACGGAGGACGACGACGCTTTTCCTGCAGCTCCACCTCGAAGATGTTCAGAAGACGTCTGGAACAAACAGAAATGTATGTTTTATTACAGAAAAAACAGGTTTAATATTAAGCCTGTTTGCATCAAATTATGGTATATAATTTATTTATTATACGGTATAGATATATATTTGTATACATTTTTTATATCATCTCATGTTTTAAACCTATTACATACTAAATTGTGAACTAAAACATACTACCAATCAGAATGCACTATCTGCTGAGAAAATATCAATCTGCTAATGTAACTGAAGGTGATTCCTACTTATACTGACGTCACAACATCCGGGTCAGTACGTAGCTCAGCGCCGTGTTGAGCGGCAAACTTTGTTGAGTCCGTGACTGGACTTTATCTTTTAGCCTAATATCTGTTGGCTGTGGCTGCCACTCAGCTGAAAAAGTACACTGACACACTTGATAGCACTTCAAAAGACCGATATCAGAGGAAGCTGGAGTTAACTGATCCTTATCCAGTTACACAGAAGGACTGGACAAGCTGAAGTGACCCACTGTGACATCGTGAACTACCTCGGCAGACAGCTTCAGGGATGGGGCCCAATCTGGATGAGTGGTGTTGTAGAGATCAGAAGGTTTGCCTGGAAAAAAAATCCACATCATCAGTAATGTCATTTAAAAATATTTTGATGAACATATCATTCATTTTAGGGGAATTTAGCACGGCTGTCATAATGTACCATTAAACACCACAAAGTTTTATTGGAAAGCATCCAACATAATAGTAATAATAATGATGATGATAAATACTAATAATGGAAAAACAGCTAGAAACTCGCTTCACCTGCCATGCAGAACGGTCCAGCTGGCAGAGTGGAGCCAAGCTTCTGTTGATCAAGAATACAAATATTAAATTCAACATTGTGTGGATGCCATGAACGTGTCCCACCGAACACATGCTGGGTTGCATAAACAAACATGTCGGTCCTGATGCAGACATGCCTTGTTCAGGACAGAGGGGGAGCAGGGAGGCGCGTCTGCGGGCTTGTCGGGTAGCTCGGACGCTTTATGCTTCCTCCAACGCTCCAGCTGGACCTGGGAGCGTCTTGTCCTGCGTGGCATACTGGAAGTATGCAAGGCTTTGAAAGATGTGCAAAAAATCCGAAGGTGATCCAGAGGCTGTGCAAAGGCTGAAAAGGGTTTGATGAATCTGACAGGTGACAATGGAAAGACAAATAACACTCAATTAGTAAAAAATATAAAGTAATTAATAGCAATAGTAAGTAAATATATAATGTCATAAATATATATATGCAGGCACACAGTAGTAGCAACTACATCTGGAGTCAGATTTTGTTGGGTCACTTAGCAAAATCTGACTCCCCTACTATTTTGGCAATGCAAGAAGTGACAACCTCCAAACTTTCTCAGCTACAACATCTGCACCTCTGCTGCTGCTCTATACAGTATCAAGTATGTAGTCATCACAGCAGAGAAGTTGTAGGGGGAGACCGCAAAGAAACAACAAAAATCGATTAAAATCGTAATGTCCAAGATGACTAAAAAATAAAAATAAATAAAAAAAAAATCGAGATTTTATTTTTTGGCCATATCGCCCAGCCCTAGTCGGACTCATATGAATATGGAGATTGTTTAATATAGTCTGTGAAAGGACTGTCCTTGTAGTATGTACCGTGTGGCCAGGATGGCGATTTAACCCAAAAAAACACGACTGATTTCGTCCCTCTGCACACTGTAGGACCAGAGGAGCACACGCTTTTTTTGCTGAACCCAGGGGTTTTTGGAGGCTTCTCTATGGAAAACCATAAATCCCACTGTCACAATATATACATGCCCGAAAAGAAGAGACTTGTTTTTTTTTAAAGACTAACATGAAGTCTCTAGGTGAAAGTATGGTGAAGCAGTCGTGTTGTGAAAACAGGTGACTTTTAAGTCTGAGTGATTCAGTCTCCCCATTCATTGTGTATGTGAAAATCAATGCAGTTTTTTGCTCATAACTCTAGCAAATATGAATGAATGTCTTAGAAAAGCCATAGCCATCGATTCCCGATAAAACCGCACGAGCTGATATATAATTTCTGTGCGATTTCTGAAAGCCATAGGAGGAGTAGCGAGCCAAAGTTTTAGGCGGAAGAAGAATAAGAAACCCCGCGGGAGAGCTCAGTGGGTAGAGTGGCCGTCTCGCAACCGGAGGGTTGCGGTTCGATCCTCAGCCCGTCGTGCTCATGTCGAGGTGTCCCTGAGCAAGACACCTAACCCCTAAATTGCTCCTGATGGGTCGTGATTAGCGTGGCATGGCAGCTCCCGCCATCAGTGTGTGAATTGCTTGTGTTGCACGTCGCTTTGGACAAAAGCGTCTGCTAAATGAAATTGTAAATTGTAAGTTGAACATGATAACACGCCTCTTAAAACAAGACTTCCATTCAAAATATGCAGTTTTAAGAAGTAGTCACACATTAGCATGAACGCCTTTCTGTTTTTTACTAAACTGTTTTCACCCTCTTCAATACATAGTCATGTGCTGTTTTTCGGCTGAGCTACTTTGTCTTTTCCTGTTTAAATAAGCGCCGGGTAGCTTAAAACACTCACCAGGATCCTGCTGCCGAAGTCGGCCATCAAACACCACCGAGGCTAACGTTAGCCTAGCTTAGGGAGCTAACGTGCTAAACAGAAGCACCTGAAGTTCCGGTCGTCGGTATTTTCCTCGCTTCGCACCAGCTAGCTATTTAACGGCAGAAGCGAGGAGCCGAAATGCGCACATTAATGTAGAAATGGTGGCAGTAATGGGGGTTTAGTCGGTGTTGGAGGTTCGTTTCGGGCAGTGAGCCGCTGTTACCTCCAAAATGTCTATTTTCTTCCAGGAATCATTACGAAGTTGCGGCGGAGCGTCTGAAGGCCACAGCGCCCCCTGGAGGACCGGAGGAACACATTAATATTAATAACAGCCAGCAGAAGTTTAATGGATTGAAACAACAGTTTGCTGAAGAAAAGCTGCATATATTTTATCGATAAAATAAGAAAAAAATTACAGATGATAACTTGTTGATTACGGAAATAACGCATTTTTTAGAAGATTATGATTTTTTTTAAAAAACTGTAAATTCATGTTGTTTGTCTGCACAATTTTATTTTTAAATGATAAATGTAAACATGTAGTTTACAGACATGCAAATTCACCCGCAAATTAACTGAGAAAGACCATAGACTGTCTATGAGAAAGACTGGAATATTTAAAAATAACAATTCATAGCAACACAATAACATTGATCGGTATTGTTGCCCAAAGATATGGCTCAGATTGAAAATTGCGGATTGAAATATATATATATATATATATTTTTTTACCGTTATTCTATGTCATTTTTTAAAAACTGTAATTACAGATAATTACTTCTAAAATCACAGAAATAAAACATTATTTTACATCTTAAATGTAAACAAAAGGTAATTTGATAATTTTTTCTTTTACTGCAAATTTTCCCTATTTTTACTGTATTTAAATAAGCAAAAAAATAATTATTAAATTGATATTTGAAAGAAAAATTAGGCGCACTAAGGACTTAAAATATTTAAGCTAAATTGTCGTTTTTTGACAAATAATATGCATCTTTCCAAACAAGTAAATTGATGTTGTTTTTTAAATTTTATAATATATTAATCTGAGATTGTTTTAAAGCTTTTATCAGTTTGTATTGCTTCTATCTTCTCTTTCATTCTCTGTTAAATCCAAATTCTTCATTTTCTTTCTGTATTTTCAACATATATTCTTTCTTATACTAAAAAAATAACAATATATTTGAGTCTTTCTACTTTAACCGCTGATGTGAAGCTATTATTTGCTGCTTATTCGATCAGAAACATGACCTTTGTCTCTGTAACAATCGCCCATTACAATAAAGCAACGAGGTTTTGAATGTCTCTTTCTGCGCATACGCACACTGGAGGAGACTGAGCGCTGACGAGCTAGCTTCTCGTACCGTTTGGTCAGTTTGGCTCTGAGCTTTTTGCTGACTCCTGTTTACAGTTTTCCGTCTAACAGCTGTTTGTTTCTACCGAGCGGGATCAAGGCGATCGAGGCGTGAAGGAATATGCCCAAAAATAAAGGTAGGACGCGGAGGAAGACGCCGGGACGTGTGTCGGCGATTGTCTTGGCGCCGCGAAGACACACGCACCGAAAACGTGACACCGACCGGCTAAAGCTAGTTAGCAGCGGGAGTTTGAGTCACATCCAGAGCAGTCAGAGGTGTCTTCTGTCCGGTAGTGACTGAGTGCGAGTTAGTCTAGGGTGCTTATGAACATAGTTTACCACTTATTAAACATGTTCGGCACTTTGTACCCGCTGACCAGCTAGCTAACTCACTCACCTACTATTGTAATCTGGCTGCTAGCTGACGCGGCTAACTAGCTGGTTGCTAGCGAGTTAAACCCCACCCGGTCTGGCCTGTGACATCTCTCACGTAATTTCACCCAAATTCAGCCCAGATAACGCCAGACACTCTAAACCCGGGTAGTTAAACCCATTCCGGTGTCTTATATGAGCGTCCAGACCACATATGATTTCTTAAATGAGCTAATTACCAACAAAAAACGTTAGCTGCTGCTCCTGTCAGCTCTTATCTTTTGTAATTTCTCCTGTCAGACAGAGTGGATGACACTAGCAGTTACATTAATGTCATGTACGTGGACGTTTAGTAGATTATCCCATTGTAAAATATATTTATACTGGAATCTGGGGCCCCCTCTGAACCCTACGCAGTTTCCTGGCACGTTTTTACCCACTGTGGACTCATTTTTATTCGCAGAAGTGGAATAGACAGAAGTCATGAATGCCTTTAGTGCTGTGTAATAAAGTTATAGTACCATAAATTGTACAAAGAGAAGAGAAAAAAGGCTGTTTGTTGAACAAAGCGTGAAGAATAAATGGAATTAGTGTACATGAAGTTCCCACAGATATTAGAAATACTGGAAAAATGTGTCTGAATATTCAAGATACTATACTTTTTTACATTCTCTACAAACTTGTCGTGTTTGTCAACTCCAGTAGGATATTTCACTGTGCACTACTCTGTCCTCTCTTTACCATATTTCAACCGTGCTATGTTTCTGTATTGATCTAGTGTTTGTTTTTTCTCTCTCTGCTCTGAGTAAACAGTCTGTAGCTCAAAGAAAAGTCACAGAGTCACTCATGGCTTCACGGTCGTCGTGTTGAGGAGCGCAGATTATTTATTTTTGCAGCATCTGATGCAAGGAGTTTTTTTATGCTCCTGATGCTGTGTTTTATTTGTGTTTACCTGCTACTAACTTAATCTGAAATTATACATTAAAGTTTTTTGTTATTATGTGTCATCAAATATCAGATTATTAAGAACTCTCATCTCACATCTTTCATGAAAATTATCCCAAAAATGTCTAAAATGTCAGTCCCCTGTGTCAGCTGGCGAAATAAGATGTAGATTAATGGGAAACTATGAGATGAAGAACAATAAATGCTGCCAGTTTATGTGATTGGAGAACGTTAACTGGTTTTCTGTCTGTGCTCACAGGTAAGGGAGGTAAAAATCGGCGACGTGGAAAGAACGAGAATGAGTCCGAGAAGAGAGAGCTGGTGTTCAAAGAGGACGGACAGGGTGAGTACCGCTTCGGTTTACGTCCAGTTAAGTGATTAAAGTCGAGCCTTATTGATTACTCAGAGGAAATTCATCATCACTTGGTGAAATTGTGTTGATGATTGATTAATCTTTGTTAACCGTTCTGTTGTCTTCATTTACGGGCACCAAAAAAAATATTGCTTCCTTGTCTGAAAAAAAAAAAATCCAAAAATTCTGCAAAAAAAAATCCACAAATTTCTGAAAATTTACAAAACCTTCAGGAAGAAAATTAGAAATTTCCCTTAAAAATGTTATTTAAAAAAATTCCCCCAAATTTGGCAAGAAATTTTTTGAAAATATTTTGAAAAAATGAATAAAAATCTTCCAAAACATGAGTTAAAATATCTAAAATGATTACACGTATATCATTAAAACGCGTAATATTTTCTTAAGAACACTGAAAAAAAAAAATCAACCAAAATCCAGTGAAATTAGCTGGATTTCTTTTTTTCCACGTCCATATTTTTTTCTCACATTTTCAAACTAAAACGGGTCAATTTGGCCCGCAGGACAACACGAGGGTTAAACAAGCTTCCTTGTCCTTAAATGTAGGCAAAATGCTCCTTTTTTGAACATATTACACCAAATATGATATTTTTATGTTTAAAATGAAGAGATTAAGCCTTGAGAAGTCCAAAAAGAACCCACAAATTCATTTGACAACCGAAAATCTGCAGAGCAGGAGAAAAATAAGGTCAGCGGTGATGTTTAAAGTGAATGATTTTTATAGAAATAGTTAGAGAGCCTCACTAGTCACAGATATGAGCCTCACTTCAACTGCAGTGCTCAGCGCTGCCCAAATCCCTGTGATGATGGAAGTGAGCCCAGTGTATGGAGGAGGCTTAGGAGCTTTAAGGAAGACCTTCCAGTGCTGGAGCCTCGGCTTACGCACTTCACACAGACTTTACTGCCTACATTTGCTTCAGGGCGTGAGTTATCAGTAGTATGGTGTCTGCTGGAGCTTCTTAAAATATTTCTGTGTCTTATTATATGTTTTTGTTTGGGATCCTGACTGTTAAAGTGCCACACTGCTCCACTTTCCAGCTGTATTATGAACTATTTTAGAAAAAGTCAGGGACAAATCACACAGAGAAATGTTTTTGTATAATTTTCTTTTCAGTTCACAACATAAATAATCCATCAGGACATTTACAAAAAGAAACTGATGCAGAATGAATGAAAAAAGTGATGTTTATTTTCACTTGCTTTTCTGTCTTTACCAGCCTTTGTTGTTCAAATCAAAGCAGAACCTTCCTATTCAGACACCAGGTCTCCTCTGTTTTCACTCCTCGGCTGTTTTTTCGGCTTCATCTCGATCTCATGAATCTTCTTCCCAGAGTGAAAGTGACCAATAAACCCAATATGAATGATGTTTTTATTTATATAACATTGTTGAAGTTGTTTAGCGGAGCTGGAATGCATCACCTCACTTATTAAATGTGTTTTCCTTGAAATTTAATATGTTTTATTTAGGGAAAAAGTAATATTTTGCCATGTTGCACCGTTATATTATAAAAGAACTCCCACTAATTATATTTATGGAGTATTTTATGGAGGCTCCAGGTTCGCCGCCGTCCCGCTTTAACTTCTCTCTCGTGTCTTTCAGAATACGCTCAGGTGATCAAAATGTTGGGGAACGGACGTCTGGAGGCCATGTGCTTCGACGGAACCAAGCGGCTCTGCCACATCAGAGGAAAACTCCGGAAAAAGGTGGGAACGTCCCGGCCGTCCTCTCCGAACTTTTCTCACACAGGAAACCCCCCTGACGTGGCGCCGCATCAGCGTTTTGTCAGCGGCCGGTGATGCGGCAGCGTGAACTCGATGGACCACGTGTGTGTGTGTCTTTGTCTGTGTGTGTGTCGGGGTCACAAAGGGCAGCGATCAGCGGTGCTCTCTGGATAATCTCTGCTGTGTTTGTTTCTTTTTCCTCCTCCAGGTTTGGATCAACACGTCAGACATCATCCTGGTCGGACTGAGAGATTACCAGGTGTGTTTATCGTCACACACGGCAACGATCAGAACATTAATGCTGAGCTGAACTTCACCGAGAGGCACAGAACGTTTCTGTAGCATGAAGTTAAATCTTTATTTTAAAGGGCCTGCATTTTTCAGCTAATTTCTGATGACACCCCCCCCCCCCCAAAAAAAATTACCTTTTTTAAATAGAATATTTGCAAATAATTCCATCAAGATGAGTAAAAAAGAACAAGAATTTGTTATTTCAGTCTTTTCAAAGCAACTTTAGGTCTCAAACTGATGGAGACTAGAAGCTTCTCTGTGCACATCTGCCTGCATGTGATGCGTTTAGGGAACATTAATAAGCAGCTGATGATCTTTTGAGGAATTCTAGGTGCCGATTTCTTTGTATTTCCCTTTTATCTCTTTTACTTTCATACATCAACAAGAATATAGTGCAGCATTTAATGAATAATCATGAAAAACAATCACAAACTCGTATTAATGAGCATTTTCACCACAATTGTGCTGCACTAGTGTTATTGTAGGCTGTGAATTTGGTGTCTGTGTGCACCATAAATGTTTTTTTTTAATCAGTAACTTCACATTTACATGCTCTAAACCCCGTTCTTTTGCTCTCATGAGGAAAAAAAATATGGATGAAGCCGTATTTCGGTGCAGGTGTCTTCCAGAAAGTTTAGCGTTGTCGTTAAATAAAACGCCCAAACCTCATCTTGTGTTTCAGGATAACAAAGCCGACGTCATCCTCAAGTACAACGCAGACGAGGCTCGCAGTTTGAAAGCGTACGGAGAGCTGCCGGAGCACGGTGAGTTTAACTGCACATACCACGAGTTCATTTACAGGATCTGCTGTGAACTCAAACGCATCATTTAGGTCAGACACGAGGATTAAGGAGCTGCAAATCTGTCAGTTCAGGAGTCAGTGAATTTGAGTGCAGTTGCAGGATTTGACCAGCAGAGGTCCTCATTGTCCAGTTTTTTTTTTTTTGCACTTTATGATAATCTAGTAGAAACTCAGGCTGCACAAATGAGTCAAAAAGCTTTAAAAATGTGGGGGAAATGGTGTAATATGGTGTCTTATTGCTTAAAGCAGAGATTACTGATGATTTTGAAAGATTTATTTCACGCATTCATCCGTAAACTTCATCCTCAAATAAATGTTTGTGCCAGAGATGCAGCGTTTTGTTCACATCATGTGACAATCTGGTAGAAATTGATCAAAAAGCAATAAAATTTTGGGAAAATAATGTAATCCAGCTGTTCTCATGTGGATTTATTTAAAATATTAAGCTTCAAACTTCATCCTCTGATAAATGTTTGCACCAGAGAAAAGCTAAATGTGTTGCACAGAAGACAAGAGGTTTAGAAACATGTTCAGCTCGTTTAGTTTCATTTCCAGCTGGTTTTATGTACAGAACAAATGCACAGAAACAGGGCAGGTTTTCATGTGACTTTTTATAGTTTAATCTCAGCATTTTGTGGTGATGTAATTGCATAGCCAGAACCTTTAATTGAGATCAGATTACATGTATAGCTGTAGAGCTAACAGATAAATGAGTAGATGTTGTATTTTTCTGACAAACACGTGCGGTATTTCCTTCTAACGATCGACTCCTTCCTCCTCCTCGCAGCCAAAATCAACGAGACAGACACCTTCGGGCCTGGAGACGACGATGAGATCCAGTTTGATGACATTGGCGACGATGATGAGGACATTGATGATGTAAGTTTATTCAATAAGATCATTTTATAACAGTTTCTAGGAGTAGTTATGGGTATTTTAGACCCCAGAGCGTAAAAAGAAAAGTACATGTGAACTCTGCCAGCTTTGGGTGTTCTGTTTTGTTTGTTTTTTTGCAAAAATGTTTAATTTTGAGAGGTTTTGATGCGTTTATTTAGTCGAATATGTGAAGGAAAATGTCTAAGTGATCCTAAAATGTTACAAATTACAAGAAAAACTCACAAATTTGTGAGTTTCAATCCATCAAACATGAAGTTTTCTCACTTTTTTTGTGCAAGGGGGTCGTTTAGTGAACATCCTTAAATTGTTTTTGTAAATTCAAGTTGTATATTTACTTTATTCAATAGATGCTCAACACAGTGAACCACACAGCCACCTATTACTGAAAATCATTATAAAACTGGTGACAGAGAACCGAGGAAAAGAAAATGAATCTTGAGTCATCAGAATGCCTTCAGATTTGCTGCTTTTTAATGTGATAATCAGTGGATTATTTTTATTTAAAAAACTGTTTTTAAGACAAAAATGTCGATTTGGGCTCTTGAAATGTGTCAAATTTGAATAAAACTTGCATTAACAAATAGATTATTTAGGTAGATTAGTGAATAATGATGATAATAATAAAGTAATCTTTTATATAGTGTTTATTTTGGAGCTGGAGAAACATCTTGGGTGTCAGAATTTACAGCAAAGTCAAATTTTTCTGTTTATCTTAGACCAATATGGTAGCCTACAGAGTATATTTGAACGAAAAACTGTGCTTAGGAGTAAAAAACTAGTATAAAGATGTCACTTCTGGGTTACTGTGTTGAAAATATTGAAGTGATCTTTGTTGATGATGTGATTAAAAGCTGGAGAAACGTCTTTAATCATCAGAATACCTTTAAATTTACAGCTTCTCTTTGTCTAAAGGGATAATCAGTGGAGTATTATTTGAATGTTTTTAACTGTTTCTGTCAAAAAATGACATTTTAAATTACAACGCAGCTCCCAAAGTTAGCGAAGATGCCAAAAACATGAGTGAAATGTGTTTAAAATCACGTACAGGTGTGAGAAAGTGGTGCTAAATTGTAGAAATATACGTTGGTGTTTGAGTATCGCAGTGTACATATACTTTCAGCTGTCCTTCTCCCTGATGAATTCAAGAATTTGTTGAAAACTCTGACTCCCGCCGAGTATTTTTGAATGTAAACTGGATTAAAAGCTGGAGAAACGTCTTCAGTCACCATCCAAAACAGCTCAAAATGAGTCGGGAAATGAAAGCTGTGGAACAAAAGTTGATCTAATTGTGTTTGTTCTGTGTTTTCTCTCCAGATCTAAAGACCTGCTGCTGGAGGGGGAAGGTGGGCTTTTACTAGAGATGCTCTGATTGGGATGAATCGAGCCGATGCAGCGCACCGATGATAATTATTTTTATTAAGATCAGCCTATGCCAGTCCAATACACTTTATTAATACATGGTATGTTTATTCCAGTCTGTAGGCCGTCAGTAGACGTCTTTAAGTGCATTTCACAGCCACTACCAGTACTTTGAGTTGTTGTCTTCATGAATGAGACTGTCTGAGCTGCAGGCGCTTCGTTGCTTTTCCTGCCTTGGATTGGAGAACCAGAGTAGGCTGATCATCAGAACCGTGGTTCAGGTTTTTACCTCCTAACACGACAGAACGGCACATCTGCCATCTCATCCATCGAGGCTTTCTTCTTCTTTTTTTTTTATTCCTTTACTGTCCAGGACTCACTGTTTTGTAAACACCGTGACTGCAAAATCTCTCACTCCAAATCTTTTAAAAAATGTATTTATATAATTTCACTCTGTGGGATTTAGACACAACTGCAGAATCTCTGGATTCGCCAATAAAAACGTGAACCATGTTCCTCCGGTCTGTATCATTGTAAGGCAGTCTGAAAGCTGTTTAATAGGAGACAACACTGACTCTGGATCTGTTTCCATTTGTCCACGTCCTGTCCCACCATCACACCGACTGTTTGCTCGTTTTGGATGGAACCACAGCTGATTGAAGGCTCCCCTCCTCTACCCCTCAAATCAGAAGAAGAATCAGATGTATTTTTCTATCGTTTCCCGTGTTTGTGTTTCTGTCTGTTTTTGTTTCCATGTTCTGTTTTGAATCTTCGCTGCTCTTCTTTCTGTGGCTTCAGTCGGACCAGCGGTTCCCAGACCTTTTCCCCTCCCGGTGAAACCAGTAAAACCTCACAGCAGAGCCGTCTATCTCGTCCCAAACTCTAGCAGATCTCCGTAGAATATATGTTTTCCCTCCCTGACCGTTTGGGAACCGCTGCTCCGGACCACGCAGGTCCTGTCGCTGTAACTCTGAATTAATTAAAAAAATAAAATGTACTATGATGTTTGAAGGCTGGGTTTCCAATAAAGATCTTAACTCCACCCACCGACCCGCCGTCGTGCTTTTTGGAGCTGGAGGTTGTTCGGTAAACGGCTCCGGGCTGAGAACGTCCGGTTCCACCGTTCTGTCCTCACAGCGGAGAAAACATCCGCAGGAAACCAACGACCTGCTGATGTGAATCCCTCTGAGGCCTTTAGTTTATGCATGTGCTGCTGTTTCTATCCTAGTCTAGCTGACTTTAAAAAGCCTTTTGTGCCTAAAAAAAAAAAAGATGTCAGATTTTATAATAACCTTCTAGACTAGGGGTGTCACACTCATTTCAGTTCAGGTTCCACATTCAGTCGAATGTGATCTTCAGTTACCAATAAAATCACAGCATAATAACCGATAAATCACCATAAAACTCCATTTTTTTCCTTTGATTTTGTGCAAAAAAAGTACATTCTGAAAATGTTCACATTAAAGGAAGCAGCATTATGTGTCAGTTCATTTCCACATTACAACTTACAGATCACAGAATTTCTACAAAGGAACAACATTTAGTCACAGGTATCTGGAAGTGAACAATACAGTAATTTATGATCAAAACAACAAAAGTCTGACTAAAAAAGGCAAAACGGCAAAGAAATGACATGAAACAAAACAAAAGAGAAGAAATTACAAAAATAAGACAAAAAACACCACAAAAGGACAAACGCTACACAAAATACCAAAGCAAACCACAAAGTGACAAAAAACACAAGTGAGACCAACAGGAAACACAAAATGACAAAAATATGAGACAAATCAGACAAAAAAATGCCAAAAAACAAGACAAAAACGAAAGACAAAATGACAAAAGAATGAGGCAAATGACACAAGTAAGACAAAAAAACGACAAAACGATACACAAAACAATGAATAAAGCAAAACACTAAGTGAAAAAATTAAGACAAAAAACACAAGTGAGACAAAAAGGAAACACAAAACAACAAAATATTTCCAAAATGACCCACAAAAGGAGAAACAAAATAACAAAAAATGAGACGACCTGAAACAAAGCATAAGATATTTTTTAAAAATTGACAAAAAAGTCACAAAGTGACAAAAACATGTACAGACGAGACAAAAAATTACAAAAATGAGACACTAAATGACAAAAGAACAATAAACGAGTATTTTAGTTGAGGATCAAAACAGCTTGTCATGGTCTACAAATTATTTTAAATTCATAGTTAATGTCTTCTCTGTCATTTTTACTCTTTGAGGGTCGGACTGGACTCTCTGGAGGACGGGTCATTATCAACACACCTGGATATCATCATCTGTTGTAAAATGAGGTTGGTAAATATCAAAAATAATGAAAAATGGTCATAAGTGTTGCCTGAAAAACCAGCAAAAATAACAAAACTCAAACATGCTGAGTTTACTTTTGACAGATATTCTAATTGATTTCTGTTTTTCAAGCTTCTAGGTGCTTGGAAAAGTCATAAAAGATGTCAGAGCTGCTTATTTTTGTTTGCTTCCATAGTAATATAAAAGTGTAATTGCATGTTTAATGCTCTGCTATCTGGCTTCCCTGAGCATATTATAAATCACAACTAAGAGAACAAACATTACAGTGGTTTTACAGCCCTGCAGTGGCTACCTGTCTGCTTTAGGATTGATTTTAAGATCCTTTTAATGGTTTATAGAGCTCCTAATGGGCCTCCTCCTGCCTATTCATCGGATTTGCCCTTTGAGTGGGGATAAAGCCAGAAGAAAAACCCACAGCGAGGCCTCCTTTTATTATGATTATTCCCCACATGTCACCATAGACCAACAGAAAATGTATGAACATCAATAAAGAAACATTTTCACAGAACATAAAGCAGAAAAACATGCTGGGGGTGATTTAAAAATGTCATCATATACAGAAGTTTTTATTATTTCCAGTAGTCTCTGCAGCACATGTAGCAGAGAACCTATCACAGGCGAGCAGAAGGTGATTTCATATAAAGTACTATAAAGTTTTGACTTCACAGGAGTCATAGGTGTCTTGTTACCTCCCTCTCTAGCCTCTTTCTTCTGGGTCTCTCAGGTCTTGAGGACGTCCTGCTCTAGTCAGATTTATTCATGTTCCATCTTCGTTCCATTTCTTAATGATGGATTTAACTGGACTCCAAGAGATCTTCAGGAACGTGGAAATGTTCTTGTCTCGTCCTGACTGATGCTTCTCAACAAGCTTTTCTCAGAGTTTCTTGGAGTGTTCTTTAGTCTTCATGCTGTAGTTCTATCCAGTAGTTCTGATCCACCAGAGACTGGACCTTCGAGATCCAGGAGTCTTTATTCTACAATCACTGAGACACATTCACTGACCTCAGATCATCTTTATTTCATGAATTATGGGACCTCTAGCAACATCTGTGTTGAATTAGTGGGTATTATTTTATTTATTTTTGCTATAAACATCACATAAAAACTTTAAATACAAATAGGGCATGCAGGTGGTAAATGAAATGCTGTATTTTTTTTTAAAATTCTAGACATTAATTGAAGTTATTTATAGCACTGCCATCTGATGTGACTCAGTGAACGTGAGCCGAAAACGTCGCTGACCCACATCACGTCATCACACACAACGATGACGTAACGCCGCCGCTGGGGCCCGCACGTGCGCTCCGACACGAGCCAATTTGCATCCAGCGAGGAGGCCACGTGAAGTGTGTGTGTGTGTGTGTGAGTGGAGGGGGGGGGGGCATCTGAGTCCCGAACGGCCGTTTAACACACCTTTAAATTAAAAACAGGTGACATAAAAAAGAGCGTTTTTAACCGTTTACTGTTTTATTCCTCCGCCGAGCTGCATATAGTTCCAGCGGCGGCCTACTTGGTTGCTAGGCGACGGCGTGAGCGGGCGCATTAATATGTAAATTAGCCAAATGTGAAGCGGTCACAGGTTAGAAATTTGTGCTTTAAAAAAAGAGCCAAAACTAACTGAAAAACTCAACAAAAACGCGTCTTTATTGTTATTTTTGCACATTTAAAAGCAAGTGAGCGACATTTAAAGCGTTATAGTAATAATATTTAACATTTCATTGTGATTTCTGTCAGGATATTTATCATTTGAGGTAGTTGAGGAACCGTTAATTTTTTTCCGCGTAGCTTCAGATATGGCTAATGTGGTTCGGTTTTAGCTAACGAAGCTAGGAGTGATTTCACAGCATCAAACAGATCCTCGCTACTAGCTCCCCTCCCCGCTCCGTGTCTCCCACCATAAGCTCTCCGCTCCCTAGCATCTTCTCTCCATCCGTCTTTCCCTGAGTCACTGCTGGACCGCCGTCTCTTCGGCGGCTCTTCAGCGGCTCCTCGGCGACTCTTCTGCGGCTGCTGTCAGGTGAAATCCCCCGATGACCCAGGTGGCTCCGAGCCGTGCTGACATGACAGGTGAGGAAAAGCTCACGTTTATACAGCTGTCTTATTCAATTATTCAATGTAAACGTCAAGAATTAGGTGGGTTATTAGCTCGCACAAGGAAATGGATACACCCTAATCTACTGACACAACATAAACAAATCAGATTAATTACTATTTATTGATAAATTACTGCAGATTTTCCCCCTTTGACCCTCTAAGGGCTGCATAGTTTGAATAATGCTTTGATTATTTTTTATTTTAAAGAATTATATCACCACTAAAATGGCAAAGCATGTGATTGCAATGCTTCTGGAACTATGCTTTCTATTTAAATACTTGCATGCATCAGTCACTGCAGCATTTCTTGCATGGTTTTTACACATAAACACTTATTGCAATGCACGATTATGTGGTTAGATTTCATATATAGCAGCCAAATATAAAGGTAGATAAAATCTGGTTGACATGTTTTATGTATTCAACTGCCAAAATGTCCCAAATCATCCTAACTGATTCAGATGTTCAGTATTTTCTCATTTCCATGTCAGTTCTTGCTGTTTTTTGGAGATGCTCCTTAAACCAGCCACAGCCCTGCAGCTTATTAACTGTTTAATGCTCAAATGTCACATATATAAGATCAAATATAGCCTTTTAAATGGGGTTTAGCTGATTATTTTGCCATTTTGACACACTGTTTTGCCTAAATGTTGTTGCCAAAGTCCTTCTGATTGATTCAGATGTTCTTTTTTGATAACCAGTGCAGCCTTTTCTCATTTTCACATCAGTTTCTTGCTATTATTGTGAGTGATTTTTCTTAAACTTGTCACATTTCTGCAGCTTGTTTGCAGCCTGATGGTCATATGTCACACATATCAACTAAAAAATCACCTTTTCGACAGGATTCAGCTATTTTTTTGCATGTTATTTCATTTTGACTGGAGATAAATCAAAGCAGAGCATTTTCAGCATGTAAAACAATGCAGGATTATGCAGCTGGATTTAATATATAGCACCTTAATACAAAAATAGATATCTGTATTGCCAACATTTTGTTGCCAAAATATGTGCACAGTCCTTTTAAGTGATTCAGATGTTCATTTTTTGATATCTAGTGCAGTATTGATGGTCATGTGTCACTTATATAAACTAAAAAATAACCTTTAGACATGATTCTGTTATTTTTTGCATGCTATTTCATTAAATAAGTCAAAACAGAACACTTTCAGCATGATTTCACACAGAAAACACTCAAATGTTGAAGCCAAAATATGCGTGCAGCCCTATTATTTGATTCAGAGGTTCTTTTTTTGATATCCTGTGCAGTATTTTCTCATTTAAATGCCAACTCTGTGCTGTTTTTTCGGGGTGTTCCTTAAAAACGGCACATTCCTTTATTAATACAGCAGCTTATTATCAGCTTAGCGGTCAAATGTCGCATACATCAGAACAAAAATAGACTTTAATACGTGATTCAGACGATTTTTTTTTTTTTTTACACGTTATGTCATTCTGAGCAGAGATGAATCAAAGCAGAACCCACGGGACACTCTGACTTAGCTGGGATTTGCATGCGTTTGCATATCTAATGGGGACCTTTTTTTAGCCGTCTGCTGCTAGCGTGTGCACAGACACCGGTCGATGGTTGTCCTCTAGCTGTGGAGTCACAGGAGTGCCACTTCAAAATATAAATGTGGAAATATAAAGAGAAATAAATAAATGAATGTGGAAATATAAAGAGAAATAAATTAATAAATGTGGAAATATAAAGAGAAATAAATTAATAAATGTGGAAATATGAAGAGAAATAAATAAATGTGGAAATATAAAGAGAAATAAATATATAAATGTGGAAATATGAAGAGAAACAAATAAATAAATGTGGAAATATGAAGAGAAACAAATAAATAAATGTGGAAATATAAAGAGAAATAAATAAATACATGTGGAAATATAAAGAGAAATAAATAAATGTGGAAATATGAAGAGAAATAAATAAATAAATAAATGTGGAAATATGAAGGGAAATAAATAAATAAATGTGGAAATATAAAGAGAAATAAATAAATAAAAGGGAAAAAAAGAAAAGGTAAAAGCAAAGACAAAATCTTCCTTTTTATTTATTTTTTTCTCTTTATATTTCCACATTTATTTATTTCTCTTTGTATTTCCACATTTATTTATTTATTTATTTATATTTTGATGTGGCACTCATGTGACTCCATATCTGGCTGCTTTCCTGACCGATTGAGGAATAAAACCAGAGCGGGAGGAGGGTTGAAGGTTACGCTCAGGGGTCTCACACTGACAGCTTCTTCTGACACCTGACCCCGAAGGCGACACCATGACTGACAAGGAGGTTTATTGAATCTGGGCGCCGTGTGGTTGCTCGCTTTTGGGTCCCTTCCAGGAGTCACGTTCGCCGCTGCAGCTTTATTTATTTATTTGCTTATTTTTTTGCTGTATTTGCCTCCTGGCCAGTGTAGCATGAATCACGTCTGACTCCTCTCTCCAAAACACAGCGCTGGTCCCGCCTCCTGATCCGCTGCTCACCAACCGGCACGCGTCTCCTGCTCGATCACCGTCCAATCACAGGAGCCCTCCAGGTAACATCACATCACACCCCTTAATGAACCCCATTATCTTCATAATCCATGGCGTAATAAACTGTAAACGTGACAGCATCGAGATGGAATAGGCCCAAAGGAAAGGCTGCGATTGCACACGATTCTGCCTCAAATAATCCCTAATAAATGTAGTATTTTTTTGTTCCTGTGGAGAGAAAATCTGTTTTTTTGTGGTTGAAATGACAGATGAAGTCATGCTGGTCAGATACCGAGGCCACACGTAGATAAAACAAGAAAGATCTAGAACTCATTTCGGTTCAGGTCCACATTCAGCCCAATTTGATCTCCAGTGACCAGTAAAATCACAGGATAATGATCTAAAAATAACCACAACTGCACATTTTCCCTTTGTTTTAATGCAAAAATGTTCACATTTATGGAATTGTCTTTTTGCAAAATCATTACTTTATGATCAAAACAATGAAAGTCAGACAGAAAAAAGCAAAAAGTAACGAAAACAAGACAAATATTACAAAAATGAGAAACAAAATGACAAAAAAATGAGTCAAACAATACAAATGAGACAAAGAAATTAGACAAAAAGTTACAAAGCCACAAAAAATGGACAAATGACAAAAACAAGATGAAAAAATACACAAATGACACAAAAATGACTAATAGAAAACAAAACGACAAAAAATAGACAAACAACACAAACCAAACAAAAAGAAAACACAAAATGTCAAAAACGAGAAACAAAAGGATAGTAGCATGAGATAAATGTCAAAAGTCAGACAAGAAACAACAAAAACAAGACAAGATATTGCAAAAAATGAGACACAAAACAACAAAAGCAAAATACAAAATAACCAAAAAATGAAACAAACAACACGAAACGAAGCAAAAAAGAGAAAAAGTTTGACAAAAATGAGACAAAAAATTACACAAATTTCACAAATGAGACAAAAATGACAACAAAAACAAAACAATGAAAAATGGACAAAACACACACACAAAGCAGCAAAAAATAGACAAGATATTACAAAAGTGAGACACAAAATGGTAAAAATAAGACAAGCGAGACCAAAGGGAAACACAAAACGACAAAAACGTGGGACAAACGACAAAACTCAGGCAAAAAAAGACAAAAAACAAGACAAAAAATTACAAAAATCAGACAGAAAACAACAAAAGAGCAATGAGCAATCCAGTATTTTACTTTCTGATCAAAACAACTTGTCATGGTTTAGAATTTATTGTAAATTTATGGTTTTACAATCTGTAGCTATGTGTTCTCTGTAATTTTTACACTTCACAAAGTCTTCCTGCATGTTTGACGCCCTGCTGTAGAACCTGCAGTCGGCTGAACTAATCCCTTAATGTTTCCTTCACCTGTCTCAAGGCTCACGGGCGCATTTAGGAAAAGAGCGACGGGAGGACAAAGAGAAGACTCAAGGTATGAGTAAGCGTCCAGCTGGTGGAGCTCTGATGTCCGTCCTGTTCATCTGTCACTGGCACACACTCTCACAGGCTGTGGGTGGGCGTATACATGCTGGAAAGGGGTTTTATTCCTGTATTGTTGTCAGGCAAGTCTGACTTTTAAATGCCCATTAGCAATTATTCAAAACACTCGAGTAAAAACTGAAATGTTTCCGTTCCACATTTGGGGATTTTTATGCTTTCACATTGGTTTAAGAAGAACAGAAAGAGCTTAAAAATAAAGGAGCAGCTTTCAAGTCACGTCAGTTTTATTTATGTGAAGCAAAGCTATTAAATCTACAAACCCCAAAAGGCATGTTGTCTTTAAAAGAAATCAACAGAATTGCTCCCGAGCCAGAAGCAGAAAGAAGAATGTTCAGCTTGAGCTGATGATCATTGAACTAATAGTTATGTCAGGAAAAATAAGATGAACTTTATTAATCCTGAAGGGAATTATTTTGCCCGACGTTGCTCCCAAAAAAACCACCGCGATTGAACAAATGTAGCTCCGTAGCAGAGTTTGCAAAGAGAACAAAACATGCTTGTTTTGATGCGTTTCGCCATCGTTGCTGCAGATCGTCTGTTTGTGTTTAGCTCCAGTGTGGCGCTGATCACTACGTCATTTCATCCTGCATTTCCATCCTTTAGTTAGTTTTCGTAGGTCGCAGCAGCATCACGCTGAGAGACAATCACCCCAAATTTCTGACAGTCAGAATTTCATGGTAGCTTGTCTTTGGTCTCCATGACAACGAACCGGTCTCACAGCAACGTAGGACCACCGATTAACAGCAAAGACCAAAGATATCGCCACGAATTTCTCACGATTGTTATGTTTTGTCTGTGTGTAGTGGCCTTACGCTGCAAAAACTCCAAATCTTACCAAGTCTGTTTGTCTTATTTTTAGTCTAAATGTGTCATCCCACTACATTTAAGGTAAATCCTCTTAACAAGTGACATTTCAGCAGATGGAGGGACTTGTTTTAAGACAACGCATCTTAAATATCATGTTAAGTCAAACAATCTTGAAATGATCTTGTTTTGAGTTGAATTTTATAAGAAAACTCAAAATTAGTTTAATACATCTCAAATTAGGAGGTTAAATAAAGCAAAAATCTATTTCTGAGTGGAAAAACTGCTATTTTATTAACATATCTATCTTATTTTAGAGCACCTGAGCTTATAATCCTGATAAATTATACCTTAAAATAAGCTTTCCCAGCTAATTTTAAGATCTCAAGAAATCTTACCAAACCATTTTTTAATTGTTCTATTGGCAGATTTTTCCTTGTTTTAAGAGGGGCATTTTTACAAAACCCCTTCATCCCACTTCCACTCCATCCTGCCTGCTGACGAACACATATCTGGAGAGCTTCTGCTTAAAGGCCTCTTCTAGGTGGTCCCCCCATGAGGCTGTTAGCTCCAGCAGCACAACCTGCTTGGTGGATTCTGACATGAGGACAGTTTCTGCAGTGTGGTTGGGGAACTTAACCAACAGCTGCCATCCTAACCGTGCAGATTTCAGGATGTTCTGTTGGCAGGTTTTGGTTGCTCCCCAGCTCTGACAAAGGAAATATTACACACAGTTGGTAGTAGTTGGTAGTGAATGAACAAGTGCAACATTTTCCCAGTAGTAAGAAGTATCAGTTTGACACAACCTGCCTCTAAATAACCCTGTTTACGTGCTAACTGTCCGCCCATGTGTGCTGCAGAGCTGTCCGAGGTGCTGCGGGATAAGGAGCGTCGTGCGCAGCAGCAGCTGGAGCGCTGTGCCGAGCAGCGAGGCAGGAAGATGGAGGAGCAGCGGAGGAAGGAGCAGCATCGCAGGGCGGCGGCCGAGGAGAAGAGGCGACAGCAGCAGGAGGCGGACAAGGTCAGAAGTCACGACACGCTAATGACGAGAAAGCCGTTAGAGCAGGAGAGAAAGCAGCGTGACATCCACTGACACGAGTTTGTGAACCAAGAGGGAGAGCTTGAGTTGATAAATACTGATGAAAAAGGGCATTTCCTGCTCCCAATGTGCTTTTCTGGGGTTACTACAACATCAGTAAGCATGGTTGGTCTGCGTACAGTAAAAGGAATGAATCAGTGTTGCTTTATTTAACAGAAATCTGCAGTTTGCTCTTATTTCTGTATATTTGGCAGACAAAAATGTATATTATGATGGAGTAAATGAAGGCACAATTCAATAAAATATTCATAGTTTTGCTGATTTTTTTTGTTTTGTTTTTGTTTTTTGGGGTGCCTAAAACCAATTTGGAGGACGCCAAATATACTGTTACATAGGAAAAACTTCTTGTCAAGACATGATAAAATCCTGTTTTTTCAGTTGTGTAACTATTCAAGCTTTAATATCCGGTGTTTTTTCGATTTGTGGCATTGATCCTTTTATGTTAATTGTATTAAACAGTCGACTTAAGTAGCTGCATGTGAGATTATGCAAACTAAAAACGCACAAAATTAATAAAATTATGGTTTAATGCTCATGTTGTCCTGTGGATCAAATTGACCAGTTTTAAAGTTTGAAAATGTGAGAAAAAAATATATTTTCACAGTGAAAACTTGGGAATTTTACGAATATTTTTTGGTGGGGGAAAAAAAACTGTTAAAAATGCTTCTTTAAGAACATTCAGAAAAAAAATCAACCAAAATCCAGCAAAATTCGCTGGATTTTGGTTGATTTTTGTCTGAATGTTCTTCAAGAAAATATTAGAACTTTTACTGATATGTATGGAATCACTTCAGATATTTCTAGGATTTTTAAAAAAATTTATATTCATTTTTTTAAAAATATTTACAATTTTTATTCTTTTTTTTTATTTTATTTTATGTCTGACCAAATTAGTTTTTTTTGTTTAAATAAAACATTTAAGGGAAACTTTCAAGGATTTTTTTGAATTTTCTTCCTGAAGATTTTGCAAATTTGTTTTTTATAAATGTGGAGATTTTTTTTAAATAAAACATTTAAGGGAAACTTTTAAGGATTTAAAAAAAAAATTTTCTTCCTGAAGATTTTGTAATTTATTTATTTTTTTTATAAATTTGAGGATTTTTTTTTTGCTGAATTGTTGGATCTTTTTCAAACAAGGGGACAATATTTTTTGGTGCCCGTAAATGAGGACAACAGGAGGGTTAAATCAGAAAGAATATGATCAGATATGAAGCAAACAAACATCTGATGTGACCAGGTATCAGCTGCTACTGAGATTATATGTCAAACCTTTAAATTAAAGCATCCGAATTCAATTAGAAAAACTCGTTAACATTATAATTGATAATTAGTTTATTACATGAGAGTGAATGTAATACAGGAGGATGGTCGGTGAAATGGTTAAAACATGTCAGAGTATTATAATAATGCACAATAATACAGATAGTTTTCAGTAATTTTTATTAAGTGAGGATGTAAAATATTTGAATAGATGTTCTGTGCACTGATTTGAAGAAACTCCATGTGCTTCTTTTGTTAATTTTCAGAAGAAATATTGCTTGAAATGATTAAATTAAACACTATAATTTCCTAAAGCAACAACGTAATGCGATCAAACCAGCAGGATACAGTTCAAATGAAGGTCGGTACGGTAATAATGAAGCACAGCTCGGCCCTAGCCATCAGCTTTTATGCACTTTAACTGAATACGACCCGTGTTCTCCTCCACACGCCTCGTCCTGCCTCTCCGTCACTGCCCGGTAGAAACCAGATCACAGGACAGAGACGGACCTGTGTGATGAAAGGCGTCGTTTCCCTCCATCGATCACTCCGTCTGTTCTCCCTTTTCTCCAGTCTGAGCCCAGAGAGTTAATTGTGTCGATCCACAACCCGGTCGGTGTGTTCCCAGCTGCTCCGCACTTTAAGGAAGTAATTAATGCAGAGGCGTTAATGACTTTCTGTCGGCCGACCAGTGGTGTGCGTTCATCTGGAACATGAAAAGTTTGGCCGGTCGTCTGCACCCGCCTTACAGCCGTCGATGTTTTCCAGAATGTGGCCCACTTTCAGCTGTTAAACTCCTGCACCAATAATGGTGTCAGGACATGTTCAGACTTGTCCAGGCAGCTTTCGAGAGTTTCCGTTAGGCTGGAAAGTGGAAAGACTGAATGAAGTGAACAGCAGGAAGCATTCCCAAACGTAGAGAGAATGACACTGTTATTTCAAGAAAGATGGAATCCGTTTTTTAGATAAAAAGGGGAAGAAGCCACCAGCTAGGAAAAAAGAAAAACTCAAATCCACAAACTACCAGGTTACAGATATAAACTAATTTATTAAAAATGCTTTATACTAGCACTAAATCGTCAAAATAAAAGGCACGAGTCGGTGGCGATGACCCGGCAGGACCAGCGTGAGTCTGTCATAACGTATGTATCTGAATGTGTTTGCCTCCAAGTTGTTGCTTTATTTAGGTTCATCAGCTGCCGCCGATTTCCAGCCAAGAGAGCCGTGGACTTAAACGCCCTTTTCCCCAACTCTGGGAACAGAAAGCAGAAATAAATCCTGGGAGCAAAGACAGCAGCCTCCTCTGGCGGATTTCGCTAGATCTTTGTTGATTTTTTTTAATTTTCTTTTTGACATTTCTTTTTTTCCACCAAAAAATGTTCAAAGATTTCCCAAAAATGTGGACATCAGATGTTTCACTGTAAAAATTTTTTTTTTCCCCCACATTTTCTAACTTTAAAGCTGGTCAGTTTTGACCCGCAGGACGACACGAGGGTTAATCTAACATTTCCAGCCTCTGATTGTTCGGTGAAATAAGCAGCAGCTGATTCTGTTACAGTGGTGCTGCAGCAGTGATGTGATGTGGTTCCGTTTATGGCTTTTCTTTCTCCTCGACTACTAGTGACCACGAGCACGCCTCATTTGACTCGGCATGAGTCATGAGTAGGCACCGCTCGGCTGAGAACCGTTGACTCACGTTATTACAGTTTTAGAGTCTAAATTATCTGCTGCTTTGAGCGATAAAGCGTCAGAGGATGAGCGTGAAGGGTTACAACAGAGGAGGGGGTTTGCTGTCTCTATTGATCTGCAGGATGTGTTTGTGTGCTAACAGCCCCCTCCTCATGTGCATAACTTAATGACATAATGATCGGTCATTCTCAGGGGATGATGACATCACCGTCAGCGTATCGCGTGGCGTTTACTGGAAGAGGCCGTCGATGTCGGCGCTGCTGTGACAAGCACATATTTCACCCCCGCACAGGGAAAAGAAAGCTGCAGGATCGATGTGGCTCAGATTATATAGGAGACAGGAAGGATTTAGGAATTAATGAGGATTTAAACCCAATGCTAATTTAGCCTTTTGCTGAAGCAATTTGCTACACTGAAGCTTTCTCAGTATTACATGCAACTAATTATTACTTTATCGGCTGTTTTGATTCATCATAATGAGTTTTTTAAATTCTGCCTGGTCAATAAAATGTCAGAAAACAGTGAAAAATGCTTGTCACAGTACAGAAAGTGACGTCTGTTAAATGTAGAGCTGAACCCGACCGATACTGGAGTTTTCAGGTTGATTCAGGCTCTGATTTTTAGTGAGTAAAATAATCAAAAATCAATACATTGGCTGATATTTTTAACATAATTTAGGCTGTGTGTTGTGTGAGGAAGGTGGTGCTACACTGCAGATTACTGTAATAAACAGCAGAAGTCAGAATTAATGCCCCCAAACTGGAGGAAACAAGCAAAACTTTGTTTTTATACGTAAAAGTTGTAATGATTCTAACATTTAAGCTGATATCAGACATGTTATATTGAGTAGAGACAAAGACGACCAGAACAGCAAGTCAGTCGTATGAGTTAATGTTCCATACAAAACAGACGCACTAAACTACAAAATGTACCACAAAATATACCACAAAACTGAAAAATATGCACAATAAATGACAAAATATACCATAATACTACAAAATATACACACAAAACTACAAAATATAAACACTTAAACTGAAAAATATGCACAATAAATGACAAAATATACCATAATACTACAAAATATACACACAAAACTACAAAATATAAACACTTAAACTGAAAAATATGCACAATAAATGACAAAATATACCATAATACTACAAAATATACACACAGAACTACAAAATGTAAACACTAAACTACAAAATGTACCACAAAACTACAAAATATAAACACTTAAACTGAAAAATATGCACAATAAATGACAATATATACCGGAATACTACAAAATATACACACAGAACTACAAAATGTACCACAAAACTACAAAATATTAACACTTAAACTTAAAGCTATGCACAATAAATGACAATATATTCCGGAATACTACAAAATATACACACAGAACTACAAAATATAAACACTAAATTGCAAAATCTAAACACTAAACTACAAAATGTACCACACAACTCAAAAATATACACGATAAACGACAAAATATAAACACTAAACTGCAAACTTAACCTATAAAATATATCACCCAAAGTACAAAATATGACACAAAGCTGCAAATTTTACACACAAAACTACAAAACATGCTCCAAAATATAGACACAGTACTCCAAAATAAAACTCCAAAATGCAAAATATACCCCAAATCTCTAACTAAAGCTTCATATTGTGGTTTTCTGGTCATTAAAGCAAAGAAAGAGAGCATTTTCAGCAGCTTTTTTAACTCATTTTTTAAATTTTCCAGACAGTTGTGCTGTAATACTTTTACACAATTAAAAAGAGTACATTTTAATATTTACTGGAGGTTGTTTTGGGATCGTTGCAGCGTTTTTAAGTGTTCTGGTCATCTCTAGCCGTCTGTCAGCTCACCTGCAGCACCAGTTTTACTAAGTAAAGGGCCTTAACGTGCCTCTAAGTGTAATTAATACTGTAGTGGGTCGGTCTTTCATCTCCGCAGAGAGAGGGTCATTTAACATTCTGCTGAGGAGCCGCTCATGTAAATTAGTCTGTTACCACTAACTCTGGCACATTTGCTTTGTAAATACTGTCGATTAACAAGCCGCGCTGCCCCTGATTACGACATAAATGCCAGTTAACCAAAAAAAAAAAGGGAATTTACTGTCCCATGTAGAAATGCTGCAGGGAAGAATTCAGTCTGTTTGTCCTGAATCAAGTTGCAGTGAATAAGTCTGCTGCAGTCCGTTAATCCGTCCCTGCTTTTTATCTTTGATCTATTTCCACTGCCTGTCTGTGTCACCTTATAATTCTGCCGTCTCCCTTTAAATCCTCCCAGCCGTCCCCCCCTCCACCCCTCAATCTTTCCATCCTTCTGCAGTTTGTGCTGCATGCACCTTCAGCAAACCCACGCCAAACAGTGCTGAGGTGGGGCATTTCCATCCTTTATACGCGGGCAGAACACCGAGGCAGCTTTGTATCGGGGGTGGGGGGCAATTACTGTGCAGGGTTAGTGGCTGATTGGAAAACCAGTGTGAGGTGTGGTCGTAAACGCAAAGGAAAATGTCTGATATCAGCTCTGAAATTGAACTCTTATCAAACAAATGTACCTTTAGTGGTAGCAGGCATTGAAATGAACAAGAAACTGAAGAAAACAAAAGTGGTCTGATCATTTTTTCCATGTCTGTGTAGAATAACATGCTTTAAAACTATAGATAATAAGGATGTAGGAACTGTGATAGGAATCAATTAGAGGTGGAGACTGGTCCTCTGCAGTGTCCTAAAGTACCTTGGAAGGTGTTAAATCTTCTATCAGTAATATCAGTTCTATAAAATATTCATACATCTGATCGCAGGCTTTCAGGAAACGGCAATAAAGTAAAAGTGGGATTGGTGTGACTGATGACGTCAGCTGTAAGCAAAATCCTAAATTAAATCAGTTTCCATCCAGTTTATGTTGCTTATATGCATCCATTTGACCGATTATATCATTATGAGTAATGTTATGTTTAAATTTATCCCTCCAACACCCTGTGATTTAGCACCATGCTGTTAAATATGAGATATTAATGTATGTGTGAATAATAGATAGAAACCGTTATGATCGCATAATGAGGAAGGAAGCAATGACAGATTTTTTACCATCTCAGACGAGGAAATTACAGAAAGAACACTGGATTATGTTCTTTATTCCAGCCATGAGGGTGCAGCCGGTATTTTATGGTTGTTGTGTTTTGGTGCATAACAGTTAGAGATTTTCTAAAAAAAAAAAAAAAAGGAGCATATAGTACAAGACAAATCAGCAGCAAATGCAAGGAATTATAAAAGTGAATATATGAATATATATATATATATATATATATATGAATACATATTTCACAGTTTGCAGAAATGTGCAGATTATTCATGTGAAAATGTGCATGAAAGTTGCACAGTATGTGATGTAAACAGCTTGATATGTCGTATGTTCATGTAAGGCATAGAGGGGAGAATAGATGAAAAGATGAGCAGATAAAAGAGGAAGTTAATTAGATTTTGTGCGACATTTTAATCATTTATGTGTGTCAAGTATGAGCTCATTTGTTTCTTAGTGATGCCTTTAATTTTTTTTTAGTCCAAAGGAAGCAGAAGATGAAACAAATGCAACCAGTATCAATAACCAGCCCACCCACTGTGTGTGTGTGTGTTTGTGTGTGTGTGTGTTTTAGTGTGTGTTTGTGTGTGTGGGGGTGGTGACGGGTTGCATTTTGCCTCCTCCTGTCAGACTAAAGTGCTCCATGAAACAGTCGTCACAGAGGGAGAGGGCGATCGAGGTAGAGAGTGTATGGCAGAGAGAGAGAGGGGAGGGAGGGGTGAGTTGGACTGCGAGGTGGGAGAGAGAGAGAGAGAGAGAGAGCGGCAGAGCGAGGGAGGAATCGGTGGTACCTAGAGGGAGCGGCAGAGAGGAGGAGCAGCTGCTGTATTATGTATCACTGAGCCGTCGAGCGCCGGCGACCGCCAGCAGACGCCGAAACAGACGAGTGCTGCCGGGGGCGACGGAGGGGCGAGGCTGCTGCGGTATGCAGGCGGTTACCATGGCGCAGCCGTCTCTGAGCGCATCGCCCGGCGTCCGTCGCCGTAGCGATGGCTCGGTAAGAGAGTGTCTGTTCTTCCCTGTCTCCGAACGCAACGAGCAGGAGAGGCTGGAGGCCCTGGTTCGCCGGAGAGGAGGGGGCGCTGAGAGACGAGGAGGAGGAGGAGCAGGAGGAGGAGGAGGAGGAGGAGGGGAGGACCAGGACCACCTGGATCACAGGCCCAAACGGTGGACGTGGGGAGGACCGCCTGATGGAGTGGAGGGTGAGTATGACGACTGCTGCTTGGGGGTTTGTGGATTCAGATGGGGGCTGGGAGTGATGGAGAAGATGGAGGAGCAGGTGTGGAGGTCAGTGGGGGGGATGGTGGGATGGAAGGGTGGGGACGTGGAGGGAGGAGAGGGTGGACAAAGAGCGGGTGAAACGAGAATAGAGAGGAAGAAGTGATGGAGTGAAGGAGCAGAGGAGGGCAGAGGATGGAAAAGGGTGTGGAGGCTGCAATGCAGGAGCAGCTCAGCGCTTTGTCTCCGAACCTGCTCATGGTGACAGGAGACAAACCGGCTGGGAAACCATCCACAGGTGTGTGTTTGCATGTCATAGCTGTGTTGTTTTATTCCCCAGCTGGGAGGCAGATCTAATCCTCAGAGGAGCCGGAGTTACACATCTAACCTTGAGCGCAACAAGGCCACACACATGAACTCAAAGTGCGACACGAGGCTGTTTACTCGCCTCTCTTATTGTACGTGTTTCTCCTCACGTCGCTGTGACTTTTCCGGCATGTTTTCTGTCATCAGGAGGCCACAGCGAGGCTCTGAGTCCTGCGGTGCATTCATAACAGCATCAATAATTCACTTTAGCCGTCAGCTGAGGCGTCCCGGCGCTGGCCTGGGATCGGGGGTCCACCCAGCAGCTCGTCTGGCTCCGGCCCGGCGGCCCGGCGGCCCGGCACACAGGCTGCTCTGGGATCAGCCGGGCCCAGCTCACTGCAGCAGAAACAGCAGCATCTCATCTTACAGCGCCGCTCGATTAAAGGACAGAGACCCGCCACCGATGAGTGTGTGTGTGTTGGCGTGCTGCGTATTTTTCCCTTTAAAATCTCACAAGAGCTGCCAGTTTGTCCTAACAGGCGGCCGATAATGAGGCAGCTGCAGGTTTGAGTCTGTCGCACTCGCAAGGTTTACCGGCTGAAAAATGGAAAGAAATATGGAGGCAATTGATTGGAGAATAAGCTGACCTTCTGGGCTGTAAATCAACCTGCTAGAAGAGGCTTTTTCTGCACGATAATAACGCGAATACAACAGGAGACACACTGCAGCCTCAAGCATGCAGAACGTTTTATTTTATCCTCCAGAGCTTCCAAAAGACGTCTAGAATATGTGGTTTTGATGGAATGGTGGAGGTTTTAGAAGAAAGAAAGAGACGAAATGGTGCTAAATAGGATGCTGGAATGAGCAGAATAACATGATTAGAGGTTAGTGTTGGTTCGGAAGTCGCTTCACCATTTTGTGCAGACGTTCACGATCCCCATTGGGTGAATCTTGATGACTTTGGTGGTTTATTTTCTGTCCAGGACCAGCATGAGGCAGACATTTGTGATTCAGAGACTGCTGTTTGGATCACGGTGCAGATATTCATGGTTTTAGTGAGTAGGTGAGGGTTGCTGCTGATTTAACTCATCGTTCCGGGTGAGATTTAGGTAAAAAAAAACACAAATAGTCATAAAAAAAACTGCCTAAATGTGTCTGAGAATCATCACATTTCTTAGTTTTCTTCACCATCAAAGTGATTCTCTAACATTTGCCTCTATATCTGTATATCTATGAACCGCTAACAGTTAATTTAGCTTCATTTTAATGGCAAAATGTAAACAAACACAGGCTAAAAACAGCTCAAAGGAGAGATTAGACAACCCAAAGTATCCCCCAAAAAATCCCAAAGTTCCTCCTCAACTTAGCTGGATTCTTAATTCCACAAACATGAAGCGCTAACAGCTAATTTAGCATTATTTTAATGGCAAAATGCAAACAAAAGCAGAGCTCAAAAGAGATATCATACAACCCAAAATCTCCCAAGATTCCTACTCAACGAAGCTGCATTCATGTTTTCTTTAAAACCAGAGTTGGTATCCGTTATTGGACTGCTATTCTGCGACTTAAAGCTTGTTTTCACTCTCTGTTTGGTTAGATTTAAGAAAACATCAGGGTTCCGGTTGAATTTTGCAACATGTTTGAAGCTTCTTTGTCTGAAAACTCGTGACCGTTAAGATAAATAGCAAAGATATGTTGATTGGAACGGTATTTTTGATGCGTCACAAGCAAAAAAAATCTGGGAAAAGACGCACTTCCTTCAAAATTTAACCAAGAATGCAGTTTTTAGTTGTGTTATGGGAGACAGTGCTTGATTATAAAAGCATATTAATCAGTGTTTTGGGTTTTTAATCTTCAGTTTCTTTCTGCTGTTGTGTTCGTCTCCAAATGTTAGCGTTCAGACGACACACAAAAGCTGCATTTCCCTCCCAGCTGATAAAATGCAGGAGGAGAAAATTAAATCTCCCCACAGACAAAAATCCACTTTAACGTACAGCAGCGTCGCTCTGAGCTGGAGGAGAACAAGCAGCAAAAAAATGTGTTTCCAGCTGTAATCATGACCGAGGAGGGGCTGAAAAACTGCTCTCATTAGCTCCAGAGCGGATTAAAATCAGTCACCAGGTCATTCTAAAATCACCCACCGCCCCTGGAGAAATGTGCCGTCTGAATGGGGATCGTTGGTTTTCTAAGCAATCTTCTCACAACCGGAGTGCTGTAATAGCCAAGAAAGTTGTGTTCTCGGCTTCTCGTGATGAAAGCAGTGCTGCTTTTAAGGCAGCGTTGTGTTTGTGTGTTTGGTTTGCAGCTTTATTGTGGCTCAGCTCGGCCCGTTTGTGTCGCGTTTCTAAAGTTGTTTTGTGCGGAAATGTTTAGACGAAGCTCCTCCTACTTGGTGTCGAGTTTGTCTTTTAACCCTCCTGTTACGTTTGTTTCTCAGGAACAGCAATGATGTCAATTTGGCTTGTTTAATGATGCAAAAGTGTCCAAAAAAACCCAGATAAACATCGTTTATATCGCATTATTAACACCATTACTGGTCATTTAAATCAATATTTAATGCAGTGGTGTTCTTTGCCTCTCACAGATCACGATTCAAGTTTTATTTTACATTTAGAATTTTTTCTGCTTATGGAGTGATGTTGATAAATTAACACGAGACTCCTCTTCTGTTCAGGCTGGATTTGCAAATATGTGAAGTGAATCATTTTATATACACTACCGTTTAAAAGTGTGGTTATAGTTGCTCTATATTAGTTGAAGTTGCTCTAAAATGAGTTAAAGTTGCTCTAAAATGAATTAAAGTTGCTCTGTGTTAGCTAAAGTTGCTCTAAAATGAGTTAAAGTTGCTCTATGTTAGCTAACGTTGCTCTAAAATGAGTTAAAGTTGCTCTGCGTTCGCTAAAGTTACTCTAAAATGAATTAAAGTTGCTCTGTGTTAGCTAAAGTTGCTCTAAAATGAATTAAAGTTGCTCTATGTTAGCTAAAGTTGCTCTAAAATGAATTAAAGTTGCTCTATATTAGCTAAAGTTGCTCTAAAATGAGTTAAAGTTGCTCCGCATTAGTTAAAGTTGCTCTATATTAGTTAAAGTTGCTCTAAAATGGTTAAAGTTGCTCTAAAATGAATTAAAGTTGCTCTGTGTTAGCTAATGTTGCTCTAAAATGAGTTAAAGTTGCTCTATGTTAGCTAACGTTGCTCTAAAATGAATTAAAGTTGCTCTATATTAGCTAAAGTTGCTCTAAAATGAGTTAAAGTTGCTCCGCATTAGTTAAAGTTGCTCTATATTAGTTAAAGTTGCTCTAAAATGGTTAAAGTTGCTCTAAAATGAATTAAAGTTGCTCTGTGTTAGCTAAAGTTGCTCTAAAATGAGTTAAAGTTGCTCTATGTTAGCTAACGTTGCTCTAAAATGAGTTAAAGTTGCTCTGCGTTCGCTAAAGTTACTCTAAAATGATTTAAAGTTGCTCTATGTTAGCTAAAGTTGCTCTAAAATGAATTAAAGTTGCTCTATATTAGCTAAAGTTGCTCTAAAATGAGTTAAAGTTGCTCCGCATTAGTTAAAGTTGCTCTACATTAGTTAAAGTTGCTCTAAAATGGTTAAAGTTGCTCTAAAATGAATTAAAGTTGCTCTATATTAGCTAAAGTTACTCTAAAATGAATTAAAGTTGCTCTATGTTAGCTAAAGTTGCTCTAAAATGAATTAAAGTTGCTCTATGTTAGCTAAAGTTGCTCTATGTTAGCTAAAGTTGCTCTAAAATGGTTAAAGTTGCTCTAAAATGAGTTAAAGTTGCTCCGCATTAGTTAAAGTTGCTCTAAAATGGTTAAAGTTGCTCTAAAATGAGTTAAAGTTGCTCTATATTAGCTAAAGTTGATTTCTCAGGACCCCAAACTTTTGAATGGTAGTGTATTAATTACACTTATTCAGCCCAGCAGAACAAGTTTTATACTGAGAAAATGCTTTTAATGTATCCACATTTTTTAGATTTTTTTTACTTTAAGATGGGTCAATTTGGTCTGCAACAGAACAGGAGGGTTAAATGAGTGTGGATGGATGGAGGCTGCTGTGTCTGTTATGTGTCACAGCAACAGGTGTGTGTTTTCTCTGTGTGTGTGTGTGTGTTTTCTGTGTGTGTGTGTGTGTGTGTGTGGGTGGGTGTGTGTGTGGGTGTGTAACGCTTTGCTTTCTCCGCTCTGCTTCACCTGCTGCCCAGGTAACCCTAAGACCCCGCCCTGCCATGCCATTGGCTCCGCTCAGCCCAATGAGCTTCCTGCTGCTTCCAGTGCCAGCCAATCCCGTAACGGTACAGATCACATGACTGTGTGTGTGCCACGCCCATCACACCTCCACCTCCACCTCCCTGATGCTGCTGCTGCCGCTCGTCTGTCTGCATGTGTGCCGTCTCTCTGGCTGTGATGTGAAGTGTGTTACTGATTCATCCGGTGGTGAATTTAACGCAGCGTTGGGGAATCCTGCTGATAAAAGCCCGTCTTTATGTTTCATTCTATTCCTCTATCTCATACGTGAACATCGCTGCACAGTTTCTCCTGCAGCTGCAAATCATCTGCAGTCGTCTGAGTCAAACACACGGAGAAATCCTGCATTAGAGACAGTTTCCCTCTTTGTTGCTCCACCGTCTGGTTCATTAAATGTGACGTAGCCCCCGGTGCTCATGTTAACTCTACTTGCGAGAGCGTTGGCCGACCCCAATGTGAAAATATGCAGACTTGCAGAAGCGTCTGAAACACTTGTGCTGCTTGATAACTCGAGTAAAAAAAGATGCTTGGTGTGATTTTTAGCATTAGAAAGGAGTGTTAACAGCTCATTAAATCACCAAATTAATCACATTTGTGGTCAGAAAGCTGATGTTTACGTGAGGGTTTACATAAATGAGCGTTTTTCTTTACAGCTGAGAAGCTTCCTCTTAGTTTTACATATATTTATGGATAGAAAGAAAGAAACCAGTCAATGTTAATTTAAGAAGCTGGAATGAGAGAATTTAGATTTTTAACTGATGAATCAACGGTAAGTAGTTGCTGATTTTCATTTAGTTTGCTTTAATTGATACAACTATTCCATAATATGTTCCAACAAATTAAATAAATGCTTATACACTCCTTATTGATGCTTAAAATGTTCCCAAATATTCTGTTTTTAACTAAAAACTCTTCAATTTTGACTCCTCCAAAGCCTTAAGCGCATTTTATCCACTGGAAGCGACCTTCTCACGGCGTCTTCGCTGGACGTTAAGGGTTAAAGTCAAGCAAACGTGTGACCTCCAACACTGATTGTGTGTCCCCTCGCTGTATTTGTGTTTGAAGGTGTGTAACTGAGATAAAGAAACGCAGCTGCTGTTGCTCTTCGGCCATTTTCATCAACAGATACCGCCTCCTTTTTCCACTTGTAGTCTGCTCTGTGGTGGCTAATGAGGTCTGGAACCCCCCCACCACCACCACACCCACACACGTACACACACACACACACACACACCTATGCCTACACACACATTTACGCTCCCAGCCCCCAACCCTTATCACAACAAAGGGCTGCTCCTCTTCCTGTGTTCATGGCTCAGGGCCAGGTTTAGTGAAGCGTACATATCATCCTCAGCAGGGAGCCCGTTCTATAACACACACACACACACACACACACACACACACACACACACACACACACACACACACACACACACACACACACACACTATTATCACACCAGACATTCACCCTGTAGCTATCTGAACTTAATAGACCCCACCTACACGCCGTCCAGCAGACATTTCCAATCATTACTGGCCCATTTTACATTTTGCAGACTGCACCAATCCGCTCCCTGTATTTTATTTGTGGCTCATTTCAGAATTGGAGGACATCTGGGCTTCAATAACCCGTCTCCTTTCCAGTTTCCTGCTCCATATTCATCAATAATAGGTAATAAACTATGAAAGGCTTGATTGGCTCAGCTTACACGTCAATTAGAGCATTTTTATTCCATGTTTTCTGTGTTGTTGCTAACCCTACTCTAATCCCTGCTAATGCTAGCTTTTTGTCAACAGTAGAAGCTAGATGTTTAGCTAGCTGTTACTGCTGACCAAGAGGACAAAACTGACTGATGGAAAACAGTCCAAAGAATGAGTCTGATCCTGATAATATGAGGTAGAGAGAGACGTTTAATCAAGGCTGACGATGAGATGAAAAGATGGAAAATAGAAGAGAGGACATAGCTTTGCTCTGCCCGTTCTTTAGGGAAAGTGATTGTTGATGTAAACAACAAAAACAGGACATGACAAAACAGAAAACGACAAAACAGGACACAAAGCGATAAAAACAAAACAGAAAATGACAAAAACAAGACACAAAATAACAGAAACGAGACAGAAAACGACAAAAACAAGACACAAAATAACAGAAACAAGACAGAAAACGACAAAAACAAGACACAAAATAACAGAAACGAGACAGTAAATGACAAAAACAAGACACAAAATAACAGAAACAAGACAGAAAATGACAAAACAAGACAGAAAACGACAAAAACAAGACACAAAATAACAGAAACAAGACAGAAAATGACCAAAGCAAGACACAAAATAACAGAAACAAGACAGAAAACGACAAAAACAAGACACAAAACAACAGAAACGAGACACAAAATTACACACACACACACACACACACATATATATAGTGTTTAAAAAATAAAGCTGATGTATTTCTGCAACAGTGGGCTTTATGGGGTTAAAGTCAGTTGGAACTTAACCTTTTGAAAAAATCAACCTTCTACTTAACTATTTCAGATTGAATTGGCTTTTTTATCATAAATTATGAATATTTAACATTTCAGCTGTTCAGTTTTAGATTTATATGGAAAAACTTTCCAAGATCATGAAAAAAATCTATTTATCTGGAATTTATTCTGGAATAAATCTCCATATTTTATGTCGAATCAGAGGCAGTTGAGCAAAAATTGTTCAAAGAATGTGACAATTTGAGAGGGAATGAGCACTTTTTATGAAGATGCATCATACAAAATGTGATTATTTAGAATATTTTATTACCTTTAACCCTGCAGACCCTTAAATCACACTGCTGTTCTGGTCTGTTAGCTCACAGGATTCAGTTAAAGTTGCAGAGTGAGTGTTTGACTTATTGGCATCCTTCTTCCTCCTTCTTCTTACTTCTTCCTTTTCTTACTACTTCTTCCTTCCTTCCTCCTTCTTCCTTCGTCCTTCTCCTTCTGCCTTCTTCTTCTTCTCCTCCTCCTTCTTCCTCCCCCTCCTCCTCCTCTTTCTTCTTCTTCCTCCTCGTCCTCCTCTTTCTTCTTCTTCTTCCTCCTTCTTCTTCTTTGTCTTCCTCCTCCTCTTTCTTCTTCCTTCTTTCTTTCTTCTTCTTCTTCCTCCTCCTCCTACTTCTTCTTCTTCTTTCTTCTTCTTCCTCCTTCTTCTTCTTCCTCCTCCTCCTCCTTCGTCTTCTTCTTCCTCTGGACGTTTTGGCGATGCGTTCAGGTGCTGCATGCCACATTCCCCTCTCAGTTCACACATTCACTGCGGCGGCTGCTTCTGCCTCCTCATCCTCCATTTCATGATGAAGCAGTTTATCAGACCGTCCTGCTGCTTCTTTTCCCGTCTTGCATCACCAAGGTTAATTCATCCTGCGACCTGCGCGGCTCATCGATCTGCTGTTCGGTGCGAGCTGCTCGACTCTGTGTTTGTCTGTTTCTGGATCTGGACGTGGTTTTAGGTCGCCGGTAAATCGCTGCTTTGATTCACAGTCGTGTGTTTGCGTGTCTGATTGTGTTCTTTCTTCTCTTTTTTTTTTTTAATGAACATCAGTCGCTGACTTCTTGTCTCCGCCCACGATGGATCAGCCAATCAACAAGCAGCTTTCCAACTCTTCAGCCGCCCTGCACTCGCCAGAGAGAGGTGAGACGCCGCTGATGCAGTTTCATGGAACGTAGCATGCAAATCAGACGATAAAAAGCTCGCTCTGAGTGGAACTGCGACAGGAAATGACATTAATTTCCCTCTAAAATGAGAATTGCTTGAAAGATAAACGCCAAATGGATCCCAAATGATCTGCAGAGCGTTCAAACCTGCCGGGTTGATGTGAAAAATGAATGAAAATCACCTTAAATTATGAACAACCGCAGCAAAAAGAACACTCTGGCTTTAAATCCTCAAGCCACCATTAAATAATAAATTAGGTTTTTGTTTGTTTGTTTTTACATCCCTGGAAAAATACTGACAGAGCTTATTTTTTAAAATGTATTTACTGGACTATATAATGTTGTCGACTCTTAACCATATATTTAAATTATCTGCACAATAAATAACACTTTATTTCTTTATTGGAAACCACTTTAGATCTGTTATTTTAAAAGTGCAGTATAAATAATGTTGACTTTATTGATTTAATTAAGCACAGTTCTTCTGTCATTTTAAAATAATACTAATAAATGTGATGCCTTCATTGTGGTTCCTTTTTTCTATTTAGAATCACTGTAAAGACTCCAAAACCTTCATAAATATTAAATTAGTGCTGCAGGACACACTGATGTTGTGCAAATATCACCTGAGGAAGGTCAGAAATAACAACAGCAGTCAACATATGTCATTAAAATACATCACCAAGTGACATAAAATCCCTGAAAACTGTCAAACACGCTTCAAAACCTTCATAAATGTTAAATTAATGCGGCAGGACACTGTAAAATATGCAAAAAAACATGTTTCAGTGCTGAAGAAGTCAGATGAAAATGTCAAAAAGTGCAAAAATGTCACTTTACAGTCAGTCATAATTAGATTATACTAATAATGAACAGCTAAAGCGACCATTAAAGCTCCTGTAGAGTCACCAAATGTGATTAAAACACAGCACAAAGTGGCAGAAAATCACTGAAAAGACACAACAATGCTCCATAGTCTACGTAAATAATAAATTCATGCAACACAACACACTAAAAAGTGCATGAAAAAGGGTTGAAAATGTCTCCAATTGCATAAATGTGTCCACTTCAGGCTCCTATAAGGTCTTAAATTCACCTCAGACAAGATTTAAACACCATAAAGCTGCTGCAGAAACACTAAAGTATCACAAACATGCAGTAAAACTATTAGTTTCATTTTAGCATGCTGGTTCTTATTTTCAGAAATGCATTGTACTTTTCCCTTATAGCTTTGTCTTATATAATTCAATTCTCTGAGCAGTATCTGACAGAAGAATTACCTCGGAGATCAATAAAGTTTTATATTATGTGTTTTTATTGCTGCATCGCTCCTGAATCGTGGATGAAAACGAGCGTACACCTCCGGTCAAATGTTTTGGGACACTTTCTCATTCAAATGAATTAGAACCTGTCCTAAAACTTTTGACATTAAAAAATGTATCGTATGAAAAGAAACTGATTCTTTCCATTTTAAATATACACCCATTGTCAAAAGTTTTAGGACGCTTTGCAATTCATTTGAATGAGAAAGCGTCCTAAAACTTTTGACAGGCGGTGTATGTAATAAAACTAGAAAGGCACTCTGAGGGAGCAGACCTCCGCCAAGGTCAACGTCCCATCCTGCAAATGTAAAACAAGAGATCTGGATCAGAATTTAATGGATTCTTCCTTTGCCAGTTCTCCACAGAGTTTTCTGGAATTTTGATTTGTAGTTTTTGCACAATCTTGACGACAACAAACAGACAAACAAGGATTTCTTTGTGCAAACCAGCTCCATAAATTTAGATTTAGACTCCCAAGTGAACCTGCTGCTTCCACAACATTAAGAACATGTTACTGAAGCAAATAAATGTGTTAAATAACGATTAGAGTTCACAGGAAATGTGCAAATTGTCTCTTATGTGTTGTAAATATCCGAGTTTTGTTTTCCTAACTGATGAGAGTTTCTGGCGTTTCGTGGTCCGTTTGTCGTCACGTTGTGTGCATTTTTCTGCGTTTTTTTTTCCTCTTCCTTTCTTCTCCTGTTTTTTCGTGTCGTCACCCATCAGTGTCTTTTGTGTCCCAACGAATAGCTTCCCCCAGCAACCACAGACCGTACAGGAGTTCCTCCAACCGCAGGAGCATCGCTGGGTTCCCCGAAGAGACGTCCAGGGCCAGAACGCCCACGGTCAGGCCTCCGAAACACACAAAACACACACACAGATGCACATAAAACACACACAGTTACTCACAAAACACACACACATGCACATACAAGACCAGACAAACCATTACAAGTGAGGTGTTCAGGGAAGTGTCGACTGTGTGTTAATCCCATAAATATGTAAATACAGACACCCTAAACACACGCCTGCAGCTGTAAACTGACATGTCAAAGGTCCTTTCTGTAAATTAATTCAAGTATGTCTGTAAACTGAGTGGAGAATAAATGTTGTCGTCGGTGTTATTTCTCCAAAACAAGGAAGCTTTTGGTTTATTTATAAGCGGCCGTTGCTGTCACGCTCATTTTTTATGCCGTCGACAGTGCGGCAAAAACGACTCCGTCCTCGTGTTTTGTGCCCCAAATTAAGTGGAAACGCTAAGAGGATTATTTAATTGTTTCATGATAATTAATAAAGTAAAACCAGAGGAGGCTCATAGTGGAATTATTTGATTTATGAGAACAAAATTAGTATTTCACAGTCAATAAATTAATCATCTGGTTAAAAATGAAGCTTGTTTTTTGGCTTTTCTCTCTCAGAAAGCATTTTACAAAGCTGTGATGGAGCCAAAAGAATGAAAAGACCAAAATTAAAGTCAGTTTTAACTTGAATACCCTTTTGAAAAACTTCTGGGATGTTATTTGATTAATGGACCTCAAAATGGATTGGAGAAATCAGTTACATGAGATCTGTTTTGTACCGTTCAGGTCAGTTTATTCTTCTGTCTACAGCACAGTGGAGTCGATCTGAGAATATATTTGACTCTGAAACAGGATAGCAGGTAAAAGTGAGGAAGAGGAAAGCTCATGTAACTCTATTAAGATTAGATTGCAGCTGCCGTTTCATAAATTCACCTCAAAGATCGAGTTTCAAATGAGACACTTACTGAACCGGTTCACATCAGCAGAATGAGTCAAAAGAAAAACGGATTTTAAACTTTCTTTATCCGTTTTCTTCCATTATTTAACAAACTGATTGACTGTCAGTTTAGTTTCTAATCGTTCGTGTTCAAAAAAATCATCCAAAATGGCTCAAAATTAGTCCAAAGTGACTTGGAAATGATCCAGAATAGCAGAAAATTTGTCCAGAATTACAGAGAAGTTCCCAAAATGACTCAAAAATTGCCCAAATGTACCTAAATCTTTTCGTTTCTGATTCTTTTGTTCAGACATTAGGTGAATAGATACACCCCCTGTCAAAAGTTCTGAGACACTTTCTTATTCAAATAAATTAGATCCTGTCTCAAAACTTTTGGGGGGGGTGTAGATGTTAATTACCGTACTTGACAGGTTCTGCGAACGCTCTCGCCTTCCTCACAAGTGTCTCACAGACACACTCAGTGCCATAAACTAATCTCTAAAGACCCCACTGCCTTCATCTCTTCTTATTTTGTGTGTTTTATCCTTATTATCTTATTGCTTTTTGTGTGTCTTTCTGTTATTGTGTCATGTTGTATTTCATGTGTGTTATGTGAAATAAAATCTGACATTTGTCAAACATCTCCTTCAGGGGGAGTCTCCCAGCACACCGGTCCGTAGTTCTTCCTTCAGGGCCAACAGCAAGGGCCCGGCCACACCCAAACGGTACGCGCACACACACACACACACACATACACACACACACACACACACACCTTTTACCTGAACTACTGTCCAGATGAGCTGACTTGGTCCTGCCGGTTCTCAGGGTGAGGTCCAACAGGAGTCGGGCCCAGTCTCCATGCTCGCCGGGTCAGTACCCTCCATCCCCGCTCCGGCAGAGAGCCACCACCCCCGACGACAGGGGCCACGCCGACCCCAAAGGACACGGCACCCTGGAGAGGAAAGCCAACAAATGTGAGGGCTCTGAGAAGAAGATCCCCAAATCCACCAGCAGAGAACTGAACGCAGGTAAAGACGATGCAATGAGATGGATGATGGATGATAATGGATGAGGGATGGATGATGGATGGATGAGGGATGGATGATGGATGGATGAGGGATGGATGGATGGATGGATGATTGATGGATGGAGGATGGATGGATGGAGGATGGATGGATGATGATGGATGGATGATGGATGATGGATGGATGGATGGATGGAGGATGGATGGATGGATGGAGGATGGATGGATGGATGGAGGATGGATGGATGGATGGAGGATGGATGGATGATGAATGGATGGATGGAGGATGGATGGATGGATGGAGGATGGATGGATGATGATGGATGGATGATGGATGGATGGAGGATGGATGGATGATGATGGATGGATGATGGATGGATGGATGGAGGATGGATGGAGGATGGATGGATGGATGGAGGATGGATGGATGGATGGAAGATGGATGGATGATGAATGGATGGATGGAGGATGGATGGATGATGGAGGATGGATGGATGGAGGATTGATGGATGGATGGATGATGGATGGATGGATGGAGGATTGATGGATGGATGGAGGATTGATGGATGGATGGATGGAAGATGGATGGATGGATGGATGGATGATGGATGGATGGAGGATTGATGGATGGATGGATGATGGATGGATGGATGGAGGATGGATGGATGATGGAGGATGGATGGATGGAGGATTGATGGATGGATGGATGATGGATGGATGGATGGATGATGGATGGATGGATGGAGGATTGATGGATGGATGGAAGATGGATGGATGGATGGATGGATGATGAATGGATTGATGGATGATGGATGGATGGATGGATGGATGGATGGATGGATGGATGATGAATGGATTGATGGATGATGGATGGATGGATGGATGGATGGATGGAGGATTGATGGATAGGTAGATATATTTGTTCGGTACTGATACTAGGAGAGCGGCGTTTTGTTTTTTATGCATGCAAAAACACAATAAATGATATTAAGCTGACCTTAAATCTTTAATTACTTGCAGTGTAAATTTTACATGATCGGTTCAGACTGAATCTAGCATCTTAATTTATCAAATGATCTGATTCTAATTATTTCTTGCTCCTGCAAACTGCTTGTGATGCCGTTTTTCGTTTATATATTTGACAGTTTTAAACTTCCAAATTAGAAATATTGACCAGATGATGCATTTTATTCTGCTTTTATAGTGGAAAAACGGAAAAGCAATGATGGAGAAGAAGTGAAATATAAATAGAAAGAGGTTGAGGAGAGTAAAGAAGAAGAAACAGAAGAGAGTGATTGTGTCATCCTCTCTTTGTCTGGATAAAATCTATAAACATGTCTGTTTTATTTTACTGCCACAATCTAGTCGTCAAACGTTATTTCACCATGTCTGTCCCTCTGAACCTCCTCCATCCTCAGAGTCTCCAGGAACGCCCACCGGCCGGAGCGTCGGCGGGACGATGGATGCCGAGGAGGCGTCCAGACTGCTGGCGGAGAGACGCCGTCTGGCCCGAATACAGAAGGAGCAGGAGGAGAGGCAACGGCAGGAGGAGGAGAGGCCAGTGTTCTCATGTTTACGTTCACAGTAGTTTGAAATATGGAGGTTGACCAAACAGACCCAATGACCCAGTGACCAAAATAAGACACAGAATTATTAGAATAAAAACTGTGTGTTTTCCTCCCAGGCTGAGGGCCGAGGAGGAGCAGAGGAGGCTGCAGGAGGCCAGAGAGAGGCAGGAGAGGGCAGCTCGACAGGCCGAGGAGGAGAGAGCGAGACGAGAGGAGGAGAGGAGGACCAAGGAGGAGGAGGAGAGACGGCAGAAGGAGCAGAGGTGGAAGGACATGCAGGACCAGCTGGACAGAGAGGTCAGGAGTTACTGCTCCGATTGATTCCTGACGCTTTCATTGTGGCTGAAATTGACAAGAGTGAGGATAAAAGTTGTTGTTTTTCAGCGGGAGGAGGCCTTCCTGCGAGCCCAGAAGGAGGCGGAGAGGAAGAGGCAGGAGAGGGAGCTGCTGCACATCCAGGAGGAGCAGGAGAGGCAGCAGAGGAAGAAGGTGGCCAACATCTGCACAAACATCTGCTTCACGAATTAAACATTAGAACACAGCACAGAGAGCTAACGGGGAAAAATCAAACCCTGTAGAAGGATTTGATCGTATCAGCAGAAGTTTTTCCTGCTTGTCATGAAAAGAATTGGAAGTTTGAAAAGCAAACTCTTCCATAGCAGCATTTATTTAGTGTTTGATGTGTTTAAACAGAGAATTGAGGAGATCATGAAGAGAACAAGGAAGAGTGAAGTGGAGCCTCCATCTGCTGCTTCAGGTAAACGTTAAATCACCTCCTTTTCCTTCAGCACTCCCTGATGACTTCATTTCTGTCATCCTTTAGCTCGTTTTTGATTTGCTTCCTGCACATTTTCTGTTTTTTTTCTTTTTGTTCCAAAGCTCGTTTTCCCTCCAGTGTAATAAAATCACTGGCTGTCAGCTGCAGTGTGACTCAGCAGTGTCAGACAGACGGAGGAACAGCGCCCCCTCGTGGTCAGGTCGTGGTAACGTCAGGGATGCTGCAGCGTCCGTTGAACTCTCTGACCTGGACTGCCTCATGGGAAATGAACCAGACTAATCCCTGCACCCCGTTACAATAACTACAAATTAAATTGATTAGAAAGAAAGATTTTCTTCCCCTCGTTGTCACTCCAGCTGCTGTTTATGGTTTTATTCTCTTCTGTTTAACGCTTGATGACTTTTTATGGAGCCTACCTCAGCTACTGACGGTTTCATCTGCAGGCATTTAGCATCACTGATGAAAGCAGAGAAATGGGATCTCACATAAAACCGTCCTCGTTATCCAGCTGATTGTCTGTTTAACTACTTCAGCACATCTGGATTATTTTCAGATGATCAGAATCAAACTTCCAGCACTTACATTCAGTCAGTCAAACTGTACTTCAGACTCAGGGTCCAAGTAAAAAACAAGATATTACACAGAATAAATAACGGGCACAAAAACAAAATGTGTCTCCAGGATGTTGTCATTTTGAGAGTAATTAAGCTGGAAAGTTAATTTATAACGTTCTGCTTACACTGCACTACCTAGGTGTCTTCAAATTTGATTCTCGTGGCGTTATTTTAAGCTGCTTGGTGCCTCTAACGTCGCTTTTCTGCAGTTTTATCACCACGAGTGTGCAGTCCAGACTGATTCCTTCCCTCTTTCTGTATCAATTTCAGTCATTTGAGACGTCTAGAAAAATGTTTTTTTACGAGATTGATGTCATTTTAGACTCATTTTGGCTCATTTTAAAAGCATTGTAGTCGTCAAGGACACAATTTGACTTGATTTTGGATACAATTGAGACAAATTTTAGGGATTTTAGAAAGGTTCTAGTCATTTTGGAGTATTTTTGGGTCGTTGTTGACAAGATCTGTGTCATTGTGGACACATTTTGAGTCTAGTTTTGTGTATTTGTACTGATGTGTGCAGCTGGAAGCAAAGCAGTGCACACAAGGGCCTGTTATTTTTTCACCGTCCTTCTTCTATTTGCACGTTTTGAACTAATTTAGGGTCTTTCTGGACATTTTTCTTTGCATTTTGGACACGTTTTAGTCATTTGGGAGAGATTTCACCTCGTTTTGGACACAATTCAGTAATCTTAGACTAGTTTTGGTTATTTTTTTGACGAGATTTGGATCATTTTGGGCATTTTTTTAGTGGTTTTGTTTACTTGCAACGACGTGCACAGCTGGGAGAAGAGCAGTGCAGACAAGGAGTTTCTTTTTTGTAAAAGAGAACAGGATCCATCAGAGCAGGTACCTTCTTCCATTGCTCTGTGCTCTTTCCACTTCTGATGGATCCTGACCACTGCAGACCAGACACACACTTCTGGAGATGCCCTGTCGTCTTGTTGAACTTAAATCCTCACGCTTGCCTGTTTTTCCTGCTTCTACCGTCAACTTTGAGGACAAAATGTTCACTTGCTGCCTGATAAATCCAGCCCACTAACAGGAGCCATGATGAAGAGATGATCAGTGTTTTTCACTTCACCTGTCAGAATGTCACACCTGAGAGAGTTTAAATGCTCGGTATGGATCGTCTTCTTCTGTGAATTCTACCTCTGATGATCTCTGGTGTGTTTCCAGCGTCTGAGGGTCGAGCCGAAGCCGCCGTCGCCTCCGAGGACGACGCTCCGACTCCGGCCGAAGCTCCCGCCATCACGCTGGGACCCCTGGAGAGTAAGAGCTGCGTGGACGAGCTGTCTGACGGAGTCCAGTCCATGGACGTCAGGTAGGTCACCGTGAACGCTCTTCTCCACTCTGTGACGTCAGACTCCCCGCTCAAGCTCGTCTGTTTGTTGTTTGTCTTTTCCTGCAGTCTTGCATCTCATCGTCCTCCCATGTTAACGCCGCCCACCTCAGATCAATGACAGAACATTCTTGTTTATCATCAGCAAACACTGTCAGACTTAACTGGAATGTTAATTATAGTTTTAATTAATTTACTGATTGAATTGTAGATTTTTTTTGTGGATTTCTTGATTAACTGTTTGGTCTAAAAATGTCTGAAAATAGAGAAAAATGCTCCTGAAATCCAATCTAATGTCTTCAAATGGCTTTTTTTTTTGTCTAATCAATGGTTTTCCACACTAACGACTAGCTGCCATTAATTAAATTAATTCTCGTTATGTTTTGTGGACTTGTAATTCATGAGTTTTTTTTTCTCTGACATTAATCTCTGACACACACCCACTAAAGCTGAGGTTTTATTGCAGAAATAAGGAATTTATTATGTTTTAAAAACAGTAATAGGGAATTTAATGATAAATTAGGTGAAGATTCTGAGACTTTAAACTAAAAAACGTCACTGAACTTGCATCATATTTGACAGTTGGATGTCTAGTCTGGACTTAAAACAACAGAAATCATATTTTTCAAATTCAAAGAGGTAAACTTTACCTTTTTATACTTTAATATAATATAATATACTTTAAATACAGTGAGAAAAACAACATAAAAAGGAGAATTAACCTTTAAATAAACCTTTTAAGTGCAAATTAGTTGAAATTTATATGGTGTTATTCCTCAGATTAGCTGCTGATTGCCTCTTTATTTGTTTCATAATTGATTAATCATCTTTCATCGTTTTTAGCTCCATGTCTGCAGACATAATTTTGCATCTCGTCTGTCCAAACAACCAACAAACTGGCTGATTTTAAAAAGCGCTAATGGATCAAATATTGTGTCTCCGCCATCGTTGTTCCTTTAAGTTCTCCATCTGTGTCCATCAGTCCGGTGTCCAGGGACGAGCAGGCGAGCGCTCAGGAGTTCTCGCCGGTCACCGAGGGAACGGACGGCTGCCCCCTGGAGCACCTGATGGACCTGGACGCCCCCGGGAGAGGGCAGCGGTCCGGAGCAGAGACGCCCCCTTACCCCAGGCTGCAGGCCGGCAGCGGGGTGGGAGACCTCAACAAGAACCTGCTGATCCAAGCGTACAACGCCGCCTCCGAGTCGTCCCAGCTCATCCACAGCATCGGGCCGAGCAAGCTGGACGTCCAGTAGCCAGGTGGAGACGCTTTCACCCAAACACAGGCGGTCTTTAACCCCGGTGTCGTCCTGCAGGTCAAACTGACCCGCTTTTAAGTTTGAAAATGTGGGAAAAAGATGTATATATCCACAGTGAAACTTCTGATGTCCACATTTTCAACATTTCTGGGAAATTTTTGAACATTTCTTGGTGGGAAAAAAATGTTTCTTAAGAACATTCACATAAAAATCTGGATTTTGGTTGATTTTTATGTGAATGTTCTTAACTCTCATGGGCACTAAAAAACATTGTTTCCTTGTCTGAAAGGAAGCAAAAAAATTAAGCAAAAAATCCCCAAATTTCTGAAGATTTGCAGAATCTTCAGGAAGAACATTTCAATAATTCCTTAAAAGTTTCCCTTAAAAATTTTATTTTAAAAAAATCCCCCAAATTTGGCAAGACAGTTCTAGTAAATATTTTCAAAAAATGAGCAAAAATCTTCCAAAAATCCTCAAAATATTTAAAGTGATTACATATGTGTCAGTAAATATTATAATATATAGTATTTTTTTTGATGTTCTTAAGATACATTTTTAACACTTTTTTCCACCAAAAAATGTTACAAAAGTTTCCAAAAATGTTGAAAATGTTTCTTTAAGAACATTCACATATAAATCTGGATTTTAGTTGATTTTTATGTGAATGTTCTTAACTCTCATGTGGTCTTCATTTACAGGCACCAAAAAATATTGTTTCCTTGTCTGAAAGGAAGCAAAAAAAATCCCCAAATTTCAGAAAATTTGCAAAAACTTCAGGAGGAAAATTCCAATAATTCCTTGAAAGTTTCCCTTAAAAGTTTTATTTTAAAAATAATTCCCCAAATTTGGCAAGAAAATTCTTGTAAATATTTTCAAGAAATGAGCAAAAATCTTCCAAAAATTCTCAAAATATCTAAAGTGATTCCATATATATCAGTAAATATTATAATATATAGTATTTTTGCGGATGTTCTTAAGATACATTTTAACATTTTTTCCACCAAAAAATGTTACAAATTTTCCCAAAAATTTTGAAAATGTGGACATCAGACGTTTCACTGTGAAAAATTATATTTTCTCCACATTTTCAAACTTTAAAACGGTTCAATTTTGACCCGCAGGACGACACGAGGATTAAAGAAAATAGAAGTTTTACTGGTACATCTGTGAGATATGTCAGAAAGAAGCATGCATCTTAACAGCAGCTCATAAGTAGTTCCACGCCTTTTTTTCTCATAAAACATAAAAAATCTTGTATTAACTTTTCAAACAATTAAAAATACTAAAAATAAATGTAGATAAAAAAAATCAACCTGCAGGTCATTCTTTAAGTAAAATGGTTTAAACCACGACATTATTAGCATAAAAAGCTCCTTAAAACATGAAGAATGAAGCTAAATATACAGATACAGCTTGCTAAGTTTCTCGTTTTGTCTTTCTGTCTCCCTGTCAGGACCTTTTTCAGGAGCTGGCAGGTAACAAAAAAAACAGGAGCCAGGAGAAACACCACGAGAACATCGCCTCCATCTGCAACGACGACGATCACGTCCACGAGGAAGGACCGCCCAACACCTGATTTCTCATCTGTATTATCAAACCACACTCACACATAACTGTTAACGCTTCTGGCCACACTTTGAGGCAGTGCAGACGGGCAATTTGGACAAAACGGTACGAATAATGAAGCGATTATGTGACACAGGAGAGGGATAAACTTTCTTGCATGTGAAAGAATTTGTCTAGCAGGACGACCACCAGGAGCGCTGCTGATGTGAGCTCATGACGTGTGCATCGCTTTCTTATCTCTCCTCTGAACGCTCTGAGGATTCACCACGTCTTCATCTCTCTTCTTCCGCTCTTAGAACCAGTTACCGCTCATCGATGCGTCAAATAATCGGGACTGCGTGAGCTTGTTTGACTTGAATGTAACGGACGTTTATTTATATGTAAAAGTCCCCGACAGATGACTTTGTTCACGCCATAAAAACTGTGTTGAAGCTAAAAAATGCCACTATTTCCCAGCTGCACTGCCTCAAAGCGTCATCTGCTGCCGTCTCTCGCCCCTGCTTCTGAAAAACTCTGTAAATAGATGCGACCGGGCGGTGGCGACAGGGAGCAGCTCTGTAGCAGCAAATCCAAACGAGAGCCGCCACCCACGACTGTCGCGTGAACCCTGCGTAGCATCTCCGGTCAGCTAGTCGAGCCGTGTACTGGTTGTAGCTGTGTACTCCAGCAGTCCTGTCAGTGGTGGTTCCTGTGTGTTTATCCCACCGTAATCTGGATTTAAAACCCGGTCTGCTGTAGATTTCCTGTCATCCAGACGCCACAGAGCATCGACGGCTGATATTATAAGCCCACTGTCGAGCCGTAGCCTTTAGCTTTGGTTCCTCTGCTGCTCGTTGCTCCATCAGTGGACGTTTTGGGGCGTTGCAGCAGGATATTAACCCTCCTGTCGTCCTGCGGGTCAAAATTGGCCCGTTTTAAAGTTTGAAAATGTGGAGAAAAAATATGTCTACATTTTCAACATTTGTGGTAAATTTTTGAAAATTTTTTGGTGGAAAAAAGAAAATGTTAAAAATGTTCCTTTAGAACATCCACAAGAAAATCAACCATTGATTTTTATGCAAATGTCCAAGATGATTCAGAAATGATCCGAATGATTCAAAATGTGTCCAAAATTTTCCAGAAACGATCTAAAATAACGAAAATTTGTTCAGAATGACGTGAGCGTATTCTAAAATGACTGGAAAATAATCCAAAATCAGTCAGAATTCCTCTCAGATGATTAAAAATGATCCAGAATGGCTGAAAAATTGCATAATGATGCTAAATATGTCCAAAATGAATTGAAAATGATCCAAAATGTGTCCAGAATGAAATGAAAATAATCCAAAATTGCAGAAAAATTGTCCAGAAATGATTCAAACAGCAAAAATATGTTCAGAATGATATGAAAATAATCTGAAACGACTGGAAAATGATCCAAAATCAGTCAGAATTTCTCTCAAATTATCAAAAATGACTGAAAACTTGCAGAATGAAAGTTTTATTTTGAAAATATCCTCCAAATTTGACAAGAAAATTCTGGTCAATATTTTTAAAAAATGAGTAAAAATCTTTCCAAAAAAATCAACCAAAGTCCTGCAAAATTTTCTGGGTTTTGATTGATTTTTTTTTGTGAATCTCCTCAAAAAAAATATCAGAAGTTTGACTGATGTATATGGAATCGCTTTAGATATTTTTAGGATTTTTTTTTGAAGATTTTTACTCATTTTTTGAAAATATTTACAAGAATTTTCTTGTCAAATGTGGGGGATTTTAAAATAAAAAATAAAGCTTTAAAGGATATATATTGGAATTTTCTTCCTGAAAGTTTTGCAAATTTTCAGAAATTTGAGGATTTTTTTTGCTTAATTTTTGGATCTTTTTCAGACATGGAAACAATATTTTTGCTGCCCGTAAATGAGGACAACAGGAGGGTTAAATAACCTTTTGGGGGGTAAAAGGGTAAAAAAATCCCACAAAATGTCGTGTGTTTTTATCGGGGGAAACGGTGTGTTGTGTGTTTGTCTGGCACTGACTGTAACCACGCAAGCTGCAGTTTATAAGTAGTCGTGTGTTTCACCGCTCCGCCTCGCCTCATTCTGTTTAAATATACCTCACCGATTGGAAACGGACTGCGGCGTTTTAACAACTCATCACCTCTGAGGCCTTAAACCTCTGCAGTGTTTCCCTCCAGCAGCCGTCCTCCGTGCTTCACCCTCCAGCATGTGCACTTTCCTCTCCGTTTAAAGGGACGACATGAATAAAAACGACAAAGAAGAGGGAAAAATGGCAATTGATGTGATGGACCCGCCCTCTGTCCTGCTGCCAAAGACCCTCAGGGGCTTCAAAAACCGGATTCCAGGAATGCTGAGGTTGTAAATTTACACCCAAAACGACACCAACGCCTGCCACCAACCAAACTCTGCACAAGAGTCTGATAATTTAAAAAAAATCACTTTATACTCAACTATTAAGTAAATTAATCTGGTGGAGAATAGTAAATTCACACCCCAGAAGAACCCGACACGCCTGCCACCAACCAAACTCTGCACATTTTTCTGGTAATTTCAGGTAAAACTGCATTTAATTATTCAACATCTGAGCAGATTTAATCTTTCTGCATTACTGCATTTTCTAACAGATGTTTTATTCCAGTGGAAAATCACATTATATTTAACTTTTAGGTAAATTAATCTGATGGAGAATAGTAAATTAGCCTTTAAAAGCCTTTAAAAACTCAACGATTTCAGACATAATAAACGCCACTTATCTGATATTTATAACACATTTTCACCTCCATTCATTCATCTTTAAGTCTGTAAATCATTAATGTGCCATCAGATGTGATTTTTGGTTAGAAATAAACACTTTAGACTCCCCATGAATCAGTTAGAACTAAACATGTCAAACTAAATTAACAAAAAGAATGAAAAGTTGTCTTTTTACTCAACTTCCACTGAGAGGAGGAAAAAAAACTTCACATTTGCTTCGGTATTGTCGCGAAATGCTGTTTTTGTGCAACTCGAGGTCATCATGAATGCGCAACAAAAGAAAACCACATAAACCACAGATGAAAACTGAGTTATTTAGCTAAAAATAAACTTATTAGATGCCATTTGTAACCTTCCACATTCCCAGAAATCTCACTGAATCTCCGATCTGTTGAGCCGACAGGACACGGTGGTGGTTTTGGTGGGTTCAATCCTCAAAAACTGGATCCAGGTTCTTGTTAGACTTTGCTGTTGTGTCGCTGCTCGTCCTAAATGCCACGCCGAGGGAATAAAGCGGTCACTGCTGCGACCTACAGCCAGTTGGTTTCCATCATCTCGCTCCCGGTCGGCTCCCTTCTCTCCCCTCCGTTAGCTCGTTAATCCTCCAGGTTCTGCTGAAGCTCCACCTTTCAGAGGGTCTCCTGGGGTCCCCCTTGTATATGAAAATAAAGGACATAGCGTTTATCCTACTATTACTCTGTGACACTGCAGCTTGGTGGAATATATCATTGTAGACGTGGTGCATGGGTAACTGCTGAAAAACGAAACAATAAAACTTCATCAAGCCATTTGTGTCAGTGAGCTGGGTAAATCTAACCAAGGAGAGGAACCAGCCAAGATTCTAGAGTCCGTACGAGATGTTTTACTCTTTCACAACAAGTCTAGTGTAGGGCTTTAATGCAGCCACTTTTATTTATCATTATATCTCACTGTGTGTTGACTTTATGCTGCACTGAAATTAAAACTGATCTGCAAACATCACACTGAGTAACGGTTTATTTGTCTGCCTTGAACCCAGAAAGACTACACTGCTCAAAAAAATTAAAGGAACACCTTTTAATCTAAGTATTGCATCAAATCAGTGAAACATGTGGGATACTGATCTGGTCAAGTAAGTAACTGAGGGGCTTTTTAGTCAGTTTCAGCTGCTTTGGTGTTCATAAAATTAACAACAGATGCACTAGAGGGGTAACAATGAGACAACCCCCAAAACAGGAATGACTTTACAGGTGAAGGCCACTGACATTTTTTTCCTTCCTGATGTTTACTGACTGTTTAGCATTTGGCTAGGGTAAGTGTCACTTCTGGTAGCATGAGGCGATACCTGGACCCTACAGAGGTTCCACAGACAGTCCAACTCCTCCAGGATGAAACATCAATGTGTGGCATTGCCAGAAGGTTTGCTGTGTCTCTCAGCACATTCTCAAGCGGATGGAGGAGATTCCAGGAGACAGGCAGTTAGTCTGGGAGAGCTTGACAGGACTGTAGAAGGTCCTCAACTGATCAGCAGGACAGGTATCTGCTCCTTTGTGCAAGGAGGAACAGGATGAGCACTGCAATAGCTCTACAAAATGAGCTCCAGCAGACCACTGGTGTGAATGTCTCTGATCAAACAATCAGAAAGAGATGTAATGAGAGTGGTCTGAGGGCCCAGCGTCCTCTAGTGCTCGCTGTGCTCGCTGACCGGCACCGTGGAGCTCGGCTGGCATTTGCCATAGAACACAGGAATTTGCAAGTCCACCACTGGTGCCCTGTGCTTTTCACAGATGAGAGCAGGTTCACCCTGAGCACATGTGACAGACATGAAAGGGTCTGGAGAAGCCGTGGAGAATGTTATGCTGCCTGTAACATTGTTCAGTGTGACCGGTTTGGTGGTGGGTCAGTGATGGTGTGTGGAGGCATATCCATGGAGGGACGCACAGACCTCTACAGGCTGGACAATGACACTCTGACTGCCATTAGGTATCAGGATGAAATCCTTTGACCCATTTTTAGACCCTACATTGGTGCAGTGGTCCTGGATTCCTTCTGGTGCACGACAATGCCCAGTCTTATGTGGTAAGAGAACTCATGCAGTTCCTGGAGGATGAAGAACTGATGCCATTAGCTGGTCCCCACGCTCACCTGACCTGAATCCAATAGAACACCTTTGAACATTATGTTTTGTTCCATCCGACACCGTCAGGTTGCTCCTCAGACTGTCCAGGAGCTCAGAGATGCCCTGGTCCAGTTCTGGGAGGAGATACCCCAGGACACCATCAGTCGTCTCATTCAGAGCTTGTCCCGACATCGTCAGTCATCATACAAGCACATGGAGGCCATACAAACTACTGAAAACCATTTTGAGTTGCTGCCAAGGAATTTCAGAAAGATGGACTAGCCTGCCACATCAGTTTTTCACTTTGATTTTGGGGTGTCTTGAATTTAGCCCTCCTGGGGGGTGATAATTTTCATTCCCATCAAACAATGTGGCACTTTTCATTCCTAACACATTATGCAGTCCACATCAATGCTAATATCCAGTTTGTTTTTTCCTCGTATTGAAATATGATGTATTTTCTCAGTGTTCCTTTAATTTTTTTGAGCAGTGTATAATAGACTACTTAATTTGAGACCGAACTCTTATCTCTTGAATGTGCAAAGTCCTTCCAGAATAATGTCGTCTTTGCACAGAAGGGAGGAATGAATGTACGTAGCAGAATTGAAAAGGCCTCCAAGTGAAAACACTCCAACACACTTCTATTTATTAAATTATTTATTAAAATTCACCTATATGCTAAGCATGTATCATATAAATTATATATTTGATTTATAGTTGCAGAATAAAAACTTCCTTTTCAAAATAAAACCCGGTCAGCATTTTGACAGCCTTTGTTGGTTCGCGTCGCGCCAACCAGCGCTATTATTTTGAAAAGCCGGCGGCTAAAGAGCCTAGCTGGTTAGCTTTCGACGGAGGGAACGTCAATAGCCATTTTCCTGCACGTCTTATCGGAGAGAAAACCACTCTTAGCTGGCTTTTAGTTACATCTGCTGACAGAAAGGGTCACATTCTCGCATTTTAACCGGTTATGTTGCGGGTTTTGCTCTTCGTCTCCTCACTTTAGTTAGCCGCGTTAGCCTAACGGACGTTGTATCTCAAGGTAAGTCAACGACAGCCGTTAGCCGCTAACTAGCATGCTAGACGTTAGCTTGTGTGCACTGAGCTCAGATTAATGGTTAAAACTGTTGGGGAATATATTCTTAGTGTTAATTGTGAAGGATCTTTAAGAATTTGTAGTCAACAGTTAGTAGTGTTTGGGTGTCTGGTTAGTATGAGGAAGTGAATTATTAGCTGAAGTTAGCATGTATGCCGTGGTTCCTGAAGAGTTAAAGTTTGTCTTAAAAGCGAAGTTTAACGTTTGAGTTAAAGGAACTGTCAATGTAAGGAAAGGTCGACACACACAAGTCAGGTTTAATATAGTTTATCATCGATTAATGGGTGTATTACTTTCATATTGAGTCACGCATCACGTCAAGCTGTGTTTATATTGTTTATAATGTAAATTTAAAGCAACAGCCGATGAGAATGAGTCGTTTCCAGTAGAAAAATAAGATACAAGTGCGTTAAATATTACAGTTAAGCCTCTGTAGTGTTGCTTATGGTGTGAATTTATACTAGCAAGTTAAATACTTCTGTTAAAGCCTTACAAAATACTATAAAATTAAACTTTACCTGACTGGTAAATACAAAGGTGAAGACTGTACAGTATTATTACTTATAGAGATTAAGTTAAATGCTAAGAATAAGAATCTGCAGTGTTAACTGTAGAAAATCTTAATAATTATTAAAGCTTACACCCTATATTGTTTATTAAATGTGGAGAAGAGTCACTCCATTTTAACCAGGCTGAATTTAAATGTAAGTAATAGAGCTGGACGACACTGAAAGAATTATCATATTTTGAGTCGAGGAATTTCACCACATGACTTGCTTTAGTCGCACCCATTTAACTTCCAGCTATGGGGATTGTTCAGATTAACTTGTTAAAATACATTCACTCATTTACTAAAATAGCATTTTATACGTTGTATTTTAATATTTTAAGTGTTATATCTCTAGTGGAGTGTCTTGTCCTTGTTGGTAGAAAGTAAAAAAGGTTAATCTTGTAACAAAAAACTTTCTTTTCCTTTAAGGTCGTCAAAATGTCAAGACCACGTTCCCGATCTCCGAATTACAGGTAAATCAGCTGGTGTTGTTTAATTTGTCAGGTTGTGAAAGCTGATTTATTGGTTCCTGTTGTTAAATTGGTATTTTTCTATTGTTTCAGGAGGTTCCCGTGGGAGGAACCTGACTTTGATGCTCAGAGACTCCTTTCAGAGCTCGATGGAATCCCGATGGACAGGAGCCACCACTTCAGAGAAGGTCCAGAAGAACCGAGGGACTACTTCAGGAAACAGATGTACCCAGAAGGCCAGAGAAGATCCCCTTCTTTCCCAGATAACCATCAGTTCGGGCGTCGTCCAGATCAGGAGGAGTTCTACCAGTGGAGGCCGTCACCTCATCGTGGCTTGATGCGTTACGAAGACCAGAGGCTTCCCCCGCCACATGACGGGGCCAACGACGGACGCCGAGGAGGGTTTAGAGAACACCCACAGAGCTTTGAAGCCAGGACGAGGTCGCCCCAGTCGCCTCTGAGGTTGAACAGGGAAAGATTGACGCCGACACCGAGGCCTCAGTCAGCCCAGAGGGACGCGGTGAAGGGCTGGAGGAGGGAGGAACTGGGCCGAGGCCGAGGGAGGCTCAGAGATGTCAGCCCTGGTACCAGACCAGATGACCAGAGAGCTGCAGCAGACAGGGTGAGAGGGAAGAGGACCATGCAAGGTTCTAACAGAGGCAGACAAAGGGAGAACCCACATCACGAGAGGAGCCTCGCTTTTAAAAGGCAAAGGAGAGAAATGGATGACGCCGATCAATTTGGGTAAAGTTTAAGCAAACAACTTTGCAGCGCTATCGGGAAGCGAGGAAGGCAGAGGAATCTCATCTCTCTTAATTTCCGTAGAGCAGAACTCCTCACTGTTTGTCTCTGTGCCTTAATTTCACTAATGCTGTCTAGACTGTAGCAAATTCTGCATGGCTTTAAGTCATCTTTCTTTGCAAGCTCTTCTGAAAAAAATGATTTCTGCATGTCTTATTTCAAACCACTTGTTAAATCGTGTAGCTGCCTTTAGAAAATGAGGGATGTCCTCGGCAAGCTTTTTCTTTTCATTTTTTTTTTCATTGGTTTGCACTTTCATCCAAGTCAGCATTGTATGAGTTTAGCTAGCAAAGGAGCGCCATGACAGAGACTGTTTTCAAATATACATACCTCCATATGCCAGAAACGCAAATTGTATGTTAAAATGTAGTACGCCAAGAATACCAGGATGTCCAACTACATTTGGTTGGAAGCCAGGAATCTTTTCTGGTCATTCGGACTCACAATTCTCTGTGTGTCTACATCACATGCATCACATATTTGTCAAGTATAAACAAGCTTGAGCTGCCAAAATCGTACAGATGACAGCTGTTTTCACACCACCAACAGTAACGGTATAGCTAAAGCACAATATTATAATCCGGTGTTATATCCCAGTTGTAAACATAGATTTGCGGCGGTTCCATGTATCATTGTTGAATCATGTCACCTCCTCTTATGCCATCACAGGTACAGGGAGGAGTTTGGGGAACAGGGTTACTCAGTGGACCCATCAGGAGATGGTTTTGGAGGAGACTCTGGGGGGAAACTTCCCCTCGGAGACGTTCGGCGCTCGAGGCCTGTCGTCATCGAGCACGGCCACGGCATCAGAGAAGTGCCTCGATGGGAACACATTGACAATCGCAGGGATCGTGAGCCCGACTTTGATCGGCAGAGGAGTCCTCGTCCAAGGAGCTCCTCCCAGGAGCGTTTCAGGATGCCCGACAGCAGGTTGGATGGTAGAGAAGACACAAGAGAATGGCGTTTTCAAGATAACCCAAGAGACTCCAACTATCACGAAGCTAGGAGGAGTCCAGTGCAGGACAGACCAAACACGATGGGATTTGATAACAGAGCTGGTCCCATGAACCAGATGGGGAGAGGCAGTGATCGTCCACTGAAAAGAAACTACAACCAGGCTCAATCTGGACGGACTGGACAGCCCAGGAATCAACCACGCCTACAGAAGAGTTACCAAGAGCGTCCTCACGAAGACCAGAGACCAGGGTTCCGACCCTTCAGGGAAGATTATGAGGACCACATAGAAGTGGAGCCCAACTGGGCAGAAGAAGACAAACCCCAACAGTGGAACAGGCCTGGAAGTCTGGACCGAGACCTGAACCGAGACCTGGACCCTAAAATGCCCCGTCAGAGGCAGCAAGGATGGATCAATCGGAAAACCGACAACGCGACCGTCGTGACAGAGGAAACGCTCACCATCAAAGTGGACATGAGTCGACCCGTGAACCAAAACAGGTAGAGTATTTCTAAAAAGTTATCCAGGGTGAGAGGGGAAAGTTCACACTTACTTTTTCACAAAGAAAATAAAGAAGAGAGCAGCCACATGGAGCACGAAGACTGGCATTGAAAAGAGGATGAGCACTTCGTCATGTCAGATGGCTTCGACTGAAATGGATCCAGAATCAGTGCTGCTGCTGGTGGCTAATTTGTGGCCCTCACAACACATCATACAGTCTAGAGGTTTCACAGAAGTTCATTCAAGTTCCTCCACTCATTTTCATCCAGTCATGAAGTCGTCCTAAAGAAGCTTTTGCTGTGCTTCACACTGAAAACTCAAGAAAAGCTCAAAATTTCTGAAGAAACACTGAAGATGAGCTTTGAGAACGCTGTAAAGGAGCATTTGTCGACTTCTCAAAAACGAAAGAACCAACTGGAAGAAAACTGTTCATTACATTTACAGTTTGAGTTGGGTGTCATTCTACAGGAATGAAAGAAGATGATCGACACTGGAAATATGTGACTCGACCCAACATGAAGAAATGAAACTTCAGGATCTGATACTTGGTTGTGATTCAAGATGTAAAGACACAACGTTTCTCCGTGTGACTGAATCCTCATCTGCTCCGACCGATGACGGAAAGGAAAACAACCCTGAATAGCCGGAGTGATGTTTGACAGACATCGGTTTTTGTTGGAAAGCTGAACCGAAACTCATACTGATGATTTTTACGAAGACATTCAAAGTCAGAGGCAGCAGATTCGTCTTCCACTGGAGTTTTTTATGTGAATTTCAGAACATGCAGGACTGGAAAGATGTCGGTGAAGAGTGAGGAGGACCGAGCTGGAGAAGACAGATGCCGATTTCCTTTTTAAAAACCACTGGAAAAGATCTCCACACCACCTGCTACGTCATGAGATGAAGTCTAGGAAACCTGAAGAGGGCTTTTTTTTTTAGCCAGTTTGACTGAAAATGGAATGGACTGTGACAGACGACCGCAACATTTGTTTTCTTTGAACCACCACCGTCTGATTGACTTTCTGACTCAGCTGTTTGAGGAGACTTCAGTGAAGACAGATCAGGAAATAAAGACTTGACAGGACAGGAAACATCTGTTCATTTCTTCTTTTTAGGAAAGGAAGTCAAACAGCGACGCTCTCTCAAAACATGAACGTACAGATGAGCAAATCGGTGAAGCAGCACGACTTGAGTTGAAGCCACATGGTTCATCTTCACAGCACTACAGAGAGGAAGCAAGCAGGAAGTAATGAGACGAAAATGTTGAAGGTATAAATCAAGATGTTTGATTGGAAGATGAGAGCATGAAGATGTTTAATCACTTGTGGACCAAGGGGAAAGACGGTGTAGACGATCGCACCATCCGTGATTGAAAGATGTTGGCAGACAGGTTTCCCCTTTCTGTGTGGATGAGCTAAGAGTATTTATTCCTGTTGCTTCTGCCTGGTTTGGCTGCTGCTGAAACATTGGAGGACGATCTAGAGGTTGTCCGTGATGCGAAAGTTGTAGACGGACACGATAAACTGGGACGGATGGATTGAAAAAGAGGTAGAGGAAAATCCCAACTTACAGGTTTCGGCTTCACAACATCAGCAGAAGAATAATCGACATGATCATCAGCGCTGTCAAAAAGGACAAATGAAAACAACAGATGGCATCACATCTGTCAAAAGGAGGAATTGAAGTCATAAAAGCTGGAAGAAAAATAAGAAATGGAGCATTTTCAGTGCTGTCAAAGGAAGACGTCAAAACTGCATAGACGAAATCTGTCCTGAAGAACGGAGGAAAATTGAAGTCTAACTGCTACCAATTCTAGAAAAGAACAAATTGACATGATGAACATGATCATTAACGCTGTCAGAAGGGGAAGTTAATGACATAAATATCGCCATTACTGTTGAAAAGACTCCTTAAACAGAAACTAATGCTGATAAATGAGAAACTTCATCAAATCTTTCACAGTCAAAGGCAGATGTTGACTTCAGGAATACATCGTGCTCTTAAAGGAACCCAACATCACAAGGAGGATATAAAGTCGAGTTCTGAAGCAACAGAAGATGAAGGAACTGTCATTTATTTTCCTCTTCAGTCATAAAACCTGATTTTGTCCATGAAGCCGGCGAAACATCTCCACTGAGAACGGGTTGTGCCACCAAAGCGAAGATTTCGGACAAGAAAAGAAGTGTGAACTTTCACCCAACCTTTAACTCACCTGTCTGGAACAAAACAGAGCATATTGGTCCTCTCTGGATTTCACTTTAAACCTTATTAGATATCCATTAAAATATTCTGAATTGATTCTGTGTAAGGGTGTAAAATCAGCGTTAAAGGTGTAGTTATTGGAAGAACTCATGGAAGGTAAGTCTGCTGGGTAAGGTAAAGATTATCTTCCTTTGTTTTTGTTGTTTATATCCTGTCTTTCTACTTGCACAAAGTGATTCTATGTCCAACTTCAAGCATCAGTATTATGGGATGTATCATAGTTTGAACAGTAAAACTGCAGCAGTTTAATGACAGTCATAGAAACAATCATTGGATGTGTTTCTGTTTCCAAAAAGACTAAAAAAAATTGTCTAAAATACCTGAAATCTACCCTAAAAGGACAAAATCTTATCCATGCTTGATACAAAATTGTCCAAAATGCCTCAAAATGGTTCTAAAATTACTTGAAACTTTCCTAAAATGACTCAAACATTGTTTAAAAACCTGTTAAATGAGTCAGAATTCACCAAAATGATGTAAAAATGACTAAACTTTTCTTCACGATGAGCCAAGAATTGTAAGAAATGGCTAAAATTTTCTAAGATTGTCTTCGAACAAACTTGCTGTGTTCTTTCTCCATTTAAAGGATAATATTTATTAACTGAAGTGTCTTTGTTTTCATTGACCTTCCTCTTCCTCCTGCAGCTCGCTGTGCTACTCCTCAGACCGACAGCTCTCTTTAGACCTGGTCAACGTCGGCCGCCAGCGTCTGGACTTCCTGCCCATGCTGGAGCACTCTGGGACGTACCGGGAGACCGCCATGCACACCGGGACGTTCGCCCAGGAGATCATCACGCTGGTGCACCTCGTCAAAGGTCAGAACAGCACGGACACTGTAATGAAACTGAATCTGGTGAAGCGGTAGAGACACGTGAACCAGCAGTGAGTGGTTTTTCAGAGCTCAAGAGGGGAGCAAATCATTACAAAGAACGTCTATAAAACAATATCAGCTGAGAGTCATGTTATCAGCACACGTGAAAGTCGTTATGTGCAGTTACTCCCCCTGACATAAGGGGGACACGAGAACTATAGCTTATTTTTAGAATGAAACCTAAAGTGCAGTGTTCTCTTACTCAATAAACTAGATAAGGAAGTTACAGAAACAGTCAGTGCTTCCTTCCTGCCGTCCTCAAAATCAGCTGATTTGAATCTATTTGCAGTAACTTTATTATATTTAATGATGATATACAAAGTTGTACCTTCATCTTATAAATATTTTCACAGTTACAGGCCCTTGAAGGACATAGAGGTGGATTTATGCTATTTTTTTCAGGCCTTTTTTAACCTTATATCTTTATACAGGCATTTTCTGGTCTGAAAAACTCACCTGAGTTTGGTTAGAAAGTGCAGCTAAATCAGTTTTACTATCTAAACACTAACTCTAGCTTTTGTTCCTTTTTTTTTTTATAAACAACTTGGAGCGTCAGTATTATGGGATGTATGACAATTTGAACAGTAAAACTGCAGCGGTTTAATGACATAAAGTCGTAGAAACAATCACTGGACGTGTTTCTGTTTCCATTTATCCAAATTAACTAAACTGTTCTTCATAATGAGCCAAAAGTTGTCGAAATATCTGAAATTTAAACCAAAAGAATGACAAAATCTTGCCCATCGTTGACACAGTTTGTCCAAAATGACTACAGAAATGTCCGTTATTCATGACTTTTTCTTTTTACTGTGTGATTCTAAATAGTTTCGGACTCTTAAAGTGTCTCCTTTCTGCTCCTACAGATCAGTATTTCAGAGACGATGGCGTCACCCTGAACGAACGCTTCTCAGCTCCACAGAAAGGAGGTTTTATAGAGGAGGAGGAGGATGTGGAGGAGATGACGCTGGACCAGAGGTTCAGCTCAAACCGGTGGGTGGCTAACGGGAATGTTCTCACTGGGTTTGGTGTCAGATCAGGAGTAAACTTAACAACATTATCATTGTTCCTCTTCTGCAGAGGCTTCAGTTTAGAAATGAGCTCTCTGCTTCATGACGACGAGCCTCTGTTCTCCAGACTGGGACCCATGCAGGTACAGAATGAACAGCTGAGGATTGATTGATTGATTATTGATCAGCAGCGGTTGGGATTTCCTCATTAATCGTACCGACGGTGTGATTCCAGGGTTTGAGCCAGCAGCCGATCCGAGGCCCCGGCGACCTGCGGCACGACCTGGAGAGGAGGCGGCAGGAGAAGCTGGAGGGGGTGAAAGTCACAATACCAGGAAGCAGCATAGCACAGCGCCCCCTAGGTCCCGTCAGGTGAGACTGAAACACCTGGTTTCACTTCTTTCTGTTGTTGTTTATCAAATTATCATTGTGGTTTTAAACTTCTTCTTTTCAATGTTGTAGGGAAGAGATCAAACTTTCCAAATCATGTTTTATATCTGTTTTATATAATTTCCGTCTTGTAAATTTATTATTAAGTGTTCCTGAAACGGATTTTAAAAAGTCCTAAACTGGACACCTTGCTACTCGCTTGTCATGATGAAGAAAGTAAAATGCGAATGATTTTCTTTCAGCATTCGATTGAAATGTTTTCAAAATGTTTGTGGCAGTGAGCTGGACTTGGACTACAGCGAGCAGATGGACCACGAAGGATTGTCCAACTGGCCGGAGGAACAGAACCGGAGACGAGACGGAAACATGGTGAGTCTTACAGAGTCGGTTTACTGTTTCAAGACGTGTGGTCCAACTATTAGAGGCTACGTGTTGGAGTCCAACTATTGGAGGCTACATGTTGGAGTCCAACTATTGGAGGCTACATGTTGGAGTCCAACTATTGGAGGCTACGTGTTGGAGTCCAACCGTTAGAGGCTACGTGTTGGAGTCCAACTGTTAGAGGCTACGTGTTGGAGTCCAACTATTAGAGGCTACGTGTTGGAGTCCAACTATTAGAGGCTACGTGTTGGAGTCCAACTATTGGAGGCTTCATGTTGGAGTCCAACTATTGGAGGCTACGTGTTGGAGTCCGACTATTGGAGGCTACGTGTTGGAGTCCGACTATTGGAGGCTACGTGTTGGAGTCCAACTATTGGAGGCTACGTGTTGGAGTCCAACTATTGAAGGCTACGTGTTGGAGTCCGACTATTGGAGGCTACGTGTTGGAGTCCGACTATTGGAGGCTACGTGTTGGAGTCCAACTATTGGAGGCTACGTGTTGGAGTCCAACTATTGGAGGCTACGTGTTGGAGTCCGACTATTGGAGGCTACGTGTTGGAGTCCGACTATTGGAGGCTACGTGTTGGAGTCCGACTATTGGAGGCTACGTGTTGGAGTCCAACTATTGGAGGCTACGTGTTGGAGTCCGACTATTGGAGGCTACGTGTTGGAGTCCGACTATTAGAGGCTAAGTGTTGTAGTCCGACTATTAGAGGCTACGTGTTGGAGTCCGACTATTAGAGGCTAAGTGTTGTAGTCCAACTATTAGAGGCTAAGTGTTGTAGTCCGACTATTAGAGGCTAAGTGTTGTAGTCCAACTATTAGAGGCTAAGTGTTGTAGTCCGACTATTAGAGGCTAAGTGTTGTAGTCCAACTATTAGAGGCTAAGTGTTGTAGTCCGACTATTAGAGGCTACATGTTGGAGTCCGACTATTAGAGGCTAAGTGTTGTAGTCCAACTATTAGAGGCTAAGTGTTGTAGTCCGACTATTAGAGGCTAAGTGTTGTAGTCCGACTATTAGAGGCTAAGTGTTGTAGTCCGACTATTAGAGGCTAAGTGTTGTAGTCCGACTATTAGAGGCTACGTGTTGGAGTCCAACTATTAGAGGCTAAGTGTTGTAGTCCGACTATTAGAGGCTAAGTGTTGTAGTCCGACTATTAGAGGCTACATGTTGGAGTCCGACTATTAGAGGCTAAGTGTTGTAGTCCAACTATTAGAGGCTAAGTGTTGTAGTCCGACTATTAGAGGCTAAGTGTTGTAGTCCGACTATTAGAGGCTAAGTGTTGTAGTCCGACTATTAGAGGCTAAGTGTTGTAGTCCGACTATTAGAGGCTACGTGTTGGAGTCCAACTATTGGAGGCTACATGTTGGAGTCCAACTATTGGAGGCTACATGTTGGAGTCCAACTATTGGAGGCTACGTGTTGGAGTCCGACTATTGGAGGCTACGTGTTGGAGTCCGGCTATTAGAGGCTACGTGTTGGAGTCCAACTATTGGAGGCTACGTGTTGGAGTCCAACTATTAGAGGCTACATGTTGGAGTCCGACTATTAGAGGCTACGTGTTGTAGTCCAACTATTAGAGGCTACGTGTTGGAGTCCAACTATTGGAGGCTACGTGTTGGAGTCCAACTATTGGAGGCTACGTGTTGTAGTCCAACTATTAGAGGCTACATGTTGGAGTCCGACTATTAGAGGCTACGTGTTGTAGTCCAACTATTAGAGGCTACGTGTTGGAGTCCAACTATTAGAGGCTACATGTTGGAGTCCGACTATTAGAGGCTACGTGTTGTAGTCCAACTATTAGAGGCTACGTGTTGGAGTCCAACTATTAGATGCTATGTGTTGTAGTCCAACTATTAGAGGCTACGTGTTGGAGTCCAACTATTGGAGGCTACGTGTTGGAGTCCAACTATTGGAGGCTACGTGTTGGAGTCCAACTATTGGAGGCTACGTGTTGGAGTCCAACTATTGGAGGCTACGTGTTGGAGTCCAACTATCGGAGGCTACATGTTGGAGTCCAACTGACCTTTTTCAAACATTTTCTCTCCTTCAGGGACCGAGGAGGGGACCTTCTAACAGACTGAACATGGGACCCCAACGCAGGAACAACCGCTTCAATAACCGCAGGCAAAACTTCCACAGCAGCCCCACAGGTACCTGAACACACCTGCAGACTAATGCGACCATAAAACAATAGAAATTTAGCAAAAAGTCACAGCTAATATGGAGGTACACTACTGGCCAAAAGTTTGGAAGCAACTTCAAGTTTCTGTTCACAATGTCTTCCTTAAAAACCAGAATGAATTCTATGGATTCTGGGATGTATTCACTGCATGATCTGACTTTTCTTTCGTTGATATGCATCATTTTCCTTCAGGTACACATTAAAGGTACCACGAAATTGCTAAATAAATGTTAACAAGAGAAAAGAAGGGCATAGTTTTAGGGTTAAGAAGATCTACAAGAGTCACAACGTCAGTGAAAAAGTTATAAAACAAAGAGATAAAAAGTGTCTTTTTCACTTTGTTTGTGTCTATATCTCTGACAAACTACTGTCCAGAAAGAAACAGCTGAGTAAAGAAACAAATACCTGATAATTACAGTAAATCTGTGTTCTGATGAGTGACTTTATTTGGTCGTAAAGTACATCAGTGGAACTACGATCTTTTTCTGTACAAATCTGGTCCTGCTTCCACACATTTCTAGATATGTTGTTTCAGAGGTCTCAGGTCACTGCGCTGCTACGTTTTTAGCCACAACCCAAACCGTTGAGCGCTAACGGCTAACTTCCTACCAGCGTGGAGTCGCTATCTGAGGCTCGACGCATTTAGTCCGACTTATTCGACCTGCGCTTGGTCCCGTTGTGTAACACGTAGAGGAATATCCCCTGTGACCGGCTGACACGTTTGAATTTAAGGAGGTTTCCCAGCAGATCAGCCGCTAATCGGGCCTGAGCTCGTCCAATCCCATCTTCTCGACTCCTCTTCCTCCACTGGGCCTTTTCAGATCTCCTGCTGTTTATTTGTCCTTTCTGCTCTGATCCACCCTCCAGCCGTGGCCTGGATTCCTCTGACCTCTTTGTCTTTCTGTATTTTCACCACTCTTAGGTCCCAGCTGGTGACCGGATCGTTGCTCTGTGTGGACGCTGGCGACCGATAAATGGAATATAAACCAGGTTCTGGTTGTTTAACTGTGAAGACGTCTTCCCTCAGAGAACGGCCGGTGGTTTAGATCAATGCGAAACGCTGACACCCGCAGCGCTGGTCCTTCACAGTGTGTCGGTGTGTCATCGTCGTTTTGAACGGATTCAGAATATATGTAAACACAGGTAAAATGTTTGTCTGAACATTAACTTTTCCTCATCAACGTGTCGTCCTGCACTTAAGTTTGGCTTCTTAACAGTTCTTCATGTCGCTAATAAACGTAAATGTTGTGTAACTCTGATTCCTGTTTTCATTCCGACTCCTTTTAATGTCATTTTTACAGTTTTACAACAACTTTTACTGCCTTGTTTTATAAACATACGTCCACTGGTTTGCAGCAGTGCTTTGCGTACTCGTTTACGTTATTCTGTCAATAAATTCCCTGATTAGTTCTGTAAAATGACACAAAATTATGTCTTAGCTTATCCTATTTTGTCTCAGCTTCGCTTAACTTACCCTATTTTGTCTGGTCTTGTCTTGTCAGGTCTTACCTTGTCTTAGCTTATCTTATCCTGTTTTATCTTGTGTTGTTCTGTCTTAGCTTAACTTAGCCTAGCTTAGCTTGTTCTATTTTGTCTGGTCTTGTCTTGTCAGATCTTGTCTTATCTTATCCTGTTTTATCTTGTGTTGTTCTGTCTTAGCTTAACTTAGCCTAGCTTAGCTTGTTCTATTTTGTCTGGTCTTGTCTTGTCAGGTCTTGTCTTAGCTTATCCTGTTTTATCTTGTGTTGTTCTGTCTTAGCTTAACTTAGCCTAGCTTAGCTTGTTCTATTTTGTCTGGTCTTGTCTTGTCAGGTCTTGTCTTAGCTTATCCTGTTTTATCTTGTGTTGTTCTGTCTTAGCTTAACTTAGCCTAGCTTAGCTTGTTCTATTTTGTCTGGTCTTGTTCTGTCTTAGCTTAGCTTATCCTGACTTGTCTGGTCTTGTCTTGTTCTCTCTTAGCTTCAGAAAATTCATAAAGCGAGTTTTTAATGATGGATTTGAAACATTTTAAGGCTGAAAATAAGATTTAAAGCGGACAATTCAACTCCAACAAGGCACTTTTTACATTGCCATCTAAGTAGAACAAAAAAAACGACAGATTCACTTTATCTTTGATTTTTCAGTGTTTTCTGGAGGAAATCACCTCAATCTTGCAGGAAAAGTACAAATATTGTATTTGACACTTGCCATCAACAGAAAAGGCTGCCTACTTAAAAAAAGTCAAATATTCTTTGAAACAAGACATTTATTTCAAACAATGTGTGAAAATGCACAATAGAAAAAGAGGTTTCCAGCACTGAGACGCATCCGGCTGCTCAGTTGTGTCAAATTAACAAAGGTTTTTTTTTTTTTTTAACGTCACGGGTGTGGATTTGAACACGGTTTGGATGCAGGAGGCGTTTTGAGCAATTTCTGGGGAATTTGTGCCTTTTCTGAATCAATTTTCAGCTAAAATGTCAAATCATGTGTAAGGAAATGCAAAATTCAGGCTCGTATCTCCTGCATCCCCCTGAAAGCTACACCTGTTTAAACTACAACGATCTTTCAGTCTTTACCTGCAGATTTTCAAAATAAAACAGTCAAACTCCACAATAAAACGACACAAACGTAATCGCAGCGTCACTGTTCAGCTCTCAGTCTGCAGGACGATAACGTGATTTATCTAAAGCTTTATTCACTTTTTCAGTCAATTTGCACCCAGAATGTTTGCAGGTAAAAGGCACAGATTATTCATGTTTAACTGGATTGGAACTGATTTTATTTGAATATATATATAAAATATTTATTCATGTTAGAGGACAGAAACCAGCTTTAAAAAGTAGTTAACGGCTTATTGTAAATTTTCACATTTTGTAACAGGTTTTAACCGTATAAAGCACACAAGGATGATCAATTAATGTAAGTATTATTCGCAATATTCAAATTAAAGCAGCTAAAACATCACAAAATGCAGTAAATATAGAAGCCCCAGCTTTCAGATCACATTTTCTGGATATAATAGAGCATCATCAGCACTTTTATTGTTTTATTTCAGTTGTAAAAGGGCCTTTTTAACTAAAGATTATGGCTCTTATGTGAGCATTTTTGCAGAATTTTGTGTTTTCTTCAGCCCTGGTTGCACACAGTAGTTTACATGCTCCAATTCTTTGTGTTTTGAAGCAAAAATGATGCAGAAATCAAGATTTTTCACAACTTTAATTTCTGTGAAGTCATCGCGCAAATGTTTTTAGACATTGGAAATCAAAATAAAGCCATTGTCTAGTATATAAATACCATATTATCTGATTAAATGAAGTTTATCTTTCCGATTTTTATCTAAAAACGTGGCTCACTATAGATTCTGTAACGTTTCTGTCCATTTCTGTACGGAATTGCATTAAATTGTGCTTTAAATAAACAGTTTTAAGGTTTTAACAGTTGTTCCAGTGTAATAAACTAAAGTTTTCTGGGCATTTTTTAAACTTTTCACTAAAATCCAGCTGCATTTATTGGATTTCTTTGACCACTTCGTGCTTATATCCGAATTTAATGCAGCATTTTGATTGTTATTTTTAAGCCTCTGGGCAGAAAATCAAGATTTTTGAGTTTGATTAAATCACAGCTGCATGCGTTTTTGGTGTTAAAAAATCTAATAAAGTGTTTAGAAATTGTATATGCTGTTCATGCAGCTGTAATGCATCTAAAACCTGAATGTTTTTGTTGTGTTTTGGTTGAATCTGCACATCGTCATTGTTCATGAGCCTGTTTTCAGCTGTGTGACTGGATCATTTGAGACATTTAGTGATTTATTTTGCATAAAATCTGCTCAGACCTTGAAAGGAAAGCTTCATCTTTAACATGTGAAAGAGTTTTGATGAAATGCTGTTGGATTCTGATCAGTTTTGTGCATCTAAGTGCTGTTACAATGAAACTGCATTCTTGAAATGAGGCATTTAAAACCACAAATGTGAGGAAAATGCTGTGTTTTTGTTGCAGTTTGTGTCCACTTCCAGGTGAACTGAGCCCCCTGATGTCAGCGTGATGTAAGTGTCTCCATAATCTCTTAACCAGTCGCTCTTATCAGCTTTCTAATTCCTGGTTCGGCTCCAGACCAGAATTAATCCGCCTCGCCTCCTCCGTCGGCCGGCAGGGATTGGAGGCCGTCGGTTCTTCAGCTGGAGCTCCCCCTGGTGGAACCCTGCAGCACCAAGAGGACGTCTGGGAGGGCCAGTCCCACGAGTTTCCACAGAAGAAGGAAAAGAAGAGCTGAGGGCGTCAGAGTCTGGAGTTACAGGGCAGAGGACGGAACGCCACCTCAATGTTCTCCTCCATGATGATGTCAAAGCGACACATCAGAGGCCTGGAGGAGGGAAAGGAGATTTGTTAAGACTTTACTGTAAATATTAAGATGTAAAGCTTGAATGCTCAGTTTGACCCTCTGCATATTTATTTACTCAGTATTTAATCAAACAAGTGGCCTACACTGTAAAGCAAAGTTTTCTCTTTCAAGAATTTGGATTTGATCTCGTGAAATTACAGATAATATTTGTAAAAGTCACGAAAAAAGTAATCATTTAATAATATAATAAAATAAAATTATTGTTTTTACAGTTTTTATTGTAACAGTATTCAACTATTTTCTAACATTTTCTTTTTGTGTCACCTCTTGTTTTATCTTAGTTTATTCTATTTGGCCTGATCTTAGCTTAGCTCTTTTTTTTGTATTTTTTTAGTGTTGACTATTTATGTGCATTTAATTGTTGTTTTTATTCATGCTGTGAAGCACTTTGTGGCTCTCTGTCTGTGAAAGGTGCTATATAAATAAAATTTACTTACTAGCTTAGCTTTTCCTTTCCTATTTTGTCTTGTCTTGTCTTAGCTTAGCTTATCCTATTCTGTTTTATCTTAGCTTAGCTTATCCTATTTTGCCTTATTGTAGCTTAGCTTATCCTGTTCTGTCTGGTTTTAGCTTAGCTAAGCTTTTCCTATTTTGTCTTAGCTTATCTCATCCTGCTTTGTCTGGTCTTGTCTTGTCCGATCATACCTGGTCTTGTCTTAGCTTATGTTCTTTTGTCTGTTCTTAGTTTAACTTATTTTGTTTCGTCTTGCCTTGGCTGATGTACCTTACCTTGTCTTGTTTGATCTTGTCTTGTTTTACTTTATTTCATTTTATCTGGTCTTATTTTCTCTCCACTGACCTCAGTGGGCGTTCCAGCGGCGTGAAGCGAATCCTCAGCAGCCTGATCTTGTATCGAGGTCCAATGACGTTTCCGGTGCTGATGCGCATGGAGATCTTGTGGACGTGCTGCAGTTCTTCATCGAACTGGGCCAGCAGCCTGGTGGAGGTGTACTGCTCGAACCGCAGGAGCTGACTGAAGAGAAGCAACAGATCTGAAGGTCCTTAGATGCAACTGATGCGGAATTTAAAGTTCAGAAAAGCCAGATATGTGTGTTTTCTCATGTTTTAGTTGTGTAAACCTCTACTGACTGCTTGTTTGGTGGTGTTCTAATCTTAAATGGACTCACTGGTCTATTCGGGCCTCGGTGAAGTTCCTTCCGCTGTGCAGCCGGATGTAGACGACGCCCCAACGGAGGTACTGGTTCCACGTCACCATGTCCACTCTGTAGCTCATCTCTGCAGCACAGGACACACATTTTTAAGCTACTGAGTGCTAAAATACTCCTAGATTGCTATAAAGTCATTCTACTGATGCTCTAGTCTACTTTATCCTCCTTTATGGAGGCTGCTACCTAGACCAGGATGGCCAACCTTTGGATTTTCACAATAAAAGTCCTCTTTAAGGACAGTTTCCTTCCCCTCAGATGTGACTGTAAAGTTGTTTTGAGGTTTACAGGAGTGTGTTTCGGACTCACTCCTGTAGGGCAGCGTCGCCGTGGTGCTGAAGAAGACTTTGGTCTGTCCGAGTCGCAGCAGAGTTTCCCTCCACGGGCCGAGGTCGTAACCTGCAGGTGAGAGCGTTCAGGTGTTCAGATACCAGTCAGTGCAGCGTCTAACCGTTTTACAGTCCAAAGCAGCTTTAGACTGAAAACAGCAATTGATTGAGGAGTTTGGACTCAAAAAGAGTCAAAACAAGCTGCCAGAATAGAGTATTTTACTTCTTTAGGTTTATTTGGTTAAATTTTGCAGATGTTTTGAGTTTATTTAGCTTTTGCAGTTAATATATATGGAGGACTGAAAGTGCCATATTTAATTTTTTTTTAAAACTACTCAGTATATAGATGTATTTCCTATCCAATGCACCAAGATTTATATTAAGTTTAAATGTAGCATTCATTAATTGATAAAAAATGATCAAATCGGATCCTTTTTGCAGCACCCTCTAACAATATGGAGGACTGAAAGTGCCATATTTAATTTTTTTAAATTACTCAATATATAGATGTATTTGCTATTAAATGCACCAAATATAATTTTAAAGCTAAATGTAGGCATTGATTTATTGATAAATGGTTGTATTTATATAGCGCTTTTATCCAAAGCGCTTTACATGATACATCACAGTCACACATTCACACACTCATTCCCACACTGATGGCGGAAGCTGCCATGCAAGGCGCTAACCACAATTAGGGGTTTGGTGTCTTGCTCAGGGACACCTCGACATGAGCACGACGGGCCGAGGCAACCTTTCAGTACAAGACGGCCACTCTACCCACTGAGCCATGCCGACCCTTTGTGCAGCGCCCTCTACTGATATGAAGGACCAAAAGTGCCATATTAAAAAAATGTTAAAAATAAAGGAATGACTCATTATACAAATGTATTTACTATTAAATGCACCAAAAATAAAATTGAAGCTAAACATAGGAATTAATTTATTGAACTATATTTTTTGCCTTCATGTTAGTTCTTCTATTTATTTATAGTTTTGGTTGATTTATTTATCTTTAAAATTATATTATTACTGTGTTGTTTTTCTTTTACATTTACTTTTTTATTTCTGTTTTTTTCTTTTTACATTTCTCAATGCTTTTCTGCCATCATGCAAATTCCTTACTTTAATTCTGATATTTCTTTCTTTCTTTCTTTATTATTTTCCCTTTGCATTTCTCCCGATTTTTTCCCCTAGCAAAATCACCTCCTGTTATACATTTCTTTACATGTTTAAGGAAATACATTTAAAAATAAACTAATTAAAGGGAAAACCCCTTGTGAAAATAAATCAGCTACGTAATTATTGCCAAAGATAACTGAAAACAGTCACTTTATCAAGAATTTATCCAAGATTATTTTAATTTCTCTTCCAAAACCGTTTCATTTTCACAGAACTATCTGTAAAACCACCTATAGAGCATGTTTAAACTCTAAAATATCTGCTAAAACAACTGATAGAGCATGTTTAAACTCTATCTCCTGGTGAGATCTCACTGAGGCGGTGGAAAAAACCCGTTTACTGCAGCCAAGTTCTCTCCTAACAGGATTAAATGGGAGTATTTTTGTGCAGCAGAGGAACACTGTGATGTGCTGGTGACCTTTATTTGGTCGTCTGCCTTCTAAAAACACCATCGGGGGGTTTTCCTGCTTCAGAATTGACTTTGTGGGTTTGACTACAGAGTGGGAAAAGATAAACCTGTGGGTTAAGTGGAAGAGTGGAAGAGGAATCCATTGTCTGAACAATTATTGAAACTATTTCACACGTGTGCATTAGTGAGCAACAAAGTGAGGCTAAAGTGTTAGCATGAAGTTAGCCTGTCTAAAAATGCCCAAAATGATCCCAAATTGCGCAAAATTATGCCTAATTTGTCCAAAATGATTCAAACTTTGCCCACACTGAATCAGAATTTCTTGAAAAAAACTAAATCTTCTTCTAAATGCATCTACATCTGATTCAACACGTCCAAATTGAAAAGAAAACGAATCAAAAATAACTTAAAGTTGTTTCAAAATGACTCAAAACTTGTCCTAAATAACTCTATCTGGCAGAAATGTGGTTTTTATGTTATTTATGACCATTTACTGAATAAAAATCTACATTATGCTTTGATAAATGAAGACACGATGATGGAAACTGGTTTTATTCTCAATTTTTTAGTGTTTTGGGAGTGAATATTCTCTAGAAAACCCCTGCTGGGCCTTTTTGTAGGAAATAGGCCTTTAAAGTTCGACATTTTATCTTTAAATGCAAGTTTTAAGAGGTCATTTCGTGTTGAATTTGTCTTTGATAAAGCATTACGTAAAGTGGAAATGAGAGATAGAAGTTTAAATTTGACTCGACATAACAAAATAAGAAAATAGTTGGTCTCCTGCTCTAAAATCAGAGGTTTTCTGGAGAATATCCACTTAAAAAATGATAAAAAATTGAGAATAAAACCAGTTTTCATAATCGTGGTTTTATTTATCCAAGCATAATGCACATTTTTATTCAGTAAATGTTCAAAAATAACATAAAAAAACACACAACTCTGACATATTTTCTTTTTAGGCTCAAGTTAGTTGAGCAAAGAAAACATTTTTTTTAGAAAGCCATATTTTAAAAACAGTTTATTTTAGATCCAAACCAGTTATTCCCACATCCTGAAGCACACGTTTTATATTTAGACGTTACCATAGCGACACCTCAAGTAAAAACCGCCTCATCTAAACATGAGTCTGGAACACATAATCTGACAGAAATGTATGTTTTTACTCTTATTTTTGCCCATTTACTAAATAACAATGAAACCACGATGAAAAACAACAGTTTTGTTCTCTATTTTTAGCGTTTTGGGAGTAAAAAATCTCTTGTTTTTGTCATAATGTACATTTTTATTCAGTAAATGAAATTAAATTTGCCCACACTGAATCAGAATTTCTTGGAAATAACAAAAAAAAAATTTCTAAATGCATCTACATCTGATTCAACACGTCCAAGTTGAAAAGGAAACTACTCAAAAATAACTTAAAATTGCCCAGAATGACTCAAAATGTGTCCAAATATCAAGAAATTGTTCTAAATGACCCCACATCTGCCAGAAATATGTGTTTTTTATGTTATTTTTGGCCATTTACTGAATAAAAATGTGCATTACGCTTGACTAAATGAAGACATGATGAAGAAAACTGGTTTTATTCTCAGTTTTTTATCATTTAGGGAGTGAATATTCTCCAGAAAATCCATGCTGTTGTGGCCTTAGACCGACTGTTTTCCTATTTTGTTCACATTTCAGCTCACACTGGAAAAATGCCCCTCTCAAAACAAGAAAAAAACCTTATTTTAAGGAATTTTTTACCTTGAAATAAGTGAAAAAAAATCTGCGAATAGAACAGATGAAAAATGGCTTCATAAGATTTCTTGAAATAAGATTTGATATTTAGAATATTGAGATCTTAAATTAGCTGGGAAAACTTATTTTAAGCTACATTTTACCAGGATTGTCAAGCTTAGGTGTCTTACCCCTCCTGTTGTCCTCATTTATGGAACCAAATATGGTGGTTTCCCTGTCTAAAAAAAATCCAAAAATTCAACAAAAAATTCCCAAATTTATAAAAATGTGCAAAATCTTCAGGAAGAAAATCCTTAAAAGTTTCCCTCAAAAGTTTATTAAAAAAAATCCCCAAATTTGGCAAGAAATACAAATAAAAAAAATCAAAACATTGTAAATATATTTTAAAAAATGAATAAAAATCTTCCAAAAAAAGTCCTAAAAATATCTAAAGTGATTCCATATATATCAGCAAAAGTTCTAATATTTTCTTTAAGAACATCCAGGAAAAAATCAACCAAAATCCAGCGCTGGATTTTGGTTGATTTTTTCCTGAATGTTCTTAAAGAAACATTTTTTTAGCGTTTCTTTTTTTTTCCACCAAAAAAAATGTTGAAAATGTGGAAGTTTTCACTGTGAAAATATATTTTTTTTTTGCACATTTTAAAACTTTAAAACGGGCCAATTTGACCCACAGGACGACACCAGGGTCAAAACTAGATCATTTCAAGATTGTTTGACTTAACAAGATATTTCAGATGCATCGTCTTAAAAAAACAAGTCCCTGTATCTTGCTGAAATGTCTCTTGTTAAGAGAAATTACCTTAAATCAAGTGGGATGAGCCATTATGACTAAAAATAAGACAAATAGACTTGGTAAGATGTTGAGTTTTTGCAGTGGAGGGCGTTTGGTACCGAGCAGCGGGCAGGACGCCGGTCTGAAGGCCTCACACTGCAGACATCGACCCTCCAGGAAGTCTCCGTAGGAGGAGCAGGGGTACCCGGTGAGGCTGCAGGTCCGGTTCAGGGAGCAGAGGTAGAGGAAGACGGAGCGCTGGTGGTCGCACACGAAGTAGGATTTACCTGCAGGCGGATGGAGAGGCGCTGTGAGTGTGTGTGTGTGTGGTGAACAATGTGTGCACGTCTGCTGTTCTCAGTGTGTGCTTTCACCTGCAAAGATGGTTTTGGGGCATCCTGGCTGGTCGGCTCCTCCGTTGGCGTAGAAATCGATGTGACCGTGAGCTCCTCTCAGGCCGAACGCTGCACAAAATACACGGTAAATCCTGAGTTTATTCAAAGATTTAGATGTAAAGTGACGACATCAGTGCTTTTTGTTCATTTTTTGACCTCGAAGAATCTAGTTTACGAAGTTTTCTACGTTTTAAAGTGGGAAAACTCTTAAAAACATCACAAATGTTTGAAAAAAAACATTTAAACAGGAAAAATCGGTCACATTCTGGAAGGTCAGACCCCAAAAAATACAGAAAAATAGTAGAAGATTAAGTAAATTACATTTACCATCCTAATTTTGCAGGATTTTTATTTTTGTTTTTGCTTTTTAATTCTTACCGAATAATATTTTTCGTAATCTATAACATACAATAAAACATAATTATACATACAGATCAGTTCCCAGGGCTTTTAGATGTTATAAACTGATTTATTCGGCAATTTTGTTTTGAAAACTTCCGTAATTAAAGAAGATATCTCTCATTTAACGAGCACATTTGTGTAAAATTACAGTCACTTTATCTGAAGCAAGATAAACATTTAGATGTTGAACTTTTCATAGGTTACACTTGAGCATATTTAGTTTTTTAATTATGATTTTTTTTATATTTGCACATTTACTTAATATACTTTTAAAACCGTTTGTCTAGTTGTGTAAAAGCACTGACAGAACTGCACTGCAATCTTTCTAGTTTAAAAAAAGGAAATATTTGTAAATTTGGAGTGTTTTTGTCTTAAAAAAATCTATTTTCTCAAAAACAAAACAGTTCACAGATACAACTTTTTGTATTATTACATATAGGACATGTAACTTAACAGCCCTTTTTTGTAGTTTTACTGATATTTTCAAAAAAATATGGAACAAATCTGTAAAATAAATAGAAAAAAATCAGTAAAATGACCAAACCTAGACATTTAAACCATGTATCTGTAAATTTTAGCTGAATATTTAACCTTTTTCATCAGCTATGTACAGTTTTCTAATTTATCTATTATTTTATTTAACTATTCCAACTTAATTTATCTATTATTTATGTATTTTATCTCTTATCTGTCATTGTTTGAATGGTTTTCTGTTAGCATTAGCGTTACAGTGACTCAGATTCAGACTCTTCTGTATTGTAGGTCTGACATCATACAGCAAATATCAACATAGATTTTTTAAAAACACATAAACGGAATCATTTGTGTGTCTTCAGGGACATTAAACTAACAGTGAACAGACACTTTAACATGGTTAGTGTCTGTTTTATGTCATTTTACTTGCACTCGTCACCAAAAACAAACTAAAAATAGAAGTCTGATTTGCTCACAGTCCATGTCGGTGTGAAGAACGTCCACAAACATGGCGTCCGTCGGGTCCAGCCTCTCCTCCGGCGTGGCGCTGGTGAACATCGGTCCGGCCGGGTCCAGACCTGGAGGACAGGAAGTACGTAAAAAAAACAAAAAATTATAGTTTAGAAGTGTTTTTAAATGTCTCCAGCTACGATTAATGAATGCAGAGGACAGTTCTGAACTTCAGTTGGAGTTAAAAACACCTTCCATGCATGAAGTTCTCCTCTGTGGGGGAAAGTAACTAAGTACTTCTACTCGAGTACTGTCCTGGTTTATTTACCTGTGATGCGGCCGATCTTCCCCTTCAGGTTTGCTCCGATGAAGCCAGCCAGGTGAGCTCCCAGACTGACTCCAATGAGGTGGATCGAGCTCAGAGACGCTCCTTCCTCCTGCAGAAAAAAAAAACATTAGAGGTGCAAATTTTATCCTCTTTCTTATCATTTATCTGTCAGTTTCTGTCCTACTGCACAGAATTAGACGTAAATTATCACTGGAGACAACTATAACGGTAATAATACTACTACTACTACCACTTTTATAAACTTTAGAGCGTTAAAATGTAAAAACAGCAGCTTAAAATGCACTTTTTGTTCACAAAGAAACCTGAAAATTGCGTCCTGTTCTGTGAGAATTCACCTACAAGTTTCAGTGTTAAGGATATTTTTAACAGCTTTTTAACTTAAAGATGGTAAATTTATTGGCAGAATTTCATTAATAGCAGCAAGAAAAGAGTTTTAAACTGAAATATGACCTTCATGTTGAGAACTAAAAGTTACAGAAGACACAAATAAACAGTCAAGACTACAAATGGACGGGTTTTTATTAGTTTGAAGGATGAAAACTTCTCAGATTTAGCTGTTATTTGCTTCAACTGGCAAAGCAGCATTGGCTAACATCACCTAAACGGTCAAATAATGTTTTATTACCTTAAATCTTATGATGTTTAATGTAAACTAAGACAGAACGTTTTAACATTCAGAGGATGCTGTTAGATTATGTTCTATAAAAACCAACAAAGAACCTCAGAAGAACTTGGAAAATCATTTCAATATGTCCTGAAACGTTCCTGTGATTTGATATTTGAACAAAGATGGAACCATTTTTGTGCCATTTTGATGTTCTGAGGATGTTTTTGGGGATTTTACTGTAGAGAACGTTCTTCTATAAAACGTTCCACGATGTTACCTCACAGAAAAGGAAGGATGGACGTTCTCAGTGCAACATTTTTAGATCTTTTGAGAACTTTATTCTACCTTTACAAAGAAAATCCTTGGAGCTAAAACAAAATGTCCAGCTGAAAACATCACCAGAACTCTCTAAGAACGTTTTGGAACACCGTTTCAACACCTCCTTCCATCCCATCTCCATCATCCTCACTCCAACTGGTCGAAGCAGATAGCTGCCTTCCATAGACTGTATATAAAGATGGACGTAGCATCTGGCTCCAGAATTGAAGCCAACCCGGAAGTGTCAAAAACTTGCAATGTCACACCGTCTGCTCGGGTTGGCTCCAAAAAGCTTTTGCTCCATAGACCCCAATTTATTTTTGGAAAAAATAAAATTTGATAGACTGATGTTCTACAGCTCAGGATTTTTTCCCCGTTAGTTTTCATGGTCAAAATGAGAGATCAGGTGGCCGATCTTAAAATAAATCAGTACTGAATTTTAAATAAATCGTTAAAGTTGGCGGAGCCAGGGGGCGTGGCTATACTTGATAGACAGCAACAGAAGCCTCTGCGGTAAAATGTGGGCGGGATAAGAGAGTCTTCAGCCAATCCTGCCCCAAGTTGCTCTCCGGTCCAGCCTGTTTGATGACGCTTTTTACGTCACTGGCTCCAAAAAATCCAAAACAGCGACCAGGAAGTAGCAAAATCCGGGCTTTATTTTCTCAGCGTTGAAACCAACGGGCGACGTCACGGTTAGTTTACTGCTGCCTTCCCTGAGCCTGGTTCTGTCTGAGGTCTTTCTCACCTCCATATTTTTTTTTTGTTCCTTCCCACCGTTACTATGCTAAACTTTGTGAGATGACATCTGTCATGAATCTGCGCTATATGAATAAAACTAGCCTAAAAAACACATCATCCATCCAGTGGAACATTTTGGAGTTATATCTGGGTCTAGTTCCTCTCTTTTTGACCCCGCTTTGGGCTCCACCACCCCCTGAGGAAATAATCTGAATCTTTAGCTGCTCCACCTTCTTTCTTTGCTTCGTTTTGCCGCCACCTCACCTCCATCCTCATGATGAAGCCGGTCAGGTTGGAGGCCGCCTCCCTGGTGTAGGTGACGGCGGTGAAGTAGTTGAGGTTGGCCGCCCCTTTGTTCCAGTCCACCACGATGACGTTCAGGTCCTCCTGCTCGGCCAGCAGGTGGACGATGTGGTTGATCCAGATGGGCGGCGCTCCGGTGGGCCGGTAGCCGTGGATGACGAAGGCGGTGGGCCGAGAGAGGTTGAGGAGCGGCTGGGAGGCCAGGCGGTGGTGGTTGATCTCACGGCCGCAGTCCAGGTTGGACCGGGTGTAGAGCAGCAGCCGGACGTAGAGGCTGGTTCCCATGAAGCAGTGGGACAGGTTCAGGTCGGTAAAGTTGTCGCAGGATTCGTCCGAACTGGTTTCCTCCTGACCTGGAGACAAAATGGGAGATATTTTAAGTTATTCCACCTCCTGCTCAACCATCTCTGATCAGCTTAAAACTTTTCTGTATCATAAACTACAGATATCTAACCCTCCTGTTGTCCTCATTTACAGGCACCAAAAAATATTGTCTCATCTGAAAAAAAATCCAAAAATTCAACAAAAAATTCTCCAAATTTATGAAAATTTACAAAACCTTCAGGAAGAAAATTCCAATAATTCCTTAAAAGTTTCCCTTAAAAATTTGGCAAGAAAATTCTAGTAAATATTTTCAAAAAATTAGTAAAAATCTTCCAGAAAAAATCTTAAAAATATCTAAAGTGATTCCATATAAATCAGTAAAACGTCTAATATTTTCTTTAAGAACATTCACAAAAAATCACGTGCATTTATGTGGATGTTCTTAAAGAAACATCATTTTTAACATTTCTTTTTTCCACCCCAAAATTTTGAAAATGTGGACATCAGAAGTTTCACTGTGAAAATATTTTTTCCCCACATTTTCAGACTTTAAAACAGGTCGATTTGACCCGCAGGATGACAAATATTGTTTCCTCGTCTGAAAAAAATACAAAAATTCGGCCAAAAAATTCCCCAAATTCTGAAAATTTGCAAAACCTTCAGGAAGAAAATTCCAATAATTCCTTCAAAGTTTCATTTTTAAAAAATCCCCCAAATTTGGCAAGAAAATTTGTGTAAATATTCTCAAAAAATTAGTAAAAATCTTCCAAAAAAACCCTAAAAAATATAAAGTGATTACATATATATAAATAAAACCTCTAATATTTTCTTTGAGAACATTCACAAAAAAATCATAATTTTTTTGTGAATGTTCTTAAAGAAACATTTCTAACATTTCTTTTTTTCTGCCAAAAAAAATGTTCAAAGATTTCCCAAAAATGTTGAAAATGTGGACATCAGAAGTGTCACTGTAAAAACAAAATTTTTTTCCACATTGTCAAACTTTAAAACGGGTCAATTTTGACCCGTAGGACGACACGAGGATCAAGATAGTATCTGTGAAAGTAGTTTTTCAAAAATGTTTTCAAAAACTCCCTTTGAGCACGTTGACACATGGAAATCTGAGACTGTGTGGTCAGAACTGTTTTACTTTTTTAGGCTCATTTTCCCAACATACCACCCTTAGAATGCCATAAATCATTTTGGCATTTGGTTGGCAAAAGTTGAAAAAAATCCTGGAATCTGCTTGCACATTTGTTCCTAGTTTTGTCTCTGCTCATCAGCTGTAGGACGATGTTTCAGCATGCAGACAACTGATGGCTTTCATCTCTTTGTGGTTGGGTTTGTAAGCCAGGTTAGCGCTTATTTCTCTCTTTGATTTAGCCCGTCACGTCACAGCTGCTCCTACTTCTCAGTCCAAACAACAACATTCATCCTGGAGGCCTCCTTCCCGTCTGCCGGGTTTCTCCAATTAGCTCCCAGGAGTGCGACGCTGCCCTCAATAGGATCAGGCTGCTTTAAAAATACCGCCTTCATCCCTTGGTCCAGCGCTGGAGCAGCGATGTGGAGGGTCACCGGCTGGAAACGGCCCAAATCAGACCCAGCTCAGACCCAGACATGAACAGACTGCGCTGCTTGTTTCCTGTAAGTCCAGTAGACAGGAGCAGGTTTCTCCATTTTAAACCTTAAGGTGGCTTTAAATAATCTGCTCCAGTCCTCTAAGCTGTCTCTCACACCCGTACATTCTCCCTTTCCAGTCATTTAAACTGGTTTCTGTCCAGATTAACTCCACCTCAGAGATCAGAGCTGAGCCCTAAGCAGATTTAAAGTTTCCACGCCGACCTGAAGCGGTAGTTTTGAAGCAGATTTGTAGGTTATTTTCTCACCTTTGCAGAACATGAGGAGTCCCAGCAGAACCAGGAGTCTGCAGGACGGCATCCTTCCTTCAGCAGAGCAGAGAGGCAGCGACGGGGTGAAGGAGGTCCGACGGCAGAGTGGAGGAATGGATGGAGGAGGGATTGATGTGAGGAGGAGGAGGAGGCGGCGACTTCCTTAGGAGGAAGGAGGAGCAACTGGTGGTGGTGAGAACATTCAGCATTTGACCAGAAGTTATGGTTAAAGGTGTTAAGCCCTCCTAGGAAGGTTTCCTCTTTTATTTGTTGACCACATTGAATTATGAGCAACATAATTTGGGTTTTTTTGACAAGAATTTACCCAAAAAAGACAGATTTCTACAAAAAAATGCCAATTAATTAAAAATAAAACATGTTAAATAAGTGGTTTCATTAGTATTCACCCCCTTCAAGTCAGCTTCTGTTCAGTAGATACACCTCTAGCTTCAAGTACAGTACTGAGTCTGTGCTTCACGCCATGATGCTGCCACCACCGTGCTTCTCATTATAATGCTGCCACCACCGTGCTTCTCATTATAATGCTGCCACTACCGTGCTTCACAGTGGAGATGGTGTCTTCATGATGATGTGCAGAGCTTGGTGTCAAACATATCCTCTATTCTGATGGACATAAAGCTCCATCCTGGTCTCCTCAGACCAAATAACCTTCTTCCAGGTGTCTTCAGAGTCTCCACATGTCTTCTGGTGAACTCTAGTCCAGATTTAATTGGAGCTTTTTCCAACAGAGTCTTTCTCTTTGTCTCCATAAAACTTTGACTGGTGAAGAACAGACAGCAGTTGTTGGATGAACAGTCTGAAGCTCCTGGAACTCCTTCAGAGGAGTCATAGGAGTCTTGCTGGCCTCCCTCTCTAGTCTCTTTCGTCTTGGTCTCTCAGGTCTTGAGGACGTCCTGCTCTAGTCAGATTTATTCATGTTCCATCTTCCTTCCATTTCTTATTGATGGATTTAACTGGACTCCAGGAGATCTTCAGGAACTTTAAATGTTCTTGTATCGTCCTGACTGATGCTTCTCAACAAGCTTTTCTCAGAGTTTCTTGGAGTGTTCTTTGGTCTTCATGCTGTAGTTCTATCCAGGAGACTTGATCCACCAGAGACTGGACCTTCCAGATCCAGGAGTCTTTAATCTACAGTCATTTTTACTGTCACTTTTAGCTGCAAAAATTAGTCTTTTTTGTATCTAAGAGTGTACTTTATGTAGTACAGCACATGTACAGTGTGTATTAGAGCACTGGATGAAGAAAAGACAAAGCTTCTGGTAGGTGGCCCCAAACGGTTCCTCATCACTGATTAGTGGACTAAAACTGTGGCATCAGGATCTGGAGCCACACCAGCGATGGTTATTAATAGCTGCAGCGACCACACCACACCCAGCCCGTCCTGCCCTGCTCTCACCCATACATGTAATTTAGCTTCTGCAGCGAGCCGGGCCTCTTCAGAGGCAGCGAAACCGGCCCAGGCTTACAGTAATGTCAGAGGGAACGCTGGAAACATGCAATCAGTGGAGGGAAAACGTAACAGGAGTCTGTAGGATGGTTTACAGAGAGAACAGCATGTAGATTAACTATCATTTAAAGTCAGTTATCAGAAGGAAAACTAAAATATTTTATCAAATCAGCTGCTCAAAATGTGATAAAATCAGATCAAGTTTGTTCGTATTCTGCTTCTTGAAGCCATCTCAGACAAAAAGATGAAAAATAATCCCTTTTGCAGCTCATATAATTATGATTTCACATCCTTTAAGAGCTAAACTGGGTTTTCTAAGTGCAACAAGACTGGAATTTCTCGTTTCTGGACGCTACGTACTTCAGAGGCTTTCTCAAGTTAAATAATTCACTGTGCAGCTGAAATATCCAGTCTCTGAGCAAACAGGAAGAGATTTTCTTTATATTCAGTGTGATTAATGAGGGATAAACTCCACAGTCCTGTCAAAAAAAGGACCTTAAAAGTTTATCATGACCTGTTTTTTAATTAATCATATTTTCTCCCTTTATTTGTATAAATCATGGAAAATAAAAGAAGGTAACATTTTGTATTTGCCAAAATTTGAGCAATAATTTGGTGAAAATATGTATTTTTTGTTTATTTATGCTCATTCTTTGCACATCTGGCTTTTTGTGTGCATCTGTTGTGTTTCTTTAAGCCCGTTTCACTCCCAGTTTTCTTTTTTCAAAGCTTCCCAGTTCATAAGGCCACGATGTTCTGACCAGGTAAAGAGCTTATCTCTGGAGGCCAAACCCGGTCAGCAGTCGTCTCTGTCGGACAGTCAGAGCGATCGGAGTAGATCTGGTGGAACAGACGATAAAATCAGTATTTATCTACTTTAAAAGTCACCATATAACACCTTAAAAGACAGTAAAACCAACCAGAGGTGCATCTAGTTTCTACATTCCATTAAAGAAGCCTTTAATGTGATTAATTTGCTGTTTAACCCAGGAACATGAATATTTACATTTGTTTGCTGAGATTTCCACATTTACTAATAAATCAGGTAAAGTTTAGAAAAAATAATGTGTAAAATAATCCACAAAACCATGTAGAATATTTAGATTTGATTTGATTTAATGCAGCTTTAAAATAACATTAATATTTTTTTATACTTATACTAGAACATGCTCTACACAGGTGCTTAGATATAAAGATATTATCTTGTCCATTTGTCTTGTCTTGTCATGTCTTCTCTTGTTTTATCTTATCGTATCTTTTTTGGTCTTCTTAGCTTGTCTTGTCTTATTTTATCTTGTCTTGTGTCGTTGTTTTGTCTTGTCTGTCTTCTTGTCTTGTTTGCCTTGTCTCGTTTCATTTTATCTTGTCTTGTCTTCTCTTATTTTCTTGTCTTGTCTTATTTAGTCTTTTCTCTTTGTCTTGTCTCTTTGTCTTGTCTTGTCTTGTCTTCTTGTCTTCTCGTCTTGTCTTGTTTGTCTTGTCTTGTCTCGTTTCGTTTTGTCTTGTCATCTTGTACTTTCTTGTCTTGTCTTATTTTGTCTCGTCTCATTGACTTGTCTTGTCTGGTCTTGTCTTGTCTTGTATTGTCTTGTCGTCTTCTCGTCTTGTCTGTTCTTGTCTTGTCTTGTCTTCTTGTCTTGTTATAGGAATAATATTCAGTCTTTGTCAGGTGAATTTATATAATCAATTATATTAGAAGGTCAGTTTTTACATGATAAAGCTCTTCATGTGTGTCATGTGTGACGTCACCACAAATTAAAACAGAAAAATGTGCAACGAGACTGAAAATGGAGCAGAATTGTAAAGTGAGTCCAGTTAAGTATTTCATGCTCCAGGCAGAGGTTGGTAATAATAATAATAAAACCTCTTTAAGTGAAATAATCATAAAAAGCAGCTGATTAGGGATGGTCAGGAGGCTGCGAGGGGTCAGACGTTCTATTATAAGAGTGTTCAGCTAAAGCTGCTGAGATTACAGAAACTAAACCGCTGAGGTGTGCCATATTCATGTGTCTGTAAACTGCAGTATTAGGTAATGATAATGAGATGATCCAACACTTATCCGCTCTGTGACACCATGAGCTACAAAACGACGAGCTTCAGCCAGCACATCTGAGCTGGAAGCTCAGAGCTTTGGTATCATAACATCTAAACCCCTTTAACTGGTCAAATCCAGACTTCAACAATATTTATTTATTATATGTTCACACTGCCAAACCTCAACAATGTAGAACTAGAAGCTTCAATAACCTGAACTTCTAGACTTTTTTTTTACTTCTACACTTTGATGCCAAGTTTGTGGCCAAAACCAACAAATAGAATACTTAAAATTAACTTTATTTAGCTTTTATTTAATATTTTTTTCCAATATTAAGACAATAAATAATAAAAAAACAGCTGTAAAGTAGCCATTGTTGCTTGCTTTTAGCACCATGGATGGTTAGCTTTGTTTTTTTGGTTGGTTTTATGGCTGTCGGCATTAAGAGGGTTTGTTTCTTTTTCTTTTGATAATACCGCCGCCGTGCTTCAATGGCAGCAACTCTAAACATACTTGCATTTTTATTACATCTGAATTAGTGATAAATCATGAGTCATGCACCAATAAAAGTCTGTTTTTATGCAAGATCCATGATGCTGAAGACATAAAAAGTTACAATGATATGGCTAAAATAGCATATATCCTCTGGAAGTTGATAATACCACCGCCATGCTTCAATGGCAGCAACTGTAAACGTACTTGTTTCTTTATTAAAGTGGATTAGTGATGAATCGTGACCAATAAAAGTCTAATTTTATGCATGATCTATGATGATGCAGATACAAAAAGTTAGAAATGCAAGGCTAAAATAGCATAATGTCTGTATATTTAAGAAACCTGCACAAATTTAACAGCTCATGTCTTTTAAAATCCCTCTTTGGTCGTTGTTTAAATCCCTAAAAATCATCTTTGTGGATCACAGTTACATATTTAGCATTTTTTTTAGATTTGCTGTTTGGAATAGAAGCTGTCAAGGACAAATGAAGTTCAGAAAAATCACCACTGAGCTTTGAAGTCGGACTTTAAACAAAGATTTTAAAATCAAAATCAGTTTTCTTCAAGTATTTTATATGCATTTACAGTGTATATTTACAAATAATAACACATTTGAAGTTCATTTAGCAGCCAGAGAACGTAACATTGAAAGGAGATAACAAAGCTATAATGCGCAGACGGTTTTATTCCTTTGGTTTCTTTCACATATTTAATCTCTCTGCACCTTTTTTCTCTGCAGATTTCCAGCTCAGAAGCTCGTGAGGAGCTAATGCTGCTGGGAAATGAAGACGTTGAGGAGCTCAGTGGGAGGCAGCAGACCACGACGGAGGCTCCACTGGGGACGGAGGACATGGACTGCAGGTATCTGAGGTGAAACGCCACCGACGAAAGTCCCGACGTCGCCTCCATTAAAGCACGAGACGCCTTCACCTCCCCTTCAGCTAAGATCATCTAAACACAAAGAGATGAAAATGATTAAAAAACACCAGCAGGAACAGAGAAAGTCAGATCAATGAAACAAATAGAAAACATGAAAATAGAATAATTTACGAACTTTAGTAAAATACAACTAAATGGAAGAAAAGGCCAAACATAAAACAATTAGAAATAATAAAAAATTAAATAGAATATTTTACAAAATATACTTGATTAAATAAAATACTAAAACATAAATAAACTGATATAGATGTAGAATAATTTATAAAATAAGGTTATTTAAAACTAGATTAAAGGAATAGATAAAATGCAAGAAATTACTAAATTACAACTGCTAGAAAATAAAAAATAATTAAACCAAAAATAGATGTGTATATATAATAGTTTATTAAATAAATAGAACTCGATTAAGGACACAGTAAACTACAAAAAATAATAAATAAAACAGTAAAAATTGAAAAATTCATTTATATTTTTAAATATAAATTTGGCGAGATCAAAAGCAAGATAAATTACAAACAAATAAATAAAACAATAACAATATAGTCATTTATGAAATAATGTCAAATATAATTAGATTAAATACAAAGTAAGACAAAGAGATATGAGACAATTAAACCTAAACAAAAGTAAAAAAAAAAATAAGAATTTGATGAATGAAAGCGAATTAAAGACAAATTACTACAAAAAATAGAAAAAAATTAAACCTATTAAAAATATAATATAGTAATTCATGAAATAAAGTAAATTAAACTCGATAAAACATGTAAAATTTAACAAATAAAAACAGTGTGAAGAAAACAGAATAAATGCTGACAAAAAATTAAATAAACAAAGCAAAAATAATGTTTTTTTTAAATCAAGTCAAAGTAGGTTAAAGACAAAATACTAGAAAAAAATGGAAAAAATGTCAACCATTTCAAAAAATGTAAATATAATAATATATGAAATAGAATAAATTAAACTACATAAAATATGTCAGATTGAATAAATAAAAACAGTGTGAAGAAAACAGAATAAATGCTGATAAAATCAATTAAATTATTGAAATAAACATAACATAGAACATTGTGGAAATGGAAAAAATATATCCATAATAGTCTATTTTCTAAAGCTGCTCAGTTCCACTCATGCCTGATCAAACCACCCTGTCAGTCCAGCTTCTCTACGTTCTTCTGCTGATGAACCTCACAGACCTCAGGGTTTGTTGTGTCTGAACTAGCAGCGATTAAATGAAGCAGATGGCAGCAGCTCAGACACACTCACTGAAACACAAATCTGACAGGAAGCAGCTGTTAGGTTAGGTCGAAGTTAAAGATAATTTATGGTTATGTTTAAGCTAAGGGTTGGTTAAGTTCAGGTTTCAGTTAAGGATTGGTTGCGGTTACGTTAAAGTTTAGTTAATTTTAGATTTAGGTTAAGGGTTGGTTAAGGTTAGGCTTAAGTCAATATTGATGTTTTTGTCAACAAACACGACTGAGCTGTCCTGTCTTTAACCCTGTGATGTGCAGTGTGGGTCAGGAAATAAACATTTTCCACTGGATTTGGGTCACTTTTGACTCATGTTGTGCATCAAAGTGTTAACAAATGACTGGAGTCCATTTAGTGTCACAGAAGTCCTGGTCATGGTTCCCTTGGTTTGCTATAGCCCCACAATGCTCTCTGTTTTCAGTGTTAAACAGTCAGAGGCTCCACCTGGTGGAACAACCAGGTACTACACTGAACCAACTGTACATTTTCTGACATGCATGTAGAGAATACAGGTTTTCTACATCTTTGGGAGCTTGTAGAACCTCAGTTTACACCCTAAACTCTCCACATTTCAGATTGAGATTACACTACTACAGCTTTAGGTTCACGACCACCTACATAAAATTAAGAAGCTTGGGTTAGGGTTAGGATTGGGGTTACCAAGTCCTGATACCTGGGATTGGGAGATGCTAAATATTAAGTGACTTGGATCAGATCAGGGCATCCCTAATCTGTTTATGTTTATTTATTGATTCTTAGTGTTTAAATAAAGGAACAGTTCCACATTATAAGAGTCCATGTAATGAATAGAGAACAGTGTCACATCCTCTGAAGGGATGGAAACCCAGTAGTGTTTGTGAATGTTCTGGTACTTTTGCTCTGGCCGTCCTGGCAGCTTCAGCCTCTGCAGCCATGCAGCGCTGCAGGCTAACGGGCAGCGTCAGGTCTTTGAGCTCCACCCGCTCCACCCGAACACCCCACAGTCTGGACACTCCGTACAGCACCTCCTGCAGGACAAAGCGGGAACAACAGGTCCCAACAAAGATCTACTACTTACGGCAAAGTGTTAGTAGCAGATCCTTGTAAAAAGTTGAAGCTTCACATATTTCACCCTGTTGCTGATATTTCATTAGTTGATTCCATTGTCAAAATCTGTTTAGTCTGGAAGAACACAACAACTATTCTACTGTTTCTAATTCTTATTCTGTATCAGGAAATATAATATCTGTTGTTTTCACGGTGTATCTCTTCTCCAAATGAAGATGAAAGCAGGAAGTGAAACCTTGAAGTGAAATACGAGAACACTTATTGATTGTATTCCCGCAAATGTTGACCAGAGCTTCTATTTACCACAAGGTAGCAGATCTTTATTTGAGTCAGAGGAAGGACTTTATTACCAATTCCATCTGTTTGATAGTATAATTAGTCACATTTTAACACAAACCTCTTTTTTATTTTGATGCTACCACCACCATGCTTCACATCATGATGCTACCACCACCATGCTTCATATCATGATGCTACCACCTCCATGCTTCACATCATGATGCTACCATCACCATGCTTCACATCATGATGCTGCCACCACCATGCTTCACATCATGATGCTACCACCTCCATGCTTCATATCATGATGCTGCCACCTCCATGCTTCATATCATGATGCTACCACCTCCATGCTTCACATCATGATGCTACCACCACCATGCTTCACATCATGATGCTGCCACCACCATGCTTCACATCATGATGCTACCACCACCATGCTTCACATCATGATGCTGCCACCACCATGCTTCACATCATGATGCTACCACCACCATGCTTCACATCATGATGCTGCCACCACCATGCTTCACATCATGATGCTACCACCTCCATGCTTCACATCATGATGCTGCCACCTCCATGCTTCATATCATGATGCTACCACCTCCATGCTTCACATCATGATGCTACCACCACCATGCTTCACATCATGATGCTGCCACCACCATGCTTCACATCATGATGCTGCCACCACCATGCTTCACATCATGATGCTACCACCACCATGCTTCACATCACGATGCGACCACCACCGTGCTTCATATCATGATGCTCCCACCACTGTGCTTAACTTCATTTTTTTGATCCAGGTGAACAAAATATTTTCAAGAGATTTGGGAAAAAGCTAAACAAAACAGCATTAAATATTGAGTGTTGAATTACTTTTAAGGTTATTGAAAGATGGTTTAATCTAGGATGCACTCAGCAGATAACCACTGCAGTATTAATGCAGAGTCTGACAGTTTCACTCACCTCCATCCTCTTAGCGATGCCTGGCCGGTGTGTCAACACGTCCATCAGAGTGTTCGCCCCCAGCGTCGCCCTCAGTGTTGTCTGGGCCAGTGTCACCGTCGCCTGGTAGCCATTTTGAACCTGCATCACCCAGAGCGACGGGTCGACCACCCGGAAAAACACGACGGCATCCACCATTAGAGGAACTCCATCTGCTGTCAGGACCTGAGGAGAGGAGGAAGAGGTGATATATGTGAAGGTAAACTGCACTCTCATCTCAGTGGAAAACAGAGAAAATGTTTCTAAAAGTGCTTATTTGTGCCCGAATGAATATAATTCAGATGAAAACTGTCATAACAGTCAAACAATTACACTAAAAAATGAACTAAATTATTTGAATTTGTAAAATTAATGTCAAGTCTTTTTGCCGTTACTGTTAGTTGTGCGTTTTAAAATACAAAAAAAGTTTAATGGAATTCGACCCTTTTTAACTGTGCTAAAATCATGTCAATAAAAATCACTTGTTTTTTAATATTCATGATCATAAAGTACTAGAAAGTTTTAGTAAAAAAAGACAGAATTAATCAGAGTTTTAGTACAAAATTACTTATTTAGAGTTTTACAGCAAATTTACTGAATTATTAGAGTTTTATTACTAAATTACAAACTTTAGTAGTAGTAGAACTAAAGTTTGTCATATTTACTGTTTAATCTGATTGTTATTTTCTTGAATAAAACATTTTTAATCTAAAAAAAACACTGTAAAAGAGTGATTATAAAAGCCAGTCACAAGTTTCAAGAGGCCAGACTACCATCTTTCGATTGCACAGACACAGATACAACAAATAAAGTGAGAGTTTTGGATTTTGGACATGTTAAAGGAGTGTAATTAATATCAGATCAGCATGTTTTGTACTGAATTTGGATCAAGCAGGACTTTTTGCTGCCATTTTACTGGTGAATACAACAAGCTGCTAAACTTCACTGTCTGCTGAGAGGCTTAACATCTAAAAAAGATAAAATAATATTCATTGAAGGTGACATTTTATCTCCCCTCACAGGATAACATCTACCAGACTCATTGAGCTGCTGCTGACCTCTTGTGGCCGGACGTTAAAGGAAACGGTCCGCAGGTCGACTTTACGGATGACGTCCAACCAGGGGATGAACCAGAGCAGACCTGCAGGTGAGGAGACACCAGACAGAATATCTGACATTTATTCTACCTTTTAAATATGTAAATCTAACTGTATGAATGTATAAATAAATCTAAAATATCCTGAAAATCTGAGACAAGCATTTATGTGTACTTAATATACATATAGCATGGACTACAAACATCGTTAAACTTCCAGAATTACACCTAAAAATCATCTCACGAGTTAAGTTTGTAAAATAAATACTGAAAATGTTCTGTGTTTTCCCTCTGTATGAATCACTGATACAATTTTGATCTTCATCTGTAACTTCAGAACAAAAATGGATTTTATTTCCACTGCTAACATGATTGGAGTGGATGGACATCAGAGCTAAAATAGCATAGTTTCAGCCTTTATATTTTTGTTGTTGTCAGTCATAAACGTGTGTTTGGGTTCAGTACCCGGTCCTTTGGCTCGTCCTTTAACTGCTCGGCCCAGTCTGAAGATCACAGCGCTCTCGTATTCCTGAACCACCTGCGAAACTCAAAACAATGGTAATTAGACTTTGTTACATTTTGCGTCTCTTTATGGTCCTTTTTATCCCTTTTACTATCATTTTGTGTCTGGTATGGGTAATTTTGTGTCTCCTTAGGCTAAATTTGTGTTGTCTTGAGTCCATCTGGAGTAATTTTGCGTGTTTTTCTGTCTCTTCTTGTTTCCTTTCGCACATTTTACTG